>NC_136996.1:24758157-24833157 GCF_032717465.1 Coenobita brevimanus
GGAAAGACAAAAGGAGGAAATCATAGTATACCTGAGCAGGGAAACTATGAAGATGAATATCAAGAAGTCGAAAGTTATACTTTCGAAACATGTTCACGTTCTATTAGTATAGATAGGAGATGAAGTTATTAAATTTCTAAACAACACCTATACCTAAGGGAGGCAGTTCAGTCAGTTTGATTTTATAATAAATCATGTGAACAATAGGAATAGGTAGGAGGATTCTTGGCAAATTTTGGAAATACATGAAGGATATGCATTTGCCTTTATCAAAAGAGACTAACAGTGCTTCCTTCCTGGTCAAACCTATGGATAAAAAAACTGGAATACAACATAATCATTAGAATATAGGCCTAAGAATGCTCAGAAGGGACGGCAAAATACTATGTTAAGCGCCACAAGGAAAGATAAAAACAGAGCTTCCTTTTAAGAAGAGGATATACTGTAACCACGACAATAATAATGCAGAAGTTGATGTAAGCAGGTCACGTCCTTCGTATAAATGATAACCAGTTAACAACCATGTTAACTAAATGGCAACATAGTGCAGTGAACGGATGGGACAGACAGAAAACAATCATGACGAGATTCAGAATTCCCTGGGATTTCATAGAACAGACTAACGGCCACAAGGTCAGAGTGAAGAAAGTTAAGAGAGGCCTTCGTGTACTGTTCCAGGCTTTTGACGCTGATGGCATTATCCTTTATTCATTATTTCCTGTTTCGCTAAAAAAAACATTCATTCTCTTTTTTTTTTCTTTTTTTTTTTTTGTGTGTGCATATTGTCTCTTCTTCTCACTGTCATGTTACTGTCTTTTATTGACATTGTTATTCTGATAATAATCTCACTATCTCAATATCTTTGTGCATTATTGCCTCGATGTCATAATCGTTCTGAATATATTGTTTCACATCTTCACCGTTCTTCTTTGCATGTTTTATCTCATTGTGTCCGTCTTGGTGTTTATACTAACCCTCATTCGCACTGCGTTTCAGTGCATATTATCTTTCATTCTTACCCTGTTTCTGTGCACACTGTCTTATTCTTTTTATTGCCATACCTTAGAGTCTCTCATTCCCACCTTCTTTATCTCTCATTCGTACCATCTTTCCTGTCCATATTCTCTTTCGCCATTTTGTGTTCAGTTTCTTATTCTCACCTTTCTCTGCATTCTGTCTCACTCTCACCGTCTGTGTCTCTCTTTCCACACCATCTCTCTGTTCACACTCTCTCTTCTCTTATAGACTGGTCCATCATCTCCTTCCCTACCGGGGCCCCGCTCACGACCCATCTTACTCAAGTGCAGTTCTAATTGCATTTCCAGGTCAGGGACTTTTAGTCAAAACTTTTGGGAATAGATTGCCGGCACACTTGAATCACTTAGGTCATAATGCTTGTGTGTGTGTGTGTGTGTGTGTGTGTGTGTGTGTGTGTGTGTGTGAACGATAGGGAAATTAAATAATCACACACACACACACACACACACACACACACACACACACACACACACACACACACACAGTTACACAGGGTACAAAACCAAACAGATCAGCAAGCCCTTTCTACTGTAGTTTGCCAGGCCCTGTTGGACAGACCTACTTTAATTATACAGGGTCAAAACTGGATACCAAACTAATAGCTCTCCCCCACCTACCAAACTCTCCGGCAATTAACTATAAAGGAAAATCCATAGAAAAAACATCTTGTAGGACTGAAATGCCAGAAGAAAATTTAGCTGGAACATTAGAAAATTATGCTTAATTAAAGTTCCTAAATGGGAGATATGAAACTTATATGACTTAGCTGATATGATATTTGCAGGGATATGATATTTACAGAGAGTGGACTGTAGCACCAGTCGAGCAGGACGGTTCTCTCAAGGTGGATGGAAAGCTGATGGCAGGGAGGGCTGGAGCTCCCGTTTCATCTGCCCTCGGGACTAGCTCCTGCCTATCCCCTTTTGCTGAACTTTTTCAGTGTTTCAGTAACACAGAGAGTAGGCCACCATGCTCTCAAATACAAGTTCCTCAAACTGTCAACACCAAACTACATGCACATTTCACTTCCTATTCAAAATCCCCCCCCCCCAAAGAAAAAAACACATGACATCCACTAAGAAAGCCTCGGGGTCCCAGGTGGGGAGGAGGGAGACCATCAAAGCCCCCACCATCCGCCCCTCTCCCGGTGACAACCCAATGAGATGCATGGAACCACTGTTTGACTCACTTCCTCTTCATTTCTGCCACATTCCCGGTCTTTCCTCTATTTTTCTCTCTGTTGAGCACCACCTCTGTTCCATAACACGCCTCCTTCTCTTCCTAACTGAGACTCAGCTGTCTGAAGCGACTGATAACAAACCCTTCTCTGTATTCTCCTATTCCTCTATACTCATTTCAAAGCCAAAGGTGGCTGTTGTGTATATGTACACAACGACACATATTGCTCTCGTTTTCCTGGACTTGAGTCTTATGAAGTCTCTACTCTCTGGCTTCACCTTTCCTGTCATTCTCTGACTAAATATATCTGTGCTGTTTATCTATCCCCTAATTCTACTGACTATGAAAAATTCTATTCCACTTCTCGTTTCTCTGAAATTTCCGTTCTAGGTGATTTCAGTGTTCACCATCACCTTTGGCTCTCCTCTCGTTTCACTGATCCACCTGGCGAACAAGCCTACGTCGTTTCTATCCTTAATGACCTACAGCAGCTTGTATAGTGCCCTACCCGTATCCCTGACCACCTTGGAGAGAGTTCCAACATACTTGACCTCTTCCTTATAACTAATCCTTCTGCATATCCCCTCTTTGTTCGGCTCCTCCAATCACAACCTTATCACTATAACCAGTCCTATCACTCCAGTAAGGCCTGTGGACCCTCCAAAGAAGCCTCGGTAGTGGCACTTTGGAGCTGCTGATTGGGAGGCCCTCAGGTAGTACGTCTTTGATTTTCCCAGGAATGATTATTGCTTCCATGGCCAAGAGCCATTTCAGTGTGCCTTGCGCATTATGGAGGTTATTCTCTCTGGCTTGGAAGTAGACATTCCTTTTTCATTTCCTTTGACTAATGAAAAAAAAAAATAAAACTTGGATTAATCGCACTTGTTCGAATGCTGTCCACAACAACGAGAAGGCCTACAAAAGGTACCAGAGCCAACCCACTCTTGAATCTCATCTCATATATTTTTGCCCAGAATAGTGTTAAGTCTGTTATTCGGTCTGCTAAAAATAATTTCATTCATACTAAAATGCTCTGAACTCTCCAACTCGAATTATGCCCTCTCCCTCTGGCACCTTGCCATAAACCTTTCTAGCAACTTTATCTCATCATCCTTCCCTCCTCTTTTCTACTCTTATGGCTCTGTAGCTATTTCTTCTATTGATAAAGCAGATCTCTTCGTTCAGACTTTCCCCTCCAATTCCACCTCAGACGATTCTGGTGCTGTTCCTCCATCACTTCCCCCCTCTGACCTCCTCATGGCTGACATTAAAATTTCTTCAATTGATGTATTTTCTGCCATCACTGACCTCAGTACTAATAAGGCATATGGTCTTGAAGGGGCCCCTCCTGTTGTCCTCAAAAGCTGTGCTTCTGTGCTTGCACCCTGCCTAGGTAAACTCTTTCGTCTTTGTCTGTCAACTTGCACCTTTCCTTCTTGCTGTCATTCAGCCTTTCCCAAAGAAGGGTGATCATTGCCCAATTGCTTTAACATCCTGTGTTTCAAAAGTTTTTGAGTCTATTCTTTAAAAAAAATAGATAAATTAAAGCATCTGTGGAAACTTTTTCTCCCAGGTCGAAATATCTTGTGTTTAGCGGTAAAATGTGCAAGTTTAAAACAGTTGTCCCTGTTGAAGGCAGAGGAAAATTCCAGAAAAAGTTTATTGCTAGTTCAAGCGGTCTATTAATTCAGGGATTAGCTCTAGTTCCTGGTTAATAAGCCTTATTATTAATCAATTACATGCTACTGTTTTTAACATTTATGGGCAATTTGGCAGATATACTTGTCGTATAACAGCAGCTGTACTGGATAAGATGGGAACAAGTATATTTATCAAAGAACTGAAGGAAACCTCTAATCATTTACAGAGCTCAAGTATAAGGCTGGCTGAACAGAATGTGAAACAGGACACTGTGGGTCCCATAAAAATTATTATTGGGTCAGATTACTGTGGAAGATTCCTACACAGGATATTCAAAAAGAATAATGTACAGTTGTTCAAGAGTCCAGGAGGTAGCCTTATTATGGGCCAATTGTCATATCCATAGCAAACCAGAGGAGAGGCCAAATTGATAGACTCAGTCTTTGTTACCCCCGCACAGTCATTGATGGTTGTTAAAATGTGCAGAATTAGAACCTACTCAAATGAATGACTTATTGGATGAGAAAATAGAACCTGTGCATAAATTGTGGAACTTGGATACTGTGGGAATACATCCTGAAGAACCAACCTCTGAAGTGAAAATAACTATGGATTTGTATGCTCAGTCTGTGGAATTTAAAGATGGACAGTATTGGGTCGGATTACCATGGAAGCTAATTCATTCGGAGTTACCAACAAATTGCCAGGTAGCTAAGGCTCAGTTAAAGTCTCTCTAAGAAAGGTGAGAGACAACCCAGAACATGTGATAATATTATATAGGATCAATTAAAGAATAAATTTATAGAAGAGGTAGGACCCCTTGATATTCATAAAGATGGACATTATTTACCACATCATGCTGTAAGCAAGGATTTAGTAGCAATTCTCATAAGGATATTTTTTGATTGTAGTAGTAACGTGTCCAAAGGATTAGCTGGCTTGAACGATTGCTTATACTGAGGACTACACTAACAGAGAAGTTGGAGAATAAGTTACTAAAACTTAGAGAGATACCATATGCTTACACAACAGACATTAGCAAGGCTTTTCTCAAAATAGGATTGAGAGAAGAGGGTAGGAAATTTACAAAATTCTACTGGCCTCAAGACTCTCAAAATGAGGATAGTCCCTTGAAAACTTACTGTTTCCGATCGGTGCTCTTTGGCTCTTGTGCTACTATCTTCCTACTATGCAACACTTTGAAGTATCATTTTGAAAATGCCAAATGCCCAGAAATACGGCAGGCCTTCTATAAGGATAACTTACAAGGTGTTGCTGATACATAGGTGGAAGAAATGAAGGCTTATGAAATAGCCAATTCCGAATGTGGGAAGGCAAATTTGCTGATACAGAGATGGAATACAAAATCACCACATTTAAGGAAGAGAATACAAGATGATTATCCCAATAATGACATTCCCAAAACTCAAAATATGTTGGGTCTTAACTGGGATACAAGGGCTGATGAAATAAGTCTAAAACCAATTAAATTCTCTGAAATAACACTCACCAAGAAGTCGTTGTTAAGCCAGGTCTGCATGTTATTTGACACATTGGGATTGGTCAGCCTCATAGTTATTAAAGTGAAATGTTTAGTGCAGCTGTTCTCAAACTTTTTAGTGTGTGATCCTATTCGGAATATTTCAAGACTTTACGACACACACACACACACACACACACACACACACACACACACACACACACACACACACACACACACACACACACAGGCACGCACGCGCGCACACACACGCACACACACACACACACACACACACACACACACACACACACACAGAAAGAGAGAGAGAGAGAGAGAGAGAGAGAGAAACTGGTATATAGCCTATGGTAGTTCTTATGAATATGCTAATAGGGTAATAAGGATAATTACAATTTCAATTACTGTAAGTAAATAAAATACACTGAATGCATCAGGCCTATTCCATATCCCTGTGACCCATCAAAATTCCTCTCGCGACCCACTTTTGGGTTGCAACCCATAGTTTCAGAATCACTGATTTAGTGCGAAGAGTCTTGGCGAGAAAAGTTGGACCGGGACACTGAATTAGGTTAAATGGACGTTGAACAATAGGAGCAGATTAGAAAGGAATTTGAAAAATCATCAAGCATATGTATTCCTAGGCAGATAAACAGTAACGAGCAGTCACATTTGCATATATTTTTTGATGCTTCTCAAAAGGCATATGAGGCAGTAGCCTAATGTGCAACAAGAGATTGTAGTGAAATTATTATGTCCAAAGCCAGAGTTGCACCAATTAAAGGAAGAATTTTACCTCAAATGCGATTGGCTTCCACAGAAATAGGGACTAAATTGGCCAAGTATTTAACCCCCCAGCCGCCGGGGGTTCCCAGCCGTTGACCACCCTCTACCAGGGATTTCCAAGATTTTGGCAATAATACCCTTTCTTCAAACCCTAATGTCTGCCAAACTATAATAGCTAGAGAAGCAAGTGAAAGCTCATAAGACTTACCAACTCTTCCTCTTTCCACTGAAGGTATCTCGAGGTCTCTAGGTCCCGTCGATGAGTAAGGATGAGTTGAAGGCGAGTGGTTTTGCACGTTTGGCGGGGCGGATCCAAGCGCGCGCCACTGGCCGTGGCCTTGGCCGCGGTGCCTAGTGTTGGCAGCACTGACCACAGTGGTGATTGTAACATTGCCCGTGCGGCCTTGGATGGAATGTGGTAAATTCCACTCGTCTCCCAACTTCTTACTCACCGTCGTAAGGATGAGTCATCACCCTGACCATGTGGGTCCCCAAAGGGTTTTTCGTCCGTTTCATAGTGCCACTATGTCCCGTAGGTGTGTGGGAAAGGAAATATCTCTTCGTTTTTCTGTACTCACTTCTTCCGTCATTTATAATAATTTCCCTTTACAGTACTATGACACTTATAATTGCACTTCACATCACGATTATGGGTAACTGCACTTTGACAAGTAAATGCTGTGGCTGTTTCACGCATTATCGTTAAGTGTGAGGTAATTATTTGTCGTATAATTAAGACTGTACTAATCAGAGGCATCATGAAAATCTTTTGGTATACACAACTTAAAGTATTTGTACTTCACAACACAAATATACCGATGCTCATATTCAGCTTCCCTGAGTGTCAAATGAAATAATTTAGTTATAGCCAACCAGGTAATTTTCTTTCTGGCCCGCTCACAAGTGGTTTTCTTTCAGGTAAGAGGTACTGTAGGATATACTGATGCTCCTATTCGGCACAATTTCCCTGAGTATCTAGTGAAATAATTTTCTTATAGCCAACCAGGTGTTTTTATGTCTGGCCTGCTCACAAATGGTTTTCTTTCAGGTAACAAGTAGGATACACTGAGGCTCATATTCAGCACAATTTCCCTGAGTATCGAGTGAAATAATTTTCTTATAGCCAACCAGGTATTCTTCTTTCTGGCCTGCTCACAAGTGGTTTTGTTTCAAGTAACAGGTGGGATACACTGAGGCTCATATTCAGTACAATTTCCCTGAGTATCGAGTGAAATAACTGTGCTACAGCCAGCCAGGTAATTTTCTTTCTGGCCCACTCACAAGTGGTTTTATTTCAGGTAACAGGTAGGCTAACTCAATGCATTTCCAATAATTTTATCACCAATATCCAATAACCAGTAACACTTTTTGCATTGCACTATGTAAGACTTATTTCAAAACACTTATAACAGCACTTACTATAAATCACTTATATTATCCAACATTTCACATATTTATAAAAATATACAAACTTGTGCATTCCTGTACACTATTTACACTTTCCTACACATCTGCTCTGTATTCACGCTAGGAGTAATACTCGGAAAAACATTTAGAGCATAGGGGGACCTTGCACTCTGCACATTGGTATGAGGTCTCTTTTCGTGCTGGGAGACTGCGTTTGGTCGTGTGAGAGACGTGGCACCGCCAGTAGGCATGAAGACCTGCTGTCGTACGACCAATCTCCACCAGATTGTGCCTCCGGAAATACTCAGCACAGCTGAGCCTGTCCAGTGTAGCCGCTGTCCCCCGCCTAGCACCTGGCACCTGAGCATTTGAATATTCCTCAAGGAGTTCGTGTGTCAGCTCTCAAACATATAGAGCGAGAGGCTTCCCGACGAGCTCCTTGAACAATATGTAATTATTCAGCATGGCGATATCAAGGTGTAAAATCTCCTTCTCACCAATGGACCTCACCAATTTGCATGTACGATTTATCAACCAGCCGCATGTTGATATTATAATCGTTGACAGCATCTGGCTTTATCACGGGTTCCCTGGTCCTGTAGTCTGTTTTTCCAGTTCCCTCCACACACCCTTATGTACTGTAGACAATGCATTAACCCGTCTCTTGTCATGCCAGAGAAAGGCTAAGATGTTGCCACATTTCTTGATCAGAAGGGCTCCTTTCTTAGTATTTGCCGAAAATACAGGGAAATTCTTTCTGTTGGCCCTAACAGATCCATAGGACCCAGAAGCATGGCCAAGCAAATATTTGGTCAATGCCAGGGCTGTGTAATAATTATCGGTATACAGAAGGTGGTGCCTGTTGAAATACCTTTCCATGAGCACTTGCACAATTGATGCAGAGAATCCATGAGGATCGTCTCTAGGTATATCAGCATCTGTTGCTGAATAAACTTACATCTAGCACTCACCCTGTTTTGCAGTCGCAAAGCACAAAGAATCTGAGGCCAAATCGGTGACACTTTGACGGAACATACTGAATAAATGCCAGCCTGTCCCTGAATAACACCAGTGACTCATCAGTAACCACTTTCTGGAAAGGACAAAAAACCTTGGAAAATGACTCCCTGAGCATTGTTAGGGTTGGTATTATTTTCCATAACCTGTCGTTTGTTGCATGGCCGTAATTTTTGTCGAAGTGAGGGACCCTTAGGATGGCTTGTTACCTGTCATAGGCCATATACTTACCAAAGACAGGTGTTCCCACGAGTTCATCAACCGACCAATAGTCATGGCGCGCATTTTTTTTTACATGTACCATAAACATGGTAAGGGCTAGCCACACAAACATCCCCCCCACCTCCATAGGTATCCAGTCACGCATGTGCGTGCTCTCATTGGCAGCCACGTCCAGCCACCACACACACATAGCCTGGTGGAAATTGATCTCCTCCACCAGGTATTGCATGATATCAGTCGTGAAAATGGCCCTGAACAAACTGCTAATAGTCCAGGGCCTGGGGGGAAGCTCATCCTCCTGCACACCTGCTCCCTCCTCATCAAATGCCGGCACAGATGGCTCAAAGCCGGCACCATCCTCCCACACAAAGGTATCGACTCTACCCACATGTGGTAGAGCCGGCCATCTGGGAGTTCCAGGACATTTCTTTATCACTCGTGCACTCCCACTGCATTCCCACTGGCAGGGGATGAAGAGGAAGGAGAAGGAGAGGTGTGGGAGGTGGGGGAGCAAGCTAGTTATGACTCACCTGATGCGGAACTTCCCTGGGGAGATGCTCAGTGCTGCGTATCTCCAAGTGTGGCCCGTGTGGGAAACACCACTCCTAAAGGGCCTGGTCGTAGAGAATCAGCCCTTGAGGTGCTAGTCTGAGATGTTGGGGAGCGTTGTAGGACGAGACGTCAGCGATCAGGAGGCTAGAGTGTGGGAGAGAGGGCTCTTCAGCTTTTGTTCAGCAGATTACCACCAGCTCCATGGTCACCTTCCCAATGTTCTGGATCATCAGTCGCCTCCTCGCCGAATTCATCACTTTCATAGGCTCTTCCCTCTTTCTGAAGGAGTGTCAGGGCCTTCTCTGGCGTTGGAGAGCGGTAGGGGTTGGAGGGAGAGAGAGGTCGCTCTCCATGTGGTAGCTCTTCCTCTCCTCTGAGGACGTGCCCTCGCTAAGTGTCCATGAGGATACGGTGTCATCAAAGGCAAGTCCAAATGCACTTTCACTTAGCCCATTCCCCAACACTAAGGGCAGAACTTTCGTGGGGGTCTATGAGGCAATCGGGCCTTAGTACTGTGCAAGGGAATTGAACGATGACATGGAAGAAGACATGGCTCCTCACTCTACCATTGCTGTGTAAAGACTGAATTGCAAAAAACTGTGGGGTTCCTGGTGGTCCTACCTACCCGGTGAGTATCACAGAAAATGGTCGCGAGTTCAAAGGGTGGTGGGAAGGTGAGTGCAGTATATGATGTCAGCCGGCGGCACACCGTGCCCTGAATTGTGACGGCTGTACACATCAGCTGGCAGTTAGGGGTTAACCATTACTCTTCACACTCAGTTTGAGTATATTTATATATAGACTGACAGTGAGATTTGTCTTTACTGGATAGGAAAGGGATAGTGTAAAATTCTCTTCATCTACAATAGAGCAAACACCATAAACGAACTATCTTCCAAATTTAAATTTATGCTTTTATCCTCCAGTCAAAACCCAGCTGATCTTCTCTCAAGAGGCTTGACGGTAAAGAGATTGAACAAAGATGACTTGTTGTTTAACCCGTCACGTCCCGACCACTTTCGCACCTCCGACATCCCCCAGTCCCGACCATTATTGGAAAAAATTTTTGTTGGCTAAAACCTCCGCTTTTGGTGAGAAACATCGAAAATTCATAGAGAAATTGCTCACCTGAGGTTTAAAATACTCGATACAGGTACGAGTGCCTCCTTACCTTACAGGGTTTTCTATCAGGCTGGCTGCAAAGAAAACGAGTTCTATGGGAGGATAACTATTCCACACCACTCCTAAATGGTATTTATTTATTTATTTGGTACGAATTTATATGTAGTATGAGAGTATATTGGTTTTCAAACAGTAATATAAGCATTATAAGCACTGTTTCACTCACTAACTCATCACCATTCCTGACCTTCTTTTGCCACATTACCTGATCATCATTTCTGACTGTTTCTTCCTCTAATACTATGTAAAGTTTGTCCTCCACATTGTCATCGATTGGGGAATCACTCTGGCCCTGAATGTCTTTATTGGACAGGTCACTGGTAACAGCTGCATTGCCGAGACAATGGCGTGCAGGTGGGCGGAGGTTATGCGGTGTAAGGCATTGTCCCTGCTTGGCATCTTGTAGAGGAATAGAGGAAGGTGTCCCGTGTATACGTACGAAAAATCACGCGCGAAAATTGAAAATTGTGCAAATTAGGGACCTTGCAATTGCAAAACGTACCAGTACGTTGACGGGACTGGCAAATGCAAAATGTTGCAACGTACCCATATGTCAACGGGACGTCTCGGGTTAAGAGTCCTAAATGGTTATTTACTAAAGAATTGCCTGAGCAGTAACAGTATAATAATGCTGAGGTTAGTATTGTAAACCTGGATTCTGGAGGACTGGGCCAGATGTGATAAAAATTAGTCAATTTTCATCAGTAAGATAACCCCCTAACACTACTAAAATAGCTGTAAAAGTTTTAAATTTGAGAGTGGTGTTTGAGAAGTTTGATCCCATGGAATATTGGTTGGAAAAGATTTAAAGAAAATATTAGAGAGAGATTTTTTACCTTTGATGCCAAGGCACTAGCATCAGTAATACGCTGATAAAAGATTTAGGATTATTCAAGACGGGGTCTAATCAGATGCCATGGCAGAACAGGAAAAGCTCATTTGCCTCTACAAACTAGACATCTCATATTGTTACCCAAGAATTATTATTTTGTACAGTTAATTGTTAAGGAAGCCCATGAGTTAACTCTTCATGGAGGTGTGCTGCAGACTTTGGCCTGAGTCCGAGAAAAGTATTGGATTCCTAGGGGTAGAGAGGATGTAAAGAAATACCTGCAGAGTTGTATTATATCTAGGAGGTATGAACAATGGCCATATGACTGTCTAGGACCACCTGCTTTACCAAAGGATAGGGTAATTGTAAGTCGGCCCTGCAAAGTAAGTGGAGTTGATTACACAGGGGCCAGAACTGTTACGGGTGAGAGAACTCCCCATAAGGTGTATATATGCTTGTTTACTTGCACCTGCACTAGGGCAATACATCCAGAAATGGCAGATTATTTAAGTTCAGAGACATTCCTGAACGTAGGCCTATTAAGAAGATTTGCAGCTAGACGGTCTTGTCTTGGTATATTAATAGGCGACAACGGAACCAATTTCGTTGGAGCATCACCTCTTTTTTAAAGTGTAATTGTGGGAAATATTTTCCCCTGAGTGGTTAAGCTCTCCTTTTTAAAATAGTCATCCGTGGTTAGAGAGCAGAGGAAAACCTGAGATCATTAATAACTTTCAAATGGTTTTTACAACCCAGAAACTACGTTCTCATTAATAATTCTCATTATTACTAAATTTAACTGCTACTGCATCTAACCCTCGTGGACAACTGTCTTGTAAATACATGTAAATGTTTGGAAAGTTCCATTGACCTAAACTTCGTTTGCGCATTAGATGACGTGACTAGAGGATGAGAAGCCTCACATGAAAGCAGATGTGGGTTTAATATATTTTGTGTAGATAAAGGGAATATTTGGGTTGGATTTAGTTTAATTAAAACAAAGATTAATTAGTTAGATTCGCCTTGTATATATCATGATGTAATCTAATTGTATTTATCATTGTAATTAAATAATAGTTGGCACCTCTACAATTCTATGAGGGAGATAAAGGCCCGCCATTTTCACGCACTCTGCTCCTAGACTTCGTCGAGCTAGCAGCTTGTATATACCAGCGCTCCCACTTTTGGGGGAAATTTCACTAGGTTGGAGATTTTGATTTTAATGACAAATCTAGGGAAATGGAAAAATTTAGGGAAATTAGGGAAATCTTGGATCAGTATCAGAAAGAAATCCAAATTTCTGGAATGGGACACCACTGCCATCAAAAGGGGTGATCGAGTACAGTAGTTAAACCCTTTTACTGCCTGTAGTTTTATATCTGCTCATTCTAATCGTCTATGGTTACTCAAATAATATAACAAGTGTCATACTGTCATTAGCCCTGTCAGAGGGTTATCTCCTTGTAAAACCGTTCTGTGAAGGAAATAATGCCACAGTATTTTTTTTTGTTTTCTTTTACCAAAGCATAATACCAAACACTTCAGTGGAATTCTAACTTCTAAGTAATGTGTAATTATATTATGCTTGTATATTTTTCAACTCTTTTTCAATTAAGGCATACATGCTTACTCCAGTTTCCAAATAGGCAACTCTTTTTTTTCTGTATATATATCCTGCATATGTATTTCTACAAAATATGTATGATTTTGATTGAAGATATAGTATGTACTTTTTTTGTCATTAACAGAAAAACAAGGGAATTAAGAGCATGTATTCATGGTTCCACTTCATTGTAAGCTACTGTCTTTAGTTTTCCTTTTTTTTCTAAGATGAGTAATATCAGTTTTATGTACCTCTGTGGACGAATGAAAGTTATGATATTTTATTTTTGAGGTACTGTAAGTCACTGAAAGAATTATTCTTCTGCAAACCCATTTAAGACGGGGAGTTTCTTCAAAACAATGCAGTAGACCTACTGTATGAGTCTAACAAGCTGCTCATCAGAAGTAAACACATATAAGTTCATATACAATACCTAATAGAGAATTACGGTCATAGACAGATATCATAATAATCTAATGAAAATAAAAACGTACATTTTTTAGCTTTCAGTATTCCTAGTTAGTCTCATTATAAAAACGTTTTTTATATACTATTTAATGCATTTTGGGGAAATTGTGACCAATCTAGGAAAATTTTCACATCTATCTGGGAAAATCCTAGATTGGCAAAGTGGGAGCTCTGGTATATGCACACCTCAAGGACGCTTGGATGCCCAGGCAACCGACCTAAAGTCAGGCTCATCGTCATCTGTTGTTCGACTCTTTCTAGCTAATTAACCTTTACGAATTGATCAATTCAATGGGGGATTAGCTAGGAGATAGGAGAGTAATAATTAGGTGAGTTAAGGTATCAGTTACGGTACATTTAAACCTAAGAGACTTATGTAAATTTACTTAAGGACAAATTTTTGGTGCCTCGGGTGAGAGCCTACGATTTGTTTACCAGAAGTTTCTTACATATTTTGGTGTCGAGTGAGGATACCGACCTATATAAAGTCAAATATTTCTGACATGTTTGGGGTCCCGAGTAAGGAGGGCAGATGTGTGCTGGAGCACTGAATGTGTTTAAAGCTGCTTTTGTTGGGCATAACCTACTACTACGTTTGGTTGCAGTGGATGATGTGGACATACGTACTTACCGAGTTCAGGGAAAATGGATGTTTTGGAAATTGAGTGTGGGGATAAAATATAGCCCTAGAGGTTTAATAACCCTGGGGGATAGATTTGATATTACGAACATAATACCTACACCCCTCAAAATTTAAATGAATAATTAGCTGACCCAGAAAATTAGTATTTGGAAGTTGAGCGGGGGGATAAATACAACCCTAGAGGTTTAATAACCCAGGGGGATAGGTTTGATATAGTGGACTTAATCCTTATCCTCTTCAAAATTTAAAATAATCAGATAAATACTAAGCTGGGGTAAATTTGTGGTTGAAACTCATAGTTAATTATTAAATTAGAAATCAGCCAACATGTCTGTTTCCTTGTTGCAAAGATCTAGTAGTAAAGCTGAATGGATAACTAGAGCCATAAATGATTGCAAACAATCGTTAGACGAAATACCCTTGTCCAGGGAGAAATTAAATAGTCTCCTAAAAAAAGGTATATTGAAAGACCGATGGACTAAGTATGAAAAAATATATATATACATTTAGAAGCGGCTAAAGTTAAGGCTGATGATAAAGATCTCTTAGGGTCAGAGACTAAAAAATTTTAAGGTAAATTAGAAGAATATTTAACCGCAGTAAAGTCACTAGAGTCAAAATTAGCTTAGACTGCCGCGGAAACACAAGTTGTGAAACAGCAGAGTAGAGCTGTGTTACCACAAAAAATGCTTCCGCAGTTTGATGGGAAGCAGAATTGGAAATCCTTCTGAGATCAATTCAGATACTTAGTTCATGATAGAACAGAGCTCCCTAAGGTGAGCAAACTCACATATCTCTTAGGACAGGTCAAAGGAACACCTTATCTGCTGATAAAGGAATTACCAGTAGAAGAAAATAATTATGAGGAGGCCTTGACTATTCTTAGACAAAACTATGGAAACAGGGAACAAGTTATCACCCAATTACTGAAGGCTCTAATTGAATTACCCTCACCCAGTTACTGAAGGCTCTAATTGAATTACCCATACCTAAACACGGTTTTGATTCCTTGCAAAAATTTAGAATTGCAATAAGTTGTAACTTAAAGGCCTCAGGTACTTAAGAAGATATTAAGGCATCAGACTGGGTGCTTTCAAAAATTGTGTCCTTAAAGCTTCTACCAAAAACCAAGGATGCCTTGTATGGCAGGTACCAAAAGGATAATTTCTCCTGCGAAGAGATTGAGGAAGGCTTGATGCAACTCTGTAAACATTTGCAAGGAACAGTAAAACCTACTGAGATTAAACAGAAAACTGAAAAAAAGAAAAACCCACTAACCAACTGGTTGGGAAACTAAAGTCAGAGAAGACTAAGTACGTGCCTAAGGAAGAGATAGGTACTTTGCTTGGTTCCTTAACCCCTACACCACGGGCATGTTTACCAATGTTTTGCGTGTCCCACGGGGTTATTCGGTCTCCGACAGACTCTCAAAAAATATTTGCCAAAAATCAGTTATTAGTCCTAGAATATTAAAATTAAATATGCTTATGGCACATTCCTTCAGCTTTCTCCTGGAATGTTTGTTGAGCCTTCGTCTGTTACCGTAGGACTTGTGGAGACCTCTGAAGTTGGGTAACGAAGTCTCCACTTTACACTTCCCGACAACCCGTAATATGATTACCACAGCCAGATATTAACACTATAAACACTACTCTATGATTTTCGAATAGTTTGGGATCCATACTCCAAAAAAAAACCACTGTGAAAGCAATGGAAATTACGAGCGCGTATGATCGTCGCACTTGCGCTAGTTCGCTCTTGGTACTCTGTCATTTATTATTTATAAAACCCCTCACACTTTATATTTCTATTACTATATCACACTTATATATATCTGGAGTCTTTCTCCATAAGTTTCCTTCAGTAGTATTAGTTTATTGTCACTGAAGTCATTCAATTTTTCATTCAGTAAAATACGTAGAGAGCCACGGATTCACTTTCACTGTTATAACATAAATTATTTGTACTCATATTCTTATATTACTAATTGCTTGCATTGCTATTTACATTTTCTATTCTATTTTCAATATTTACCCTTCTATTTTACTTACACTATGTTATTCACTGTCACTTTCAGTAAGATAAAACTATAATACACTGTTCAATCATATGTACTGAACATCCATTGCTTTCACTTGCTATTTACACATTATTTACATATTATTTAGAACTGCCTCTGGCTGTGGTAATCAAAGAAGCAGGTAACACAGAGGGGAACCTGGCACTCAGCGCACTGCCAAGAGGTGCGCTTGTGCTCAGGTGTGCGGCGGGTGGTATGTGCACACACCTGACACCTGCGAATCGCAGCCTTCCTTTTCCCTGTGGCAGGCATTAGCTCCAGTCTGTGCCGATCCATATACGCCCTCTGCTCAAGTCGGTCAGGAAGAGTTACTGGATGGCGCCTTGGAGTTGCTACTGTCACCCTACCATATCTTTCCAGCAGCTGCTGGACACAAGTCCAGGCGAACAACCTCAGGGAGAAGGACTTGGGTGGCTTGACCTTCATCTTGTACAGGATGAAGGCGTTCAGCATCGTCATATCTATGAGATGCAGAAAAACATTCTTGTACCACCTAGTATTCTTCCTGAGGCAGTCGATCTCACCAATCATCATGTCGGACTTGTTCACCAGCCGCATGTTGATATTGTAGTCCAACACAGCATCAGGTTTCATCACAGGTTCGCCTGTCCTACGGTCGACCTTCCCACTGTCTGTCATCTCCCCCTTATGTACGGTGGTGAGCATGTGCACGACCCTCTTGTCATGCCACCGTATTGCCAGCATCTTCTCAGACTTGCGTAGGTGCACGTCTCCTCACTGCGAGGTTCTTGCCTCTGTGAATTTGGGGAAGTAGGCATGATTACTTTTGACAGTGCTGCAGGAGCCAATGCCGTGCTCAGAAAAGTATTTGACAAGTTTCGGTGCTGTATAGTAGTTGTATACAGCACATGATTCCCACCAAAATACTTTTCAAGGAGCACTTTCACTACACAGCCTGAGAAGCCAAGGGGGTGTGTTTTATCCAGATCGACAGTGCTGGCTGAATAAATGACGAAGTCAAGGATGTACCCCGTCTTACAGTCGCACAGTACAAAGAACTTAATTCCAAAGTGATGGCGTTTGCTTGGAATGTACTGAACAAACCGAAGACGTCCTCTGAACAAAACCAAGGATTCGTCAATGACAACCTTCTGAAAGGGGTGGAAGAATGACATAAACTTATCCTTCATTCTGCTCAGAATCTCCCGGATCTTCCAGAGTGGGTCGGTTTGGGAAGGTACATCGTTCTCGGCAAAGTGCAGGTTTCCCATGATGTTCTGGAAGCGATCTCTGGCCATGTACTTATTGAAGGTGGGTGAGGGTAGTAAGGGGTCCATGGACCAGTATTCTTCCAACTCATGCTTCTTGGAGTGTGGGATGAGAAGCATGAGGGCAAAGAACACATACAGCTCCTTCACTCCCAGCATGGACCACTGTTGCATGTTGGCTGCACCTGTACCACTTGCAGCACGTTGTGATTCATACCTGTTGGTCTCATCACATATGTGCTGCATGACTTCGTCATCTAGGAAGGTCAAAAGGTAGTCCACACACTCAGCATTATCGTCTATAGTGAAGGCAGGCTGAACTCCTGAGGAGCTCTCATCAAACACTAAATGTTCAGGCACAAAATCGGACCCTTCCGTCCACGCGAAGGCGTCCAGGATTCCATGTCGTGGCGGTGTAGGGTGGGTGGTGGTGGTGGTGGTGGGTGGCTGTGAGGCAGATTTATCTGGTTCAAGGTCACTCGCACTGACCCTGGGTTGCCTTACAGCATTAGCAGCCCTTACCCTACTACCAACTCTACTTTTACAAGTCCTGGATTTACCTCTTCCTTTACGGCCTGCCTTCACTGTTGATGCTGGTGGTGACTCCGACGACGAAGACTCCGGAGATAACTCAGCCGACGATGAGGAAGAAATGAGTGAAGTGGGGCTTGGGGAACGGGGAGGTGAATGAACTCGGGACTCATGGTGGGCTGGGTCACACGGGGGCATTGTTCTGGGGCTAACACGCCGCCTTTTCACTCCCTTCCCAAATCCCTTGCCTTGCTGCACTAACGGCTCCTTTCCCTTGGAGCTAGAGACTACTTCCGACACTGAAGCACTCGTGCTAGCACTTTCTGGCACGATTACCTCACCCGGCTCATCACACGATTCACCCGAATCGTCAAAATCACTGTCCATCATCACCATGGACAATTCTGCTAGTTCATGTGCCACTGTGTAGTGCCACACATTTGATATTCATGTATGTATTTAGTAGTACTGTAATTTTAAGTTAGATAGGGTGTAACCTGAATATTAGTTTATAAGTTCCTACCCTAAGTAGTAATTCATATATTAATAATTACTGTAGGGCTAACTCTATTTATATATATATATATATATATATATATTTATATATATATATATATATATATATATATATATATATATATGTATCTCTGTATCTATGCAGTGGGTGATGTAATTGTGGATGTTGAGCTATGGGAATTCCCCGTCTCGTAGAGTAACGAATAACGTGCGCAACTTTTCTTGTCGTTGTTGGGCGCCGAGTTTAAACCTTAAACAGAGTAATGATGAATATACAATTCGTTCCGTAACCTAGTTGTGAAATGTTTGCTAATGAAGCTGCTAGAACACAAGTATGTAAGATCAGCAGTCCAAAAGGCCTAAATAATGTCATTTGTGAGGATTTAAAGTCCCGTTTATCTTGGCCGTCACTAGATGGCATGAGCTGCTTTCAGATTCAAATTGAAATAGTGATAGAATCAGTATCTAAATTAAGTAAGGAATAAATCCCAAATTTTCCCCAATTCAATCAAAAGTCTTGTCGTCATGGGTACACTGGTAAATAAATTGTAAAGAGAATTAAAACCCACCATATTTCAAAAACATAATCTCGTTTGAGCTGGCAGTGGCGTCCACTCCTGTGGTGCCCGACAGGCCCCACTTGCTGCCCAGACATCGTGTGTAACAGACGTTTGTTTAGGTGAGTCGTCCACATTTCTTCTTCCTCCCCCTCTTTTTCTTTGTTTAATACTTACTTATTATGAACTATGAGAAGTAATATTGTTGAAAGTTTAACGTAGTGACTTGCTGCCCAGACATCGTGTGTAACAGACGTTCGTTTAGTTCCCCAGACACCGGCGACGACCGTGTGAGCACGCCATTATTCCCAAGTATTGCCCATAGACTTTTACACTTACACTTGCACCACTCACGAGTTATTTTTACAAACCGAAGGTAGTTGATGTGTTATTAATGATTCTATCAAGTGAACTTTTTTTTTTTGTAGATAAGGAATAGAAGTATAAAAGTGATATGTTCTGTAACGGAAAGGAAAAATTCAAATTCATCAACTGTTCTCTTTCTTTAAAATTAGTTTATTAGAAAAAAATTATAATCAGGAGCGTGGAAGGGAACTTACTGATTGTGAGCAATAATGTGATATTTGAGTGGTACCTCGAGGCTAAACAAGCCCGAGTGATTGGGGTGTTCCTAGTGATTATATTTCTTTTTTTTTAATTATTCCTCGAGGCTAGACAGGCCCGAGAGATTATGTATTTCTAGTGATTATATAACATTGTTGATGGTGAACTGTAAAAAATACTGACCTGATGTGGGAACCGAGAAAATTATATGAGGAGAATACCTTATATGGGTGAAAGATGAACACAAATAATCATTCTTATTGATTCGAGGCTATGCCAGCCCGAACAGACAAATCATACCCGTAAAAGTGTCCCTGTCTTGAGGCCATTGTTGAGCCCAAGAGTAACGGCCAAAAAGAAAGTAAAGTACAACGACTCCATGCCTCGCGTGTATCAAATTGTTTCGTCTGGTAATAATGTTAGAGGAATGATCACCCAAAAGCCTTAGTAACATTTACAATCTTCTCTCATACTAAAGAGGGTCATGTAATAAAAAATGTTTTTGTGGAAATTAACAGAATTATTAAAGTAAAGTATATAGCATTTTCTTTTCTTTATTAGTATACCTAATCTAGGAAATTATGTCCTCAAGCCAAATTCACTCCCCTTCCAATTCAAGATTCCTTCGCTGAGGGAACGACAACCACCTGAGGTACCGACTAAATCTAAACTCGGCCAAAAACTACAAACGCTACCACAATTCATTCTTTTCATAAATATTTACCATCCACTATACTAAGTCGAGTACCACTTGTATATCCATGGGTGAGTTGATCAATACCCACAACAGGTAAGAAAATACATAACCCCTATCATCATTACACTGGTGTCAGCCAGTGGTATAAAAATTCTTAGCATCACACTGGTGAATACCGGTGGGATAACAATTTCCAGGTTTTACACTGGTGTCAACTGGTGGGATAAAGTTTCAGGTTTTACAACTGCAGAGTCACTAAGTCCTTTCCTGCTTCCCTCACTACTTTTCTTGGGGGTAGAGGTCACGGGGCCCTTTGCAATGGGCGCAGAAGCAGCAGAAATGGCGGGGCGCGAGTGCGACATGGTTTCACTAAAGCAGAGGACAAGGAAATAAATGCCGCGGCTTATCTGAGAAGGCAAGGGTTGACAATGACACTGAGGCTGACTGCTGCTAACTTACATGCTAACTTTTTATAGGTAGAAAATCTCGGCAATACATAAAGAAATAGGTAGTTCCAGGTGAATGTAAATGTCACTTAGGCTTCTCCCTTCCTTTCTGATATATATTTTTATTACAGACATCGATTACAAAGCATAATTCAAAGGGGAAATTACTGTGGTAATGTAGCGAATGAATGCACATGAGGTGTTGTCAGGTGATAATTAGCCAATTCCTGGTGTATAACACTATCACTTACCTTATTTTTTTTTTTGGTATATATTATTTTGTATAAGTATAGGGCATAGGGCTTATTTCAATGGATGAAATCTGTGGAAAAATCCGGGGGAAATTTGCGTAGCGCAGCGCGGCATTGGAGGTGAGAGGACAGGGTAATGGAGGACAGGTAGGGAGGGGAGTCACGAAGGGGGTTAAATCGCTAAAATATCAACAATGAATGGGAGTACAGATGAGATTTGGAGTGCTGACGAGTGTTGGACATTGGCAGTACTGATAGATGATACAAGCCACCACTTGAGAGCCCGGGATAATTCAAAATAACACAGAATCACAAAAGTGACGCCCCGCGGTATGATCCATTGTGGCCTAGCATCACGAAAGTGATGCCCCGCGGTTAAGGGGTTAATGGCTGAGGATAAAGTATTAAAGACAAGGAATAGACACGCTGATGAAAATAAGGAAGTACAACCTTCCATGGTAAAGGACAGCAAAGCTTGTGCATTTTGTGGTGAACAGCATTCCAGTGCATCTTGTCAACATTATCCCGATTATGCTTCTAGAGCAGGAAAGCTTCAGGAACTGGGGTGTTGTATAATCTGTATCAATTCCGAACATACTTCCGCGGATTGCAAGACTAAACTATATCTTTGTTTTAAATGTAAAAAGGATCATCATCATAGTGCTTTATGCTCAAGGATGAAAACTGAGGTTCCTAAACTTGCAAGCGTCAATATGACATTTGCAAGTGGGAATCCTCCAATAGTAATGCCAGCTGCAGTTCCAGTAGCAGATGTGAAGGTATTGATTGAGAATAGAAACTTATTAGTATGTACCCTTTTTGATACAGGTGCTCAGAAAACCTTTATTTCTGCAGACATTGTGAAGAAATAAAAATTACCTATTATTGGCAAGGTAAATCTAGCCATTACATGATTCTTAACAACTAAGAAAGCTCAGTCTTTTGATTTAGTTAGACCTGTAATACAATTAGGCAGATATAAATGACGTATAACAGCAGCTGTACTGGATAATATGGATACAAGTAGATACATAAAAGGACTGAAGGAAATCTCTGATCATCTACAAAGCTCAGGGATACAGTTGGCTATACGGAATGTGGACTCAGATACTGTGGGTCCCATCAAAATGATAATTGGTTCTGATTATTGTGGAAGATTCCTACACAGGACTTTCAAAAGGAATAAGGTACAGTTGTTCAAAAGTCCAGGAGGTAACCTTATTATGGGTCAGTTGCCTTTTCCAAAACAAGTTAAAAGGAGAGGCCAAACTAGTAGACTCAGTCTTTGTTACCCCCACACACTCATTGATGGTACCTAGAATAGGTGCAGAACTAGAGCCTACTCAGTTAAATGACTTGTTGGATGAAAATATTGATCCTGTACACAAATTGTGGGACCTAGACAGTGTAGGAATACACTCTGAGAAACCAACCCCTGAAGATAAAATAATTTTGGAATTGTATAACCAGTCTGTGGAATTTAAGGATAGACAGTATTGGGTAGGATTACAATGGAAACTAAACCATTCGAAGTTGCCAACAAATTACCAAGCAGCTAAGGCTCCGTTTAAATTCTCTTCTAAGAAAGTTGAGAGATAAACCAGAACATCTAACCATATATGATAATATTATAAAGGATCAATTGAAGAATAAATTTATAGAAGAGGTAGAATTCCCTGTTAACCACAAAGAAGGACATTACTTGCCACATCATGCTGTAAGCTAGGATTCAGTAACTACTCCCATAAGGATAGTATTCAACTGTAGTAGTAAAGCGTCCAAGGGATCAGCTAGCTTGAACTATTGCTTATACTCTGGACCTACACTAACAGAGAAGTTAGGGAATGTGTTACTAAGATTTAGAGAGAAACCTTACGCTTACACAGCAGACATTAGTAAGGCTTTTCTCAGAATAGGACTGAGAGAGGAGGATAGGAAATTTACAAAATTCCTCTGGCCTCATGATCCTCAAAATGAGGATAGTCCATTGAAAACTTACTATTTCCGATCGGTGTTGTTTGGCTCTTGTGCTAGGCCTTTCCTACTTTGCAACACTTTAAAGCATCATTTTGAAAATGCCAAATGCCCAGAAATAGGGCAGGCCTTTTACATGGATAATTTGCAAGGTGTTGCTGATACAGAGTCGGAAGCTTTGAAGGCTTATGAAGTAGCCAATTCCGAATGCGGGAAGGCAAATTTGCCGTTACAGAGCTGGAATACAAATTCACCGCTTTTGAGGAATAAAATACAAAAAGACTATCCAAATTCTGACATTACCAATATTCAAAATGTGTTGGAATCTTAACTGGGATACAACAGCTGATGTAATAATTTTGAAACCAATTAAGTTCTCTGATGTCATTCTCACCAAGAGGTCCTTGTTAAGTCAGGTCTCCACGTTATTTGACCCATTAGGTTTGGTCAGTCCTATAGCTATTAGGGGCAAATATTTAGTGCAGGAGGCTTGGCGAGAAAAGTTGGACTGGGACACGGAATTAGGTGAAACATATGTGGAACAATGGGATCAGATTAGAAAGGAGTTTGAAATCACATCAAGAAGGTGGCTTAATCGGTAGAGAGGTGGCCTGCAGTCCTACCGGACCCAGGTTCAAATCCTCGCTGGGGTAGGGAACACTTTAAGGATGAAATCAGACTTTATTGATCTACCAGAAGACCCGTCGACATGTAAAAATACCCCCGCTAATACCAATACACCAGTCCTGTATGAGATAGCCCTAGCATGTATTCAATATGGATGGTGGGTGTTAGCGCCGAAGTGGTGACATGTAGAGGTGGATGGTATGTAGGAGGACTACTGGACATTGGTTGCAGGCTGTGAAGCTTATGCCCTGAGTCGGACACATAAAAAAAAAAAAAAAAAATGTATTCCCAGGAAAATAAACAGTAATGAGAAGTCGCACTTACACATATTTTGTGATGCTTCTCAAAGATTATATGAAGTAGTAGCATATTGCGCAACAGGAGAGGGTAGTAAGATTATTATGTCCAAGACCACAGTTGCTCCAATTAAAGGAAGAACCTTACCTCAAATGGTATTGGCTTCCATAGATGTAGGAACTAAATTGGCCAGGTATTTAACCACTACTCTTGATACTCAGTTTGAGGATATCTATATATGGACTGACAGTCAGATTTGTGTTTACTGGATAGGGAAGTAAGTAAAATTCATTTCGTCAGTAACAGAGTGAAGACTATTAAAGAGCTGTCTTCCAAATTTAAATTCATGCATGTATCCTCTAAACAAAACCCGGCTGATCTGCTCTCGAGAGGTTCGACTGTAAAGAGACTGATCAAAGACAACTTGACGTTTAAAGGACAAAAATGGTTACTTACTAAAGATTGGCCTGAGCAGAAACAGTATAGTGTTGCTGAGGTTGGTGTAGTAAACTTGGATCCTGTAGTACCTGAGCCAGAAGTAATTGACATCAGCCGATTCTCATCAGCAAGACAACTTATTAACACTACTAAATTAGTTGTTGAATTTTTGAATAAGAAAATGGGATTTCAGAAGTTAGATCCCATGGAATATTGGCTGAAAAGGATACAAAGGAATTATTACGGAGAGATATATGACCTTTTAGGCCAAGACACTGGGAACAAGACTAAGCTGATAAGAGATCTAGGCTTCTTCTTAGACGGAAAGGGTCTGATTAGATGCCGGGGCCGAATAATAAAGGCTGATTTGCCTCTCCAAACTAGACATCCCTCATTATTACCCAAGAGTGGATATTTTGTACAGTTAATTGTAAAGGAAGCCCATGATTTGACTCTTCATGGAGGTGTGCCACAGACTTTGGCCGGAATCCGGGATAGGTATTGGATTCCTAAGGATAGACAGGTCATAAAGATATATCTCAAAGGTTACAACACATGTAGGAGGTATGAACAACGACCATATGACTATCCAGAACCACCTGCCATATCAGGGAATAGGGTAAATGTGAGTCGGCCCTTCAAGGTACCTGGAGTAGATTACACAGGGGCTATAACTGTTACTGGTGAGGGAACTCCCCATAAGGTTTACATACGTCTATTTACTTGCACCTACACAAGGGCAGTCCGTCTAGAAATGGCGGAAGATCTGAGTTCAGAGACATTCCTGAACGTATTTCGAAGATTTGCCGCTAGAAGGTCTTGTCCTAACAAATTAATAAGCGAAAACGGAACCAATTTCATTGCAGCAGCACCTTTACTTTTGAGCATAATGAATGACCCAAAGGTTAAGTCGGCACTAGGAATCCAAAATTGTACCTGACAGTTCATAGCTCCAAGAGCACCATGGCAAAATGGATTTACCGAACGAATGATTGGTACTGTCAAGAACTGCCTAAGAAAAACATTACGCAGAACTAAGATCACAAGAACTGAAATTGAAGCAAGGATTAATAATACACCCCTAACTTATTTAGATGACACTAGTGTTTCGATAGAGGCCTTGATACCGGCTCATGTGTTATATGGCAGAAAGCTCCATCCGGTGCCTTGTGTGGATATCCAAGTAGATGATCCTACAATAGAAAATAATGAATTAGGACATCTGCAGGAGGCATATCAAAGTCTGAATAGGGTATTAGTTACTTAGAATAGACATTGGAACGAAGAATATCTTTTGAGCCTACGAGAAGGATTTTATGGGGCTCAAGCTGCCCGTAACTAGTCTGCTATAAACATAGAAGACAGAACAACCAAGATCCCAGTGCCCATTAGCTAAGGTGATCTCCACGCACCCAGATTCAGAGGGGATACTGAGACTCGAAAAATTAAAGTAGGGGACATACCAATATAAAAACTATTGATGAACTGCTATCCCTTGAGTTAGTGGCTACCCCGGATACAGGGGATGGTGGAAATCAAGCAGGTCAAGATGCGCGACCTAGAAGGGATGCGGCACAGGGTTCTCGAGACCTATGGAGAGAACTCCTGACTGAAGGTCATATTACATGATACAGCATATCATTTTTCGCCCGGCCCCAAAACTGTGGGAAATATTTTCCCCAAAGCAGTTGGGCTCTCTAATTTTTATAATAATCATCCCTGGTTAGAGAGCAGAGGAAAACCTGAGATAGATAATAACTTTCAAGCGGTTTTTACAACCCAGAAATTAAGTTCTCATTAATAATTCGCATTATTACTGAATTAAATGCTACTGCATCTAACCCTCGTGGACAACTATCTTGTAAATACATGTAATTATTTGGAATGTTCCGTTGACCTAAACTGCGTCTGTGCGTTAGATGACGTGACTAGAGGATGAGAAGCCTCACATGAAAGCAGATGTGGGTTTAATATATTTACACAGATAAAGGGAATATTTGAGTTGGATTTAGTTTAATTTCAACTAAGATTAATTAGTTAGATTTGCCTTGTATATATCATGATGTATTCTAACTGTATTTAGCATTGTAATTAAATAATAATTGGCACCTCTACAATTCTATGAGGGAGATATAGGCCCGCCATTTTCACGCACTCTGTTTCTAGACTTCGTCAAGCTAGCAGCTTGTATATACACATCTCAAGGACGCTTGGATGTCCAAGCAACCAACCTAAAGTCAGGCTCGTCGTCATCTGTTGTCAGACTCATTCTAGCTAAGTAAACTTTACGAATTGGCCAATTCAATTGGGGATTAGCTAGGAGATAGGAGAGTAATAAGTAGGTGAGTTAAGGTATCATTTACGGTACATTTAAACCTAAGAGACTTACATGAATAATAAAATTTTTGGTGCCTCGAGTGAAAGCCTACGATTTGTTTACCAGAAGTTTCTTACATTGGTGTCGAGTGAGGATACCGACCTATATAAAGTCCAATATTTCTGACAGTAATGATTGACCCAAAGGTTAAGTCAACCTTGGATATCCAAAATTCTACCTGGCAGTTTATAGCTCCTAAAGCCCCAAGGCAAAATGGATTCACAGAACGAATGATTGGTATTGTGAAGAACTGCCTTAGGAAAACCTTACACAGAACTAAGATCACTAGAGAAGAGCTGAGAACAGTAATAACTGAAATTGTGGCTAGAATTAATAATAGACCTTCAACCTATCTGGATGATATTAGTGTATCAATCGAAGTCTTGACACCATCTCATATGCTGTACAGCAGAAAGCTTCATCCAGTGCCTTGTACGTTTGAAAAACATATTGGACATCTGGAATAGACATAGGGGCGAAGGTTAATCTTTTGAGCCTAAGAGAAAAGTTTTGTGGGGCTCAAGCTGTCAGCAGCAAGTCAGTCATAAGCACAGATGTGGTCTTAGTAAGAACAGACCAACCAAGATCCCAGTGACCATTAGCTAAAGTCATCTCCACACATTCAGATGTGGAGGGGGTGCTGAGACTTGTTAAAATTAAATGTAGGGGACATAACATGAAAACCATTGATAAAATGGTGCCCCCTTGAGTTAACGGCTATCCCTGAGATTGTGAACGATGGAGAACAATTGGGTCAAGATGCACGACCTAGAAGGGCTGCAGCACAGGGTTCTCAAAACTTGTGGAGAAATCTTCTGGCTAGGAATTTGCCTATCAAGTTTTGTCCGGCCCCCAAACTGTGGAAACTGTTTTCCCTCAGATTGAGATATCTTGTGTTTAGCGGTAAAATGTGCAAGTTTAAAAAAGTTGTCACTGTTGAAGGCAAAGGAAAATTCCAGAGAAAGTTTATCAGTAGTTCAGGCGGTCTGATAATGCAGGGATTTGTTCTAGTTCCTAGAACCCTTTGAGATTCTGATGACACGTTATTGCATCATTTCAAATCTAAGAACAGAGATTCCGATGATGCGTTTGCATTATTTTAAGATAGTTTTGTAAAATATTCACCATAAATCGCATTTACGTGTCATAACAAAGAGGCTCAGGCATGATGTCGGGGACTGCTTGCTCTGTGCGTGGTGGGCAGTAGTTTTGCAGTTTTGCATGGTTTCAACCAGATTTATATATCTTCATTATGCTTTTTTTTTCCTTGCTAAATATTTTTCTGTGGCAAAGTATGAAGATTTTGGTTTTCACCTAATTATTTTGACTTTGTAGTTTTTGGTTTTCACCTAATTTCAGCTCATTATTTTGACTTTGTACTTTCTTTGTTTTCCCTTTTTTGAACATACTGTTATGAAGGGGGGATTTGCCAGTTAGGAAGTCTCGTACCTTCGAGACTTTTCTTGTACCGTAAGTTCCTGTACGAGTCACAGTTGCCAGTTAGCCTGCTGTTTGTGAGCTTAGTTATTTCGTAAGTTATGCATTAATTTAATGTGCTTTTTCCCAATAATGTTTTAAGTGATTGTTTGTTAAATCATGCAGTTTAAGTTCGTATGGTAAATGATTTAGAGTGGTATGTAATGTAGGAAAACTCTAGCATGTTTTGATGTCTCGTAGTTGGTAACTGTTGTTGCTAGGGGCTGATGCAAGACAGTATGTCTTAGAATGTTAGAGAAGTAGAAGTTTCGAGAGTAATGCAAGCTTATATAAGGATAGGGTAGAGACTGTTTAGAGTTTTTAGTCGGGTTTCAGGACAGTTTGAGTGAAGTGCAGTCAGTTTGGTGTAATGCAGTGTCAGTGAAGATTGTATACTTTTGGTATTTGTGAAAACAGTGGCAAACAGTGACGGGTTACTGAAGTTTGTATATCATTGGAACTTGAGAAAACAGGGAAGTGTCAAGTATTAAGTGTAATAACTGTGAAGTGCTATTAAGCATTAAGTGTAATAGCAGTTAGTAAAGTGTGTATAGCTCCATTGCTTGTGAGAACAGTGAAGTTGGAAAGAATTAAGTGGAATTACTTGGAAAATAAAGACAGTGAACCTTAAGGAGCCAGTGTTTATTTTCGCCTCAGCTGATCTTGTGTACTGCACACCTAAAGGCTGACCATAAGAACAACTCGCTGGGCAACGTCCTTCCTGTACTGTACTACTGCTGTTGGAGCCTGTGGCAGTGTGGGGATCGGGACGTAGCAGTACTATAATAAAGAACAACTATCCAGCTTCAAAATAACACCACAACCAGCATTCTACCATAAAAAGTGTATTTACACTGAATAAAGAAAAAAGAAAAAAGATCACAAAGTGAAGATGTGGGTCAGTGTGAGAGTGGCTGACTCTAGCACAGACATAATTTGCCTGGCCCAGAAACCTGACAGGGTTAATAAGCCTTATTATTAATAAAATAAATCCTACTGCATTTAACCTTTATGGACAACTATGTTGTAAATACATGTATAAATACTTAGGAAGATTCCATTTCACCTGACTGCGCCTACGTGTTGTGGTGACGTCGAAAATGGGAGAAGGTATTATACCTTAATGTACAGTACATAAAATGAATATTTGATCTTATTCTTATTTGAAAATTAGATTGATTTTTTAAGTTAGACCTTCCTTGTAAGTTTCGTGAGGTAATTCATTGTATTTAAGTAATTGCAATTAAATAACTTTTGGCATCTCTGAATCCTATGAGGGAGGGCGATACGCCAATGCACACTCAGTTGCTTTAGCCCGTTCAAGCTGCGCACTGTAAATAAGTTGCACCAGGACGCTTGGATAGACCCTCGCAAACCTAACTAAGACCGCCAGCCCATAGCCATCCGTCATTCCGACACCACCTAGCTAAGTATTCTTAGAGCTTTGCCCAAATTGAGGGGAACTAGCTAGGATAGGAGGAGAAAGAATAGGTGAGTTAGGGTTAGTTATACCCACTCATTGAAAGAGACTTCTATTACTTAATTTAACTTTGGTGTTAATAGTAGAATAACGTCAAAACGAATTTATTTTATAATAAATTTTTGACAGCCTCTTTCCTATTGCAAACTTCTTTCTGATCATCAGTGTGTGTTCTGACAGGAACACTCCACTGGCGATCATCTCACCCACCTTTCAGATTCCTGGCCATCCTCCTTTCGGGAGTTTGGCGAAAGCTTTGCCACTGCACCTATCTCAAAGGCTTTCGATCGAGTCTGGCATAAATCTTTCATTTCCAAACTGCCCTCTTACGGTTTCTATCCTTCTGTCTGTGTCTTCATCTCTAGCTTCCTTTCTGGTCGTTCCAGAAACGGCCACTGTCCTACTCCTAGAGCTATCAATAGTGGTGTTCCTCAGGGCTCTGTCTTATCACCAGCTCTCTTCCTTTTATTCATCAGTTACCTTCTAAGCTGTACATCTAACTCAATCCACTCCTACACTGATGACTCCACCATTCACCTTTCCATCCTCTTCCTGCAGCGTCCATCTCAGCATTTGCTTTAACAGAGACGGGATGAGGCTATAACACACCTAATGTCTCACTTGGCTCATATCTCTGATTGGGGAAAAAATAATCTTGTTGTTTTTAATGCATCAAAAACTCGGTTTTTACATCTATCAACCAGACAAAATCTTCGACAGGAGTACCGTCTAATTTTTAACAATATCCAGCTCAATCCTGCATCATCTTTAAACATACTTGGGGTTTCATTCGCTCTGGATTTATCTTGGAAAGAAGATATTTCCTTTCTTGTAAAATCTGTTTTGCAAGAAATTGGGTGTGCTAAGCTGACTCCGTGCAAACTTTACCCCTGCACAAGTGTTATTTTATATACGGGCTACTCATGTGTGAGGAGACTCCCCACATACAGCTCTTCTCAACAAGGTGGAGTCAAAGGCTTTTCATCTCATTAACTTTCCTCCTCTTACTGACTCCCCTCAACCTCTGTCTCATCACAGCACTGTAGCATCTTTATCTGTTTCCTATCGCTACTGCAGTGGTTACTACCCCTCTAAATTGTCTGCTTGCATCCCTCCACCATTACGGAAGGCACAGAACACTCGTTTAGCAACAAACTCTCATCCCTTTTCTGTCCAGCTGTCTAATGCGAGAATTAACTGTTACTCCCAGTTCTTCATGTATACAACAGGTCAACCCTGGAACTGTTTCCCTCTGTCTGTATTCCTTCTGCTTATGATCTCCAGTCCTTCAAATGCAATGTGTCCAGGCAGGTCGAAAAATGAACAGTTCTTGAATTAGGCTCTCTCTTATCTTGCGTTTTCACTGGAGGGAACAATTTGGAGGCTCTTGGCTTTTGGTTCCTTCTTCCTTGCAAAAAAAAAAAAAAAGTACACATATTTATTATCGTCCGCCTTGTGAGTCAATAACGTAATCGCCTTTATCGGTTTGTGTGTGTGTGTGTGTGTGTGTGTGTGTGTGTGTGTGTGTGTGTGTGTGTGTGTGTGTGTGTGTGTGTGTGTGTGTGTGTGCGCGCGCGCGTGCGTGCGTGCGTGCGTGTGTGTGTGTGTGTGTGTGTGTGTGTGTGTGTGTGTGTGTGTGTGTGTGTGTGTGTGTGTGTGGTCTGTCTGTCTGTCTGTCTGCTACCAACATATCTCAGGATCAAGTGGGCAGAGAGTATCCAAACTTTGTGGGCAGTATCCTGGGATATGTGGCTTGAACTGATTAGATTTTGGCTAAGATGCATTGATGTACTTCCAATTGCCAGAGGAACTTAGCGAGAAGACATCTTGCCATATTCTATACTTTATGCCTCCATGCTACAAAAGAATACTTATTTGGCATAACTGAGGAACTGATTGAGACATTAAGTTGAAAATTAGCTTGCACTTGGACAGCACCCTTCCTAATAAGGCCCCATATTTAAACTGCGACCATTTTATTTTAGCAAAAATTGCTGATCTAGTTTTTAAGTGATGGTAGGCAATACACATTCGTGGGCGAATGCTTTGCCTTTCCTTGCATATGTTTAAGGCCTTTGTAAAGTACATATTGTCTTAAGTGGACAGAATAAGTAATATATTATCCCGGATGGTGCAAAAGGCTGATTTGGTAGTTTTAAGAAGCGGGAGCATCTCTAGGAATGATTCTGTCTTCATTTGTTTCATCTATAATTTTCCGTTGCAATCAGCTTCATTTCAGTAGAGTTTAGCGACTTCAGTGCAGTCGCACCAAACATCTCAACCCAACGCCACACAGGAGCACCCTCTCACACTGCACCATAGTTAGGGCCCAAACAAAGTTCCTGCGTCTAATATGTATTTTCCAACAGATCTTTGGTGGTGTTTTATACAGTTCGTTTCAGCAAGAGAGAACAGCGAACTTCATGAATAAAGAACAGAGAAAGTAGAGGATGTAAACACCGCAATTAAAAAGAAAACGGATGTTGACAATTAACTTTACACGAGGACTGGCAATTGATACGGTTTGTTTTAGGTTGTTTCTTGCTTGTGTTATGGAAAATTGCAGAAGAATCTCATACTGAATTAAGTGCTATGAAAACCCGGGAGTGGAGAATTGAGACAGTGACTAAGACTGTGTGAGAATATGGTGGATGAGAGGAATAAAAAAAAATACCGAAAGTGAGGTGGAGAGAAAAGAGGGTCAGAAGACGAAAGAAAGGATTATATATTTTTGTCAGTAAGTAGTAGTGGTAGTAGTAGTAATAGCAGTAGTAGTAGTAGTAGTAGAGGTTGTGGTGGTAGTAGTGGATGCAACCCTAGGTTCAGCTGAATGTGGATTCGGTGGACTGCAGGCTTAAGTTACCCTTCCCCTGCAGTCCACCATCTTCATTTCTAGGGATCGAGAAGTAATTGAAAGGCATTTGTATAACCAGGTAATTGGACCCCCTGGTTATATAAATACTACCACATGAATACACCAAGTACGAGACAAAAACACAGCATGCTGCTTCAAGCAATAAATAGACGATTGATTAGAAAGCTTTAAGAACATAAACCCGCACTACCTCAAATTCTGAACTGGACAAATTTGGAATAATGTATTTAAGGTTGTATCCCAAAGAGATAAGAGAATTTTTCCCTTTTAACCAAATTGGTTGGGTGCATTTTATCAGAGCTGCAACAATGAAAAACTTTGTGACCCTTTTATTCTTTTCGTTTCCTCCGGTCTTGAAAGAAGTCTTTGGTTCCGCCTTAACCTTTTTACCAATATCATTCATTTCACAAATTTGCAAGTGTTTCCTCATATAGGAGAGGGACGCCTTCATGTGGTGGCACCGATATGACCAGATGACTGTGCCCAGTAATAAAAACATCCCTCAGTCCCATCCCCATCCTCCAATCGGATGGCTGACTGAGGAAGAAGGGTAACTTCGATCTGTAGTCGAACGGGTTCATGTTCAGATGAACGAAGGGCTGCAATGGCAGCAACAACAACAGCAACAGCAACAACAACAACAACATCATCATCATCATCATCATCATCATCATCATCACCATCTTCGACGACAACAACAACATGACCATCAACAACAACAACGACATCAACAACGACATCAACATCATCATCAACAACAACAACAACAACAACAACAACAACTACTACTACTACTACTACTACTACGTCACCTCCATCCATTGGGGTATTACATTGTGAAGATCAAAACCAACCTTCCTAATCCGATTCACCATTTGGAGATGTCACGTGAAGGTTAACACTAACCTTCATATTACTTCGTACAATCCGTTGGCCTCAAGCACGCCAACGGCTTTGGTTACCAACAATTTACTATTACTTTTATTACTTTATTCTGTATTCATTAACATTAGTACTATCACTACTACTACTACAACTACTACTACCACTATTACTACTACTACTACTACTACTGCTACTACTACTGCTACTACCACTAATACTGCTACTACTCGTACTACTACACAATATGTTCCTTCCAACGGCTTGCATCTAGCTGCAAGATCTTTCGCCAATTGATGGATATTGTATGAAAATTTTTTTGTCTAGAATATCTTCACCATAATAAATGTGTTTGATCTGAAAGGTTCTCTCTGTACACCCAAGCACCTTAATCCCGCAAGGGGGACCACAAACGCTTTGCCTCCATGTCACTCTGTACTCCACACACGCTTCATTCAGAGACCACGCAGAGAAATAATACTGTAGTATAGCTGAGTTTGCCATCAACCTATTCTTTATATGCTAATGGTGGCTGTCACTATCATAACGCGTTAGAAAATCCTAAGGTGGTAACTTCAGATACGATGGGTGCCAAGCAAAATAATAGCATTATGATTTCTAAATTACATAGTGGATAATGCTTTGAGACTTTCCTTTGAGCATTATGTCCATTGCTATGAATTATTCATTATCCACAACATGAAGCTACAGGAGTTATACTATATCTGGAGAGAGAGAGAGAGAGAGAGAGAGAGAGAGAGAGAGAGAGAGAGATGAGGGGGGAGTAGAATATAGAGGGCGAGGGAGAATCAAGTGTACCAAGTGTGTTCAACACATGTGCATGTGAGAGCTGCATAAGGTATCGAAGCATGGGGTGCCGATAATTATTTTAGTGGATCTACAACCACTGAAAAAAAAAAAAAAAAAAATAGTGATAAAATTTGACAGCGTTTTGGCCACGAAAGGTAGGGCATTGGTTAGGGTAGGTTAGGTTCAGTAAGGTTAGGTAAGGTTCACAACATTTTACACTTCAAAACTTTCTTGGTTGGTGGCCCATGGCCCAAACATCCATGGGCGAAATGATCTACTTTCGTATACTTAACATGCATTGTTCATGAAGTGTTGTATGTGCTGGACAATTAGGCCTATATAATGTGCCATCAACCGATTTTTAACCACTTTTGGACCTGCGTGAAATTGTGGCACATATATTATCAACTGTTCTCCTTGTGTATTGCCTGAGAAAAATCACAAAAGTAACCAATGGCCCAGACACGGTACATAAATGGCTTCCTGTCTTCGGTAAGTTGCGCCACCTGTAGGAAGCTACTGGAAGTAGTACGTGTAGCCTAAACACTTTTGGCCTTGAGGGATGGAACATGTGACCTAGTAAGTACCCACTTTTTGTCGTTTTATCCTAGTGTGAATGACATTCGTATACCAAAAATTCTGCATTTTCAACAGGTTATCATGATTCAGTTTATCATTCAGAAATGCATGAATACTAGTAAGTGTTTGTCATAGCCACCGATATGAAATGTTACAGAAATGGCACAATGGGCAATAAGTGTCATAAGTTTTCATGTGACAATTCTGGCACACTACTACTACTACTACTGCTGTCACTACTACTACTACTACTGCTGTCACTACTACTACTACTACTGCTGTCACTACTACTACTACTACTACTACTACTACTACCACTACTACTACTACTGCTACTACTACTACTAGTACTACTGCTACTAGTACTACTACTGCTACTACTACTACTACTACTGCTACTACTACTGCTACTACTGCTACGACTACTACTACTACTACTACTACTATTACTACCACTTCTACTACTACTACTACTACTGCAACTACTACTGCTGCTGCTGCTGCTGCTGCTACTACTACTACTACTACTACTACTACTACTACTACTACTACTACTAAAATTACTGTTAAAAAACTCATATTGATTATTTTCGTATCCAAATGCTAAGTAAAATATGTACTGGATAAAGTTCGGTCAATAAATGGGAAAGCAGTTGCACGTTTTTTATTTTTTTTATTTATTTTTTTTTTCCAATATGGGTGAACAAAGAAAAATTGTCATTTGTACCCATAACTTTAGTCCAAATATTCACAGGCATCTGGTACAAGGCATGTAACTTCTAAGTATGTAATTAATGCTCTATAATATGAATATTCAATTTCAATAATTGTCACAGCAGACAGTAAAATACAATGCCGTACAGATACGAACAGTTACCTTACCTCTACCAGTATAGGCTCTTTTTCAGCTCGTGTTGCACTCTCTGGACTACTTCATCCAGGAGCTTGACAGACGTCGAGCGCAGATATGGCCAAACAGAAAAGAGGCTCTGGCACTGGTGTGGGCTTGCGAGAGGTTTAATCTTTATGTGTTTGGTCGAAAATTTGAATTGGAAACCGTCCACAGACCATTAGAGTTCATATATTCAGCTAGGTCAAAGCCATCAGCTCTAGCCAAGAGGTGAGTACTTAGATTGCAGGCATATGATTTTGTTGTGGTCTACCGACCAGGTGCAAGTAATATTGCTGATGTGTTATCCAGGGTGAATTCTAAAGTAGAAAGAAATAAGGGGGAGACTTATGAGTGTGTTCGTGCAGTGGCAGAAAACAGTGTGCCTATTGCCTTATTGGCAAGGGAAGTTGAACAAGAATCTGTTAATGACAATGAGTTACAGAGGGTGAAGGGCAGTGTCAGGACTGGGGACTGGAGGTTTAACAAAGCGACTGCATTTTTTCCTATTAAGGAGAAACTTTGTGGATATGGTGAACTTTTGCTAAAAGGGAACAGAATTGTAATACCACAATATTTGAAAGGGGTCCTTGAGATAGCCCATGAAGGACACCAAGATATGGTAAAAACAAAATACAGGTTGCGAAGCATAGTCTGGTGACCTAAGATTGATGCAGATGTTGAGAGAAAGTGCAAAATTTGTTATGGCTGTCAAACAGTATGTGAGTATTTGGCAACAGAACCGATGTTATGAATGGTGCCTCCCAGGGGACCATGGCAAGACTGTAGTGCAGACCTGGGGCCTTTACCATCAAGAGAGTATCTGCTTGTGGTAGTAGACTACTACAGTAGGTTTTTTTGAGGTAGTGATTATGAAATCTATGACCAGTTCAAAAGTAACTGCAGCTCTTCTACCACTTTTTGTGAGATTTGGTATGTTTTTTTTACTCAGGACAGACAATGGGACTAAGTTTATATCAGAGGAGTTTGAAGCTTTTTTGGCAGAGAATAGTACTGGACACATGAAAACTCCGCCTCTGTGGCCACAAGCAAACGGAGATGTGAAGAAACAACCGTACAATCATGAAAGTCCTGAGGGTAACAGAGATAGAGGGTAAAATCTGGCGTCAGGAATTTCTGAAATTCGTGATGACATACAGGTCAACACCCCAGGTGACTATATGAGCCATCCCATACCTTTTGATGTTTGGGCGAGAGATGAGCCGAAACTACCCGAATTACAGCCTGGTAAAGAACGTTCTAACGAGAAGTTAGGGATAGGGCTGGTCGAATAATACGAGGGGTAAAGCGAATGCTGATGAAAAGACATGCAGCTGAGCGAGCTATTGAGCCTGGAGACCAGGTATTAGTTAAACAAGAAGAGACAAAGTAACTGGCTCCCAATTTTTGGCCAGAGCAGTGCGACGTTATTTCAAGGAGGGGAAGGGGGATATTTAAAAGTGAGTCTGGGGCTCAAATGAGAGAAACTTGTCATTTGTGAAGAAATACTGGGGCCAAGTGTATCAGGTACAAGTACTAAGGATGTAAACCTAAAGGAAAGTGCAACATCGCCTGTGCACTCTGCTGATCATGTGCCAGGATCAGTCAATCCAGTAAATTCCTCGGCAGTACCGGTACAGATGTCCCCATCTCATCAGAGCTCAAAATTGGAGACTTGGCATTCAGTCGAACAAGTACCAGTAATGCCAAGAAGCTCCATAGTCGTCCAAGAATTCCCAGGTTATCAAGTTGTTAATACGAGCCCACTCCAAAACTATTATTACGAACCGGGAGAAATGATCAACAACCACTAATAAACAGACTGAGTCAGATTCTGCACATGGTAGTTTAAGAGGGTCAAGTGAGACAGTTTGCCAGAGCCTAGATGGTATATGGGTACAGGTTAGCCAGTAGAATCTTTATAACGAGCACAAGAAAGACATGCATCGCAATAAGCTTCTATATCCTTGCGCTTTGGCCAGTAATACCAAAGACGCGCCTGTCGTAAGCATCTATTCTCACCCGGGAGCGACGGGTGAGGGGTGTCATGGATTGAATGAAGGGCAGCAGGAAATATATCCGTTGGAATAACTAGCTGTCTAACCTTGCGATGAGGCACATCGCTACCTGTGAGTAACGTCTCTCTGAACAGTAAGTCATTCGAAAGAACAAAATCAGACATGGGAATTGATAACTTGGGCAAGGAAGAATCATTTCCCGACCCAGGGAAGTATATACGAGTAATCTGAGACCATAGAGGGTTAACACGCTGAAACCCGAGGAGAACATTGTAATCGAATGCAGAACTAAATCACAACCTGTTGAAACTGCGTTACATGATGAGATAGAGCACCAGCTGTGACATTTAACTTTCCTAGAAGGTATTCAAATGTTGGGTTGTAATCATTAACGATAACTGCCCAACGTGCATAACGACCAGCAAGATTACGTCCTCGAAACATGTCACAAAGAAAAAGGTGGCTTGTCTGGATATGAACAGGATAATCGTAGATAATGTTAAATGTTTTAGAGACCAGACCACGGTGAGTGCTTCCCAGTGAGCTACACTGTAATTCTTCTCCACGGGATTTAGAACTCGGCTCGCACAGGCAATGACACACTTCCTGCGTTCGGGATCAAGCTGCATGAAAACCACAACGAGGCCTATTCCAAAAGCATCTGTGCATAGTAAGAACGGCTTAGAACAGTCCAGCAACGCCAAGATCGGAGCTTGTGCAAGAGCAGTTTTCATGTGCCTAAACACAGTAGCCTGATTGTCTGACCATACGAAAGGCTCATTCTTCTTCAACAGTTTAGTCAGTGGCGTTTCTGTTTGAGCGTACCCCTTGATGAAGCAACGGTAATAACTACTAAGATCGAGGAAGCTACACACTGCATCAGTACTGGTAGGGGTAGGAAAGTTGGTTACAGCAGTTACTTTTTTGGCCGACGTGTGTATGCCACAAGCAACGACGACATGTCCGGGGAACTTTAGCTTCTTGTGTAGGAAATGACACATTGACAGTTTGATCTTAAGTTCAGCTTGTTGGAACCTAGTGAATACCTGTGCTAATTTCTCCAAGTGTTCCAGGACGGAGCGACTAGCAATAATGACATGGTCAAGGTTAGCAAAGACTGAGTGACCTATCATGCCAGCAAAGACTGTGTGAATCAACCGCAGGAACGCCGATGGGACATTTTTCAAGTCAAACGGAAGTCAATGGAACTGATAATGACTGTAGGGGTGCTGAAGACAGTAATTGGACGGGACTTTACCCCCATTTCCACGTGCCAGTAGTCACTCAACAGAGGAGAAGACAATTATTTTCACGTAGTGATTTAACAAATCAGTAAGCACGGGAACTGGGAATGTGTCCGGAACAGTTAAGGCATTTTCATGACGATAGTCTATGACAGGACGAAACTCACCATCCTTCGTTAGGACTAGGAATAGTGGACTGTTCCACGGACGGTCAAAATGTTCAATCATTTCGGAGTCCAACATCTCCTTTGGACGATCTGCTTCCTTACCTTGACTGTGAGGGACGCGATATGCATGGACGTAAACGGGTTGATTACCAGGCTGCAGTGTAAAGGAGTGCTTTACTAAGCTAGTTTTGCCCATATTCTCACCGGGCAGAGCTACAACCCAGTGGAAGTCACGCAGAAGATCAAAATAACTGACTTCTTTACTCTGGATAATCACCCCATGTCACAAGAGACTCAAGATTTTGGAGTAGTATTGCTAGTAGAGTGAACAACTGAGCACACATCTGCGACAGACTGTGGGAAATTTTGGCATTCACGTACGGCCGCTGGGTATAAAAAAAAATTTAAAAAATCATCTCTTCCAACTACTTCCCTTCCATCTACATCGCAATGACACTCTTTATACCTTATACTTGTCCTTTAAATTCCTTCTTCCATCTCACGACTATAACCTTCGTCCTTGTTCTGAGTTTTCTTTTAATATCATCCCATCACACCTGTTCCTTGTAAGAAAACTATAGTTCAGATATCTCACTACCTTCATCACTTTTTGAGACCCAGTTTCATATTTCCTACTGTTATATGTATTCTGCTCCGATTTTTTTTATTATGGTGTTTTTTGCTCGTTGCTGTGTTAAACGTATGGAAAAGAGGCTCCATAGGATTACGTTACGACATGGAACAATAAAAAAAAAAAAAAACTGATTCAACATGAAAGTGACGAGAACTTGCAACCTGACACTAAATATGGAGAAAATTGAGTTAGATAAGATAAAGGGAACGAATCACAGTACACTCCACCCATATTATACAGTGTTGATTTGTGTGAAAACGTGTGGACAGAATAATTGTATGAACATTACTTAGCTGTTGCGAGACATGTTTTCTCGAGATACTATTGTAGTTCGTGTACAGTCAGCTGTTGCGTTATTTTATTGTTTATCACTGTAACATGTATCAGTATGATGTCATTCTCTAGTGTTCAGTGCTGTAGATTTTAAACGTTCCATTACTAATGTTCCTATAGGATAGATGTCACCTGTGTTGTGATGGTACTGTAAATATTTCAGTGATTTATATATATATATATATATATATATATATATATATATATATATATATATAATACTTGGTATACAGTACTTACGAGTGTTTTTGCCACTGATTTTCCTTGATACTGATTCTATCTATCTATCTATCTATTGCCAGACGCCATAATCCCGTACGTGGTGGCCATTTGACTTTGAGTTATTTGTTTTACAGGGAGGGGCACTAACCCTCCACAAACCCACTGGACACATAGGGAGCACGTATGGTTTGGTTATATGGTTACCACCCAGCGTTGTAAATGTTTCTTGGCTTACAGGAAACCATTTGGCTTGTCACTCAATGTAAAGCTACCTGTAACGGAAAGAAAAGCATTAAGTAGTGACAGGAAAGTTGGGAGAAATAGGAAGAGAGGAGGGCAGGCACAGAAAAAGAATGATAAAGGCTGATTCACTTCGTAATAATTCTGCGAGTTACTCTGTAAACATCATATTTGCTAATTTATCTGCCTTTGTTATTTTGTTAGCATTTCCTTTTGCATTGTTTTACTTCCACTAAGTTTTCTTTAAATTGTAAATATTACTGATGTTTCGTACCTCGTGTTAGTGGACTTGTGTTAGTGGACTTTTTTTTTACCATGGCCATGTGTTTGTATTATAAGTATTATATTTCTTTACCCTGTTTAAGTTAATTATTTACATTGCATTATATATATATATATATATATATATATATATATATATATATATATATATATATATATATATATATATATATATATATATATTCAGTATTACTATCCATTACAGTGGGGTGTGCCAGCGGAAGTAGATGGGAATGGTAGTGCTTTGGTGGACATCTGTGCTGGTAAGGGGTTGGCAATAGCCAACACCTACTTTCGACATAAGATGATCCACCGGTATACATGGAGAGTAATGAGGAGGATGGATGGTGAACTTGTTGAACGAAAGGCAATGATAGACTACGTGTGTGTGGATGAGCGAATGAGAAGACAAGTGTTGGATGCAAGAGTGTGGAGAGGGTGGGGGAATGGAGTCTCGGACCATCACTTAGTGATGGCCAAGGTAGAGCTGCAAAGAAAGTGGTTGAGGAGGCGAAGGGGAAGACAGGAGGAAGCAGCTCCTGTGAGAAGAGTGGAGAAATTGCAAGATAGTGAGAAGAGGACAGAGTATAAGAGCATAGTGGAAGAAAGATTGGGAAGGTATGAGCTAGAGCAGATGGAAGGGGTGGAAGACGTATGTAAGATATTCACGGAAGAGATAAGCGCAACGTGTGAGGCAGTTTGTGGAGTGAGGAGGAGATGCAAGGGTGTGCAAGGGACAGCATGGTGGAATGATGAGGTGAAACGAGCTGTGGAACAAAAGAAGAAGGCATATGGTGAATGGTTGGCGAGTAGAGGTAGGGAGAAGATGAGAGAGAGAAGAGAGAGGTATATGTGAGCAGGAGAAGGGAGGTTAAGAGACTGGTGAAGGAGAGTAAGAAGAAAGTGGATGAAGAGTTTGGGAGGAATCTGAGTGTGAAATGGAGGGAGAGTAAGAAATTGTTTTGGAAGGAGGTAAAGAAAGTAAGGCAGTGTGAAAGGGGAAATAGTAGGGGAGTGAAAGATAGGAATAATAGATTGTTGGTGGAGAAAAGAGAGAAATTGAGGAGATGGAAGGAGCACTTTGAGGATTTGTTGAATGTAGAGAGTGAGAGCAGTGTGAGTATAAGTGGTTGGGGAATGGCTGGGAGAAGAAGAGATGAGAGGAGGGAGGAAGAGATCAGTAGGTCGGAAGTAGTGGAAGCGATGAAGAAGATTAAGCTGGGAAAGGCCCCAGGAATTGATGGAGTGTGTGGTGAAATGCTTAGGTATGGGGGGTGAGATTGTTGTGGAGTGGATATGGAAGTTGTGTAGATTGGCTTGGGAAGAGGGAAGGGTTCCAGAGGACTGGAAATCAGGTATAATTGTTCCTCTGTACAAAGGAAAAGGGGAGAGAGAAGTATGTGGTAACCATAGGGGTATTTGCCTTCTTAGTGTGACTGGTAAAATATATGGTAGAATACTCATTGATAGGGTTAGGCATATGACAGAGGAGCTAGTTGGAGAAGAACAAGGGGGATTTAGGAAGGGAAAAGGGTGTGTAGATCAGATATTTGTTCTAAGATGTTTAGTGGAGAAGTATCTAGAGAAGGGAAGGAAAGTGTACGCTGCCTTCATGGACTTGGAGAAAGCTTATGACAGAATAGATAGGAAAGGTATGTGGAAGGTATTAAGAATATATGGAGTGGAGGGGAAATTGTTGAGTGCTGTGAAGAGTATGTACGAGGGAGCTAGGGCTACGGTGCGAGTGGATGGTGAGCTGAGTGAGTTCTTTGATCTCAATGTGGGACTGAAACAGGGGTGCGTAATGTCTCCATGGCTGTTTAATATATATATGGATGGGGTCGTAAAGGAGGTACAAGGTAGGGCAGTGGATGTGGGGGTGGCCCTAATGAATGAGGGTGAGTTTTGGAAGCTTCCGGTGTTGCTATTTGCTGATGATACAGTATTGTTGAGTGAAGATGAATGGGAGTTGCAAGGTTTGGTGAATGAATTTGGGACAGTGTGTAGGAGGAGGAAGCTGAAAGTTAATGTAAACAAAAGTAAAGTTATGGTGTTTGAGAGGAATGAAGTCACAGAGTGTGCAGTGAGGTTGGATGGTGAGGATATGGAGAATGTGAGTGCATTCAAGTACTTGGGTAGTGTGATGAGTAAGGATGGAACTTTGGGGGATGAAGTACGTGAAAGGGTACAGCAGGGAAGGAAGGTTGTTGGCACACTGAAAGCAGTGATGAGAAATAGGGAGGTGAGTATGGAAGTTAAGAAGTCACTGCATGATGGTATTGTGATCCCTACCCTGACGTATGGAAGCGAGGCGTGGACCTTGCAAGAGGGGAACAAGTCAAGAGTGAGAGCAGTGGAAATGAGTTACTTGAGAGGAGCATGTGGAGTGACATGGAGGGACAGGTTGACGAATGAAGAAGTGAAGGAACGTTGTGGGGTAGATGTGGATGTGGTTGAAAAGATTAGGAGAAATACACTGAGGTGGTTTGGACATGTGGAGAGGATGGAGAATGAAAGACTGACTAAGAGGGTGTATGTAGGTGAGGTGGAGGGAGGGAGAGGGAGGGGTAGACCGAGGATGAGGTGGAGGGATGGAGTTGAGAGGTATATGAGGGAGGGGGGGGTGAGTTGGGGGGAGGGGAGTCAAATGGTGGGTGACAGAGTGACTTGGAGGCGTTTTGTCTGCGGCCACCCTTTGCGGGATTGGGGCGTCGGGCTATAGATAGATAGATAGATAGACTACCCGTCCCCGCCTCAGAGGGGCTCGGGGACGGGTATTGTTTACACTCTGTTTGTCTGTCTGTCTTTCTGTCTGACTGTCTATCTGTTTGTCTGTTAACAACTTGACGCGAAAACTACTGGTGCGATTTTGACTAAAACTACAGGGATGACGGAGTATGACATTTTGATCATCTGATTAATTTTGGGCCAAACTGGGCCAATGCCCAGGTTGTATAACCAAAGAATTTAAAAAAACGGGGACGGGTAAACATAATTTTTCGCCATAACTCCTTTCAAATTCCTCATATCGACATAAAACCAAAATCTAAAGGTGTATCTTTCAAATCTGTTTTCTTAAACATGCCTCATTACTTCAGCCCCCCCCCCCCCAGTTAGCAGAGGGGAGGTCAGTGTCAGGTGGGTCGGGCCTAAAATTTCAGATGAACATAAAATCGTCAGTTTTCATCCAAATTACTCCAGATTTGATATGTGTCATCTTTGACTAGTTATCCTGTTATGATTATACGTCAGCACTGAAATGACAGCAGGGGACGGGTCTGCTGTGCCTTGTCGCCGCTTCTTCTTGTACTTGTCTTTAATTAGGGCCTATAGTCGGCCTTGCGCCCGTAAGCGCCTGTGGTGTGGCTCGCACCTGTTTACAATGGTGCCACGTTTCCTCAACTTGCGATGTGAAACGGAAGCTATTTATGTACAAGGCATCACAAATTCGATAAATTCAGATGAATAAAACTTACACTTGTGTATTTTGATGGATGAATCAACAGTAATCTTATTATGCATAAAATATTTATACAGTAACACAGAAACATGGCATACATATTGTACAGTGTTGCTAAAAGAAATAGCAGTCACTTTTAATGTTTTTTAGCGTAGTTTTAGGGTGGTTAATAATATTACAGTTATGGATATAATAGAATGAGCCTGAAAAAAGAAGAAATATGCCAATATCCAAAGTAAAAGAAATAATTCATATAATTCTTGTGAGTGGCAGCACTGACAGATAGCTTCCCTACAGAGAGAGAGAGAGAGAGAGAGAGAGAGAGAGAGAGAGAGAGAGGCAGGAGAGGGGCATGCATTGAATGCATTGTCGGCATCACTAAATATAACAAAACCAAATTAACAAATGAAAGCACAATTATAAATAACTTATAAAAGAATCAAAAGTACTCAGGGTGGCTCACATTTCCCGCCATGTGGTAGGTGAATCCAGCCCCCCCTTCCCCTTCCCTCCCTTCTTAATCCCTCCTGGGTGTCTCAGGTCAAATCCCCCTTCACACTTCCCCTCCCCCCTGGACCACCACCCCAACAAACCCACATCCACACTCCCACCCACACCTACACCCACACCCCACTACGTCGGGGTGTATGAATCAGTAACGTAACAAACCTCTCAGCAGACAGTAACTTTGACACTCCATCTACTACTAAATATAACAAAACCAAATTAACAGATGAAAGCACAATTATAAATAACTTATAAAAGAATCAAAAGTACTCAGGGTGGCTCACATTTCCCGCCAGGAGAGAGAGAGAGAGAGAGAGAGAGAGAGAGAGAGAGAGAGATAACGGTATAGAAAACGTGGCAACACTGTACACAGGTGCGGACCACACCACAGCCGCAAACGTGCGCGAGTCCTACTATAGCTACATCGCTTTTCTTTCATATTCTTATTTCTTTGTTCAGTTCTTCGGAACTTGATCTAGCTAGACTATTTATGTATTTCCCCATTGTGTCAGGGGACAAAGTTCTAGTTGGCGGGAATTGTTACAGATGAATTGATGATTTCATATAAACTAGACATTATATTATTTTTTTCACCTTGTTCACTCATATATGTTAGTGTATGTATAATAATGTGTAATGAACAACCTTTAATAGCCATGTATAGCCACGAGAGACCTACATGATAGAATGCATGCAGAGCTATGCGACGCCAGTCAGTTCACCTGATTTCGTCGTCTGAGTTCAGATAGGAGTGCGCCGGCTTCGCTAGTTAGTTCAGCACTGGAGCTCGCAGAGGGTGTTACCTGTAATATACTAGTCCACAAAAAAGACATTAAAACTCAGTGGACATTTGAACCAACCCTGACAAGAAACCAGTAACAATCGCCTAAATTTATTTCAGGTCTCCGTTAAATTCCAATAACTTCTTATGGGGTACTAACTTTCTGAAAATATATACATATTACTATCAAGGAAAGGTGTTCTCAGCATAGATTTTAAATATGTTATTGTAAAATTCAAGCAATTGACCCCAGTGCAATCTACCTGTCCTGAAGCCAGGCTGCATATTCTGTACTAGACCGTTAATGTCTATGCATAATCTCATTCTTTCTTTAATAACTCTCCCGTATTACGCTTTTAACTGGCAGCAACCTAACTGATCTCTGATTTCTAGCATATGTATATATATTTTTACCGCCTTTTTAAATCATTAGCTATTTTCCAACCTTGTGGGTCCAATCCATCGTGGAGTGATTTATGTATATGGATTTTTTTTTTTTTTTTTTAAGAGGTTTCCAGTCCATTGACCAAATACTCCTCATGACATGTTAAATTAGTCTGACCCTGGGATTTTATTACCAAACATCTAACTGATCTGCTGTAATACTTATTCATGTGTGCCAAGCAAGTTTTCTCTCCTGTGTTTGTTACTTCTCTCACCGTGTTCATGCAGAAGAGAGAGAGAGAGAGAGAGAGAGAGAGAGAGAGAGAGAGAGACAGAGACAGAGAACTGACAGACGGACAGACAGGCACAGCAAATACCGGCAGATTCAGAAAGAGGGAGAAACAATACTGTATAAAAGTTGAGGTTTGTGAGCGATGAAGCAATGGGAGGGAGAGGGAGATATATAAAACAGAGGAGAAATGTGTATAGGAGGTAGAGGCATGAAGGGTAAAACAAGAATATACTGATGGACGGGCTTCGAATGAGTGGGACGAGGAAGAGGGGAGGCACAATGGCCAGGCATGAAAAAGGCAGGAGGGGAGAAAGAAATAGGACAAAACCGAAGGAAGGGAAGGGGGAAAGCTCGCCTTTTGCCTTGACTTGGCCTAAAATTGACATCTCTTCATCTTCATTGCTGAGAATTAAAGTCTTACTAACAATGAAATATGATACCACTCACCAAGGATTGCTGTTGAATGGAGACAGAGTCGTAGCATTATCCCTTTTATTTTCTACCACTGAGTTACGTGAAAAAAAAAAAATGCAAATGGACGAAAAACCTGACCAAGTTAAGCGAGGCGAGTATAATTAAAGGAAAGTTAAAATGACCAGTGTCGAGGTATGTTCGATAATATCTTTCTCATCCTATTTCAGCTAACATGAAACGATTGTAGTCGGCTGACAGTGAGCCGTACGATTCAGAGGCGGGGTTAATACTGTTACCATTAACTTCCTCACGGTTAGGACAGCTTTAGTATTCTATTCCACCTAAATCCAGACAGCTATATTCAGGTGAGCATAAATTACAGGAGGAAACGATAGTGCTAATGTTGTTACCATTAACCCCTTTGTGGTGGAGACAACACTGTTGCGCTATTTGTGATGAGTGGAGTGAGTCAAAAGAGCCGAAGTGTTAAATGGAATATGAAAATTACAAAATCTATCTATCCATCTATTGCCAGACGCTCATTATATAAAATGGGAAGAAGAAAGAGAACAAAATTTACAGAGAAGAGCAAGGAGATGCTTTTCGAAGGTGAATAACCAAGACTACAAGACCAAGAAATGAGTTTAGTTCTTTCACCTTAACGTGGCCCAGAATATCCTGCTTTTGCAGCTTATTTCACCTAGGTCAGTGGCAGTTGAGTTACGGCTCAACATCCTTTTCATCAAAGTCTTTATGAGTATATTATATGGACTCTGCTTTTCATAACACTTTTTCGTGTGTAGCACCGTGTTTCAGTGTGAATCTCTTATTCCAGCTCGGCATTCAACACGAAAAGACGGCAGTTTTAAATCAAGTCAGAGTAAAACAATGTACAGTATAATGGTCGAGAGATGTAGACCATTAACACAACTATCATTAACAATGTTAACACCTGAAGAAATTTGTTACAACTGACTTGGAGAGTGTATGTAGGTGAGGTGGATGGGGATAGGAGAGGGGAAGGGGGAGAACAACGATGAGATGGTGGGATGGAATGGAGAGACATATGAGAGAGGGATGTGTGAACTGTGGAGAAGGCGAACAGATGGCGAGGACACAGTGACGTGGAAGCGAATCGTTTTGATCAACCCAAAAAGCATTAAGGAGTCCGGCGTTAGCTTGTCAGAATATCTATCTATCTATGGCCAAACACCATAATCCCGTATGGGGTAGCCACAGACTAATCGTGTCCATATCTGTCCTCCGCCAATTGGCTGCCGTTCCTCCAGTTCACACCACCATATCTCAGTTATCTATCCACTCTATCCCTCCAACTCATTCTCTGTATTTCCCTTCCTCTCTCACCCTCCATTTCATTCACATACTCTCATCTAGTCAATCTCTCATTCTCCACCCTCTAAGTGGCCAAACCAACATTCAGTATTTGTCTTAACGCTTTCAGTCACAACCACAACAACACAACAACTTTTTTCACTTTCTCATATGTCTGTGTGTCTCTTCATGTAACTCCATATGCTCCTCTCAAAATACTCATTCCCACTACGCTTACTTTTGACTTGTGTCCTTCCAAAAGAGTACAAACTTCACTTCCATACATTAATGTGGTGATCATAATACTGTCAAGTCTGTCATGCAGCGACTTTATTTACCTCCATACTTACTCCTGTATTCCTTCTCACTGCTTTCAGTGAACCAGCAATCTTTCTACCCTGCTGCACCCTTTCATGCACCTTATCCTCTAAACTTCCATCCTCACCCATCACACTACCTAAATTCTTGAATGCATTCACACCTTGTAATTCATGACTATTCAGCTTCACTACACTTTCTATTATTTTACTTTTCTTAAAGACCACATCTTTATTCGTAGCTACAATCATTTTATGATTTCGTTTCTCATATACACTTCCAAACTCATTCACCAAACCTTGAAGCTCCCATTCATTTTCACTTAACAATGCAGTATTATCGGCAAACAACAGTACAGGCAGTTTCCATACCCTACCCTCCCTCACGAAGAACACATATCATCTACTGCCTTACCGGGCATTTCTTTAAATTCAATCCATAACGTCCCTGTTTCCATCCAACGTTCAGATCAAAGAGATCACTTAGTTCACTCTCTACATGCACTGCAGCCCTAGCACCGTCATACATACTGTTGACAGCAAACAGCAACTACTCATGGCGTCCATTTATTATCAATACCTTCCACATGCCTCTCCTGCCTACTTTGTCCATGAAGGCAATGAACAGCTTCCTTCCCTCTTCTTGAACGAATATGTGATCTACGCAACCTCTTCTTTCCTACAACCCCCATGTTCTTCTCCAACAACTTCCTCAATTATTTATCTCTGTCGACCAGTATTTTGCCTGTTCCACTGAGAAGGCAAATATCTCAGTGATTTCCACATATCTCCCTTTCCCTTTTCCCTTTGAATAGGGAAACTATTATACCAGACTTCCAGTACTCCAAGACCCTACCTTCCTCCCAGGCCAATCTGCACATCTTCCATAAACATTCTATCACAAACTTTCATCTGTATTTCAGCATTTCACCCCACACTCCATCAGGTCCTAGGGATATCCCCATTCTCACCTTATTTTAATGCTTCTAATACTTCCATCTTATTGAACTCTCCCCTTCTGTCTCTCATCTTCTCCAAGCCATTCCTCTACCATTTATACTTTCGCTATTTTCGTTCTCAGTATTCAACAGACTCTAAAATCTTCTCTCAGTTTGCTCACTTTTCTCACTTGTCCACCAACATTCTAGCATTTCTGTCTTCCACTCTTCTACTGCTTCCCTTATTAGCCTGTCTTACCTTCATGACTTGCCGGTGTGTTGAGAGGTTTTTTGGTTGGGACTGTACTTTACATAATAGGTGAGGTCATTTTCTGTCATGATTATTATTATTATTTTTTTTTTAGTTTGAATTATATTTTACTTGCTTACTTCTATATTCTGATTTGTGTAAACACAAACGCACATTTAATTACTATTCTGCATCAACCTATATTGAGAGATACAAGTAATTCAGCTGAATTGAACAACAACAACAACAACAATAACAACTACTACTACTACTATTACTACTACTACTACTACCACTACTACTACTACTACTACTACTACAATTACTACTGCAACTGCTACTGCTACTGAAACTTCCATTAATAATAATAATAATAATAATAATAGCGCACTGCTACTACTACTACTACTACTACTACTACTACTGTCAATAATAATAATAATAATACAACTACAGCTCCTCCTCCTGTTACTACTGCAACTGCAAGGAATATTCTCAACTGAACAATTTCCTCTGGTATACGCTTGGCGACCTTAGGCAAAGAGGTATCACTGTCAGTCATATGACAAAATTTCTTTTACAGTATTACTGCTCTCTTAAGACGATCTTGTTCACCTCAGGATAAACTTGCAGTGATGGAGAGTGATGCCTTCAGGTGGGTGGCTCCGATAAGGCCCGGTGGTAGAGCAGTCTGCTTATTACAAATGTCCCTCAGTCCCCTTACTACCCTCTGTCAGAATGATTGTGGAGGACAGACCAAAGAGCAGCTTTTGCCTGCAGTCCATTGGGTTTGTTCAATTGAGTCTGGGCTGTAACTATTAATACCTAGGCAAAGTTTTCGACCTCCAATGAGAAAGCAAAACCTTCAACACTTTCAGTAAAAGCCATTTCCTCTGAGCTGAATGTAGTTGTCAGTTACAAGCGGAAGTAGGGGTGGGGACAGAGAATGTCAGGCAGATAGCCTCAATGCTCATCTCTGTGACCTAGGACTTTTAGCCTGTGGCTGGTTCTGCGCTCAGTACCCTGGGATACAAGGACACTGCATTATATCAGTTACCACAGTTACCTTACCTACGTGTTTCCCAGCGTGCTTGTTTTACCTACCAACCCACAGAGGGTTGGTAATATAAAAATAATCATAATATTTGTAGCATTAACATAGACTGGGCTTAAGGTAAATAAATCTCTATCTATATACCTAGGCTGCTTCCCTGAAGGAAAGGGTGGTAGCCAAGACGGGACGACACACTCCCCATTTACTCATCCATTCAAACACATTCATTCGCACCATAGCCCCAAAGGGGAGAACGGACAGAGCCTCACCGCACCACACCGCGCAAGGGTCAACTTCACAGTGCAATCAGTCACATCCGCAGCAGGGCCAGACAGCAGAGCTGGTTTACCCCTGCCACATCATAATAGACCCATCCCCTTACCCGTACCTGACCTGACTAGCTGATCAGACCAAATGCGGGAGAATATCCCCTCAGGGCTGCGTCATCATTTATTCATTCACAATTTCTCTCCATTTATTTCTGTCACGCACAGCCACACTTCCTTGCTCAACAGACATCCCTCTCACATCCAGAGCTCTCTTCACACTGTTCATCCATCCTATTCGTGGTCTCCCTCTCAGCCTTACACATCTCACATCAGATCTAGTTATCTTTTTCACCGATCGCTCATTATCCATTCTCTCCATATGCCCAAACCATCCCAACACCCTCTGCTCAACTCTATCAGCCATCTCTCGAATAACTCCAGTTCTCCATCGCACTTCATCATTTCACACTCGATCCATAAGCGTCATTCCACACATACTCCTCAGACACCTCATCTCCATTACATTCAAACTTTTCCTCTCTGCTACACCCATATTCCATGTTTCAGCCCCATATAACGCAGTCGGTACCGCATCACCCTCATACAGCCTTCTCTTTACATCCATTCTAACCGAACGACATCTAAACACTTTTTTCATTCCTCCCAGCACCTTTCCTACTTCATTCATTCTAAACTTCACTTCTGCATCTATTCTTCCATCCACAGCAACATGTGACCCTAACTATTTAAAACACTCTACTTCCTGAAGCAACTCACCATTCACTATATTCATCCCCATACCATCTACCAACCTCGTACCCTTCATCACTTTACTCTTATTCTCATTTACTTTCAATTTCCTCCTTTCACACACCCTTCCAAACTCCTCTGCCAACTGTCTCAATCTCTCCTCTGAATCAGCCACCAGTGCAGTATCATCAGCAAACAGCAGCTGCTTCAGATTCCACTCTCCACCATCAACATTCACCAGACTCAGACTTCCACCTAAAACTCTTGCATTCACCTCCCTTACAACACCATCCATATAAATATTAAACAACCAAGGCGACATCACACATCGCTGTCGCAGCCCCACTCTGACAGGAAACCAATCACTCACAGCATTTCCCACTCTTACACACGCTCTACTATTTTCAAAAAAACTCTTCACCCCTTTTAGTAACCTACCATCAAGTCCATACAATCTTAAAACAGTCCACAAAGCCTCCTTATCAATTCTATCATTCGCTTTCTCCAAATCCATTAATGCCCAAAACACATCCTTGCCTTTCGCTAAATACTTTTCACCCACTTGTCTCACAGTAAACACCTGATCCACGCATCCTTTCCCTATCTTAAAGCCACACTGCTCATCACCAATCACTCCATCTGTACCCTCTCTAACTCTCATAATTAACACTCTACCATACACCTTACCTACAACACTCAACAGACTAATACCCTTAAAGCTAGTACATTCATACTTATCACCCTTACCTTTATACAATGGGACCACACAAGCACTTGCCCAGTCAATTGGCACTAAACCTTTCACAAAGCACACATTCAGCAATCTTACTAACCAGTCAACAATAGTCACTCCTACACCCTTCAGGCATTCCACAGCACACCCATCCACACCTGCAGCTTTCCCTGTTTTCATCTCCTTTACTGCCTTCTCCACTTCCTCCTTCGTGATCAAAGAATCATTCAACTCTCCCAACACATTTATTCCTTGCATCCTTCCATCTGCCACAATCTCAGCCACCCTTTCCTCCTCTACATTTAACAATCTTTCAAAATACTCTGCCCATCTCTTCCTTACTGCATCCGTCTCAATTAACATCCTTCCATCCTCTGCTTTTACTCGCTCTTCCTTCCCAGACTCTCCCTTTTGCACCCTTTTCACCTCCTTCCAGAACATTTTCTTCTTCTGTTGAAAATTCTCAGTCAGCCGCCTACCCCAACTCTCATCTGCTGCCACTTTGGCATCATGCGCAGCCCTTCTCACCCTATTTCTCTTATCCTTATACTTCTTATATGACACCTCATCCTTCCTCTGCAGCCACACTTCATATGCACGTGTCTTCTCAGCCACAGCCATACTTACTTCCTCGCACCACCATTCACTTCCTTTTCTTACACCACCACCCACACGTCTCACACCACACGCCTCTTCTGCATGCCCCACCACAGCACTCTTAAACAACTGCCATTCCTCCTCCACACTGCCATTTTCCTGATCTTTCACTGCGTTCCACTTACATTTCAATTTCTCCTGATACTCTATCATTTTCTCTCTTTTATCCAACTTACTCACTTTCAAAACCTCCCTGCTGCACCTAGCCCTCCTAGCTCTCACCCATCTCTTACCTACTCTTAACTTTCCCTCCACCAGGTAGTGGTCAGACATACCTCCACCCTCCCCTCTCAGAACTCTCACATCCAACACTCTTCCTATTACATTCCTGGACGCAACCACATAGTCCATTAAAGCTCTATCAACAACCCTTCCACCCTCCTGTCTCACCCATGTATACTTATAAATATTTTTCTTCTCAAACAACGTATTTCCAATCACCATCTCTCGCTCAACTCACATCCCTATCATTCGTTCCCCATTTTCATTTTTTCCAAGCACACCATGCATACCAACGACACCTTCAACTGCTACATTTCCCATTCTAGCATTCAGATCTCCCATCATTACGACATTCACATTCGCTCCAAAACTCTGCAGACACTCATCAACATCATTCCAGAAAGACTCCCTCTCTTCTTCATCCCTTTCACTACCAGGCCCATATGCACTCACAAACATCCACAACTCACGTTCAAATTTCGCTTTCACCCACATCAGTCTCCATGACACCTTACATTCAATCACACACTGCTGTACTTCCGGACCCACTAACAAGGCCACAACTTCTCTTACCTTTCCTCTATCAACCCCTGACAATCTTCCATTCACACTTCCAAACATAGACTCGCCCTTCCCTTTCATCTTCGTTTCACTCAAAGCTAACACATCCAACTTTCTTCTCACAAACATTCTCCCAATCTTCTCCCTTTTAGCCTCAATCGTACTACATCCACGCACATTCATAGACCCAATCTTCAGGGAACGGGTATAACTCAAACCCCCATCCCTTTCTCTGGCCTGTCTCTTTTTAGGAACTAAAAAACAGGGGAGGGGGTCCCTAGTCCCCTCACCCCGCCCCTTTTAGTCGCCTTTTACGACATGCAGGGAATACGGTGGCAGTATTCTTCCTAACAAAACCTGGCCACAGAGTAGTAGTACCACTCCATATGCGGCCAGATTGTGTCCCCCCCGCCACAGGGGGGAGGTAAATAAATAACATGCTAAAATAGCATCAACAAAATATCAAGTACCTGCTGAACAATGTTATGCTTTGAAATAGCCTTTATTAAGGAACATATGAACAATCTCAAACACTGTGAAAAGATGGATCGTCTTCACTATTGTACTTTCCTTGCTAATGGGGATATTAAAGCACAACATTATTCAGCAAGTACTTGTTACCATGTCAGAGATATTTTCACAAGAGAGTATTTATATGCCACTTTTACAAATATAGCCAAAATAATTAATATCAATATTTTATATTTCATTATTGTTGAAAACTCGAAAGTGCACAATTTTCTTCAGTTGGAACTGAGCCGTTAGAGCCTGAAAAAGTGTACAGAGTATATAATTTCCGTGTGGCATCCAGGAAATTCGCAGAGTTGGCTCCTCGACTCCCCCCCCACTGCAAAACTGTCTGACACTTTGGTTCAACTTTTAAAACCTAGTGCCATAAAGGTAAGCGATTCCTGGCGTTGTTTGGAAGGCTATAAAACTATTCGAGGAGTCAGGAAAAAATCTCTCTCTCTCTCTCTCTCTCTCTCTCTCTCTCTCTCTCTCTCTCTCTCTCTCTCTCTCTCTCTCTCTCTCTCTCTCTCTCTCTCTCTCTCTCTCTCTCTCTCTGAGTCTCGGGTAGGAGGATTTGTGGGGAGAGAGGGAGAGAGCTCTAGATCAGCGGCTCGTAGAGTGTTATCAGACTGGCTGAGGATTTTAACGATTAAACAGGGCTAATTACCCGTCCCCGTCCCGGAGGGCCTCAGGGACGGCTATTGTCTTCACTCGCTTTGTCTGCTTGTTTGTTTGTTTAACATCTTCACACGAAAACTACTGGTGCGATTTTGATTAAAATTGCAGTGTTGGTGGGCTATGACCTCCTGATCACCTGATTAAATTATAGGCCAAATTGGGCCAAGGCCCATGCTGTAGACCTCCCCCTCCCCCTCAAAAAAAAAATAATAATAAATAAAAAAGGGGGACCGCTAAAAATCGTTTTTTTCGCCATAACTCCTTTCAGATTCATCATATCGAAAGAAACCAGAGCCTAAAGGTGCATCTTTCAAATCTGTATCCTATAACATGCCTCATTACATCAGGGGGGGTCATCCCCCAGTTAGTAGCACAGAGGTCATTGTCAGGAGGGTCAGGCCTAAAATTTCAAATGGGCACAAAATCGCCAATTTTCACCTGATTTACTCAAAATTTGATGTGTGTCACTTTGACTAGATATCCTGTTGCGTTTATATGTCAGCACTAAAATGACTGCGGGGGACAGGTTTACTGTGCCTTGGTACTGCTTCTAGATCTAGCCATATTATGAATATTATGTATAGGAATGCAAGAAGTATTAGTAAACCCTCTATATACAGAATCCTCTTTGAACATATTTTGGTTCTAATGACCACCTTGAGCTGGCCATATAACGAATTTTTGTTCGGTAAAAGAATGGACGTGCAAGAAACACCGACCAGCGTGGAGTCCCTACACACACACACACACACACACACACACACACACACACACACACGAGCGAAAGCGCGCTCCTCAGCATCCAGCAGAACACCGCAACCAAGGTCTAAAGAATACAACAAGTCAAACCACGGCCGGACGAAAACGTGTCTATCTTTGCGCATGACGTCATGCAGCCAGCAGTGGTGCTCACTTGCTCAGTTCTGTTAAGGTCAGCGTGCTGTTCACAACTATTCAGTGCCTACTACTGTGCAGTATTCGGGGTTTATGAAGACTGGAAAGAAGGTTAAGGGTGTCAGCTTCTTTAGATAACCAAAAAACGAAAAAGTTCTTCAAAGGTGGATACATTTGGGTAAAAGAAAAGACATCTTTAACCCAGACACAAGGCGAGTATGCAGTCGTCATTTTGAGCAAGTAGCATTTAAAAGGTCACTCAAATATGAACTGCTGGACATACAAATACCTCCAAGTCAAAGAAGACTAGATGATGATGCATCTCCAACACTGATTTTTACCCAATTCTAAAGGCAAGAAAGTGACCCACGACTAAAAAAAAAAAATACGAAGGGATATTTTTTAAAGATACTTTTCAACAGTTACCCATGAAAATATCAAATGGGTAGACATATTAATTACGTTTTACTTGCAATAACTCTGCTATGCAAATCTGTCTGTCTTTTTATCTTTCTATTTATCTGTCTATCCGTCTATCTACAGTAATATATACTGATTTTATATTGCATGAGGTTCGGAGGAACACCTCAGTTACACCATCTCTCTCTCTCTCTCTCTCTCTCTCTCTCTCTCTCTCTCTCTCTCTCTCTCTCTCTCTCTCTCTCTCTCTCTCAATATATACTGACATGTACCATATACAATGATTTTATGTAGACATATATTTGGATATACAATATAAAAAAAATTATTTATAAAGGGGGGTAATAAATATTCACTACATTTTTCTTGCAATAACTATTCCCTACGATCCTTTCTATGTACCTATCTATCTATCTATCTATCTAATCTATACTGATTTTATACTGTACATAAATAATGAGAGAGAGAGAGAGAGAGAGAGAGAGAGAGAGAGAGAGAGAGAGAGAGAGAGAGAATGAACAGGCCTAGATATATGGGAATGTCAAAGGACACTGGGGAATTGCATCAGAAGGAACACCTCACTTATACTCTCTCTCTCTCTCTCTGTAATTACAGTATGTATTTGTATATATATAAGAATATAGAATATACAGCAATTTAGTATATTAGAGAGAAAAATAGAGAAATACATACATACATACATAGGCTTGTATAGAATATTTGTTGCAAGAAATATACAAATTTTTATACTGTATATCCATATGTAGCAACATATCATATACATATAAATATATACTGAGAGAGAGAGAGAGAGAGAGAGAGAGAGAGAGAGCGAGAGAGAGAATCTCCTTCTTTGCTATCGTCGTCTTATTGTACTGTAGTAAATTAGAATCACCTTGTTAACTTTGTCCTGCTTTAGTAGTTTAGCCACACTAGTCGTAAGTTCCCTCAATATGAGTTGTTGGGGGCAATTGGTGAAAGAGATAATGACAGTAACTGGGTAGAATTTATAAGCTGGCAGGTGGTGAAGAGTTTCAGAAACAATCGAGAGTGATGGAAAATTTGTTGCAGTGTTGTCATGGGAACCAGTTAAAGCCAGGAAAGGGAGCCAGGAAAGTTCTTACAAATGATATTGGTAATTCTCTTGCTTTGCCTTGATTTTGTTCAGTACTTTGTTCGTTGCCGTATATTTATTAGAATGCACATTCAAAACAACTGTAAAATCTCAAGGCAATAAAACAAAAAAGTGAAAATTCTAGTAAATTACAAGGCAATAGTGTGCATCTATATCTATATCTATATCTATCTATATATATATATATATATATATATATATATATATATATATATATATATATATATATATATATATATACAATATTAAGAAAACGGAGCTGTCAGTGAAGGCTTGGCAGTGTGTACACCACAGAAATTGGAGCAGTCAGAAATAAGGTAGGGGAGAGAGGGGAAGAGGGATAGGTAGGCCGCATGACATCATACCACCTGCACGCAGTTAGACCTGGTGTTCTTTAGGCCTTGGCCACAACAGTCTCTGGGTGACCGGCATCGTAAGAGGGGCCATAAATAGAGCATTTAGTGGGAAAAAAGCGATTTAGTCCCAGCTGTGTGTTACTGTGTATGACTGTACAGCAGAACGACACTCTATAACGATCATTGTTTGGTATAAGCCACAATGCCTGGGAAACTACCGAAGAGCATGGTGCTGGCTTTAACATCAAGGGTCTGGTACCAATCGGTTCATTGTATCAAGGGTGTGCTGTATTTCTAGGCATGACAAATTAACTACCGAAAATCCCGACGTAATTATGATGACAGTCATGGTTAAACCTTCATGATAAGCATCTCACTGAAGAAGTATCGCTATGAAGCTATAAAATCTTCGAAAATTTTCAACTGCACAAGACCGTCAGAAGAGTTCAAATATATAATAAAAACCATATAAGTGTAGTACAAAAGAAGAAGAAGAAAGTAATTGAGCAAATACATTATAGTTTCCAGCACAGTAAGGGCATAGTAATAATAATAATAATAATAATAATAATAATAATAATAATAATGGTAATAACAACAACAATAACAGGGGGCGTTCAGGGAGTGCAACACCAGCGCCCACTGACTGGTCTGAGAGCCGAATATTTACCTTTGTTACGTGAATTTGACCTTTGATAGATTACTCTCATAATCAAATCATTTCATTCTTGCCTAGCCCTTGACCCTTCCACCAATTTTTTTCAAATAAGACCAAACTTGTTTGATTTTTTCCTCTCCTCTGCAACCTGACATTTGATTGATTGTTCTCAAAATCGAATTTCTGTATCCTTACTTTACCCTGAACTCTTCCACAAAGTTTAACCTAAATCAGATGAAAACTGTTTTAAGTTCGCCTTGTGATCACCTTTGATAATTGCCCTAAAAATCAACAGAGATTACATTTTTGGTGATCCTCATTTCATGCACCAAGTTGGGACGAAATAAGGTCAAAAATGCTTTAGTAATTTTCTTCATACAGTCACTCAGCTCAGGCTTTGAACTTGTCTTGTGACCCTGAACTTTGACTAATTATTTTCAAAATTTAATTCCTTGGTGTTTGCATAACCCTTAACCCTTCACCAAGTTTGATTAACATCAGATCGAAACTGTTTGAGTTGACCTTGCCCTGAAACTTTGGCCTTTGGCTTTCACTACGACATTATACTTGTTTTTAAAAAATCATAGCTTTTTATTCTGGCCATATTCTCAACACTTCCACGAAGTTTAGTCTAAATTATTATTTTTTTTAATGTTTACTTTGCCCTGTGACTTTGACCTTCGACCTGTTATTTAAAGAAATAGATATATAGTTATGCTTCTTGAGTGACCCTTAATCTTCTCACTTTGCTTGGTGGAAATCGGATCAAAACTGACTATTATTTAATCAAGAACCACACACTCGGATCGAATTTGACCTTGCCCATGTGACTTTAATCACTGAATGATTGTTCTCAAAATTTAGTCACTACATTCTTGCATTAACCGGGACCGTTGTTCCAAGTCTGATCTAAATTGGATAAAACTCTCTGTACGTTTAGTTTGCTTGGCGAACTATAAATTTAGCCCTGTGATCTTCACCTTCGACCCAATATTCTAAAAAACAGTAGATTTATTTAGGGGCTATCCTTCAACTCTTCCATCAAGTTTGGCTATAATTGGTTATTTTTTTTATTTGTTGTTTTAACACACACACACACACACACACACACACACACACACACACACACACACACACACACACACACACACACACACACACACACACACACACACACACACACACACACACACACACACACACACACACACACACACACACACACACACACACTGGCTTTGCTTGTTGCATGTAAAATAATAAAAATCATACTTTTTATATTAACAAAACAAAACACAAGCGAGATAATGCAGTTGAAGCACTCAAGGACATGGCATATACGACCTGACGAACAAGATACTAAAATGATCTGCAGAGAATGATTAGCCAAAGTTTTTGATACTCACAAAATTCACTGAAATCTGGGAGCAAACGAGAATACCACAGAGCAGTTTTAGTTCTCATTTTGATGACTGCCCTGAGCAATGGCCACAGCACTACTATCAGCAAATCCTGTGGTAGGCTATCTCGAATTGCCACTGTATGCATATAACACAATATTATATGCAACTACGGTATGTAACTATATAGCTATAGGTAACAATATGAAAAACAGATAGTTATGTCTGAGTTCTCCAGGAGGAGACAACTACACATCCCCTTACCTAGACTGATGAAGAATGCCAAACACCCCTGATCATGTACCAGAAACATGACCAACACACATACACACACACACGCACATACGATTGCGCACGTACGCCCACACACTTTAGCCAGAAACCAGAGAGAGATACAAGTCCCATATCACATGTAGAAAGGTTAGAGAACAAGAGAGAGAACAAGAGAGAGAGAATGGGAGGGAGAGAAGGGGTTGGAAAATAGGTCCGATAATGCGAGGGTCAGCTAGGAGGCTTTGCTGTCATGCCACGTTACGTTGTAAATCATAATTCGATATAAGTGTCTCAAAATAAACTCCATCGACCCAAATCTGCTTATTTCATCATCCCACTTAAAATACGAAGAGGATAACGAAATAGAGAAGGCCCACACTGACATCACCTACAATGCCTCACCATTACTCTCTCCTGATGCTACTCCCATCGACGATACAACCAGAACCTTCTCTATATAATTACACTCGTTGGCTTCGTCTACTTACATTGGTGGTAAGCAGCAAAAACGAACCGACTACAACCAAACCACGCCTTACGAGTTTATACAACGATAAACTATGCACATCGACAATCAGCGTACAAATTACAATCAAAATAATCTACAACGACAATCAAACCACACCTAATGAGTTTATATGCAGCAGACTACTCTCCTGAACCGTTACAACGGTAAACAGCGGTAAACGAACCGACTATGTTCAATTTGGCGACTTCATGCAATCACAAGTAACAAGAAACAAACAAAAAAACAAGCAAAGCAGAGAGCGAGAGCTGGCGGAGCATCAACGCAACTTACCTTCGTTCGCATGTGCTCCTAACCACCTCAACCACAACTTCACGATTTACGAGATCAGTAGCAACGATAAACTACGTCTATTGACAACTCTGCAAACCTACAAGTTAATCTCACCAAGTAAGGATAATCAAACACTACAAGAAGATGAAGCAAAGAAGGAAAGTGAGAAAGGAGGAAGTGCATCTGTACTGTGCCAATAGTGTTGACCCAGCATGATGATGTATCAATACATCTGACCTCCATTCCTCCCTCCTCCTTGAACCTCCACCACCCTCCACCACTACCTCCACCTTCTCCAACATTATCACCACCACCATCTTCTCCACCACAGCTACCAGAGTGAGGCAGCGATTTAGCAGTCATCATTTGCTAAAAGCATTATAACACGTCAATCAGTCCAAGTGGCTGAAAACACCATCCTGCCATCCTGCACCTGCCTGCCTGCCCGCCAGCCTGTCTGCCTACCCCACTGTGATGACACCGATTGCTGACACAGTCATGCCAGAACCCAGACTTAACTCAACCAACATTACTATTATCACCACTACTACAATTAATACCAGTGAGTTGACCCCTGGGGGTAGGGGGGGGGGGTTTCAAGAATACTCTCCCAGTATCCCTGCTTGTCGTAAAAGGCGACTAAAAGGGTTGGCGGAGGGTTAGTGCCCCTCCCCGGAAAACAACTAACTAAAAAGACAAACAATAAGCCTCGGACAAGGACTGACCAAACGATGACGACCAAGGACCGGACAAAGGACATGGTAATCAGAACGTGGAATGTAAAGGAAGCGAATGATGAGGTGAAAGAGAGAGAGAGATTGTCCAGGTGCTTGAGGGTGCAAAAGTTGATGTATGTGGAATAACTGAAACGAAATGGAGAGGTAAGAGTGTGAGAGAATGGGAGTATGGAGGGGTATATGTGCAGGAGTAGGTGAGAATGAGAGGGCAAAAGAAGGAGTATGTATAGTTGTGAATAAAAGATGGAAGAAGAGCATAAGAGGATATGGATCAGTTGGGTCAAAGATTGTGTGGGTAAGATTGAAGGCTGGAATACATATGTGGGTGATTGTGTGTGTGTATGCGCCAATGCAAGATCGTACAAGCAGAGTGAGAGAAGAGTTCTGGACAAATGTGGAAGTGTGCATGGAAAAGTTTGGAAGGAATAAGAGAGTGTTTTTGATTGGTGATATGAATAGCAAAGTAGGGAATGTGAAGGTGGATGGAATAGTTGGTGAGAGGGGTGTGCCTGCTGAGATAGATGAGAATGGGAGTGCGTTAGTGGACATTTGTGCTGGGAGGGGGTTGGTAATAGCCAATACCCTCTTCAGGCACAAAATGATCCACGGGTATACATGGCGAGTGATGAGAAGGGTGGGTGGTGAACTGAATGAAAGGAAGGCAATGAATGAGTGTTGGATGAAAGGATGTGAAAATGTGTAATGGATGCAAGAGCTTATAGAGGTTGAGGGAGTGGACTTTCTGACCACTGGTTGGTGGTGGCCAGAATCAAGGTCCAATTAGGATGGAGAAATAGAAGAAGGGAAGGACGGGAAGAAGGAGTATTTGTAAGGAGAGTGGAAAGGTTACAAGAGGATGAGAAACAGGCAGAGTATAAGAGAGAAGTGGAGGAACGATTGGGCAAATATGAATTGGAGCAGATGGGGGTCGTAGAAGGTGTGTGCAGGATATTTACAGAAGAAATATGTGCAGCATGTGATGTGGTGTGTGGGATGAAGAGAAGATGGTGGGGTGTGCAAGGAAGAGTGTGGTGGAATGAAGAGGTGAGACAGCCTGTGGCACAAAAGAAGAAAGCATACAATGAATGGATGAGAAATAGGGGCGTGGAAGAAGTTGCGAGGCAGAAGAAAGAGTTATATGTAGAAAGAAAGAGAGAGGTGAAAAGATTAGTAAGAGAGTGTAAGAAGAAAGCGGATGAGGAATTTGGAAGGAACTTGAGTGTAAAGTGGAGGGACTGTAAGAAAATGTTCCAGAAAGAGGTGAAAAGAGTAAGACAGGGTGGAAGTTAAGTTAGCAGGAGAGTGAAAGATAAAAATGGTAGATTACTAGTGGAGAAGGGAGAAAAAAGTTAGCAGATGGAGAGAACACTTTAACCCGTCACGTCCCGAGGTTTTCTGCACCTCCAACATCCCCCAGTCCCGAGCTATTTTGGAAAAAAAAAATTTTGGCTAAAACTTCCGCTTTGGTTGAGAAACAAAGGAAAATCACGAAGAAAGGGCTTACCGTTGTCCTTAAGTGGTCGGAACAAGTGAGGTCCCCCGCGCCAGGTATAGTATTCTATCATTGACGTGTGAGGCGCTCATGTTTTCTATGGTAGGAAATATTGGGAGAAACAACAACACCTCTATATTTATTGAATTTGAACTAATAAACAATAAGAGTAGCAATATAATGGATTTCAGACACATATATATGAAAAATAAGCATTGTACCATTGCACGAGCATAGCGAGTTAGTTCCGAGTCGTAACATGCTACTTGCTAAGTTTCTTGTATCAGTCAACATGTCATTTTTTCTACTTGTATACTTCTGTTTCATTGACATGTTACCTATTTTTACTGTTTGTAAATGTTTTCAGATGTTTTCATTCATTATGATGACATGTAGCATAAGTTTAGCGCACATTGGCTTACTAAGCGCGCTCGCAATGACTCGTATTTCAACATACCCAATTGTTTTATCACTTTCCTATTATTTTTTCCTTTACATAGAACCTTTCCTCCACCACTGTAAATGTTTTCAATTATTTACATTCATTACGAGGCCATTTAGCGAAATGCTAGCGCATATTCACGTAGCAAGCACAATCTCAAACACTCGTGTTTCATCTTCTACTTTATTTTTTCACTCCAATTATACTTTCCCACTTTCATTACACACGTTTACACCCCTATACTGCACTATACATAGTTACTGGCATTATTTATTCAAGTGAGCGTCAGAATATCGCACGAAAATACCTTCGCAATGAATGTTTCGACCAACATAATACTCAAACACTTACATACAAATTCTTCACATATATTACACACTTTTCCACTTGTTGACTTCTATTTTCATAATTACGGGCCTTATTCATTCAACTGAGCATCAGGATATCGCATCTCTATACACACGCAAGGAATATTTTGACTTAGAATATATTTCAGCACTTACAACAATTTGAACTTATATTATACCCGTTTGCATTTCCATTAATAATATTTACATATTTACGGGCCTTATTTATTGCACTGAGCGACAGAATATCGCATCATAAAACCCTTGCTAGGTATGTTTCCACTTACAGCAAATTTATACACTTACATACAATTTTTGCACTTATGTTATACCCGTATGCACTTTATACTAATATTGTCAGATCAACATGACTGATAATTTCACTGAGCGTCTGTTTGTCGCATTTACTTCATAGTTTCAGCGTCCTATCGCATTCTCACTATATTAGAATTGCATCAAGGTGTGATATTCGCTGAAACATGGGTGAATACAGAGACCCACGTCACACTCGACGCACTCATAGCGGGTGTCCTTCCTCTGTGTGGTGAGTCTCACCCGGGAATTGCTACACACGTGACACCTGCGTTGGGGCCTAGGTCTGTTTGGCTGGGGAGGGATAGGAGTGGGGAAATGGCGGCCGGATATTCTCAGGGGAGTTTGGGCAATAGGGGCAGTGCGGGTGCGATGTTGGGGCCTTTCAACAGCATACCGTGCAAACATCTCTCTTGTGAGCTCCCTCACAAACCCTTCAAAGGTTTCCTGAACTCCTGTTGTCAATGGCGTGAAGGTGGTGGCAATTCAGAGCAGTGATGTCTAGCAAGTGAAAGAACAGTTTCTTATACCACTTCATCGTGGTCGATATTATGGAGTCTGACTGGTCCACCAGGCACATGTTTATGTTATAGTCCATGACACACTCAGGTTTCCAAATGTGACGCCTGTTCTCGCTCCGGTAATCAACGGAATCAGTACGGTGCATCAAGGAATGGTGAACCGTTGACAAGAGGCTTACTTCTCTATTATGGTTCCACACAGTTGCAAGGATGTTGTTGGCTTTGAAGAAGACAACCTCATTCCTGTCAAGTTTCCGCCCTACCTTGGCCATGTGACGCTGGTTCACCTTCACGGTTCCACAGATTCCCGTTTCATGCATGTGAAGATAACGAGCGAGAAGAGGGCTAGTGTACCAGTTGTCCAGGTAGAGGACGTGACCACGATGAAGGTAGTCTTCTATCATTGTCTTTACCACTGCTCCCGACAGTCCAATACTCTATTATGTCTGTCTGCGCACCGGTGTACAAGACTATGTCTTGCACGTATCCAGTCCTACAGTCGCACATAACAAAGATCTTGAACCCAAAACGGTGCCCTTTGCTGGGTATATACTACCTAAATGAAATATTACCTCTCCACAACACGAGACTCTCGTCTATGACGAGGTCTCTATAGGGATAAAATGACGAACGAAAGGTTTGCCTCAGGTGATCAAAGACCAACCTAATTCGCCTCATCTTATCTGTGTTGTTTGCATTTGCAGGATCATGAGCATTATAGAAATGGAGGCGACTTAGAATTGTTGAAACCGATTACGGCTCATGACTTGCCCAAATATTGGTGTAAACATAACAGAGTCCCTTGTCCAGTAAGCCGGAATTCTGTTTTTTCGTATAATACCCATCAAAAGGACCAGGGCAAAAAATAGGAACATTTCTGAAAGGGAGACAGGGTAATCATATATGACAGAATGCCTACTCCTTGTTCCCAATCTTTCACTCTCAAGGCGCTGGGTGCTTGCAAAAAGGTTGGTTTGGTAAACAATCTGCTCCACGAATGCCTCACTAAAAAACAGGTGGAAAAAATCCAACCTGGTGGAATTACAGTGAATTCCGGGGGCAATGCAGCCAGAGCTCCCCTGCTCAGTGAAGGGGTGAATGAGGGGAGAAAAATCACTCCCATCCTCCCAATTCCATCCCACAAATCCCTCATCCCCATCATCCCCATCACCGCCTTCGTCTGGGTGGGGAGGAGGTGCTGGTGGGGGAGGTTGGGGAGAAGGAGTGCGGAAGGCTTCCCCACTCTCACTCCTCTTCCCTCTGTCTTTACCCTTTCCCTTTCCCTTACCCTTACGGCCTTGAGGAACATTAGGGGGCCGTGGGCATGAAGTTGGGGAATATTGGGGAGCATAAGACGTGCTGGGGAGTGGTTCCTCCTCACTTTCCCCCTCCATGACAACACCACGTGATTTTTCACGCACCCTAACTCGCCCACGTATTTGGGGATATTGGGGTGCATAAGACGTGCTTGGGAGTGGTTCCTCCCCACCTTCCCCCTCCATCACAATCCCACATGATGCAGAACGCACCCACACTCGCCCACGTGATACACCCCGCCGCCTCACTACCTAGAGAGAGCAATGACTCACTCACGCCACTCTCACTTGCTACACTCCTCCCTGCACTTTCCCTTTCACTTCCCACTCCCTCCAAGGCACTTCCTAACTCTCCAAACAAAATACTAGGCCCATACCTGCTCGTCCGACGTGGTGTGCACTCGGGGCCACGATGAGTAATTACCTCACGTCCATACCACGTGGCAGCACGTCCCACGACTCCGTCCTTGTCCTCGTCCTCGTCCTCGTCATCAAATTCGGGTTCCACATCACGTTGGGGCTGGGCATAGGATGTTGCATGTGGTTTCTTGGCCGGCTGCCCCTCTCTAGCAGCACGGTAAGTCACGTACTGCCGCTTCCTAGGGGATGGGACTTCTTCATCACTGCTGGTGGTTTCCTCCTCCTCTGGCTGCACATAATCTTTATCAACAACCTCGTCATCCAGTGGGGAATCACTGTCGCCTGTAAAGGCGTCCAGGGCGGATTGAATTTCGACCTCTGAGAAACCTCTCATAGCCATGTCTGAGCAGGACCGTTGCTAACAGGTGAGTGGACGAGCCGCGGGTTAGCACAGGTCACGCAGGGTAGCCGAGTGTCCCCGCCTGGTGGCAGGTAGGGGAAGGTCAAGCGACGATACGTACCGAAAATCAAGCGCGAAATTTGAAAATTGTGGAAATTATGCACTTTGCAATTGCATGATGTACCGGTATGTCGACGGGACTGGCAAATGCAAAACGTTGCAACGTACCCATACGTCGACGGGAAAGGGCGCGTTAAGGAATTGTTGAACATAGAGGATGGAAGTAATGCGAGTATAAGTGGCTGGGCAATGGCTGGGAGAAGGAGGGAGGTGAGAAGACAGGAAGAAATCAGTAGGATAGAAGTTGTGGAAGCAATGAAGAAAGTTAAATTGGGGAAAGCCCAAGGAATTGATGGAGTGTGTGGTAAAATGTGTATGGGGGACAGATAGTAGTAGAATGGATGTGGAAAATGTGCAGATTGGCCTGGGAGGAAGGTAGAGTCCCGGAGAATTGGAAGTCAGGTATAATTATTCCCTTGTACAAAGGAAAAGGGGAAAAAGAAGTGTGTGGTAATCATAGGGGCATTTGTCTTCTTAGTATAATAGGAAAAGTGTATGGTAGGATACTTACTGACAGAGTTAGAGAAAGAACAGAGAAATTAGTTGAAGAAGAACAGGGAGGCTTTAGGAAGGGAAGAGGTTGTATAGATCAGATATTCATTCTTAGAACTTTAGTAGAAAAGTTTCTAGAGAAATGAAAGAAGTTGTATGCGGCTTTCATGGATTTGGAGAAAGCATATGACAGGGTGGATAGACAAGGAATGTGGAAAGTATTAAGAATATATGGAGTAGATGGGAAGTTGTTGAATGCTGTGAAGAGCATGTATGATGGTGCTAAGACTGCAGTGCGTGTGGATTGTGAACTGAATGAATTTTTCTCTTTGAAGGTTGGGTTGAAACAGGGATGTGTCATGTCTCCATGGTTGTTCAATCTGTACCTGGATGGGGTAATAAAAGAGGTACAAGATAGGGTAGTGGATGTTGGAGTCTCCCTGGTGAGAGAGAGTAGTTTTTGGAAATTCCCTGTACTGTTGTTTGCAGATGATACTGTATTGTTGAGTGAAGACGAAGGAGAGCTGCAAGGCTTGGTGGATGAGTTTGGGAGAGTGTGTAAGAAACGGAATCTAAAGGTGAATGTAGGGAAGAGTAAAGTGATGGTCTTTGAGAGAGGTGAAGTCAGTGAATGTACAGCGAGGTTGGATGGTGAGGAATTGGAAAATGTGAGTACGTTTAAGTACTTGGGTAGTGTGATGAGTAAGGATGGAGGTTTGGAGGGTGAAGTGCTTGAAAGGGTACAGCAGGGAAGAAAGGTTGCTGGTTCCTTGAAAGCAGTGATAAGAAGCAGGGAAGTGAGCACGGAAGTGAAAAAGTAACTGTGTGAAAATATTGTGACACCAACTCTAACGTATGGAAGTGAAGCTTGGACGTTGCTGGAAGGACACAAGTCAAGAGTGAGAGCAGTGGAAATAAGTTATTTAAGAGAAGCCTGTGGAGTCACATGGAGAGACAGGCTGACAAATGAGGATATAAAGGAGCGTTGTGGTGTGGATGTGGATGTGATAGGAAGCGTTAGGAGGAATAAACTGAGGTGTTTTGGCCATGTGGAGAGGATGGAGGGTGAAAGACTGACGAAGAGAGTGTATGTGAGTGAGGTGGAGGGGGGAAGAGGGAGGGGGAGGCCGAGGATGAGATGGGGGGATGGGGTGGAGAGGTATATGAGAGGGGGGGGTGTGAGTTGGGAGCGGGGCAGTGAAATGGCGGGGGACAGGGCGACGTGGAGTAGATTTGTTTGTGGCCACCCCGAACTGGATTGAGGAGTCTGGTAATAGATAGATAGACAGAGTTGAACATTTACTCTAGTAGTTTCTAGGTGGTGGCGACCATCATCCACTCACTTGATGTAGTGCTGCCTACTTCTTCCTTAGCCTTTATCATTCTTTTTTTGTGCTTGCCCTCCTCTCTTCCTATTTCTCCCATCTTTCCTCTCGCTCCTTATTGCTTTTCTTTCCTTTTCAGGTGGCTTTACATTGAGTGACAAGCCAAATGGTTTCCTGTAAGCCAAGAAAACATTTACGACGCTGGGTGGTAACATTATAACAAGCCATACGTGCTCCCTACAGTCAACAAGTGGGTTGGTGGTGGGTTAATGCCCCTCCCCGTAAAACAAATAACTCAAAGTCAAATGGCCACCCCTTACGGGAATATGGCGTCTGGCAATAGATAGATAGATAGATAGTTGATAATACTGCTTCTTTTATATACAGCCTTACGTTTATACACAGTGATAGAAAATATACATCCTTACATCAATATATAATACAGACATATGAAAATCTAGTGAGATCAGAGAATTATAAGTGCACACATATCCCTCGTAATACAGTTACAAGGAAAATCAAGTGAAAATGCGTAACACAAATGGAGCTAGCAACAGTATGCCATACTCAATCACACACATTAGTATCTACAACTTATACCTAAAAGATGAATTTAAAAATGACGAAACATATCAAGTTGACATCACAACCGTTGGAGGACTATATTATCAAGTGATGTGTGGTACAAACGAAACTGAGTACTGTATATATTGTAAATATTATTTATTTACATATATGTAAAATAAATAAATATTGGGTTACGTATAATATCATCTCAATACAAACTGTGCAACATAGCTAAGCCAGTACACTTGAGGTGTCTCAAATAGACAAGTAAATCAAATATGGTTGATTCATGCTATTGTATTGCTATTATTGTATAAATCATATACATATGTATCAGTTATACAGCTGAGGAGTAGACTGTAGCACCAGTCGAGCAGGGCAGTACTCCCAAGGTGGATGGAAAGTTGATGACAGGGAGTGCTGGAGCTCCCGTTTCATCATCCCTCGGGACTAGTTCATGACCATCCCCCTTTGCTGAACTTTTTCAGTGTCTCAGTAACACAGAGAGTAGGCCAGCATGCTCTCCAATACAAGTTTCTCTAACTGCCTACGCCAAACTACATGCACAGTACACACTACACTTCCTTTTCAAAATTAAAAAAGATAAATGGCGCAATTAGATCTGGCCTCGGAGTCCCCGGGGGGAGGGGGGACCATGAATTCCCCCACCATCCGCCCCTCTCCCGGTGACGACTCAGAGAGATGCCTGGAACCACTGTCTGACTCTCTTCTTCTTCAATTCTGCAACATTCGCGGCCTTTCCTCTAACTTTCTGTCAGACATCACCTATCCTCCTCGAAACCTCACCTTCTTTCCTTTCTGAGACTCAGCTGTCTGAGGCAACTGACAGCAAACTCTTTTCTGTTTCCTCCTACTTTCTCTATACTCATTTCAAAGTCAAAGGTGGCTGTTGTGTATATATACGAAACGATTTATCTTGCTCTCATGTTCCTGAAATTGATTCTTCTGAATTCTCCGCTCTCTGGCTTCGGCTTTCTTGTCATTCTAGGACTAAATATATCTGCACTGTTTACATAACTCCCAGTTCTACTGATTATGAAAAATTCTTCGACTATCTTACTTCTATGATGGAACACATTCTATCCAGTTCTCCTTTCTCTGAAATCTCCATTCTAGGAGATTTCAGTGTTCACCACCACCTTTGGGTCTCCTCTCCTTTTACTGATTCACATCGTGAACAAGCCTACATCTTTTCTATTCTCAATGACCTAGAGCAGCTTGTACAGAGCCCTACTCGTATCCCTGACCGTCTTGGTGAGAGCTCCAACATACTTGACCTCTTTCTTACAATCCTTCTGCTTACACTGTTCATCTTTCCTCTTCATTGCTTTCCTCCAATCACAACCTAATTACCTTGACCTGTCCTATTGCTGCGGTACGGCCTGTGGACCCTCCAAAGAAACGTCGACTGTGGCACTTTGGAGCTACGGATTGGAAAACCCTCAGGCAGTACTTGTTTGATTTTTGCCGGAATGATTATTGCTTCCAGAGCCGGGAGTCATTTTAGTGTGCTTTGTACATTACGGAGGTTATTCTCTCAGGCATGGAAGCATACATTCTCTTCTCATATCCTTTGACTAATGCAAGAAAGCCTTGGTTTAATCACGCTTGTTCTAATGCTGTCCGCAACAAGGAGAGGGCCTATGAAAGGTACCAGAACCAATCCACCCCTGAATCACATCTTGCTTATGTTTCTGCCCGGAATCGTGCTAAGTCTGTTCTTCGCTCTGCTAAAAATAATTTCATCCATACTCAATGCTCTCAACACTCCAGCTCGAATCCTACCCGATCCTTCTGGCACCTTGCCAAAAACCTTTCTAACAACTTTACCTCATCATCCTTCCCTCCTTTTTTCTATTTTGATGGGTCTGTAGCTATTTCTTCTACTGATAAAGCAGATCTCTTCGCTCAGACTTTCTCCTCCAGTTCCACCTTAGACGATTCCGGTGCTGTTCCTCCATCACTTCCCCCCTCTGACTTCTCATGGCTGACATTAAAATTTCTTCAGCTGATATATTTTCTGCTATCACAGGCCTTTATTATAACAAGGCATATGGGCCTGATGGAGTCCCTTCTGTTGTCCTCAAGAACTGTGCTTCCACCCTTCTTAGGTAAACTCTTTCGCCTTTGTCTGTCAACTTGTACCTTTCCTTTTTGTTGGAAGTATGCTCTCATTCAACCAGCCTCAAAGAAGGGTGACCATTCCAAACCCTCTAACTATCGTCCGATTGCTTTAACATTCTGTGTTTCAAAAGTTTTCTAGTCAATTCTTAACAGAAAAATTTTAAAGCATGTTTCCTATCACAACCTGCTTTCTGATCGTCAGTATGGGTTCCGTCAGGAACGCTCCACTGGCGATCTTCTCACCTACCTTTCAGACTCCTAGTCATCCTTCTTTTGGGACTTTCGCGAAAGCTTTGCCATCGCACTTGACATTTCAAAGGCTTTCGATCGAGTCTGGCATAAATCTTTAATTTCCAAACTGCCCTCTTACGGTTTCTATCCTTCTATCTGTGCTTTCATCTCTAGCTTCCTCTCTGGTCGTTCTATAGCCGCTGTTGTAGACGGCCATCGTTCTTCTCCTAGATCTATCAACAGTGGTGTTCCTCAGGGCTCTATCCTATCACAGACTCTCTTCTTTTTATTCATCAATGACCTTCTAAGCTGTACATCTAACCCTATCCACTCGTACGCTGATGATTCCACCATTCAACTGTTCATTCAGTTCCCACAATGTCCATCTCTGCAGTTACTTCAACAAACAAGGGATGAGGCTATGGCACACCTGATGTCTGACTTGCCTCGTATCTCTGACTTGGGAAAACATACTATTGTTGTTTTTAATGCATCAAAAACGCAGTTTTTACACCTATCAACCCGACACAATCTTCCACAGGAGTACCCACTAATGTTTAATAATATTCAGCTTAATCCTGCATCATCCTTGAACATGCTTGGGGTTGCATTCACTCGGGACTTAACTTGGAAAGATCACATTGCATCTCTTGTGAAACCTGCTTCCAAGAGATGAGGTATGCTAAGCCGATTCTGTACCTTCTTTACCCCCGCACAGTTGTTGACTTTATACACGGGTTTCATTCGCCCCTGTGTAGAGTACAACTCTTATGTGTGGGGAGGCTCCCCACATACTGCTCTTCTCAATAGGGTGGAGTCAAAGGCTTTTCGTCTCACCAACTCTCCTTCTCTTACTGACTCCCTTCAACCTCTGTCTCTTCGCCACACTGTTGCATCTTCATCTCTCTTCTGTCGCTACTTCAATGGTCGCTGCTTCTCTGAACTGTCTGCTTGCATTCCTCCACCTCTACGACGGGCGTGTAGCACCCATCTAGCAACAAATTCTTATCCCTTTTCTGTCCAACTTTCTAAAGCAAGAGTTAACCGTTACTCCCAGTCCTTCATTTATGCAACAGGTCATCTCTGGAACTATCTCCCTCTGTCTGTATTTCCTACATCTTATGATCTCAAGGTTTTCAAACACAGTGTCCCCAGACATCTCGAAATGAACGGATCTTGAATTTGGCTCTCTTTTGTATTTTTTTTTTCTTGGAAGAAACGGTTTGCGGGCTCCTGGCCTTTGGTTCCTTCTTTTTTGCATAATAAATATATCTATATATATATATATATATATATATATATATATATATCTATATATATATATATATATATATATATATATATATATATATATATATATATATATATATATATCCCATTGGCTCCCAGAGTTCCTATCCGAGGGTTTTGCCAGAAGGGTGCTTGGCGTACCACCCTCCATCTGTCGGCTCATAGTCACGAAGCTCATAGGTCCCTTCCCAAGGGTTCCCTTCTTTATTAAATCTGGAAAATGTCCATTTCTGTCCTGTATTGAGTAGCTGGGTGCCAATGCGATATATATATATATATATATATATATATATATATATATATATATATATATATATATATATATATATATATATATATATATATGCAAACTAACCACAGGAGAAATGAAAGGAGCGACAGTGAGTACTTTCGTATATTACATCTTCAGACAGAGTGAGACGGAAACGTAAAGGGTAGAGGTCTTTTATGCACACCCGCAGCAGGTAGTGGCACATAGAACAATGGATGACATGAATTTTTACCTGCGGCTTGACTTAGGGTCACCTGCAGCAGGGAGTGGAACACAACAAAGGATGACCTGAATCTAAAAATGCACGTGACAAAGGAGGAGGTAGTAGGAGGGGAGGAAAGGAGAGTGGGAGAGAGGGGGAAGGGGAGAGGGGGGAGGGAGGTGGAGATAAATACTGCTGATTAACTTAAGACCTAGGGGATTAATGCTTGGTGTGTCCCACACGGGTGTGACTACACCAACAGGAGATGACAGGGAACAATCACGTGTTAGTCTGGGGGATACTGCTTTAAAATTAATTCAGTTAACAATTTATCACACTTAAAATGACCATAGCTCATGTTTACATTCTTTTCATATGTGCCAGAAATTAGACAAAATTCTATTACATTTCTTTCATCTAAGCTTTTTGATCTTGCTACAACCTTAAGAGCCTGTCCAGTCAATATGGTGATCATTGGATGCTTTGTGCTGAAATAAACCACTACTCTGTTGGGCTGTTTTTACACTGTATTTATGTTGTGAGATTCTAGTTTCCAAATCTTTTCCAGATTGTCTTATGTAAAATTTGTTACAGCTTTTACACGGGATTTTGTAAACAACGCCTGAATTACTGAAAGGGTTGTTCTTGATGAGGATTTTTTGATGGTGTTCTCATATTTGAATACTACTTGTACATTGAATTTTCTCAGTATGTGAACAACATCAAGAAAATTTTCATGGAAGGGGAGGACAAGGGTTCTTTGAATGTTCTGGCGATCTGGCTTATTAGTTTTCCCTTCAATGAATCGTTTCTTGGCTGTATTGTGGCACTGAGTTAGTATGCTTTGTGGATATTTTAACATCTTTCCAATACTATGAATCATGTTTAGTTCATCATCTAAAAATTCTGGGTCTGAAATTCTATATGCTCTTAGGTACATGGATATGAACACAGATCTTTTTACATTAATATGATGGTTTGAATAGTAATGAACATATGACATAATATTTGTAGGTTTTATGTATACCTTAGTCTTCAAAACATTTTGGTCCCTGATGACTTTTACATCCAAAAATGGCAATTCATTATCCATTTCCATCTTATGAGTAAATGAATTGCCATTTTTGGATGTAAAAGTCATCAGGGACCAAAATGTTTTGAAGACTATGTATACATAAAACCTACAAATATTATGTCATATGTTCATTACTATTCAAACCATCATGTTAATGTAAAAAGATCTGTGTTCATATCCATCTACCTAAGAGCATATGGAATTTCAGACCCAGAATTTTTAGATGATGAACTAAACATGATTCAGAATATTGGAGAGAAGCTAAAATATCCACAAAGCATACTAACTCAGTGCCACAATACAGCCAAGAAACGATTCATTGAAGGGAAAACTAATAAGCCAGATCGCCAGAACATTCAAAGAACCCTTGTCCTCCCCTTCCATGAAAATTTTCTTGATGTTGTTCACATACTGAGAAAATTCAATGTACAAGTAGTATTCAAATATGAGAACACCATCAAAAAATCCTCATCAAGAACAGCCCTTTCAGTAATTCAGGCGTTGTTTACAAAATCCCGTGTAAACACT
>NC_136996.1:24838157-24848157 GCF_032717465.1 Coenobita brevimanus
GAAAACAAGTGTTTCTCAGCTGTGAAGGTGGCAGTACTGATGGTAATGGTTGTGCCATTGGTGGTAGTGATTGTGGTAGTGGTAGTGGTAATAGTAGCAATGGTGACAGTGGAGACATACACTGCCACGCTGGTGATCACCTATATCCGCCTCACTGGTATCGACAAGCAATATGCCTGTTGGCCAAGACTACCCCTGGAATTGACACAAACCAATTTCAGGGGAATGTCCACGCTCCTGTACCTGAAAATTTCCAGAAGTAGTTTCACAGGAAATCTGACCACGTACCCACACCGCAGAATTCGTACCTGTAGTTACCTTGAAACACCTAGGTCTGATTAGAGTAGGGGTCCCCAAGTAGTCAGTATCGACGCCCAGGGTTCGATGAGACTATCCAAGGGGTAGATAAATGGCCGGAGGAGTCAAAAGGGAGTCGATGAATGATGGAAGGTAGATTGGGAATCAGTCAATCTACTGAGTACGAAAACTAAAATACGTATAAGAAATATATATTAACTACATACAATAACATGCAATAAATTAAGAATTACTGCGTGATGATTAATGTATATTTAGTTGTTATCATATTTTTTGGACTAGTTTTACTGAAACAAAATGATATCTTAATTTATCTGTTATTAGTCAGAATCACATGACATGGCCACACCATTACAGTGTTTCATTCACATGGATGAAGTACTTTGTCTTTAATCATGTGCACTATTTTTACTAATACTGGATAAATATGTTAACTGTCTTTACTGTACACATGAGATCTTCATAACTCTTGTCCTGTCCACTTCCTATATATCTGTATCCCGCCCCTCGTATCTCTCACCCTCCACTTTGTCTCTCTCATCTCCCCTGTCTCAGGAAAGATAGTACGTGTAGTATTCCTATTCACTGCCCGTACTGAGCGTACTCCCCCCATCACGTATGAACCTAGACTCTGGACTCTGGTGAGATGTACATTTTCAACACCCATAGCGATGGAAGTGTCAGTGAAGTGATTGTCGTGCCTTTACTAGAAAAAAACATTATGGCAGCTGCCAAGAGGACGTGCCGACATTATTCACAAGCAAATTTAAAATTTCGATTCATCATTTCGCTTACCACTGAAACAATGCGTATGTGCCCATTATCTGATAAGACTATCAGTAACGATGTCATGAAACTGCAGAGATGAAAGGCCACCTTGAAAGAGTTCACTCTAATAAGAAAAACAAAGAACATGATTATTTTAAGGCACTGAAAGATAAAAGAAAAATTCGACGAAATTAAGACATTTTACACAGCATCTACCAATGTTGATAATAAAGGAGGACTGAAGGCATCATATAGTATCTTCCCCACCATAGCAAAGAAAGGAAAATCGCATACAACTGGTGAGATCATAATACCAAGAATTAAAGAGGTGATTGAAACTGTTATAAAGAAAGACTCTCTCAACCTGTCCAAAAATGTCCACCATTAAGTGCCAAATACATTGCAACGACGAACTGATGAGATGGCCGATGGCGTGGGGGAAAAAAAAAAAAAAAAAAAAAACTTTGACATCCGAGCTCCAGCACTCAAAGTTTTCTCTCCAACTCGATGAGTCAACTTTCGGCAGTTCGAATATTCATATGGCATATGTGAGGCATTACAGTCCAAGACAAAAGTGCATTGTTGAATTTTTGTTTGCCAAGTATCTTGAAGCTGGTGCAAAAAGTGAGACAATTTTTTGGTGTTTTGAGGAGTACTTGGAACAGCACAGTACTATATATCCATCAACAATATTACTGCAGTGGATACTGATAATGTACCAGCACTGGTCAACAGCTACAAAGAATTTGCCACTTTAGGAAAAGGTACCTGATGAACGTAATGTTCATTGTGTATTACACAGACACCATCTTGTAGCCAAGAAACTCAGTGGTGAACTGCATCATGCCTTGAAAGTGTGAATCAGAACAATTAATAAATTCAAATCACATTCACTAAACTCGCGATTGTTTGCAGTACTGTGTGAAAAGAATGAAGAATCTCAGCCAATTACTTTTGCACAACGAGCTAAGGTGGCTGTCTAGGGGTGATAGTTTGCAAAGACTTGTAGACTTATACAACTCAACTGTGCAGTTTCTAACATACTTATGTAAATCCATCACTAGGTGAAGAGTTAACAAAAAAAAAGTATAAATTCTCTCTTCTATTTGGTAGACCCATGTTCAAAATTTAGTGAAGTACAGAAACGTCTGCAGGGTAGAGATGTTACGATTATTCAGGCCAGGACAACTCTGTTAGACTTCCTAACCAATAAGAATAGTTAAAGCTTCATTGGCACTTAGAAATTTTCAATGTTTTTCAGACTTAACAGCAATTGGAAGAAAATGAAAATATTTCAGATAGTGACCTGGAGATACACACAACGCACCTTGACAAATTAAGGAAATACTTTAAAATACGATTTCAGAACCTGAAGAAAATGCACGTGCCTGACTGGATTCTTACACCTTTAGATTTGGAAACAGAAAGTGCAGACAGAGATTTCCTGTTACAGGAAAAACTTACAGAAATGACTATGAACCTGGAAGCATAAGCATTGTTCAGAAGTAAAAGCCTCAGTGACTATTGGAACGATGAAATACTGTTGCTAAATTCCACCAGCTTTGTGCAGTAGTTGAGCCATTTCTATATGCATTCCCAAATTCTTACATGGCTGATGCTGGTTTTAGCCATGCAAATGCACTTCTAACAAAGAAGAGGAGCAGAGTGAACCTGGAAGAGCATGGTGACGTGTGACTAAAACTCACCAATATCTGACCAAGTATCAGTGCCCTTGTTAACGCTCATCAGACGCATCCGTCCCATTAATGATATCAAAAATTACATTTAAAGCGATATGTTGAATCTTTTATTTTTTCATATATTAAATACCGTACCACCTATTTTATGAAGTCATTCTTCTTCTTCTTCTTTTTCTTCTTCTTCTTCTTATTGTTGTTGTAGTTGTTGTTGTTGTTGTTGTTGCTATTGTCATTCACAATATTTTTTAGTTTAAAGTGGTATTTATTACATTACTCTCCTATAATAAATGTTTGCCGGTCGATGAACAATATGAAACTAAAGGAAGGAGGTCGATGACCTGAAGGGTGCTATAACCCCTAGATTAGAGGGAGGAGGTAGCTGAGAGGTCGTATGTTGTCTGAAATGACGAAAGCGAAGCAGTTTAATTAACTGAATTTTATTATAAGAGATTTTATAGATCTTCCACGAGACCCACAGACAGGTCATAATTACACCCCTGCTGATACCAGTACACCAGACCTGAATGAGAGCCCTAGCACATATTCAGTATGGACGATGAGTGTAAGTGCCTAAGTAGTGATATGAGCAGCGGTGTGAGACGTAAGAGAACTGCTGATCCCCATCGAACAGGCAAAACCTGTTTCCAGAGACGGACACATAAAAACGTTAAATTCGGTTTAGTTAGCTTTGTCTGTAATGGTTAGGCCAGGATAAGGCAGGTGTGTATACTGTATGTTAGAGTTAGGTTAGGTTAGATTACATTAGTCTGTTATGCTCAGGTTAGGGTAAATTGAGGTGGACTAAGTTTAGATACGTTAGATAAAAGATTAGCTAAGCCTTTATCATCATCGTTATCATCATCACCATTATGAACAACATGAAACAGTCCACTGAAGGACAGTGACCTCTCCCCGTGCTTCACCACTCTCACCTATTGGCTGCTACCCTGCTCCAGTTCAGCCTACAATATCTGAAATTTTTATCTCTCAGACTTTTCTGTCTGCCTCTTCCTCTCACTCAACTTTTGGGTTGCCACTCGGTTACTGTGGATCTCCATCCACAGTTTGTGCGGAAGAAGTGACGTCCCCAAATCTACTCGTATTTTATGGTTTTTGACTATGGCTGTATCCTCTAGTTATTCGTGTTTCCATTTCCACAAAACTCTTATTTTATCTTTCCATGTCACACTGAAATGGGAACACCTCCAACCTGATAGATTATCTGCTCCTCTCTCTCTCTCTCTCTGCGCAAAATCGCTAACCCATCGTGGTATCTGAGCTTTAGGGTGGGTGTGTGGCTTCCTGGAGGACGAGGCATTTTAAAATTCACGTCCATTTTAGCAGCCAGTGTTGATATATTACAGGACACGAGTTTATGTTGTTAGTTAATGATGAAGTTAGACAGATATTACCAAATTTTAATTCAACGCTGAGACAACTGTACTCAGAGCTATACATTCCAGAAGCCAGGGTACACATGAACACAGAGTCAGAAGTATACAGAGGGTGAGCAGCTGAATAGGAGCCTTAGAGGTCCAGCCGGGAGAGCTTCGGCACTCATTACTGGTGTACCTTTGCCTTCATTCACCTGACTCTCAGTTTCGACTCTTTTTTCTTTCTTTCTACTCATATAGTCTCCATCCAAATGTTTGTATGTTTTCATGACATTTTGCAGATCCCTTTTCCTTCAGTTCTCTCTCTCTCTCTCTCTCTCTCTCTCTCTCTCTCTCTCTCTCTCTGCGATTCATTCCTGATTTACCCTTCTCTTTACGACTTGCTCCCTCACTTTCTCCCATCACTTTCTGAGTCTTTAGTTTTCTTTGTTCTCCCAGCGTGTAACACCAAATCGTACCGGGTGCTCCAGAAATTGTGAGAGATGATTCAGCTGGTTATTCATGCACTAATTTTGAGTCATAAATCCTGTATCAACGTGAGGCCATTTCTCACCCATTACGAACAATTACTGATAACCTTATGCGTGAAAAAAGGTCTTCCTCACAGTTCACCCACAAGCTCATCAGCAATTGTGTCGTACCTTCGTAGTTGTTGAGATCTATAGTAATGATTATAGGGCGAAAATACCCTCTCCTAACTTACCCATAAAATTATCAGAAAGTGTAGTTCCGTGGCGGGTGAAAACTGGACCCATGTTTATATTGCATTTGTTACTCAAATTGGCCCAAGAAAATCCTCGTGGGGTTCTCACACGGTAAGGGTCGTTTGTTCCTTCCAGTAACAAAACTCAATCTCTCCTAATTTTCTATTATCTTCTTCTACCAAGACTGCTCCTAAAAGGTGAATATCAAGAATTCTCTCTCTCTCTCTCTCTCTCTCTCTCTCTCTCTCTCTCTCTCTCTCCAAAACTTGACTTAAATTCAATTAGATTACTTCTACTTCTCCTTTAATTACGATTATTTTGCTGGAGAGGGACGCCTCCACGTGGTAGCACTGATATTACTTGGTTACTATGTTACCTGGCTATACGAACGTCCTTCATTCCCTTCCCAGTTCCCAAAACGAGGATGGTGGAACGTAGAAGACAGGCAACTTCATTATGTAGCCCGCCTGTTTCACGTTTCAGATGTATCTCCTCCTCCTCCTCCCCCTCCTCCTCCTCCTCCTCCTTTTGCATTAAGGTAGAATATAATGCTAATCGTTAAAAAATGCACCGGAAAAGATTTTGCGAAAATATATTATCTTGTTCTGCCACTGAGTTGCGGGAAATAAATGGCAAAATGACGAAAATCCTGACCTACCAGATTATGTAATATGCCATAATCCTGTGTGCGTGTGTGTGTGTGTGTGTGTGTGTGTTTGTATGTGTTTGTGTGTGTGAAATGCAACCGAAACTAAAAAAAAAAAAAAAAAAAGGATTTTTGTGAAACTTAGTCGGATTGTTGGAACTGGGTCCCAGATGGGCCAATTTCAATTTCATGTGGATTGAAGTTTTATGAAGGGGTGTTTTGGCCCTTAATAATTGGCTCAATTGGTGTAACATGCAAAATGCGTCGGGGCATTTTCCTGAAGTTTCATGAATCGAGAGAGAGACAGAGACAGAGACAGAGAGAGACAGACAGACAGACAGAGTATATCTACAGTCCAATGTCTGTTACTTCATTCATGCTACAAGCAGACGATTTTATTCAGCAGAATATTGTGAAAGCTGTGGCGAAAGACATGGCGGTAGCTGTGATGATGATGATGATGAGGTGGTAGTCAGTGGTTGTGATGGTGGTGGTTGCGGCAGTGGTGGTGGTGGTGATGATGGTCACTGTGATGATGATGGTGGTACGTGTAGCTGCAGTGATGGTGATGGTGGCTGTGATGAAGCTCATTGTGGTGGTAACTGTGTTGGTTGTGGTGATGATGGTATGGTTGTTTTTATAATGATGATGGTGGTGGTGGTGCTGGTAGTTGTGGTGGTGGACGTGGTGGCGGTAGCTGTGATGGAGGTCGTGGTGGTGGTAGCTGTGATGGTGTTGTAGTTGTTGTTGGTAGTGGTTATAGATCCAAGGCGAAGCTCGGTTCAGAAACGGCTCTCGTTTAGAAAAGTGCTCAGTGGCCCTGAATGGCGTGAAGTGCTTGTGAACAAGCTACAGAAAATACAAGAAATAAAAAACAAGGAAAGTGAAAAGAAACTAATTTGAAAAGCTTAAAAGACAAAAAAATATAAATAAATAAATAGAAGGTGAAAGAAGAAAAGGCTACACGGTAAAAAGATAATTTCTCATTACGCGCATACACACACACACACACACACACACACACACACACACACACACACACACACACGCCTGAACCCAACCATTATCTTAAGACCGTTGAAAATCAGTTCATACCCATAAATTGAGATGAAAGGGAGCTAAGGCGCCGACCTCCCCTGCCTCTTCTCGTTTTACGTCCCTTACCTCGCTTTTATGTTTTGGTTCAGGGTATATCGTTTTATCCTCCCCTTCTCTGTCTGTCTGTCTGTCTGTCTCTCTCTCTCTCTCTCTCTCTCTCTCTCCCCCTGTCTATCTATCTTTCTATCTTTGTAAGTATGTCTGTCTATCACTAGCTCTCTAGCATTTTCCTTTTCTACAATGCCTTCCCTTTCCACTTTCCACGTAAATCGTCACACCAATGCCCATATCCTTGTTCTGACAACCTCTTCAACACAAAGATGCAAGGTGAAATTTGGTCAACTCTTCACCATGGTATTTTATCCAGCATACGAAATAACCTTCAGACTGAAGAAGTTAAATTTAATACTATTTTACCTAATAACTACTAATAACTTCCTACCGAGTTTCTTACTTTGTTGTAGCATATATGTTTTTCGGATTTTTACTTCGATAATCTTAACTGGGCAAATCGCATCTATCATCTGGTCAAAGTTTTTATATTACATACATGAGGGGAAAGGTGAAAATTTTACCAGATCGAAAAAAAAAAAAAAAAAAAAGAATAGTTGACCTATCATTATGAAATCACTACTGAATGAAAAGGGGCTAGCTTCTTTAAGCGACGTTCTTTGCGAGCGCGTAGAAAATTACTTTCCACTCTTCATGGAGGACTACCTTACCTAGTGATAATACTAATAATGATATTACTATTATTATTATTATTATTATTATTATTATTATTAAATTTGTTATTATTATAACTAATAATATGCAATAATGATAATCGCCAATGAGAAACTCCCGTCCCCTAGCTGAAAACTTTAAAAATATGACTGCATCAGTAAACAAGAATTATCTGCAGTTATTATCATCCATAACTTCTTTAACTCCATCTGTCTGATGACGTACTATTTACTTCAGTTAGGCCCCTACGAAGTCTCCTGTGCATTTTACTTTTTGCTTTGGATTTGCCCTAATGCAATCAGAGGTCCAGAGCACATGGCACTGGAGGATTTTAATATCTACATCCAAATGACGACCTTTATAGCTGACTCTTGTTGGCACCAAACGATCTTATTCACCTCAGGAAATGCCTCTGATACTCAGGTTTACCATATCTTATCCCTCTAGCTCGAAAAGTCTGCTGAAGACATGACTGCTTTGTTTTCATCTAGCTGAACTGGGCTATATTTACAATTTGAATGCCAAGTCGTGATTGAATGAAATGAGATGAGTCTTAGTTATGAGGCAGGAATTAATCTCCTTGGCTTGCGATCAAATCAGCCTCCAGTCTGACTACAATTAGTCAGTAACTGAGCTGAATGGTTTTAGGAATCTTTGTCAGGTCAGAATAACACGCTGTACAGTAACAGTATAAAATCATATTGCAGGGTTTGATTAAATTCCGTAAGGTCATTACTAAACTAAATAATGATATTCTTCCCTCCCATTCAGTAGTAACATTCAACATCCCATACTGAATATATGCAAGAGAGGTGTGATTCACGACTGGTGCACTGGTATTAGCAGGAATGGTCTTAACGACGTGTCAGTGGATCTTCTGCAAGATCAGGAGAGTCGTTTTAATACGGTTCATCAAACAGTTCCACGTTCTATGCTAGGATCGAACTCGCACCCTTTTGAACAACAAACCACTTCTCTAATCGCTTATTCTCTAAGGAAGTGCAGATCTAAACTCATGTGTATAGAAGAAAATATGAATGTGATGGATGACGTAGTGATATTTTCAAGAAGTTGATCCCATACAACATTATCATCATCATCATCATCATCACAGTCATCAACTTTACAGTAGATAATTCACTGAAGGACGAATGCCTCTCCCATCTTTCTCCACTCATGTATTGAATTAACCTGTTCTTTCCAAGCTGAGCAAATCTGCCAATTTCATTTTTCCATTGTGTCCACTGTCTGCCTCCTCCTCTCACTCCATCTCTGGTTTGTCATTCACTTACTCTGGTTGTCCATTTGTTATCTGTTCTACAAAGGACGTGAACCACCCTCATCCATTAAAGCGTTTTAAGGTCTTGATTATATCCTCCACTTTCGTCGGTTCCCTTATCCTGGCCAATGTCGAGAGGATGGAGAATGAGAGATTGATTAGAAGAGTGTACGTCAATGAGGTGGAGGTGGGTGGATGACAAAGATGCAGAGCTGTAGATGGAAAAATGGAGCCGAGAGGTAAACGAGAAAGGGGTTGCGAGCTGGATGGAGGGCAGCCTAATGACAGAGGACAAGGTGACATGGAGGAGATTTGTTAGTGGCACCCTTTGCATATTAAAGCGTCTCGCCATAGATATATATATATATATATATATATATATATATATATATACAGTATATATATATATTTTGACAGAGGGCAATTGGATATCCTTTATCATGTTGTTTGGTTCATCAAGAGCTCCAGGTATATGTATTCCTTATTACATTATAGCTTTCCATCTCAAGATATGTACACATTCCCAAGGATTAGCGAATACAAGACGAAGTATCGAATCAAATGAGACACGCAGTGGTCGAGACAAAAATAAATATTTTCTCAGTTACAAAATGATAGTCTTCAGACAAAACTGGGCGATGATTTGTCACTAACTATACCTTTGGGACGATACACAGAGATACAGGCTGTAGGCTGGGCTACACTTACGTCCTGTAAATCACCTATCGTGTGCCCTCTTTCACCGTGCCCTCGTAATAACTTCACAGTGCCCAAAACAAATTTCATAGGGAGAAACGCTGAGTGGTTTCAACTGGTGACTGAGGCGGAGGGGGCGGGGAGACTTAAGGCAAGTTTCTCTCCCAGAATAACAGCCCTCTGGCGTAAGTGAATGATGGCGGCCGCTGGATACCACATCCTAAGCTAATTAGGGTACGGGCGGGAGGGCACGCCAGCACGCACTAATTGCTGGGTGATAATTCAATGGCGGGCCGAGGTGAGGAGCTGGACTAGCCAGGTAATTACATCACGGTGAGTTAATTAGTGAGGCCAGACCCCAGTGTACTGCATGTCTACACTCACACCGGAAATATCTTTACCTCATTACCTTCTCTCTCTCTCTCTCTCTCTCTCTCTCTCTCTCTCTCTCTCTCTCTCTCTCTCTCTCTCTCTCTCTCTCTCTCTCTCTCTCTCTCTTTCATGTTATCATCTCTTGTAACTTTATCCTTCAATGTATAAATTATGAATGTCGCTCATAGACAGAGTATCGAGCAGATAGAACAGTTGTCTCGGTGAAGACGAGTTCAACGTAAAAACTAAAAACAGTTGGCAAGTCCACTGTTCTGACCACACTAAAAGTTTCCCTTTCA
>NC_136996.1:24850657-25010657 GCF_032717465.1 Coenobita brevimanus
CTTAATTAGCTTAGGAAAGCAGGTAAGGACAGAAAGAAGCGTTAACGACAGATATGAATAAATGAAAAATGTAGACAGAAAGTGATGATAAAAGGAAATGAGGAAAATATGTGAAAGATATATAATACATATAAATATATGAAAAACAAAGAAATAGGCAGTAAAAAGGAAGGAAAATGAAAAAAAGGATGAAAACGAAAGGAGGGATCAAAAGAAAAGAGGAAAAATGAAGGAAAGAAAATGATGGATGGAAAGAAAAGAATGATAAAAATAAAATTCTATAGAAGAGGAAATGCAGGAGGAAGGACAAATAAGGGAGTAGGAGAGAACTTTTAAGATCATCATCATTATCATCTTCATCATCATCATCTTCTTTTTCATCTTTATCATCATCCCAAGCTTTATCACAGAGGACAGGAAAAGAGAAAAATGAGATTAGAAATCGGACAAATAGATAGATTGATAGAAAAAAAGATAGACAGGCAGGTAGATCGATCACTGAAGAGAGAGAGAGAGAGAGAGAGAGAGAGAGAGAGTATGCAAAGTCACAGAAATACCGTCTCGAAAACTTTGCAGTCCATATTGCAATAATTAATAGAAAATTAAACAACTTTTCATTTTGATGGCGCATTTGTTACATTTCATTTACCTTAACATGACCCTGATCTTTGCCGCTTTGCTGCTTATTTCATGTAGCTTAGAGGCGAATAAGACAAAACTACAGTACTACATCACTACCGCAGCTCTTACTCGTGATCTGCATCAGATTCTATTGTCAATCTATTTTTATAACTCAGCATTCAAGATGGAGAGACGGCAATTTTAGGCCACGTTAAGGTGAAAAGAGTATTGTTTATTCTTACTATTTACGGACGACTTTATGTAGCTAACAGCAAACTTTTCAACTGGAAAAGTTAGGTACGGACTTCGTTAATGCCATCGAATTAAAAAAGATCAGATTAAAACTGTGTGGCTGTAGCCATAGTAAAATGAAGAAATACGTCATTGGACAGAACAAGTTAATGCATATTGACTGCTGGAGGGTCGATAAGGCTGAGAATCATCTTTTTCGTGAAAGGCAAACTTCCCCTAGAATACATCCCACAGTGATCGCTTTGGATCCACGATCACAGCTATAATGCTGGATGAACAGAAACAAATGGGAAACGTACATATTCCAAAAATCTGACCGGCACGAAAATTAAGCTCTGGTTGTTCTTGTTCCAGAGTGAATGAACTAAACGATGCACTAGTGACTGCCCCTAACGCTTTGAATCCTGTAACGTATTCTAAAGTTTATCCTTGTTGTCTCCACACGATTTTATTCACCATATGACAGACTTTAAGAACTAGATGTTGAATATAGCTTCCCATACTTATTCAGTACTAGGGGACACTACTAACCTGAATAATGTTGTTTATACTCTTTTTACACAACTTTGACCTAAAATCGCCATCTCACCTTCATTTCTGAACTGTGACAATATATTAACGCTTGAGTATGATGCTACTCATACGGTGAAATGAGCTGACCGGTCATTTTTAAGGAGGAAATTCAGAAAGCTATGAGAAATATGGGTAAGAATAAAGCAGAAGGAGAGGATGGAGTGGTGGTTGAAATGATGGAGGCAACCGAAGAATTTGGATTAGAAAAAATAACCACTTTGGCAAACAGAATATATGATGCTGGATACATCCCAGAAGCAATGGGAGAAAGTGTCTTTGTGGCCATACCAAAGAAAAATGGAACACTGGAATGTGATAAGCATTGAACAATAAGTGTAATGAGTCAAATGGCGAAAGTATTGTTAGGAGTGTGTCACGAGTCGGCTCGTGACATCATTTGATGGGAAACCGTGAACTCTAGTGGAATCCCAGTGTTTATCGTTCAGTTTAACCGCTGCGTATTCAGCCGGTCGGAAGTGTTTTTTTTTTTGTTTTTTTTTTCAGGCAATTTATCAATGTGTCATAAATGATCGTCTTTGTGCGAGACATTAGCACTTCCGCTGAGCGATTTATTCTGGACGTGTTTCGCTCATTCTAGCTGTTAACAATGTGGCCACAACACTGCCTCTTTTCCACGATTTGGAGTCAGTCAAGGTTTGTACGCCACGAAAGCAGGTTGGCCCCAGAGCGTAGCAGTGCCGCCGTTGTCCAGTTCCTGAATTTCCACCTACAGTAGAGTGATTGGCGAGAGACTTAGCGAGTGCAGTGTCCTTCCTCAACGGCGCCCAGTCATCCGCTTAGTCCACTCTTTGATCAGTATTTCTTTTCGTTTTTTTCCCTAGGTTTACGAGTTTAGCGTTTGAGTGAGCGAGTGAGTGCGATCTCCTTATTTTCAATTCATTTTGAAATGTAAAGTAAATTTAATTCTTTGTAATCAATAAATTTAAGTTCTTTTTCTCGAGCTTAATGTAATGTAAACTCGTGTTTTATTTTCCATATTAAGCTTATTCTAGTTGCACCTCCTAGCTTGCATAAACGCATTGCTATTCATAACTGGTACTTAGGCCAGTCTTGTTGTATTAAGCTTAAAATTCGTTGTGCCATCTAGGAGTTAATGCATCAGCAAGAATCTGTTATCATTAATAGCATTAGTTATTGACTGTCAGGGGTGAAGTCACTTTCTCCAGAGGCTAACAGTACTAATAAACAGCAATTGTGAGGAATTAGTCTTTGCTGTGTACTGTTGAGAAAGTTTATAAATTCTCGTTCTTAGAGAATCGGCGAAGCAAGCCACATAAAGTAATCATTGCTTGATTTTTAGCAAGACAATTCATTGTCCCTGCTATCAGTATTATTGAAAATTATCCTTTAATATTGCATGTATCTTAAAAACCCCGTAACAATTGGCGACCTCATTCCAGGTATTAACTCCTAGCTCTAAAGCTATTCATGAGATAATACTCACTCATTCATGCTTAGGTATTTATCATTAAAGTCTATAGGCACTACCTTACTGGTGATTATTGATTCATTTTTATTAATTACATAATAGTTTTCACAGTCAGTTGTTTGTTTAATTTTCTTTCTTTACCAGTTTAATTAGATAAAAACTGGTCACCACTAACCTGTGCCTATATTCTTTATTCTTGATTATTGACATCTTTCTCTGAAAAAATCGCAGTCAGTACTGAGTCGCTAGTTATTTAGATTGAGCTAGCATCATGGCAGCCAACGTCTATGTACAGGAAGCTAAAGATATGGGCCTTACTGACCCTGAAAAAATCCAAAGCTACGTCCTCTCACGGTTTAATTACGACCAAGAACATGAGAAAGATGCTCGTGAAGAGCGTAGAATCCAACGCGAACATGAGCGAGAACAGCGTGAACATGAACAAAAACAATGCAAACTCGAGCTAGAACATGAGCGAGAACAGCGTGAGGAACGAGAGAGAGAACTTCAACACGAGTTAGAACAACGTGAGAGAGAATGTGAATACGAACGTGAACAACGAGAACATGAACGTGCTGAGCAAGAAGCATGTGAAAAACATGAATTTGAAATGTTGAAGCTCAAGCGAGTTTCCTTGGCTTCAGACACATCTGGTGCAGCTAGCCCAAGCTCCACGAGCGTCCTCCCTGCACATGTTATGGCGACCCCACACATCAAGCTTCCCCCATACAAAGATGGCGAGTGAATCGAGCCATACATAGCTCGTTTTGAAGACATGGCTCAACTTTACCAGCTGGATGATGCAGCTAAGCAGCTTCAGTTTCTTAGCCTATTTGAGGGCCCTGCCCTCGATATTTTCCACAGAATTCGTGGAGACAATCTCACGTATGAGATGATGAAGGCCGCACTCATCAAAGCGTACGGTCTCACAGTTGACGACGCCAAGAGTCAGTTCATGAGGGCGTGTTTACAGGATAAAGAGACTGCTGTTCAGTTTCTTGACCGGCTTACTGCTTACTTAGATGAGTGGATGGAGAAAGATGAAACTCCTTCCACACATGAGGGGATAATTGACCTTATGCTGTGCACACAGCTGGAAAAGTCGTGGCCTACTGAACTTATGGCTCAACTTAAGATCTGCCGGGTAAGAGATGCCAGCCAAATGGTGATGAAGGCTGACGCATTCTTTACTGCATACGGGTATCAAACTCGCAAGCAGCATACCTGGAACAGGAAACCTGATAAATCTGGGAAACCGTCTCAGACTGAACCCCAGCAACAAGGCCGTTCTCAGAATAATGGCCAAGGTCCAAAACCGCAGAAGGACCAGGGGCAAAACACTCAGAAACCTGATTGGAAGCGGTACGATAAGCAGAACCCTAACCAGCAGCAGTACCGGTATTTCAAGCAGCAGCAGGGCAAGGACAAACCACGTAACTCTCAGTCAGGACAATCGACTTTAGTGTATCGGAGGCAGGATGCAAATGCAGCCCTTATGCCACAACAAGCATACAGTCATGCCAACCCCACCAGTACAGGTACTTCGCAGTTCACTAGTTCCCCAGCGACAGTGAACCCCCCTCCACAGGTGGTCAATGCTCCAGCTCCTCAGATGGTGAGCACGACCCCTCAGGTATCAAGTTCTCAGGGCGCCACATTTGCTGCATCGTTTGTTCCGCAGTCTCACCAATGACTGGCTGCTACCTCTTCAGACCCTTCCACCAGTAACACTGCCTTTCTTGTTCAGCCAGGGTTTGTGGGAAGTGTTTCTGTAAATGTACTGAGAGATAATGGTTCCTCAGACTGCTCTGTCAAGCAGAGTTTAGTTCGGCCCAACGAGTACACGGGTAAGCAGATCCAAGTTAGACTTATTGATGGGTCAGTGAGATTGTTCCCTGAGGCACGTATCCAGGTGGCATCTCCTTTCTACATTGGCTTGACAGCTGCTGTTGTCATGCCAGAACCCTTGTTTGACCTCATTATCAGCAACATACTGGGCGTCAAAAACAGTTGCACCGTAGATGTTGCTACTCAGACTTCGGCTGTTGCAGTAACACGAGCCATGGCCAAGGCTCTGAATCGTGTCACCCTGTTGACCATCGCAACACTGCAAGATTTGATTTGTAGTCAAGACGTTGTCCAAGAACAACAGTCTGACCCGACACTTGCCTCAATGCAGAAGAAGCTGAAGAGTAAAGTGATTAAGTATTCACGGGGAGGTCAAGTCAGGTTCCTTCGCAAACGAGGATGGCTGTACCATGAGTCACGAACACCCCAGGGCGAGGTTCGACTGCAGTTCATCATTCCCGCAAGTATCGCCGGGCAGTGTTTGAATTGGGTCATTGTTCAGTCATGGGAGGTCACATGGGCCAAAAGAAAACCTCTGACCACAACCATGCTGACTTTTTCTGGCGAGGAATGGGACAGGAAATAAAAAGGCTTGTGCGTTCCTGCAACGTGTGTCAGCGTACCACTGACCGGGGACACGTCCGTCCTGCGCCATTGAAACCAAAGCCTGTAATCTCTGAACCGTTCGAGAGAGTAGCAGTTGACATTGTTGGGTCAATCTCTCCTAGGGCAAGTGATGGATCAAGGTATATCCTCACTATTGTTGATTTCAGCACATGGTGGCCTAAAGCCGTGGCCCATAAGAATATAGAGGCCGTCACTGTTGCTGAGGCATTGATCGAAGTGTTTTGTTGCGTTGGTATCCTCAAAGAGGTCTTAAGCGACCAGGGTTTGCAGTTCACTTCTGCAATGATGAACGAAGCATTCAGGTTGTTGTCCATCCGAGGCCTGCGAACTACTCCTTATCATCCCATGTGTAACGGGCTGTGTGAGAGGTTCAATGGGACTCTCAAGAAGATGTTAAAGCACATGGCCACCGAACAGCCAAAGGAATGGCCGCGGTTCATTGCTCCTCTTCTGTTTGCTTATCGAGAAGCCCCACAGCACTCCTTGAAGTTCTCACCCTTTGAACTGGTGTATGGAAGGTCGGTCCATGGACCACTTCAAGTCCTTCGCGAGTTGTGGGACAATGAAGAACCTGACCCTGAAGTCAAGACCACCTACACCTACGTCCTTGATCTAGCTGACCTCCTCCAGTCGACATGCGAGTTAGCTAAGGAAGAATTGATCAAGGCGCGTGAAGTTCAGAAAGCCTATTGTGATAAGAAGGCAAAACTTCGGAAGTTTAGTCCAGGCGATAAGTTCCTGGTGTTACTCCCCACTGCCCAGAACAAGTTGTTGGTGCAGTGGAAGGGTCCATTTGATGTAGTAGAGTGCATTTCAGACCTCAACTACATAATTCAGATGGGGAATCTTCGCAAAAGGTTCCACATTAACATGTTGAAGGCTTATCATGAGTCAAACCCCAAGGAGACTGGCCTACAAGTAGCTGATGATAGTGACCAGCCACTGGAAGAAACTGGGGCAGCTGCAGTGATCCCAGCTGATGACCATGATGATGAGCCCTTAACCGCTCAGTCCCGTCAGGAAGAGACTGTCGAAGATGTTTTACTTAACGTTGACTTAGCATTAGGTGATCAGAATGCCATAAGGTCACTGCTCTGTCAGTATGCTGATGTCTTCTCTGACCAACCTAGACTTGCAAAGGCTGATTGTCACAAGATTGAGTTGACCAGCGATACTCCCGTAAAGGTTAAACCATATCCGATTCCCATGAGACTCCTGGGCGCAGTAGACAACGAAATTGCTGACATGGAGATTGCAGGTATTATTGAGAAGTCCTCATCTCCTTACTGCAGTCCAATGGTAGTAGTTTGCAAGAAAGATGGTGGAGTCAGGATCTGTGGCGACTATAGGAGGCTCAATGCAATCACCAAAGTGGATGCTGAGCTGATGGGTGACCACATTGCCGTCACGATATTTCACGAAGCTCGATTTGGCGAAGGGATTCTTCCAGATTCCCCTTCACCCTGAGAGCCGTCAGTTCACTGCCTTTGCTACTCCTAGGGGGTTGTATCAGTATAAAGTCCTCCCATTTGGACTTACCAATTCCCCAGCAGTATTCAATCATGCCATGAGACAAGTGCCCCATGGTATCGTAGTAGAGATGTTTGTTGATGATGTCCTTGTTCATTCCGTCACATTGGAGGAGCACCTCAGACTCTTGGAAATTGTCTTCAGTAGACTCCAGAGTTTCAACATGACTGTCAAGCCTAGCAAATGTAAGATTGCTCACAGTGAGGTGGAGTTCCTCGGACATATTGTTGGCACCAATCATTGCAAGTGTCAGGGTGACAAGATCAGAAAGGTTAGAGAAGCCCCGAGACCCGTGACCAAGAAACAGGTTAGGGCATTCCTTGGCCTAGTGGGGTATTATAGGAGTTTTATCTCCAACTTTGCTCTCATTGCCCAACCGTTGTACGAGGTGCTACGGAACTATGCTCCAAACACTATTGAATGGGGAGAAGTGCAAGAGAGATCTTTTATCGCTATTAAGAACATGTTGTGCAAGGAGCCTATCTTGCAGTTGCCTCATTCCAACAAACCTTTCATACTGCGCACTGATGCTTCACAAGATGGAGTAGGTGCCGTATTGATGCAGGAATCGGAAGGTGGAATCTTCCCAGTGGCATACCACAGCTGTAAGCTAAAACCTGCTGAGAGGAATTACAGTACTGTTGAGAAGGAACTCTTGGCCGTGGTTGATGGTGTTAAAAAATATTATTATTATTTATATGGGGCACCATTCACTCTGGAAACTGATCATATGCCACTCACTAGTCTAGCCCGACCAAGACGGCTAATGCAAGATTGACACGCTGGACACGCATTTACAGCAGTTTAACCTTGTTGTGAGATACGTCAAGGGAATTGATAACGTAGGTGCAGACCTGATGTCTCGCCTGCTAACTGCTGACTAACACGGGCAACTGTTGTATGCTGGGTTCTGTAAGATGGGCATCCTCAGAGATTTGAGTAATCCAAGGACCAGCCTGGTTCCCAGTTAAAAGTGTGCCAGTAAGACCTGACGTCTCGCCCGTTGGCCCTACAGGACACAGTGTGTCCAGGGTCTGTATATACATGTATACCATAAGTTAAGGGGGAAGTTTGAGAACCCTGCAGAGACAGTCCGAGGCAGTGTATGAATTACCTTGTGGAACGTCTCGAGCTGTGGGCCTCTCTGAGGATTCCCGTAGAATGCACAATATCCACATGAGTGTTCACACCCACGGTGGGTGTTAAAACGTGACCTGCCTGAGATTGCATAGCGATTCTCAGCTTCCTGTTATTAGTCGTAAGTGTAGAGTTAGGTTAACCAGTAAACTGCCCGTTATAAGAGATTTGAGCAATTCAAGAACTGGCACGTTTCCTGGTTAATAATGTTAGGTTAACTAGTAAACTGCCCGTTCTAAGAGATTTGAGCAATTCAAGAACTGGTATGTTTCCTAGTTAATAAGCATTAACCAGTAAACTATAAAGTTTCTAAGCAATTTGTGAATTCAAGAAATACGTTTCCTGGTTAATAATGGCATAAGTACTGATTGCTAGGCAGAGAGAGAGAGAAATAACAGTTTTGATGCTCCACCTTAAGTCCTTTCACAGGTGCAGCTGGTGGGTGCAGCATTGCCGTGCAGATCAGCTGTTCATCCCTGTCGCATGCTGCTGCCCCTTCTCTTCTGCCTCGTAGTCATTATTTACTATAAATTTGTATTACATGATTTTACACGTAGGTACAGTTACACCACAACTGTCACACCTACACCATGTATTACATACATCATGCTAAATAACAATTAGTAGTTAATGTAAATGTAGCAAACTTTTCACTCAGTTTGACCTGAGTACAGGATTTTTCACCGTCATCACGGAGTTTTTCCCTCAAACTTGTTTCTGTTAACATAAATACAAGGTTTTCTCGCTCACTGGCGACTGTGACTTTCTCCTGTAGCAGGATAGCACACACACACACACACACCACAGTGTGAATCTTGTGTGACTGAGTAGGATTTATATGTATGTATATTGAAATTTTTTTCCTGGAAAAAAATTTCAACTTTTGATGGGGCATAATGTCACGAGTCGGCTCGTGACATCATTTGGTGGGAAACCGCGAACTCTAGTGGAATCCCAGTGTTTATCGTTCAGTTTAACCGCTGCATATTCAGCCGGTCGGAAGTGTTTTTTTTTCAGGCAATTTTTCAATGTGTCATAAATGATCGTCTTTGTGCGAGGCATTAGCACTTCCGCTGAGTGATTTATTTTGGGCATGTTTTTCTCATTCTAGCCATTAACAATGTGGCCACAGCACTGCCTCTTTCCCACGATTTGGAGTCAGTCAAGGTTTGTACGCCACGAAAGCAGGTTGGGCCCAGAGAGTAGCAGTGCCACTGTTGTCCAGTTCCTGAATTTCCACCTACAGTAGAGTGATTGGCGAGAGACTTAGCGAGTGCAGTGTCCTTCCCCAATGATGCCCAGTCATCCGCTTAGTCCACTCTTTGACCAGTATTTCTTTTCGTTTTTTTCCTAGGTTTAAGAGTTTAGCTTTTGAGTGAGCAAGTGAGTGCGATTTCCTTATTTTCAATTCATTTTGAAATGTAAAGTAAATTTATTTCTTTGTAATCAATAAATTTAACAGTTCTTTTTCTCGAGCCTAATGTAATGTAAACTCGTGTTTTATTTTCCATATTAAGCTTATTCTAGTTGCACCTCCTAGCTTGCATAAACGCTTTGCTATTCATAACTGGTACTTAGGCCAGTCTTGTTGTATTAAGCTTAAAATCCGTTGTGCGATCTAGGAATTAATGCATCAGCAAGAATCTGTTATCATTAATAGCATTAGTTATTGATTGTCAGGGGTGAAGTCACTTTCTCCAGAGGCTAACAGTACTAATAAACAGCAATTGTGAGGAATTAGTCTTTGCTGTGTACTGTTGAGAAAGTTTATAAATTCTCGTTCTTAGAGAATCGGCGAAGCAATGCCTTGATTTTTAGCAAGACAATTCATTGTCCCTGCTATCAGTATTATTGAAAATTATCCTTTAATATTGCATGTATCTTAAAAAAAACCCGTGACAGAGTGATGGGGGGAAAGAATAAGACGAAACAAATAGCTATGTGGCAAAGGAACAATATGGCTTTCGAAAGAGTAAAGGCACTAGAAATGCTGTTTTTGCATTGCGAATGTTGATAGAAAGATCTCTGGAAGTACAGAAGGATTTATGATTGTATTTTGTGGATTTTGAAAAGACCTTTGACACCGTGAGGCTGAAGAGATGGTGAGAATGTTGCGAATGGTTGGGGTAGATAATAAGGATATAATTATCATTGTAATCCTGTACTGGAATATAATAGCTGGTGTTAGAGTCGGAGAGGAGAAGACGGAGTGGGTGACTATAATAAAGAGGAGTAAGACAGGGATGTGTTCTGCCGCCAGACTTATCTTTATACGGACAAGTTGTAATGGACGAACTGAAGGAACTGGAAGTCGTCAAATGGTGGTGGTAAGAACATCAATAATCTGAGGTATGCTGATGACACGGTACTGGTAGCGGATTCGGAAGAGAAACTACGAGTACAAGAACTAGTGGATAAATTAGTGGAAGCATGTCAACAGAAAGGGATGAAGATTTAACATCAAGAGCACAAAGGCAATGGTACTAACAAAACGGAGAGAAGCGATAAATATCCAACTTAATATACACGGAAGCTATATAGAGCAGGTGAGAAGTTTCGAATGCTTGGGTGCTGTTATATCAGATGACGAAGGAAGAGAGAAGGAAATTGTAAGAAAAATTGGTGTTGCTAAAGGAGCTTTCGGACGAATGAGAAAAATTATAACTAACATAACTATGGATATGAGGACACGAATAAGAGTGTTGAAATGTTTTGTCTGGTCAACGCTATTACACGGGTGCTAAAGTTGGACATTAAAGAAGAAAATGAGAGAGAGATTACAAGCAGCTGAGGTATTGTTTTTGAGAAGAATGATGCGATTATCATGGATATAAAAAATAACAAATGAAGAAATTCTAAGAAGGGCAGGATTGGAAAGAGAAATGATGAAGACTAGAAGGAAAAGACAGATGGAATTTTTGGGACATGTTATAGGAGTAAAAGAACTTGAATATGACTGTTTACTTGGAAGAACAGAGAGAAGAAGAGCAAGAGGAAGACAACGATTAAAGTATATGGACTGTATAAGGAACGATTTACAAGAAAGAATCAGCAATGTGGAGTTAATCAGGAGAGCTGAGGGTAGAGGAAGATGGCGCTCCATGGCCGCTAACGTCACATTACCGGCACTGCGGTAAAGGTAAAGGTATGATGCTAGTCGCAAAGAAATGCCACAGAAAGGATGTAGAGCCTTAGCAGGTGTCATATTCTGCCACTTAGATAGGGACAGTGACCTACAAAAGGACGAAAACCTTGGCCAGTTTAAGGTGAAAAGAAGTACAGAAGTTGTATGATTGAAAAGGTTAATAGTATCCCAGTTTTTTTTTTTTTTTTTGGGGGGGGGGCTGGGGCAGAGGCCTTATTTGTGACAACGTAGACATGAATAAGTATTTTGAAATAGACCAGTCGAGTCAAACCAGGAGTAATGGCTGCAAAATTACGAGAAAGGTTTCCAAAACCACGAAGGAAAATACTTCTTCAACAGAGTCGTAAATATATGGAACAGATTACCCTCAGACACCGTGACCAGTATCTCAGTTAAGACATTTAAAAACAAAATAGACAAGTACTTGCACGAGAATCTTCAGCTGACTTCGTGTCTGTCCAAATAACTTACTTTTACCACCTAAGCATAAGTTCATTCCCCACCTGTCTACAAGACACCTCATAAACTTAACGTATCCGAACATAGTTTCGCATGATGTCATTATATATTTAGCAATTTATTAAATGCAAATAAAGTAATATAAGCAAAGACTAGGATCTGCACAGATAGCCCTGTGTTAATGGTCACAACTCGTACTTTCGACCTGTGATGGACTGTGGATGATTAAGGATCCCTGTTAGTTAAGTGACCACCATCGGGATTGTTTTAATATATCAGGGGTCACAGGTAACTTGTGTACTTGTCCCGCATGGGAAAGTTCCTTGTCACAGTAGAGTGAACGGAGCTGGGGCTTGATTCACCGCTGCCTACCTTAAAAGTGCCAGACAAGGCTGCCGCACCACCCCTGAACATCCACGCTATGCATTTTCCACACTGTGCCTAAAGACGCCCCATTAACTCTTACATACCCATACATATTGTCGTCACGCCTTAGTTATTTATTTATTTGATTATTCATTCTACCTTATTACTTTCTCTTTCAGGTTAGTCAAACTGGTAGCTTATAGACAAAGTATTATAAAATGTAACCTCTCCTTTTCAGTCCTTCCTATGAAATTTCCATGCCAGTTTTTCCGTGGTGCATGGTGGTCCTTCTTACTTTTTCCTGGAGGGTTTCGAGGTGGTGGGAGCCTTCTTGCAGTACTGTCTTTATCCTTCAGCATGCAGAATTAAATTTCGTAGTCATAGTCTACTCTAACAAACAGCCTCGATAGGACCATAAGGTCTGTTGCTGTTTTTTTTTTCTTTTTATTCCTTTGTATTCCTCTGTATTTCCCCTTCTCCTCCTTCTCCTTGTCTCACTTTTTCTTAATCCTTATCACTGTTTGGTATTTTTTTAATGAAATTCTTTCATTTCTTTTGTTGTAACATTGCAAAGTGGAACGAACAGAAACAAGTGATTAACTAGGAGAATTTATATGAGTGGGGTGGAGGGAGAGAAGAGAAGAGAAGAGGGAGACCTGGGGTGAAAAAGAGGGAGACCTGGGGTGAAATGAGGGGATTGGGTGGAGAGCTATATGAGTGAGGGTGTATTGTCAGTTCTCTTTCATTACAAACGCTAGTCCCATGTATATGCAAACGTTTTTGAAGCACTCTCTATAATTTATAGAAAATCACTGCTATTGTCGATTGTTTTCAGTGACGGAACTAGCCACTTCCACAACTTCAATATTCAGTCGTGACTGCAGGAAATTATATGAGTCTGCTGTAATGTAATAATGAATCTCCCTGGTTATTAGTCAAATAAACAAATTTTGCTACACCTGGCCATCAGCTGATCTGAAAGAGGTCAAGGAATTTTGTCAGGTTAGAGTAAACTTGAGTTTCAATAGTCCTTTCACTTCCCTGTCAAACAAAATGCACCATCTTACCTTGCCAATTAATTACCCACAGTCTTTCCATGCTCCCAGTACTGTAGTGAAAATACACTCCTATACTATACTTGTTTTACCTTAACCAGGCTCTGATTTTTGTCCATTTGTCGCGTGTTTCACGTAGCTCAGTGGCAGAAAAAAATTACAGTGCTACTGCTCAACATAGGTTTCAGGCATTTTATCGTGTCTAGAATCATATTCTAGTAAAAATTTGTTGTTTCATTCTTGTATTAATATGTTATTACAGCTCAGCATTGAGGATGGAGAGACGGGAAAATTAAGCCACTTGAAAGTTCAGTGAGTATAGGCTGGTTAGTATTGCCAGTCTATCCACCGCCCAAACTGTTTAATCCCTTCAATAGTCCAGGAGACGTGTGGTTTTTTTTTTTTAGCTGAACCTTACTTTAGGGTATATACAAGGTTTTTTGGTTGTTTATTGCTCTCCCACATGTCCTGAACAAGAATCCGACGGATGCCACTCTGGCACCCTTGGGCAAAATTTTTTATAGGGGCAAATAAGTACCCCCTCCTTTATAAGCGATTTGGTCAGCCGTTGTAATATTCAGACACTGCTCCCAGTTTCATTTTCTTGAAATTAAGTCATTGAAGATGTCTTCCTAAGAGGGGAGCATGTCTGCCGCCATGAAGAAGGACCATGGAATGCTGTGTTTACAGACCAATTCGGGGAACAGACATACATCCGGTATGGAAAAGCAAGAGGTCGACTTGTTGGTATCACCCTCTCACCAGATCAGGTGGCACGATGGATCCTTTCACATGGTGTCTGCAACACGGTTTCTCTGTCTATGGATACAATGTTCAAGGATGAAGATAGCATCAGTGTGGAAGGGAAGGAGTCAAAGAAAAGGCATAAGGAGGAAGGATCACAAAGGGTTGAGCTCGATGCAATGGACAGACGGAAAATACGGACTGACCTACAGAAGTCCTTCCAACCTCTGAAATCCTCAAATGAAAAGCTTGTGAACATTGTCAATGGGTGCACTGCAGACAGCATGGTCAATGTCCAGAATGATGTTGCAATTAGGCAAAATATGGCTGCCAGGTTTCTAGGCAAATTACCTGGAGGTTTCTATAAACCAGTGAAAAAAGAGGTGGTCACTATGGAGACAGTGAAGAAAGGAGTCAGAGTCGGAGACAAGACAGTGTATGACACAGAAAGGTTGTATGCAAGAATGCTCGTGACAAGTGCTCACAGGTGCCTTGACTTAAAGGATGTCCTCAGTTATGAACTGGCACCCATCCCATTCAGTCTATTCGATGAATATGGTGATATGAGGAAAGGCAACAAATCCTCTCTTGTCAGCCATCTTGCAGTATTGAAGCATTCAACCATTCAGCCCGAGGTTAATGGTAATGCAATGCTGTACCACGTCTCCTGGCCAAAGAATGCAACAATGGAACAGCTGGCAGCTAACTTCAGCAAATCAGTATCTCGAAGTCATGAGGTGTACGTTATCTTTGACCGGTACCAGGAGGGATCCATTAAGTCCCATGAACGTGAGAGATGTACATCTGGATCTCTGCCCCCTAACATCAAAATGACAATGACCACTCCTTTGCCAGCTAGGAATGTGCTCATGAAGAATGTCAACAACAAAATGCAACTCATTGGCCTTCTTTGTTCAGCACATGATAATGATGATGTGAATGTGAAGATGATTGGTCAGGAGGATGAAGAATTTGGACATGAAGAAGCCGATATCAACAGCATCAGCTACACTCTTCTTTTGGCAAGAGAGGAAAGCAGGGAACACATTCAGGTACTGAGTGAGGACACAGATGTGTTTGTGCTGTTGGTGTACTTTTGTTGGAAACACCACCTCTCCCAGTAGGTCACGATGAGGAAATTTGATGGAACAGTTATCGATATAACTGCTACAGCTAGAAAGCTTGGAAATAAAAGCTTGCAGCTTTTGCCCTTGCATGTGATTAACGGGTGTGACAGTCTCATACCCCTTTGGGAAGGACAATGTATCTGCCATTAATGTCATGATGAAGCATGACAACCTTGATCTTACTCCAGTGGGTCAACCAAACACTTCTGAAGAAGTCTCGATGGAGACTGGTCGTCGTCTGTTTTGCCTCTTGTATGGTGCCAAGATCTGCACAACCATGGCTGAAGTTCACCACATGCTCTTCACCACAAAGAGAGAAAAATGCTCATATCTCCTCTCTCTTCCGCCAACAGACGAGGCACTCACTCACCACATGAAGCGAGCTCACCTTCAGGCAATGTTGTGGAAAGCTGCTGATGAGCAGCAACCCCCAGATGTGAATGCAGAAGACTATGGGTGGCATAACAGAGATGGGGTCCCCTATCCAGTAACAATGTATAGGCCTGCAGCACCTTCAGACCTGATGAAAGTTATCTCATGTGGATGCACAAGCAGCACACCATGTAGTCGTAAGCAGTGCAGCTGTATGAGTGCAAAGATGTCTTGCACCACATTCTGCAGCTGCCAAATAGAGGACAAGTGCAACAACGAACATACAGTTAAGCAGATGTTCGATGATCCTCTTGAATCAGACAGTAAGGATGATCTGGATGAATAGATCTCTGTTTTGAGCTATGGATGTAAATGTTTAAAGCTTACATATTGTGGTGAAGTGTAGAGAGCTTTATTTTAAATATTCTGGTGAAGGGTAATCTAGAGAACTAACTGATGAATGTTAGTCACTGCTGGCATCATACATTTTGTTGCTGTTATTTGCTATTTTCATACCTTTTGGTAGCTTTTTGCCCATACTACGTCCATGTATTGTCATGATGAATGTGTATGATGTTAAATAAAACTCATAGACGTTATTATAATAGCAGTGACAGCTTGTACATAGTATTTAACCCCTACACCGCGGGCTTGTTTACCAATGACTTGCGTGTGCCGCGGGGTTATTTGGGCTCCGACAGACTCTCAAAAAATATTTGCCAAAAATCAGTTATTAGTCCTAGAATAATAAAATTACATATGCTTATGGCACATACCTTCAGCTTTCTCCTGGAACGATTGTTGAGCCTTCGTCTGTTACCGTAGGACTTGTGGAGACCTCTGAAGTAGGGTAACGAAGTCTCCACTTTACACTTCCCGACAACCCGTAATAAGATTACCACAGCCAGATACAAACACTATAAACACTATTCTACAATTTTCAAGTAGTTTGGGATCCATACTCAAAAAAAAAAAAACACTGTGAAAGCAATGGAAATTACGAGCGCGTCTGATCGTCGCACTGGCACTAGTTCGCTCTTGGTAGTCTGTCATTTATTATTCATAAAACCCCTCACACTTTATATTTCTATTACTATATAACACTTATATATATCTACAGTCTTTATCCATAAGTTTCCTTCAGTAGTATTAGTTTATTGTCACTGTAGGGATTCAATTTCTTTCAGTAAAATACGTAGCATTTACTTTCTCGTCCTGTATACTGGCATTGAGAGTGAATGTCACTTTCATCTTACTCTCATAACTCATAGCATTCAGACATGCTAGAGTGAAACTTACACTTTCATTACTCCTAGGGTATATACTCGTATTCTTATAATACTACTCATTTACATTTCTATTTACGTTCTCTATTTTATTTACGTTATTTACATTTCTATTTTATTTACACTGTGTTGTGACTGTCACTTGAAATAACTTATAAAACTATTTTCCATTGTTCACGTATATTTACATTCATTACTTTCACTTGTTGTTTACACATTATTTACACATTATTTACAATTCCACTTGCACTGTTTTACTCAATAGAAAGATCGTAGTCACTCTTTTATCAATTGTCAGCCCTTTACCTCTTTCCACACGAGGTTTAGTAGGGGGTAAAGGTCACAGAGCCATTTGCATGGGGGTGAAAAAAGGCCTTGAAGTCAGCAAGAAGAAACATACGTCCTCTCACTTCGGAAGATGACAGTAAACTGATAACGCAGGGCCAGCCAGCCTGGAGGCCTTTTTAGGGGTTATTCAGAGTTACCAATATTACTTCTTGAAACAGCTAAGTCTAGCACTGATATGATTGGCAGGAAATCTAGACAATACATTATAAATTTGGTAGTTCCAGGTGAATGTAAATATCACTTAGGCTTCTCCCTTCCCTCCTTACATGTATATTTATTACGAAAATAGATTAGAGGCCTACTTAGGAGATATATAATCAGAGCAACCAATGTTAAATCTTGAAACAGCTTTGTGTAGCACTGATATGATTGGCAGGAAATCTAGACAATACATTATAAATTAGGTAGTTCCAGGTGAATGTAAATATCACTTAGGCTTCTCCCTTCCCTCCTTACATGTATATTTATTACGAAAATAGATTATACGGCATATTTCAAGGGGAAAAAAACAGCAAAAATTAGCGAACGAGTGCATGTGAGGTGTTGTCAGGTGATAATTAGCCAATTCCAGGTGTATGGCACACTCACTTACCTGATTTCTTTCTTGTATATAGTATTTGGTATAAGAATACGACATAGGGCTTATTTCAATGGATGAAATCAGTGAAAAATTCCAGGGAAAATTTACTTAGCGTAGCATGGCCGGGCAGGCGAGAGGATAGGGTAATGGAGGGGGGGTAGGGAGGGGAGTCAAGAACGGGGAGAAATGGCTAAATTGTCAACAATGGATGGGAGTACAGATGAGATTAGGAGTGCTGACAAGTGTTGGACATTGTCAGTACTGATAGATGATACAAGCCCCCACTTGGAAGCCCAGGTGAATTCAAAATAACACAGAATCACAAAAGCGACGCCCCGTGGTATGATCCCTTGCTCCCAAGTGTCACGAAAGTGACGCCCCGCGGTTAAGGGGTTAAAGCAGGTATCCTCTTGATCTTCTGCACAGTACCACAGTGATAAATATGGTCCGGCCGCCATTTTGAATTTCTGTTAATAAAAACAAATGCCCAAGGATGCCAGACTGGCATCCGTCAGATTCTTCGTTAGGACACCCAGGGGGACTAGAAACAACAAAAAAAAAACTTGTATATACCCTACTGCAAGGTTCACCTCACTGTCTCCTGGACTACAATCCGGTGACGTAATTTGGCCTTACTCATGCTACTATCTGATGATTTTATTCAGCTTATGAAGCATCACAAGTAGTGAAGGTGTTAATGAAAACTATCTGTTCCTCCTCCAGTTCGAAAAGTGTCTTCAGAACTTAATAAAATCGTCCGGTGGCTGCAAGAAGCAGATACTAGAGGGTACTCCAATTTTCCCGAAACTGCTTACAAAAAACTTCGTTACAAACTTTCAGCAGATCCATCACTTCACTTCAAAGCACTCCTCTTGAAACGCAGTAGGTTTGTCCCGGCACACTTCACATTCCTGGGAACACTTCTGTTGTGGTCTTTTGTCGCTGTGTCCAGAGATTCATGCGTCTTTTCATTGGATTTCTTCTAAGTTTTCATATTTTCTGCATTTCACATTTTACTTGATCTTGGAGAACAAGAAAAAATCACTGGGAGCGATCTAGCGAATACTAGGGGTGCGGAGCAACAACGACTTTTTTTTTGGGGGGGAGGGGGCAAAAATTGCTGAAGTGACAGCGCTATATAGGATGGGGCTTTGTCGTGATGCAAGAACAATTTCTCGTCGCGCCTCTTCTCTAAACGTTTGCGCCTGATGCTTTCCCGTAGACACCTCTCACTGTAATGTAAAACAGCTGGTTCACTGTCCACGGGGGACAAATACCAAGATTTCCTGTCCAGTTTACTCGATGTTTTCATCTGCTTGAGAGGTGGAAGGACGACCAGAACGTGAAGAGCCTCCTTGGACTGTCATGTTGCCTTTCTTAAAACGCGCATACCATTCGAAGACTTTTTTTTTTTTTTTTCATAGCCTGCTCATGGAAAGCTCGCTTAAACATTGTCACTGCCTCAGCCGTGGATTCCCAAGGGAAAAATGAATAATGCACACTCTTTGCTCATTCAAATCTGTCATAGTGGTTTGAGGACGAAAATTCTAGAAGTCACGTGCACGAACAAAGAAAAAACGCCAGAAATACGGACTCGACCCTCTCAGTGCGAAGCCACAGGGCAGAATGATTCACCAGGCTGTTCGCAAGTTGTGCCTACTGGCGCAACGGGGAACTATTTTTTTTTTCCCGTGCTATTGATCTCTTCCGGGAACTTTGGGGTCACCCCTATTATGAACTACGCCATTGAAATGAAGTAGTTAGGTGCCTCCAACTTTTGCACATCCCCAGCATCTATAGTACACCATACTCTCTATAGCAAATTAGTTTTATTAGCCTTACAATTTTCCCCAGAGACTACTATGGTCCTTGGTATGTTTTGTCTGTCTTGTGCCTTCTATCGTACCCAGCAACCAGTTTGATGTGTCCCAGTCCTGTCAACTTACCAACAACCAAAGGACAGTCAAATACTTAAATCTTTTTGCTTATCCTGTCTCTCTTTGATCACTGTATTCATAAACGTTCACTGTTTCATAGTGGACTGAGGTGCATATCATCATCCAACTGTGGATGATACAATGATCCATTGTCCACTACGTTTCATTCGAGTATCAATTAATCGAACAATGAAAAACAGACAAAAGAAGCGAGAGGATATTTTTCATTTGACTGTACCTCCTACTTCCAATAACAGTTTCCTTTTCTCGGTCCTATAACTTCCCACAGACTAAAATACACCTTCCTTTCTCAACAAATCAAGTGCCACCAGTAATTTCACATCCTTTCCAAACAACAAATCCTGTTTCCTCCATACCACGCTGGCAGAAGAAGTATTTGACAGCACCGACGAACGCTACTGTACCCAACACACACACACACACACACACACACACACACACACACACACACACACACACACACACACACACACAACCCATTTCACCAGTTTCAATAACTTTCGCACCAATACAAGCGGCGAGGCAACAAACGACCTCATGTCAGCACCTTCCTACACACAGACAGGCAAGGGCGGTCAGGGCGTCCACACACATTCACATAAAAGCTTTCTATACACCCAGACGTGGAATGGCGGTCAGTCCGATGATGTATTTTTTTTTGCTGTTCTTTCTTCCGCTAAATCAGTTAAATCAGCTAATTGTGAATGTTTTGCAGTGAACAGGTTAATGAAGGCTATATCTAACTCCTCTTTTTCGAAAACTTTCCCTTAAGTTGAATAAAATTATCTGATGGTTGTAGTCATCAGATTGATGCAATTAGGTAAACGTCAGGGAATGTGCACAACAGCAGTAGTCGTAACACATGGCTTTCAGTTGCCATTAATTTAAATAATTTTTGAATTTGCACCCATACATCTCCTCATATTGCAGGGGTTAGATGTGCCCTTCAATAACCTCCTTGCTACCAGACCTCTCTAAGCTCAATAAATATCGTCTGGTGGCAGCAAAGTACAGGTAGCGTGCATATAATGCTTTTATCCACTCCACCGAATGAATTCTCGTGTGATGCAGAGACGGTTTATTCAATGTTATTTAAGTCCATACTGCATCATTTAATAACTTGCAATTCGTATCATCACACCAATGCCCACACCAGCAGACAGAGCCGTCCTCGTAACATAAGATAACGCCAGGCGGCTTTCCAGTGAGGTGCTATTTACTGACCGCTCAGTAGAAATGAGTTGTTCGCATTCAAGCGGTTAAACACAATTTCAACTAGCCCTTCGTGAGCTGAGTGGGGTCCCTGTGGACCCCAGCATGTCTTTAAAATGATGCCATTAAGTCACTGTTTATTGTTCCGACCTGACCTTCCCTGAATTTTTTTGCAGATGGCCGCTGTATATGCACATAATTTGGGGGCGAAAAAAGCTTGCAGCATTTAGGAGTGACAGTGTAAAAAATGTTTGTGGGGTCTGCTGGGACCCCATCTTGCCTTCCGTGTTACTTTTTTATTTTTTTTCCTGAATTTTGACATCTAAAGTAATGTCAACATCAAAATCAATGTTTAATGGCAAAAATTTGTTGGCAGATAATGACCAGCCCGATTTTTTTTTTTTTTTCTCAGATATTGATTCAGGCAGTGAAATACCTGACGCTGATGAATATGAAGTGGTTGAACAATCTGACAGTAACACTCTGCTGTATTATCATTATTAACATTGTAGAAGTCACTATTCTTTGTATTTGTGAGAAAGGTACTATCTAGTTGTTTTCCCAAGATAAAAAATAAGTTTTCTTTATATTTGTGTGATACTGAAAACAAAAATTTTTGTATCTAATCTGAACATTATAAGGATGGCTTTATTTTATGATTATGAATTATGCTTTATATCAGAGCTTGTTGTTATGTAAAGAACCTATCCCATGAGTACTGATAGTCAAAAGTGGAGGTTCAGTGCGTCCATACTGAAACTCAAATTTCTGATAAATGGAAATAATTTTCTCAGAATACAAAAAAAAAAGGGGGGGGGGGAGATGGATGCTGGTGGGTTGCCTCCACGTCCCGTGTCCTTGACAACATATGCACAAACTTTAAACGATATAGCTTTATGCATATAGCAGAAATCCAACAAAAAGTTTTGGGGTCCAGTGGGACCCCGTCAGCCTCCCGTGTAATCTGGAAAGGCTCAGCTCACGAAGGGCAAGAAGACAACTCTCAGAGAATGCATACCTACGCCAAAGCCTTTACTAGACAATTTAGATCACCAGCAAAATTTATTCAACTCTTTCATACCCCATAACCCACATATCCACAAAATTTCACTGAAATCTATCAATAACTTTTTTAGATCATCTGAACAAACAAACAAACCTTCAGGCAGGGATGAATACATAATCTCGTCTTACTCTGTTGGAGGAGGAATTAGTACCAGTTATCAGAATAAGATGTGAGTATTACTACTGCTGCATATCAGCATCCCTAAGTGAACTCTTTTCAATTACCCTGACCTAAAACTGCTTTCTTTGTATTTTCATTGCTGCATTGTAACATCGAATTAATATTAGTATATGATGTTATTCACGAAGAATTTTTGTCGATAGTATTGTCCCCATTTTTCGCCATGCAGCTACCTGAAATAAGTTGCAAAAAGATGAAAAAATGGGCCATGTTAAAGAAATGATTATAGGCATCCCGTTGAAGGCACAAGACGTCAAGGGCCATTTTTTTCCTTTCCTAAAGACAATATTTCCCCTTAGTTCCCTCCTAAAACAAGGTAATGGAGGAAACAGGCCAGCCAACATTTGGACGTCGAATTCATCGTCTAGGCAAAAGGCATAAGGCCTCTTGGATGCGCAGTTATGGAATATATTATTAGGTTGTAGAGCGTAACGGAATACTTTATATGTGTATGCCGAAAAGTAAATCCTCTTTAGCTATGAATGATGCTTCTTGGATGCACAGTTCCGGGGAATGCAATTTGACTGTAGAGAGTCGAGGGAATTCCGTATACACAAATTTTGTAAAGTCAAGTTTTTATAACGAGGAGTAATACTTCTTAAGTACGCAGTTATGGAATCATTATGCCGTGCAGCTCTCAATGGGATATCTTTATATGTTAATTCTTTATTTGCGACTTAACTATACGTGAATTCTTCATAAAGAGTGTTTATATGCGAATTCTTTGCACCAGACTCGCGGTAAAATGGCTGATGTAATGGGGTGGTGCTTAAACATGAGCCACCAGATTAATATAACGGATGACTAAAATGTTTGGTGCTGGAGAGCGACGGCTTTACGTGATAGCACAGATATAACTGGCCATGGAACCTGCCTAGTTATACAAATGTCATTCACTTCCCTATCAGCCAAAAGGTAAATGAGGGCAGCAGGGGAGGGAAAGCTTCAGACTACAGCCCACTGGATTCCCACTCTGATGAACCTTGGACTACAACAGCAACTATTGCTACCTCCACAATGTCCAGTTACCCATAGAGACTTGATTCTTATGGCAGAATTTAGTCCGTTAGAATTCTGATATGATGAAATGCATGTAAGAATAACGATCACAAAATTACAAAAGTCTCAACCGCGCAGTGTGTTAATAACCACCGGGATATGCTCCAGCTCCAGGTACAGCCAGGAGCAAAGGGTCGCCAGGAATCTCTGTCAGCAGTGTGTCTTGTCAGTCATATTCCTCATTCATCCCCCACACGACAGAGTGACCTTTCTTCACTTATTCATTTTTTTTTGTACTTTATATTGTTTATCACTTATAGTTCATGCAAGAAATTCATTGCCAAGCCCAGTAAAGAAATGTTGGTGAGCTTTTGCTAATGGCTATGAATCTAATACTTTCCAACACATCCACATCACCACAACGCTCCTTTACCTCCTCAGTTGTCTATCTGTCCCTCCAGGCACTTCCACATGCTCCTCTTAAGTCATTTTCACTTCTCTCGCTCTTGCCTTATTTTCGTTCCTCTCATAGTTTAAACTTCTGACTTTTTAACATCTAGGGTAAATGGAAAAATAAGATTAGTAGAGGGCATTGAGTGAGGTGTAGAGGGGAGTAGAGGAATCGGGAAACTGAGTATAAGATGAATGGATGATTTGCAGGGAAGAAGTACAGTATACGAACAAGAGATACGAACCGGAGAGAATACAACTTGATGGTGGAGGACAGGGTGACATGGAAACGATTTGTTCCTGCCATCCATAAGATTAGAGCTTATGGCTACAAATATATGGATATATAGATACAGAGACAGATGGATAGATATGCTCCATTCTTGTAAAAATAATATACCTAAGAGATAGGGGACTATATAGAAATCCTGATAGCATTAATTAACTTTACAGATTTGGCTTTTTTTTCTGCTTCTCCGAAATACATATATAAAAAAAAGACAATTACACACACACACACACACACACACACACACACACACAGACACACACAGATAGAGAGAGAGAGAGAGAGGGGGGGGTATGAGAGACACAGACAGACAGACAGACAGACAGAGGGAGGGGGGGGTATTACTGGTGAGGAATGTCATTGGGGTATTACTGGTGAGGAATGTCATTGGCTCACAAATATCAGGAATGGAGTCCAGTCAATGGCAGTGGACGAAAGTGAGGGGGCTTACGAAGAGGGAAGAAGTGAAAACAAGAAAAGAAAGAAAGACGAAAAGGAGGAAGAAAGAAGAGGAATGAAAAAGGAAAATGAAAAATGGAAAGAATATTAGAAAAATTAGAAAATGAAGAATAGAAAGAAGAAAGAGGAAAACTAAAACAGAATAAAAGGAGAAAAAAAAGAAAAAAGATGTAAGTTTCTATGAAAAGAATAACCGTAAGAGAATGGTAGCAATATGAAAATACACCAACGACGACATCGCAGAAGATCTGTAAAGAAGAGATATTGGTTGACGAGAAAGGCTTTACAAATGAACAAGGCAAAATAATAATAATAATGATTATTATTATTATTATTATTAGTAGTAGTAGTAGTAGTAGTAGTAGTAGTAAAAAAATTAATAATAATAATAACAATAACAACAACATCGTAAAATTGTCCAAGGACAGTTTTGATAAAGGAAAACTTGCCACAGCTATTGCCTGCTAGATACCGAACTTTAAGAGACCTTATGGTCAAGGTCACTGATTTTGTGCATGTCACTTTAGGTTATCACAGTCTATATGTTCACCCAGTTTAGTGTCTCTAGCTTAAATCCTTTCATGGAATAATAAGTGATTTCCAGTATATCCCGAAAAGTACCAATTGTTGACCCCAAATGAGGTTAAGGTCACTGATCTTGTGCATGTCACCATAGGTCATCAGAGTCTATAAGTACACCACGTTTGATGACTATAGTGTTAATCATTCATGGAAAATTAGCTGACATCCAGATTATCCGGAAAAATCCCAATTTTTTACCCCAGACGAGATCAAAGTCTCTAATCTTGTGCATGTCACCTTAGGTCATCACAGTTTAAAGGTCCACCAAGTTTTGTGGCCCTAGCTTTAACCCTTCATGGAAAATTCAGGGACTCCCGGAGTATCAGAAAAAGTCCCACTTTTTTACCACAGGCAAGGTCAAAGTCATTGATCTTGTGCATGTAACCTTAGGTCATCACAGTCTATAAGTCAACCAAGTTTGGTGGCTCTAGCTTTAATTCTTCATGGAAAATTAAGTGACATCCGGAATATTCGAAAGTCCCAATTTTTGACCACAGGCGATCTCAAAAAATAATCAGCCGATTGGAACTACACTCTTCCAGCCTGCATCTGCCTTAAGGCCAGTGGTTTCCAACCTGTGGGACGAGCCCCCTTAGGGAAGCATGAAGAGCTGCCTGGGGGGACGCGAAGGCTTGATAAAGAGGATAATTATATTTGAAAACTATGAATTATGATGGAATTCAGTAATTTCTAAATATGGAGAAAATATTTCAGATATTAATAAGAAATCTAGTTATCTGAATATATAAACAATTTCAGAGATTAAGAATGTATGATATTTTTTGACATGTGCCAACTATGCCAGTAAAATACAGTATTTGAGGAAGAGGGGCTCAGGGAATGTGTCATTCAGTGAGGAGGGGGCTAGAATTAGAAAAGGTTGTACACCATTGCTTAAAGCTATTTTACAGTAAAATTTTAGTTTCCTAGTTTAGGCGGTATTTGAGGTAACGTGGCTTACTCACTTTTCTGTATTCCGGACAATCTCTGGAGAACTGTTTGACGGAGTGCCACCATATTTGGAGTAAAGAAGCAGATAGCTGTCCGATTATGTTGACCTAGACTGAAGGCTTTACACCAAATAACCTTTGAAATATCGGAATTTTAAAATTAATAATAATAATAATAATAATGATAATAATAATAATAATAATAATGATAATAATAATAATAATAATAATAGCTAGAACACAATAATATTGTCCAAGAACAATTTTCATAAACAAAAACTTCCCACAGCCATTGCTCACTAGAAGCCGAGCTACAAAGGGACCTTGAGGTCAAGGCCAATGATCTTGTGCATATCACCTTAGGTCATCACTGTCTATAAATGCACCAAGTATGGTGGCTCTAGCTTTAATTCTTCATGGAAAATTAGGTAACATCTGAAACACCCAGAAAAGTCCCAATGTTGCAGATGATTTGGTAATTTCTCATAAACTAGAGATTATATATATATATATATATATATATATATATATATATATATATATATATATATATATATATATATATATATATATATATATATATATATATATATATATATATATATATACTGTATATATATATATATATATATTTTTTTTTTTTCACTTATATCATTTTAAGTGTATGTATAATAATGTCTAATATATAGCCTTGTATAGCCATGTATAAATATGAGTGACCTACATGATAGAATGCATGCTGAGCTATGCACCACCAGTACAATTCTGCTGAGTAGGTCGTCTGAGTTCAGAGGGAGATGGAGTGTGCCGGCTTTGCGAGTTAGTTCAGCACTGTATCTCAGGGCGGGCACATCTGTATTTAGCCAGTCCCCAGTAAAGATGCTAAAACGCAGTGGGCATTTTGAACCAACCTTGACAACAACCCAATAACATTAGTGGTGGCAATGGTGTTTGGACAAACAGACATTCGACGCCTTCTCAACATTAAGACAGTACACCCATCTTCTTGTCGGTGAGCTACACAAGCTGGTTTTCTCTAAACTCTTCCCTCAGTTAGCCAGCTCTACCCAAATGGTGTCTTGCATGTCCTGGCCTCCCTCTGTGTGACCTGCCTAGCCCTGCTGTTTTGGATTCGGAGCCCTCTGCTACCTGCTGTTGCAGTTCCTGTAACCTCCTACTCTCCTTCATGTGGAGCTGGTGTGTGTGTGTGTGTGTGTGTGTGTGTGAGTCCTCTGCCTTCCTATGGAGGTGTTTCTCTCTGTAAATTTGCTCTATCCTGTGCTGTGGGAGCCTAATGAGATCCCCAACCTGGCTCCCACATCCTGCAACAAGTAATTGCTGCGGACCATATTTACAACGTATCTTGGACTTGAGCCGCCCATCCAAGGACACGTGGAAACACCCAGACATTCACGTCATCCGTACATTACGACCAGCGAGTGTGTTACTTCCCACATTGATCCACGTCACGACGTTCGTCACCTAGTTTTCTCCAATCAACTCATCCATTCTACTCGGTGGGAGGAGTTTCATCCCTCACTTTATCTTTATCCATACCAGTGTGAGTATCGTCTGATTTACTCATAGTTGGTGGACAGATTCGTAATTATTTACTGTTACTTTACCCCTTCCTCAAGAAGTTGTTTCTCTCTCTCTAAAGATTGTGATTAACCCATCCCGTCCCAGAGACTTGAATTCACGTCCTCACATGATGTGCATTCATATCCTGGAGACGTAAATTAACGCGGCAACATTGCAAGGTCCCTAATTTGCACAATTTTCAATTTTTGCGAGTGGTTTTTGGCACGTATGCACGGGACACCTCCCTCTATTCCTCTACAAGATGCCAAGCAGGGACAATGCCTTACACCGCATAATCTCTCCCCCCCCCCTGCACGCCATTGTCTCGGCAATTCACCTGTTACCAGTGACCTGGCCAATAAAGACATTCAGGGCCAGAGTGATTCCCCAATCGATGACAATGTGGAGGACAAAGTTTACATAGCATTAGAGGAAGAAACAGTCAGAAATGATGATCAGGTAATGTGGGAAAAAAAGGTCATGTATGGTGATGAGTTAGTGAGTGAAACAATGCTTATAATGCCTATATTACTGTTTGAAAACCAATATACTCTCGTACTACATATAAATTCGTACCAAATAAATAAATAAATACCGTTTATGAGTGGTTTGGAATAGTTATCCTCCCATAGAACTCGTTTTCTTTGCAGCCAGCCTGATAGAAAATCCTGTAAGGTAAGGAGGTACTCCTACCTGTATCGAGTATTTTAAACCTCAGGTGAGCGATTTCTCTATGAATTTTCGATGTTTCTCACCAAAAGTGGATGTTTGAGCCCCCCCCCCAAAAAAAAAGGTCCAAAAATGTCGGGACTGGGGCGTACCACTGCCCAGAAAATGTCAGGATGGGGGGGGTTAATATGATTATTTTTCATTTCTGATTTCATTCAGTGTGCAAGTTCCTTTACATATTAGATGTTTCATTTTTATTATCTTCACTCCTGTGTCTTTATTCATTCTTCATAAAACCGCCAATTTTCTTTCATAAAGTGTTCATTGTGTATAGTTCATTCTTACACGTGGCTGTAGCTGCGTATTTATCATTCTGCTCTTGTTTATATATATATATATATATATATATATATATATATATATATATATTATATATATATCTATCTATCTATCTATCTATATCTATCTATCTATCTATCTATCTATCTCTCTTCTATCTATCTATCTATATCTATCTATCTATCTATCTATATCTATCTATATATATATATATATATATATATATATATATATATATATATAAAACTTGTTTTGGAAAAGCTGAACTCTCTCCAATTCACCAGTCAGGTAGAGATGATGATGTTGATGATAATGGCAGTGCTAATGATAGCGAAAAAACCTTACTTCGTAGTGGTAATTACTATGTAAACCCAAGCTCAGACAATACTACTGCTACTACTACTACCACTGCTTCTACTATTACTACTGCTGCCACTACTACTGCTTTTACTGATACTATTTCATCTTCCAGTACTATTTATACTACACCTACTGCTTGTGCTACTGCTGTCTTGGGTCATTAGATAATTATAATCCAGATAGTCTTGCTCCTTCTCCCCCAAAAGACCCTCTACATTTTCAGTCTTCTCATTTTCCTGATACTCTTCCCTCAGTTAACCTTGCCAATACTCAACCTCCAACACCATCACTCACTCTCACTTCTGCATCTACCTCAGTCTCCCCTTCTGTCTCTCAGTCTCCACTTGGTGACTAATCTCACTGCTTCGCCTTTCCAAAAGCAAAACAACTATGACAGGTGCGGCATCCCCTCCACAATCAATTTTTCTGGATGATCAGAATGGGCCAAAATTCACAGAAGATAACACGGATCTGGTATATGATTTCTTCCACAGGATCAAAACAGACATTGATAACTGGCATATTACTGCCAACCCATTGAAAATCTCCTATCTTAACAGTCGTCTAGACCAGGGTAAAACGCCAATGGGAGCCGTCTTCAGATAAGGGTGTTTTGACAGTTGCACAACAATTGATGGTTTTTGTAAAGAGCTAGTAGATTTCTATTGTTCTCATACCAAAGCAGTATCTCATTGTTTTCCATATCCTCCTTTAAAAACATGGAGGATAATGAAGTGGAAGTGTTCATGAAAAAGTTTGGAAGGAATGAGAGAGTGTCTTTGATCGGTGATATGAATGGTAAAGTAGGGAATGTGAAGGTGGATGGAATAGTTGGTGAGTGGGGTGTGCCTGCTGAGATAGATGAGAATGGCAGTGCGTTAGTGGAGTGGGCATTTGTGCTGGGAGGGGGTTGGTGATAGCCAATACCCTCTTCAGGCACAAAATGATCCACAGGTATACATGGCGAGAGATGAGAAGGGTGGGTGGTGAACTGAATGAAAGGAAGGCAATGATTGATTATGTGTGTGTGGATGAAACGATGCGAAAATGTGTAATGGATGCAAAAGCTTATAGAGGTTGGGGGAATGGACATTCTGACCACTACTTGGTGGTAGCCAGAATCAAGGTCCAGTTAGGATGGAGAAATAGAAGAAGAGAAGGACGGGAAGAAGGAGTATTTGTAAGGAGAGTGGAAAGATTACAAGTGGATAACAAAAAGGCAGAGTATAAGAGAGAAGTGGAGGAACGTTTGGGCAAATATGAATTGGCGCAGATGGGGGACGTGGAAAGTGTGTACGGGATATTTACAGAAGAAATATGTGTAGCATGTGATGTGGTGTATGGGATGAAGAGAAGACAGAGGGGTGTGCAAGGAACAGCGTGGTGGAATGAAGAGGTGAGACAGGCTGTGGCACAAACGAAGAAAGCATACAATGAATGGATGAGAAATAGGGGCGTGGAAAAAGTTGAGAGGAAGAAGAGAGAGTTATATGTAGAAAGAAAGAGAGAGGTGAAAAGATTAGTAAGAGAGAGTAAGAAGAGAGTGGATGAGGAATTTGGAAGGAACTTAAGTGTAAAGTGGAGGGACTGTAAGAAAATGTTCTGGAAAGAGGTGAAAAGAGTAAGACAGGGTGGAAGTGAAGTTAACAGGAGAGTGAAAGATAAAAATGGTAATTACTAGTGGAGAAGGGAGAAAAAGTGAGCAGATGGAGAGAACACTTTAAGGAATTGTCGTACATACTGTAGAGGATGGAAGTAATGCGAGTATAAATGGCTGGGGAATGGCTGGGAGAAGGAGGGAGGTGAGAAGACAAGAAGAAATCAGTAGGATAGAAGTTGTGGAAGCAATGAAGAAAGTTCAATTGGGGAAAGCCCTAGGAATTGATGAAGTGCGTGGTGAAATGCTGAAGTATGAGGGAGAGATAGTAGTAGAATGGATGTGGAAAATGTGCAGATTGGCCTGGGAGGAAGGTAGAGTCCCGGAGGATTGGAAGTCAGGTATAATTATTCCCTTGTACAAAGGAAAAGGGAAAAAAAGAAGTGTGTGGTAATCATAGGGGCGCGTATTTTCTTAGTAAAATAGGAAAATTGTATGGTAGGATACTTATTAACAGAGTTAGAGAAAGAACAGAGGAATTAGTTGGAGAAGAACAGGGAAGCTTTAGGAAGGGAAGAAGTTGTGTAGATCAGATATTCATTCTTAGATCTTTAGTGGAAAAGTTTCTAGAGAAGGGAGAGAAGTTGTATGCGGCTTTCATGGATTTGGAGAAAGCATATGACAAGGTGGATAGACAAGGATTGTGGAAAGTATTAAGAATATATGAAGTAGATGGGAAGTTGTTGAATGCTGTGAAGAGTACAGTATGTACGATGGTGCTAAGGCTGCAGTGCGTGTGGATGGTGAACTGAGTGAATTTTCCTCTTTGAAGGTTGGGTTGAAACAGGGATGTGTCATGTCTCCATAGTTGTTCAATCTGTACATGGATGGGGTAATAAAAGAGGTACAAGGTAGGGTAGTGGATGTTGGAGTGGCCCTGGTGAGAGAGGGTAGTGTTTGGAAACTCCCTGTACTGTTGTTTGCAGATGATACTGTGTTGTTGAGTGAAGACGAAGGAGAGCTGCAAGGCTTGGTGGATGAGTTTGGGAGAGTATGTAAGAAACGGAATCTAAAGGTGAATGTAGGGAAGAGTAAAGTGATGGTCTTTGAGAGAGGTGAAGTCAGTGAATGTACAGCGAGGTTGGATGGTGAGGAATTGGAAAATGTGAGTACGTTTAAGTACTTGGGAAGTGTGATGATGAAGGATGGAGGTTTGGAGGGTGAAGTGCTTGAAAGGGTACAGCAGGGAAGAAAGGTTGCTGGTTCCTTGAAAACAGTGATAAGAAGCAGGGAAGTGAGCATGGAAGTGAAAAGGTTACTCCATGACAGTATTGTGATACCAACTCTAACGTATGGAAGTGAAGCTTGGACATTGCTGGAAGGACACAAGTCAAGAGTGAGAGCAGTGGAAATGAGTTATTTAAGAGGACCCTGTGGAGTCACATGGAGAGACAGGCAGACAAATGAGGATATAAAGGAGCGTTGTGGTATGGATGTGGATGTGATAGGAAGCGTTACGAGGAATACACTGAGGTGGTTTGGCCATGTGGAGAGGGTGGAGGGTGAAAGACTGACGAAGAGAGTGTATGTGAGTGAGGTGGAGGGGTGGGAGAGGGAGGGGGAGGTCGAGGATGAGATGGAGGGATGGGGTGGAGAGGTTTATGAGAGAAGGGGGTGTGAGTTGGGAGCAGGGCAGTGAAATGGCGGGGGACAGGGCGACGTGGAGGCGATTTGTTTGTGGCCACCCCGAACGGGATTGAGGCGTCTGGCAATAGATAGATAGATAGATAGATAATATGAAGGTCCCAGTAAAAGATGCAACCCTGTATGAAATATTGGCTGCTGCCAACTCTACCATTTCTGAAGTAGGGCAGCTTCTGCGAGGTACCCCATGGGAATTTCGGGACACCAATGGGTATGATGCTATTAAATTGAAAAATTTTTGTTTTTTAATGGGTTACCTTAAATTCAACAATTGGCTTGACAAACGCCAGCTAGAAACTGCCTTACAAATAGGACTCAACCCGGGTGATAAATTACTTAAACTGTCAAAGGAAATTGTTGATAAATTGGGTACAGACATCACTCGTCAGGTGGTGAGTGACAACACAATCAGAACTATAGGAGCGGCGCAAATCTTTCAAGACTTGGCGGAGCATTCTCATTCACGTTCGTCTGCCAAGAGTGCTTTCAGTAATGTTCATTATTACTTGCGATGCAGGTCGCCTACAGGTGAGCATGACCATTCGACCGTATGTTAGAGTGAGAAGTCCTCGGTTGTTTGCTGGCATTGTGGTGTGTCTGGACATCGTGAACAGGATTGTTATCGTAAACAAAGACAAGCCCGTGGGGAAGGGCAGTGACATTCATTTTTGCAGTCCCACCGTCCATATTGTAAATACCACAAGGAATCAACAGGCCACACTACAAATGAGTGTTATTTTCTTACATGACTGCTTGGAGGAACAGATACTACCCAGGTCCGCTTCCAGGAACCAACATCATGAGGAGAAGGCATTCAGCAATGCAGCGAAAGATCACATGAAAGAGGCTTGTGAAAAAAAAAAAAAAAATCCATCAAGAAGCAGGAGAGACCAAGACAAATTGATTCACATACATCTACCACGCTACGTGGTGGAGCAACTACATGAGATAGACAGAAAACTGCAGGAACTTTGTAACAACACCAGATGGAAGAATGCAGGAAGATCAGAACTAATAACAACATTTCTATGCATGTTTTGATAGACACGCAGAAGGAGGCACTATCGTTAGGACTCAAATTTAGATGGGGTTAAACAAGGACTCTTTAGACTTCCTCCTAAAGAACATCGAATGGAAAGCTAACGACATTGATAAGAGCTTCAAGCAAGGTGTGACTCTATATCGCACAGCAGCAGAAACAACAACTAAACCTTCCATCCCTCGCAGGTACATAAGAGCCCTGGAAGAACTACGGGAAAACAGAAACATTACCATAATATCCGCAGATAAAGGAGAGGGAATAGTCATCATTAACACTAGCGAATACATGAAAATGGAACCCTTGCTGTCAGATGCCAACACCTACAACAAAGAAAGATCTGGACAAGGGAAGATGGAATCAAGATGGTTCAAGAAAGAAGCCGGTACGATTCTCAACAGAAAGGAGAATGGGAAGAAGCTACAACACCTGTTGGAGGAGACACAGAAGATCCCGACTACGAGAGGCTCACCAAAAACACACAAGCCTGGGAATCCTCTAAGTATCGTAGCCGTCACCGAGCTTTTCCAAAAGTGTGTTAGACTGTAGGGATTTTAAGGAGAGAATGTTCATTGTTCTTGTCGTGGATGGCAGGAGGAAGATAAAGATGAGTCTGGGGTTTGATTGCAGTTTCTTTCTTCAGAGGGAGTATCTCACAAGAGCAGTACTGAGGCGAGAGCGGTTTTATGCTTGCTAACTCCGTCCACTCTGTTCCTGCCTTTCCCCACCATATCTCTCTCTCTCTCCTAACCCCTGCCCTGTCTCTCCCATTTCCTCTGTATATGAGTAGTTGTGTCCTGCGTATGGTCACGTGTGTGTGTGTGTGTGTGTGTGTGTGTGTGTGTGTGTGTGTGTGTGTGTGTGTGTGTGTGTGTGTTTGTGTGTATGTAACTTTCCAAGCCTGTGGAAGTCTCCATCTGGCGTCACACTGTGCTATGTGCAAAATTCCTAACTACAGAATGTGCAGCGTTATTTCCTCTAGACCTCTCGCTTAAGCACGACTTTCATCTAACCTCTGTATTACATATCGACCTGCCGTGTCCCGACCGATTTTTCACCACTGACCCTCCCCATTCTCGGCATTTTTTATTTATTTTTTTTATTTATTTATTTATTTTTTTTGGCTAAAACCTCCTCTTTTTATGAGAAACACTGGAAAATGCCCCCCAAATTGCTCACCTGAACTTAGAAGTGGTCTAAACAGGCGACACTTTAACCCGTGGATTGCGAGCCACAGCTCAGGCTGGGTGGCGTTGAGCTGCGAGCCACAGCTCAGGCTGTGGTGACGGTGCATCATCACTAACTACTCCACCCCTACTCAAACTTACGCATGGCACTACGCAAAGACAGAGAGAGAGAGATATTTTTTTCGTTTCACCAGATGATGCCCCGGATGTTTATCTTCGTTTCTCATAAAGAAAAAACATTTTTTTTTTCATTAATTTTTTTTTTCACCACTCCCTACACAAAGACGGTGAGAGAGATAGAATTTTTTTTTTTTTTTACCAGATGATGCCCTGGATGTTTATCTTGAGGTTTGTAATAAATAAAAACAAAAACACTTTTTTCTTCATTTTTTGCCCACCACAGCGTGGGATAAAAAAAAAAAAAAAAAAAAAAGGGTAATTGCGCAATCCAGGGGTTGGTACCGTGTTCTCTGAAGCCGAGCTGCGAGTGTCGTTTTTCTATGTAGCGATAACTATTGCAGACCACTCAGAATATGAAGATATTTGTTCATTTGGTACGAATTTATATGAATTACAAGAATATACTGGTTTTCACACAATAATACAGGCGATATAAGCGATGTTTCATTTACTGAACATATCAATATACCGCACCTTCCTTGGTGACGTTACCTCCTCTTCACTTCTCGTTTCTTGCTCTAGCGCCATGTAATCTTTGTCCTCCACATCTTCATCGATTGGGGAATCACTCTCGCCTTGAATTTCGTATCGTGGTGCACCATGTCTTTACTTGCCAGGTCACTGGTAACAGGTGAGTTCCCGAGACAGTGGCGTGCTGGGGGGGAGGGGGGAGGAGGTCACGTGGGGTAAGGCAGTGTCCTCTCTGCCAGCAAGTAGAGGAAGGTGTCCCGCCTCTACATACTAAAAATCACGCGCGAAATTTGAAAATTGTGGATATGGCGGATCTTGCAATTGCAGAACTTATGGATACATTATCAGGATTCACTGTGACAGAATGTTGCAACGTATCCATACGATACCGGGACGGTTCGGCTTAACAATATATACGTTATTAGCTATTATGTAGCGTGTTATGATATTCTAGTGTCTTGACATAAGACGCATCACTCAGGCACCGAAAGTGCTCCTCATAAGCTATAGCTAAATGTCTGGCAAAGCCACTCTCCTCAGCCCTGAGGAAAATCAGCGATTCCCACTTGAAAAACTCGTCTGACCTGAGGGAAGGCTGCAGAAAGTGAATTTTCACAGCAAAAAGATCGTGAGCTTTGTTGAAGTCACTATTCACAAATGTCCTGGTGGATGGTATGATAAGTGCAGTGGAAAGTGTGTTAGACCTTATCAGTGAGGAGGATTTACCAGTAAGAAAAAGCGATTACAGGATCCTCGTATCCATGTGTGCAAAATTATTGGCTTTCAAATTTAACAATGAGGAATATCGCCAACACGAGGGCCTGCCAATGGGCTCAGCACTCAGTCCAGTGATTGCGTCCCTATACTCTATGCGGAAATGCTTGAAAGGGATCATTACCAGAAGATAGTGCCGAGAAGTACAAAATAGTATAGATACGTTACACACAGAAACACCAACAATGACAGTTTATTTCTGAAACTAAATAATGTAAGTGAAAAGCTAAAGTTTACAGCAGAAGAAGAAAATTGCGATAAAACACCTTTCTTGGGCACTCTATGAGATCCAGTGATCAAGTAAAATTCAATGTGTACAGGAAACCAATCAACAAAGATTACTTCATTCATTACTTCAGCACTCATGACAACAGAACAAAGTCAAGCGTGGTATTTTTTTTTTTAAGAGCATTTAGGATTTGTTGTGTGGAGTACAGTATCTCCAAAGGGAATTAGACTACATCATAAGTGGCTTTCTAAAACTTGGATACCTCAAGGCCCTTCTAGTCACAAAGAAAGAAAATACAAAGCAAATAATGGAAAGGGGAAAGTCAGATAAAAGACAGGATAAGTATAGTACCAAACTCGGACACAGTCATTAATCTTAGAAAAGCACTGAGCCTTACCACCATAAACATACTGACATCATCAGGTATGAAAATAATTGACATAATAAGAAAGAAAGAAGAAGGCCCTCAAAATGAAAGTAGCATAGTATACAAGACACCCTGCAGTGGTTGCGATGCAGCCTACTAGGGGCAAACCAGTAGAGGCGTAGAAACGAGGCTAGGGGAACATGAGCTGATGTGAGACATCATCGGATGACTATGCCCTGGTCAACCACATAGCTGAAAAACATCATCTGCCAACACGGAGCGGAGCAGAAATATTAGGGAAAAATCTAACAAAGACACAAAGAAAAGCTGTGGAGGCACTCTACATAACAAACAATAAAAATAATAACAACAAAAGAGTAGGTGACGTGGTGTGGTCTCGCATAGCAGCGCAGATGGTCATGTCAGGTAGGGAAAGGTAACGGACCAATCAGCAACATGAAGACTAAAGATTAACCAAGAGTGTGATCCACCAGCCGGCCATATAAATCAGACTGGCCCGGGAAAAGCTCATTCCTCTAGACGAGCCTCTGTGCGACTCTAGTCAGGAATAAACTTCTGTCTGACACTCGTGTTTCTCTGCCCAACTAATAATAATAATAATAATATAAAAATAATAATAATAATAATAATAATAATAATCCATCCACCCATCACACAATCCTACTTTGCCCCATTAGGAGCGTAGGAGCCCGGGGCTAAACAAGTTGGTCCTGACATTTAAGATGAGAGTGACCAGCCTCACTCATCCCTGAGTGGCATTACATGAGCAATAAACCTCAGCCACCTCTTGGATATAAACCATCACCGGCTCAATCCGACTGGGGCAACGTAATTGCCCACTAAACCACCAGGCGCCAAAATTTAGTTATATGGTTAACACTCAGTGTAGCAAATGGTTTCCTGGTGTACAGGAAACCATTCGGCTTGTCACTTAGTGTAAAGTCACGCACAGGCAGAAGGAATAATAATAATAATAATAATAATAATAATAATAATAATAATGACAAAAGCAAGAAACCTTCCCACAGATATGTGAGAAGTTTTAATAATAATAATAATAACAATAATAATAATAAAAATAATAATAGTAATAATAATAATAACAATAATCTATCTATCTATTGCCAGGCGCCTTAATCCCATACGGGGTGGCCACAAGCAAATCGCCTCCATGTCGCCCTGCTCCCAATTCACCACCCCCCCACTCTCATATACCTCTCCACTCCATCCCTTCATCTCATCATTGGCCTTCCTCTCCCTCTCTCCCCCTCCACCTCACTCACATACACTCTCCTCGTCAGTCTCTCACTCTCCATCCTCTCCACATGGCCAAACCACCTCAGTCTGTTTCTCCTAACGCTTCCTATCACATCCACATCCACACCGCAACGCTCCTTCACATCCTCGTTTGTCAGTCTCTCTCTCTCCATGTGACTCCACAGACTCCTCTCAAATAACTAATTTCCACTGTGCTCACTCTTGACTTCTGTCTCTCCAACAAGGTCCAAGCTTCACTTCCATACGTTAGAGTTGATATCACAATACTGTCATGTAGTAACTTTGTCACTTACATGCTCACTTCCCTGTTTCTTATCACTGCTTTCAAGGAACCAGCAACATTTCTTCCTTGTTGTACACTTTCCAGCTTTTCACCCTCCAAACTTCCATCCTTACTCATCACTCTACCCAAGTACTTAAACGTACTCACATTTTCCATTTCCTCATCATCCAGCCTCACTGTACATTCACTGGCTTCACTTCTCTCGAAAACCATAACTTCACACTTCCCTACATTCACCTTTAGATTCCGTTTCTTACACACTCTCCCAAACTCATCCACCGAGCCTTACAGCTCCCCTTCGTCTTCAGTAATAATAATAATAATAATAATAATAATAACAATAAACTCTTTCACTACTTACTTATATTTCACTCTAATGTTGATACAATAAAGGTGCTGCTTTAGCATAGAGCCCCATCAGAGTGTAGTGTGAAACAAAATATAAAACTAAAGAGCCAAACTTTGCCCAAAAGAAAATGCCAGGAAGAGGCAAGCTTTGCAATGAAAAAATACAAAATGCAATATTTATCAGGAAAAAATAGCAGGAACAGGGAAAAATATCAATAAGAAGCAAGAACTACCAAACAAATCCTATTATTATATGGAAAGTTTAATCACATTACCAGCAAGAGGCAATAATTATAAAGCCAAGTAGTAAAATAAAATAACATGAAAATAATACAATAGTGTGGCCAGATAAATCACGCAAAATTTACCACCAAACGGCAAGATAAACCAAGCAAAAAGTTTTGGCAAAAAGAAAGTTTCATCAAAACATTACTAGCAATAGACAAGATTTACTAAAATCTTACCATTAAGAAGCAAAAATTATCAAGACAAATAATGGCAAGAAACAATATTTACCAGGAAAGTAATACCTGCGACGCAAGATTCATTATATAAAATACCAGGAAGTGGGAAGATTTACCACAAAAAAGAGGAAATTCATTTGGAAAAAAGTGTCAGTAACTTAGGCTACAAATAATGCCAGCAACGGGCAAGATTAACCAAGCAATACGCACGAGCAAGACGCAAAGATTAAAAGAGAATAATAACAGTACGATGGAATTATACCAGCAAAAAGCAAGATTTCCCAAGGAAACTGTACGAGCAGGAGGTAAGAATTCAAAGGAAAAATAAATAGTAAGCTGTAATTTAAGCTCCAAATAGTACTGCATTAGGCTTTTTTTTTTTTTTCTAAACACGTTCATAATCTCTTCTTTCTCAGTGACGCCAACTGTGTTGATATTATAATAGACAACAATAATATACAAAGGAATACTGTAGTGCAATCCACCTACACATACATTGATCATCCAGTATTTTTGTTGCTCCATCAGGAGCTAGGATACTCAGAGGAATGTATATGCCTTACTGTATAGCAAATTATATGATATAGTTTTATTAATGAACTGCATAACTGTTAGGAAATCTGTTGTGGCTAACTCAGATTAGTTGCAAGCTAAGCATATTCCTTTGCTGTCCTTCACGCCAGTAGCAGCTCAGACTCTAAACACGCTAGACCTGTAGGCTACTACTTGGTTAAGCCAATCAAATACTTCCATCCTGAGTTTCCCTTGCCACCTATCGCAGCACTCAGCTGCAACATCTGTGACCACCATTGTAACATCAGTCCAGATATTTAAGGCGAGGTATGACCAGCCTGGCGAGCCTCTGCATTGTAATACGTGAGCAATATCCCGCAACGTTCCCTCAGATGTAGGCCCATACGGGCCACATCCGGTTAAAGCGCCTTAATCCACTAGTGATTGCGCCTTAACCCACTAGTGATTAGACCACCAGGCTTCATTTGCATTTATGATTACCACCGAACGTAGCAAATGGTTTTCTAGGTGAAAGGAAACGATTAGGCTTGTCACTCAGCGTACAGTCACCAAAAGACAGTACTACATAGAGTGAGTGGCAGGTAAGTGTCCTCTTCTACTTATATGAAGAGTAATAATGCAAAATATATCGCTAAAGGAGGGGTGCTGATACTCATATGTCGGCGAGCTGTATTTCTCGGAGCTTGTCGCAGTTCTTCCCTTGAGAGAGAGAGAGAGAGAGAGAGAGAGAGAGAGAGAGAAATGGGGGGGAGCGGCAGGAAATAATTAGTGATGTTGAGGTGAGGTGCCAACGAAGCCAGGGTTGTTTTGCTCACCTGGTCTGTCTCTAATTATTAAATGGAAAGAGAGAGAGAGAGAGAGAGAGAGAGAGAGTTACAAAGACACTTATTACTTCAAAAGGTCTTACGACCCCTGCCGAGAAGGTACAAACTGAGAGAGAGAGAGAGAGAGAGAGAGAGAGAGAGAGAGAGACAGACAGACAGACAGACAGACAGACAGACAGACAGACAGAGCAAACAAAGGTGTTGACGCCCCTTGCTAATTAATCTTACAGGTGTCCAGGTGTCATCACTACACCATGGCTTCTCTTAGACGCTCTCTTGTGATTGATGTTAAGATTAAAAATAGCTCACAGAACATAATGATAAAGGTACACCATTTCGTTCTCCTAGTTAACCTCCGTTTAAATATATCTGGTGGTCCATACTTATTTGAAAAATAGTTTGTACAACACATGCTAAGAATGTGCCAGTATGCTTTCCTGCTTAGTCTCTGTCAGAATATAGAAGGAGGTCCAGATGTTACAAAGTATAATTTCCACGACAAATGGTAAGATAAGATCATTATGCTTTCCCATACCTTTTTTGGCTTTACCTTGACCTAAAATTACTTTATCTTCAGTGCTTAGTTTAGCAGTAGATTAACACAAGAAAATAAAGGAGGTCAAGCAAAAGTATTATGAAAAGGATTTGCAGCCTTACCATCGTCATTTCCTGAAACTAAACTCCATGAAATAAGGCTATAAGTTGACAAAAACATAGTCCACGTTAAGGTAAAATAACTACACTTAACCTGTGTTTTATACAGGGTGGCCAATATGTTAAGTAAAAGCTCACAAAAGAAATCGTACTAAGAATAGGCCACTGTTCTTTTCAACTTACAAGGTGGTCCGTACACTGCACTCTTCAATCATTTGTGTTTGGCGGGGAAGGTTCACTCTCGTTTTCTGTGGGAGTAAGATATTATAACTGCCTCATGACATTATTAATCAGCTTTGTATTCAGTGTGTGTGTGTGTGTGTGTGTGTGTGTGTGTGTGTGTGTGTGTGTGTGTGTGCAGTAAAACTGTTTATATTATTTCGTGTAGCAGGATGGTGTTTGACATACATGGTTACGTGTACAGTTAAATGTTTGTTATTCATTTGCGTGCGGGAGAGAGTTTTTGAATTGTTTGCATGCAGCAATATGGTGCGTGATTGATCTAAGTGCAGTAATTTGCTTTATGTCTGATATCTGCGTGCAGTCCAATCAATGACTGCAGCAGCAGCGAGTCTGAGTTGGTAATGAATTAAATGGATCAGTGAATGGATGAATCAATAAACCAATCATCCAATCAAAAAAAAAAAAAAAAGGCAAATAGTTAACCTATTACAGGCAGTTTGTTATATGACAGAAATTGCCCAATTCCTTAACTTGATTACTATGTAGTGCTTGCATGAAATTCGACAACCTTCATCCATTCAATACATTACCACTATGCCGGGAATCGAACCAGGGATCTCCGGTGATATCCAGGCAGCAATCCACTACGGCACGACCAGGAAAAAGTTATCTCACAATGTCACTATCTTGTAACCAATGTTCCTCCTCCTCCACTGTGAGACTGAAGAGGTTGAGACAACACCCTAGCACTCTGGCATGTAGATGCTTTTATCCTAACCCAAGTACTTACGGCAAGTCAGAATGAATAAAGAAACCTGTACTTTACACAGGAAAAATCATGTAATATATTACTAATGTGCTGGGAATCCAACTCGGAACTCTCAGGTGTTAGCCAGGCAGCTATCCAATAGTCAGCTCAAGCCCATGATGTCCCGGGTTTACATTTCAGATGAGCCTGAGGCTTTAGCTACATGAGTAGAAGATCAATCCACTTCCCATAATGGTATTAAGTGATTGAAGATACTCCACTCACAGGGGTAGAACCTATGCAAGGCATCACTGCGACAGACTGGTGCGTTCTGAACACTACGTCAGGAAGAGGGGAAGGAGGAAAGAGGAAGGGAGAGGATGAGGAGAAAAAGGGTGGGGGAGATGGAAGAGGGTGGGAGACACCAGAGATGGAGGAGGGAAGGGAGAGTGAGGGGTGAAGGGGGTAGGGAAAGGAGGAATGGGTTAAGACAAACAAGACAGACACAGACAGACAAAGATAGACAGACAGAGAGATAACAGACAGATAGAGACAGACAAGCAGAGTGAGAGACTGAGATAGATAAATACATAGGTATACACGCACACAGTCATAGAAACATTCTTAAAGAAACATAATAGGCACACAAAGAGATAAACAGACACGTAGATAGATAAACAGATAGATATAAAGACACAGATAGATACATGGATATTGACAGGAAGACAGATTATATATATATATATATATATATATATATATATATATATATATATATATATATATATATATATATATATATATATATATATATATATGCAGAGACTTCACTTCATCGTGAAGATATGTATGCAAACTAACCACAGGAAAAATGAAAGGAGCGACAAAGAGTACTTTCGTATATTACATCTTCAGAGTGATATCATGAACAAGGATATATATATATATATATATATATATATGTGTGTGTGTGTGTGTGTGTGTGTGTGTGTGTGTGTGTGTGTGTTACCTTTGAATGAAACTAAGATGAAAGGGAAGGGTGAGTCTATGTTTGGAAGTGTGAATGGAAGATTGTCAGGTGTTGATAGAGGAGGGGCAAGAGAAGGTGTGGCCTTGTAAGTGAGTCCGAAAGTAAAGCAGTGTGTGACTGAATGGAAGGAGGTGTCATCGAGACTGATGTGGGTGAAAGCGAAATTTGAACGTGAGTTGTGAGTGTCTGTAAGTGCATATGGGCCTGGTAGTGAAAGGGATGAGGAAGAGAGGGAGTCTTTCTGGAACGATGTTGAGTGTCTGCAGAGTATTGGAGCGGATGTGAATGTGGTAATGATGGGAGATCTGAATGCTAGAGTGGGAAATGAAGCAATTGAAGGTGTAGTTGGTATGCATGGTGTGCCTGGAAGAAATGAAAATGGGGAACGAATGATAGGTATGTGTGTTGAGCGAGAGATGGTGATTGGAAATACGCTGTTTGAGAAGAAAGATCTTTATAAGTATACATGGGTGAGACAGGAGGGTGGAAGGGTTGTTGATAGAGCTTTGATGGACTATGTGGTTGTGTCCAGGAATGTAATAGGAAGATTGTTGGATGTGAGAGTTCTGAGAGGGAAGGGTGGAGGTATGTCCGACCACTACGTGGTGGAGGGAAAAATAAGAGTAGGTAAGAGATGGGAGAGAGCTAGGAGAGTTAGGTGTGGCAGGGAGGTTTTGAAAGTGAGTGAGTTGAATAAAAGAGAGAAAATAATAGGGTATCAGGAGAAATTGACAGATGAGTGAAAAGCAGTGAATGATCAGGAAAACGGCAGTGTGGAGGAGGAATGGCAGTTATTTAAGAGTGCTGTGGTGGGACATGCGGAAGAGGTGTGTGGAGTGAGACGTGTGGGTGGTGGTGTAAGAAAAGGAAGTGAATGGTGGTGCGAAGAAGTAAGTATGGCTGTGGCTGAGAAGAGACTTGCATATGAAGTGTGACTGCAGAGGAAGGATGAGGTGTCATATGAGAGGTATAAGGAAAAGAGGAATAGGGCGAGAAGGGCTGTGCGTCATGCTAAAGTGGCAGCAGATGAGAGGTGGGGTAGGTGGCTGACTGAGAATTTTCAACAGAATAAGAGAATGTTCTAGAAAGAGGTGAAAAGGGTGCGAAAGGGAGAGACTGGGAAGGAGGAGCGAGGAAAAGCAGAGGATGGAAGGATGTTAACTGAGATGGATGCAGTAAGGAAGAGATGGGCAGAGTATTTTGAAAGATTGTTAAATGTAGAGGAGGAAAGGGTGGCTGAGATTGTGGCAGATGGAACTGTGCAAGGATTAAATGTGTTGGGAGAATTGAATGATTCTTTGATCACGAAGGAGGAAGTGGAGAAGGCAGTAAAGGAGATGAAAACAAGGAAAGCTGCAGGTATGGATGGGTGTGCCGTGGAATGCCTGAAGGGTGGTGGATTGACTATTGTTGACTGGTTAGTAAGATTGTTGAATGTGTGCTTTGAGAAAGGTATGGTGCCAATTGACTGGCCAAGTGCTTGTGTGGTTCCGTTGTATAAAGGCAAGGGTGATAAGTAGGAATGTACTGGCTTTAGGGGTATAAGTCTCTTGAGTGTTGTAGGTAAGGTGAATGGTAGAGTGTTATTTATGAGAGTTTGAGATGGTACAGAGGGAGTGATTGGTGATGAGCAGTGTGGCTTTAGGAGAGGGAGAGGATGCGTGGATCAGGTGTTTGCTGTGAGACAAATGTGTGAAAAGTACTTAGCGAAAGGCAAGGATGTGTTTTTGGCATTTATGTATTTAGAGAAAGCGTATGATAGAATTGATAGGGAGGCTTTGTGGACTGTTTTAAGATTGTATGGACTTGATGGTAGGTTACTAAAAGGGGTGAAGAGTTTTTATGTAAATAGTACAGCGTGTGTAAGAGTGGGAAATTCTGTGAGTGATTGGTTTCCTGTGAGAGTGGGGCTGCGACAGGGATGTGCGATGTCGCCTTGGTTGCTTAATATTTATATGGATGGTGTTGTAAGGGAGGTGAATGCAAGAGTTTTAGGTGGAGGTCTGAGTCTAGTGAATGTTGATGGTGGAGAGTGGAATCTGAAGTAGCTGCTGTTTGCAGATGATACTGCATTGGTGGCTGATTCAGAGGAGAGATTGAGACAGTTGGTAGAGGAGTTTGGAAGGGTGTGTGAAAGGAGGAAATTGAAAGTAAGTGAGAATAAGAGTAAAGTGATGAAGTGTACGAGGTTGGTAGATGGTAGGAGGATGAATATAGTTTTGAATGGTGAGTTGCTTGAGGAGGTAGAGTGTTATAAATATTTAGGGTCACATGTTGCTGTGGATGGAAGAATAGATGCAGAAGTGAAGTTTAGAATGAATGAAGTAGGAAAGGTGCTGAGAGGAATGAAAAAGGTGTTTAGATGTCGTTCGCTTAGAATGGAAGTAAAGAGAACGCTGTATGAGGGTGCTGTGGTATCGACTGCGTTATATGGGGCTGAACCATGGAATATGGGTGTAGCAGAGAGGAAAAGTTTGAATGTAATGGAGATGAGGTGTCTGAGGAGTGTCTGGAGTGACGCGTATGGATTGAGTGTGAAATGATGAAGTGCGAAGGAGAACTGGAGTTGTTCGGGAGATGGCTGATAGAGTTGAGCAGAGGGTGTTGCGATGGTCTGAGCATATGGAGAGAATGGATAATGAGCGATTGGTGAAAAAGATAACTAGATCTGATGTGAGAGGTGTAAGGCTGAGAGGAAGACCAGGATTAGGATGGATGGACGGTGTGAAGAGAGCGCTGGATGCGAGAGGGATGTCTGTTGAGCAAGTAAGAGTGGCTGTGCGCGACAGAACTAAATGGAGAGAAATTGTGAATGAATAAATGATGACGCAGCCCTGAGGGAATATTCTCCCGCATTTGGTCTGATCAGCTATTCAGGTGTGGGTAGGGGAATGGGCCTATTATGATTTGGTAGGGGTAAACCACCTCTGCTGCCAGGCCCTGCTGCGGATGTCACTGATTGCACTGCGCAGGTGACTCTTGTGCGGTGTGGTGCGGTGAGGATCTGTCCCTTCTCCCCTTTAGGGCTAAGATGCGAATGAATGTGTTTGAATGGATGAGTAAATGGGGAGTGTGTCGTCCTGTCTTGGCTACCTCCCTTTCCTTGGGGGAAGCAGCCTAGGTATATATGTTAGGACTCCATATTGTAATTACAAATCATAATAGATAGATAGATAAATAGATAGATAGACAGCTCTATGCGAGCCTGGGAATGGGAAATGATCTTGCAAGTTACACTGAAGAAAAGCTGACGACAGATTACGAAGTAGCCAGTAAGGAGATGATGCAGTTAGTTATCAGCAATTCACCAGGTGAACAAAGCCTTGTTGACCATACACACACATACACACATACTCACACACAGGCTTCTAGAACTTTCCAATCACAGGGAACACACGTGATACGTCTCCTGTTTCACCAGAATTTAGGAAAGAGAGCTCAGAAGGAAGCTAGCCATAGAACAGACAGGTCGTAGGGAGAAGGGCTTAGCAACTTGAGAGAGAGACAGAGAGAGCGAGACAGGGAGATAGCTCCCGGGACTCTACTTTATACTTCGCTCTGTGTGAGAGACTTGTTAATATTTCCAAGACAAATAAAAATAGTTCCATACTATTCTTTACCTCTCCTTGTCATTGAATGACAAATGGGAAAGAAGATTATCTACTTACAAAGCTACTCAAGTATAACAACTGCTCGTCCACAAGTCTAATATATATATAACTTCTCTACAAGTAACTACAAAGTCTTTTATGACATTTGGTGGCAGCGGTGGGATACGAACCTCGTCTACGAATCAACAGTGAATTCCTACAAAATATCAAGATTGAAAAAAAAAAAAAAAAAACTCTCACAACCAACAACTTACAACCAGCTCCTGACAGTTCTCTCCAACCAGCCCCCTCCATCTCGCCGATCATCACGCTGATGTAGAGGTGAAGAGGTCACAGGACGCCTTGCACGTAGTTTAACAAAGTACTGATACAAACAATCTTGAAATTTCTACGACGAACCAACGAACTACAACCATCTACAATCAACTACAAGTAACAACTCTATGAGTCGTCTGTATAATCTTCTACACGCACCTACAAGTAGCGGCAGTCTTCATCCTACAACGAGTAAATCACAAGAGAAAAGGACCTAGAAAACATCGAGAAAGAAAAACAAAAGAAACAAACGAAGAGTGAGACACGACTCATAACTCACAACTACCAGACCTCACCCTCCTCTCTGCTGACGCAGGAGTGAAGAGGTCAAGACGACGAAGCAGATACCAAGTCCATATTCACAACTCATCTTACTCACTCGTCTTCACTCAAGTTACTCATCGCTACTCATTCACTCACCACTGCTACCAGTGTGGGAAGTCGACGTCATCATGCGTGCTTGCTGAAAAGACGCCACGTCAGTCAACTCAACACCTGCACCATCACTAACACCATTCCCACCACGGTAAAAATTAATGAGTTACATAGTTACTTCATTTATACAATACACAGTGATAGACAATAAGCTTCTGCACAAACATATAAAACGTGCTGTATAGTTACAGCTTAAATACACATACTTACTTCAGTTAACTGCATAACTCGAACACTAAATAATCACCAACAATAAATATTCTACAATGTATATATTCATTCATTTATTATAACATTTATTTACTATCAACGAGTGTTACCATTTATACCTACATAAAATACGTGTTTCATACATACAACTATACATTATTACATCTACAAAGTAATAAAGAAAATATACCATCACAGTTACTCAGTGAGCGATTAAAAGAACTGTATTAAAAATTTATTAATTAAAGCTACCTAGTGGAAACATATAAAGTTACAAGGTAAACTAGAGAAGAAAAAAAAAATGGCCAACACAAATGACGTTAGCAAGAGTGAACATATTCAACACAATCGTGAAGACAATGATTTCCACTCAGTGCTGACACACATATTACCCACGATAGATACAGGTGAACAACAAGTCAGTGTATATAGTTAATATTGTATATATATTTTTTTTTATATAAAATAAATATGGGACTATATAATATCATTTTCAATAATACTCGTGCATTATAAACTAAACCTTAAACAAGGGTCCCAAGGAAATTAGCCAGCAATTATGCAACCTCGAGCAACACCGAAAAAACGTAGACAAACGAAGAAAAACAAACCATAGGAAATCAATACATACAAAAAAAAAAAAAGAAAGAAAGAAAGAAAGAAAAAGTAAGAAAGAAAAAAGAGAGAAATAGAGTAAGATCACATAACAAACAAATGAGAATAAGTGTGTTACTACATATGCCAAAATACCGCATAAACTACAAACGATATGTAACAATTATGTAACGACAAACGATTGCTTTATGTTACACTTGCTACAATTATGTAACTACAAACGATATGTAACAATTATGTAACTCCATATTATAATTATGTAACGACAAACGATTGGATTACGTTACACTTGCTACAATTATGTAACTACAAACGATATGTAACAATTATGTAACGACAAACGATTGGATTATGTTACACTTGCTACAATTATGTAACTACAAACAATATGAACCATTTATGTAACAGTTGCATTAACAAAATGTAACTTTTATGTAACTTTAACTACAATTATGTAACTACAAACGATATGTAACAATTATATAACGACAAACGATTGCATTATGTTACACTTTGCCAATTGTGTAACAGTTGCATTAACAAGATGTAACTTTTATGTAACTTTAACTACTATTATAAGGCCAAGACACTTATGTAACAGTTACATTAACAAAATGTAACTACAATTATAAGGCCAACACAATTATGCATTACCACAATATTTTGTAACAATTCATAAAATGTTACAATTATGTATTACCACAATGTTATTACAATATTATAAGTCATACAACTATAGGACAATTCTGTATTACCAGTATCATCATACAAGTTAGGTGAAATATTAGACATTACTAAAGTGATAACTCAATATGTAATGTATAACCTAGCAGTATTACCATTGCACAATTATATGCGTATGTCTGTTATACATACATATCTCACAATATGTATACAACTTGTTTAAAATGTAATATTATTGAATCATTGCAATTTACTATGAATATTATATGTATACAATATTCATACAATTATGTTACTTTTACACTGTTATATATTTCACTTAATTAGCTTATAAGTTCATTATAATGTGTATATAATATTTATTAATATATTATGACTATTAACTGTCGATGGTACGCCATTTTCGCGTGACCGAGCATATGTTAGGACTCCATATTGTAATTACAAATCATAATAGATAGATAGATAAATAGATAGATAGACAGCTCTATGCGAGCCTGGGAATGGGAAATGATCTTGCAAGTTACACTGAGGAAAAGCTGACGACAGATTACGAAGTAGCCAGTAAGAAGATGATACAGTTAGTTGTCAACAATTCACCAGGTGAACAAAGCCTTGTTGACCATACACACACATACACACATACACACAGGCTTCTAGAACTTTCCAATCACAGGGAACACACGTGATACGTCTCCTGTTTCACCAGAATTTAGGAAAGAGAGCTCAGAAGGAAGCTAGCCATAGAACAGACAGGTCGTAGGGAGAAGGGCTTAGCAACTTGAGAGAGAGACAGAGAGAGCGAGACAGGGAGATAGCTCCCGGGACTCTACTTTATACTTCGCTTTGTGTGAGAGACTTGTTAATATTTCCAAGACAAATAAAAATAGTTCCATACTATTCTTTACCTCTCCTTGTCATTGAATGACAAATGGGAAAGAAGATTATCTACTTACAAAGCTACTCAAGTATAACAACCGCTCGTCCACAAGTCTAATATATATATAACTTCTCTACAAGTAACTACAAAGTCTTTTATGATATATATATATATATATATATGGGGGGAAGTGGTGGCTCAGTCGGTAGAGGGAGTGGCCTGCAGACTTTCCGGACCAAGGTTCAAATCCCCGTTGGGGCAGGGAACAGTTTAAGAATTTGAATTTCATAAAAGCAGACTTTACCGATCTATTAGAAGACCCGACATGTAAAAATACCCCCGCAAATACCAATACACCAGTCCTGTATGAGGCAGCTCTAGCATGTATTCATTATGGACGGTGGGTGTTAGCGCCAAAGTGATGATATGTAGAGGTGTATGGTATGTAGTAGGACTACTGGGCCTTGGGAACAGGCTGTGAAGCCTATGCCCATATTCGGAAATATATATATATATTTATATATATATATATATATATATATATATATATATATATATATATATATATATATGAACGGGACAGGTGAATCTAAGTTTGGCAGTGTGACTGGAAGGATGTCAGGTGTTGATAGAGGAAGAGCGAAAGAAGGTTTGGCTTTGTTGGTGAGCCCAGAAATGCAGCAATGTGTGACTGAATGGAAGGAGGTGTCATGAAGACTGATGTGGGAAAGCGGAATGATGTTGATGAGTGTCTGCAGTGTTTTAAAACAAATGTGAATGTGGTAATGATTAGAGATCTGAATGCTTGAGTGGGAAATGTAGCAGTTGAAGGAGTTGCTGGTATGCATGGTGTGCCTGGAAGAAATGATAATGGGGAAAGAATAATAGGGATGTGTGTTGGGCAAAAGATGGTGATTGAAAATACCTTGTTTGAAAAGATATTTATAAGTATACGTGGGTGAGACAGGAGGGTGGGAGGGTTATTGATAGAGCACTGAAGGAATATCTGGTTGTGTCCAGGAATGTAAGACGAAGATTGTTGGATGTGAGAGTGTTGCGAAGGGAAGGTGAAGGTATGTCTGACCACTACCTGCTGGAGGGAAAGTTGAGCGTACATATGAGGTGGGTGAGAGGTAGGAGAGTTGGGTATGGCAGGGAGGTTTTGAAAGTCAGTGCGTTGGATAAAAGAGAGAAAATGACAGAGTATCAGGAGAAGTTGAAAGATAAGTGGAACGCAGTGAAAGATCAGGAAAATGGCGGTGTGGATGAGGTATAACAGTTGTTTAAGAGTGCTGCGATGGGGTATGCGATAGAGGTGTGTGGTGTAAGACGAGTGGATGGTGGTGTATGAAAGGGAAGTGAATGGTGGTACCAGGAAGTATGGCTATAGCTGAGAAGAGACGTGCTTATGAAGTGTGGCTGCAAAGGAAGGATAAGGTATGATATAAGAGGTAGAAGAAAAAGAGGGATAGGGCAAGAAGGTCTATGGGTGATGCTAAATTGGCAATAGATGAGAGGTGGGGTAGGCAGCTGACTAAGAATTTTCAATAGAAGAAAATGTTTTGGAAAAAGGTGAAGAGGGGGCGAAAGGGAGAGTCTGGGAAGGAAGAGCAAGTGAAAGCAGAGGATGGAAGGATGTTAAATGAGATGGATGCAGTAAGGAGGAGATGGGCAGAGTATTTTAAAAGACTGTTAAATGTAGCGGAGGAAAGGAAGGCTGAGATTGTGGCTGATGGAAGAGTGCAAGGAAAGAATGTGTTGGGAGAAATGGATGATTCACTAATCACGAAAAAGTGCAGGAGGCAGTAAGGGAGATGAAAGCAGGAAAGCTGCAGGTATGGATGGGTGTGCTCTGGAATGTTTAAAAGGTGATGGAGTGACCATTGTTGAGTGGTTAGTAAGACTGCTGAATGTGTGTTTTGTGAGCAGTATGGTGCCAATTGAGTGGGTAAGTGCGTGTGTGGTTCCGTTGTGAAACGGTAAGGGTAATATGTATCAATGCACTAGTTTTAGGGGTATAAATCTATTGAGTGTTGTAAGTTAGGTAAATGGTAGTGTTGATTATGAGAGTTAGAGAAGGTACAGTGGGAGTGACTGGCATTGAGCAGTGTTGTTTTAGGAGATGTGTGGATCAGGTATTTGCTGTGAGACAGGTGTGTGAAAAGTATTTGGCGAAAGGTAAAGATGTGTTTTGGGCATTCATGGGTTTAGAGAAAACGTATGATACATTGATAGAGAGGCTTTATGGACTGTTTTGCTATTGTATGGACTAGATGGTAGGTTGTTAAAAGAAGTGAAAAGTTTTTATGTAAACAGTAAAACATGTGTAAGTGTGGGAAATACTGTGAGTGATTGGTTTCCGTGAAAATAGAGCTGCAGCAGGGATGTGCGATGTCGCCTTGGTTGTTTGATATTAATATGGTTGATGTTGTAAGGGAGGTGAATGCGAGAGTGTTAGGTGGAGGTCTGAGTCTGGTGAATGCTGATGATAAATATTGAAATCTGAATTAGCTGCTGTTTGCGGATGATTCTGCACTGGTGGCTGATTCGGAGTAAAGATTGCAACAGTTGGCAGAGGAGTTTAGAAGGATGTGTAAAAGGAGGAAATTGAGAGTAAATGAGAATAAGAGTAAAGTGATGAAGAGTACGAGATTCGCAGTTTGTAGGAGGATGAATGTAGTTTTGAATGGTGAGTTGCTCGAGGAGGTAGAGTGTTTTAAGTATTTGGGGCCACATGTTAATGTGGATGGAAGAATAGATGTAAAGATGAAGTTTAGAAGGAATGAAGTAGGAAAGGTGCTGGGAGGAATGAAAAAATTGTTTAGATGTCATTTTTTTTTTTTTTTTTTTAATGCGAGAAAGAATGAACTAAAGGTCATGAGCCCGCAATAAGAGTTTCCTCCAAGAGAAAAACAAAATACAAGAGAGAGCCAAATTCAAGATCCATTCATTTCGAGATGCCCGGACACACTGCGTTTGAAAGACTGAAGATCATAGGAAGCAGGAAATACAGACAAAGGGAGACAGTTCCAGAGTTGACCTGTTGCATAAATGAAGGACTGGGAGTAACGGTTAACTCTTGCATTAGAGAGATGGACAGAAAAGGGATAAGAGTTTGCTGCTAGACGGGTGCTACGCGCCCGTCGTAGAGGTGGAGGAATGCATGCAGACAGTTCAGAGGAGCAGTGACCATTAAAGTAGTGATAAAAAAGAGATAAAGATGCAACAGTGTGGCGAAGAGACAGAGGTTGAAGGGAGTCAGTAAGAGGAAGAAAGTTAATGAGACGAAAAGCCTTTGACTCCACCCTATTGAGAAGAGCTGTATGTGGGGAGCCTCCCCACAAATGAGAGTTGTACTCCACACAGGGGTGGAAAAAAAACCCTGTATAGAGTCAACAATTGTGCAAGGGTAAAGAAAGAACGGAGTCGGCTTAGCACACCCAATCTCTTGGAAGCAGATTTTACAGGAGATGTAATATGATCTTTCTAAGATAAGTCCCGAGTAAATGAAACCTCAAGCATGTTCAAGGATGATGCAGGATTAAGCTGAATATTATTAAACATTAGTGGGTATACCTGTGGAAGATTTTGACGGGTTGATAGGTGTAAGAACTGAGTCACAGATGCATTAAAAACAAGTTTATTTTTACCCCAGTCAGAGATACGAGCTAAGTCAGACATTAGGTGTGCCATAGTCTCATCCCTTGTTTGTTGAAGTAACTGCTGAGATGGGAGTTGCGGGAACCAAATGGAAAGATGAAGGGGGGAGTCATCAGCATATGAGTGGATAGGGTTAGATGTACAGCTTACAAGGTCATTGATGAATAAAAGGAAGAGAGTTGGTGATAGGATAGAGCCCTGAGGAACACCACTGTTGATAAATCTAGCAGAAGAACAATGGCCGTCTACAACAGCGGCTACAGAACGACCAGAAAGGAAGCTAGCGATGAAGGCACAAATAGAAGGATACAAACCGTAAGAGGGCAGTTTGGAAATTAAAGATTTATGCCAGACTCGATCGAAAGCCTTTGAGATGTCAAGTGCAATGGCAAAGCTTTCGCCAAAGTCCCGAAAGGAGGATGACCAGGAGTCTGAAAGGTAGGTGAGAAGATCGCCAGTGGAGCGTCCCTGACTGAACCCGTACTGATGATCAGAAAGAAGGTTGTGATAGGAAAGATGCCTTAAAATTTTTCTATTCAGAATTGACTCAAAAACTTTTGAAATACACGACGTTAAAGCAATTGGATGATAGTTGGAGGGTTGGGAGTGGTCACCCTTCTTTGGGACTGGCTGAATGAGAGCAAACTTCCAGGAAGAAGGAAAGGTACAAGTTGACAGAAAAAGGCGAAAGAGTTTGCCTAGGCAGGGTGTAAGAACTGAAGCACAGGTCTTCAGAACAACAGGAGTGACTCCATGAGGCCCATATGCCCTAATAGTATTGAGGCCTGTGATGGCAGAAAATACATCAGCTGAAGAAATTTTAATGTCAGCCATGAGGAAGTCAGAGGCGGGAAGTGATAGAGGAACAGCACCGGAATCGTCTAAGGTGGAATTGGAGGAGAAAGTCTGTGCGAAGATATCTGCTTTATCAGTAGAAGAAATAGCTACAGAACCATCAGAGTAGAAAAGAGGAGGGAAGGATGATGAGGTAAAGTTGTTAGAAAGGTTTTTGGCAAGGTGCCAGAAGGAGCAGGAAGAATTCGAGTTGGAGAGTTGAGAGCATTTAGTACGGACGAAATTATTTTTAGCAGAGCGAAGAACAGACTTAGCATGATTTCGGGCAGAAAAGTAAAGATGATGAGATTCAGGGGTGGGTTGGCTCCGGTACCTTTTGTAGGCCCTCTCCTTGCTGTGGACAGCATTAGAACAAGCGTGATTAAATCAAGGCTTTCTTGCGTTAGTCAAAGGATATGAGAAAGGAATGTATGCTTCCATGCCCGAGAGAATAACCATAATGTGCAAGGCACACTCAGATGGCTCCTGGCCATGGAAGCAATAATCATTCCAGGGAAAATCAAAGAAGTACTGCCTGAGGGCCTCCCAATCTGCGGCCCCAAAATACCACAAGTGACATTTCCCTGGAGGGTCCACAGGCTGTACCAGAGTGATAGGACAGGTTAAGGTGATAAGATTGTGATTGGAGGAGCCCAATGGAGAGAAAAGATTAACAGTGTAAGCAGAAGGATTAGTTGTAAGGAAGAGGTCAAGTATGTTGGAGCTCTCTCCAAGGCAGTCTGGGATACGGGTAGGGTGCTGTACAAGCTGCTCTAGGTCATTAAGGATAGAAAAGATGTAGGCTTGTTCACCAGGTGGATCAGTGAAAGGAGAGGAGAGCCAAAGGTGGTGGTGAACATTGATATCTCCTAGAATGGAGATTTCAGAGAAAGGAGAAATGGATAGAATGTGTTTCATCGTAGAAGTAAGATAGTCGAAGAATTTTTGATAGTCAGTAGAATTAGGGGATAAGTAAACAGCACAGATATATTTAGTCAGAGAATGACAGGAAAGCCGAAGCCAGAGTGTAGAGAATTCAGAAGAACTGAGTTCAGGAACACGAGAGCAAGATAAGTCGTTGCATATGTATACACAACAGCCACCTTTGGCTTTGAAATGAGTATAGAGAGAGTATGGGGGTTACAGGAAAGTTTTTGCTGTTAGTTGCCTCAGACAGCTGAGTCTCAGTTAGAAAAAGAAGGTGAGTTTAGAGGAGGAGAGGTGGTGCTCAACAGAGCGAAAGTTAGAAGAAAGGCCGTGAATGTTGCAGAATTGAAGAAGAAGAGAGTCAGACAGTGGTTCCAGGCACCTCGAGTCGTCACCGGGAGAGGGGCGGAAGGTGGGGGCATTTATGGTCCCCCCCCTGGGAACTCCGAGGCTGGGTAATAAGACGCCATGATTTTTTTTTTTAATTTTGGAAAACGAAGTGTAGTGTGTACTGTGCATGTAGTTGGGTGTAGATAGATAGAGAAATTTGTGTTGGAGAGCATGCTGGCCTATTCTCTGTGTAACTGAGACACTGAAAAAGTTCAGCAAAGGGGGATGGTCAGGAACTAGTCCTGAGGACTGATGAAACGGGAGCTCCAGCACTCCCTGTCATCAGCTTTCCATCCACCTCGGGAGTACTGCCCTGCTCGACTGGTGCTACAGTCTACTCCTACTAGAATGGATGTAAAGAGAAAGCTGTATGAGGATGCAGTGGTACCGACCGCATTACATGGGGCTGAAACATGGAATGTGGGTGTAGCAGAGAGGAAGAGTTTGAATGTAATGGAGATGAGGTGTCTGAGGAGTGTGTGTGGAGTGACGCATATGGATCAAGAGAGAAACGATGAAGTGCGAAGGAGAACTGGAGTTATGCGGGAGATGGCTGATCGAGATGGGCAGAGTGTGCTGCGATGGCTTGGGCGTATGGAGAGAATGGATGAAAAGCAACTGGTGAAAAAGATAACTGGATCGGATGTGAGGGATGTAAGGCTGAGAGGAAAACCACGAATAGGATGGATGAGAAAGTGAGAATAGAGCGTTAGATGCGAGAGAGATGTCTGTAAAGCAAGGAAGAGTGGTTGTGCGTGAAAGGAATGACTAGAGAGAAATTGTGAATGAATAAATGGTGACGCGGTCCCGAGGGGCTATTCTCCTACTTTTGGTCAGGTCAACTGATCAGGTCAAATGTGGGTAAGGGGATGGGTCCATTATGATGTGACAGGGGTAAACCAGCTCTGCAGCTGATGTTGCAGATTGCACTAAGCAGTTGACCCTCGTGCTGTGTGGTAGGGTGAGGATCTGTCCCTTCTTCTCTTGGGGCTAAGATACGAGTAAATGTGTTTGGATGAGTATATTGGGAGTGTGTCGTCCTGTCTCGGCTATCCCCCCTTTTCGGTGGGAAGCAGCCTAGATATATAGACAGATATATGGCTGAATCGGTAGAGAGGCGGCCTGCAGTCCTGATGGATCCAGGTTCGAATCCCGGCTGGGGTAGGGAACAGTTTAAGGATTTGAATTTCATAAAAACAGACTTTCCTGATCTACCAGATGACCCGCCGACATGTCATAAAAGTACCCCAGCTAATACCAATACACCAGTCCTGTATGAGACAGCCCTAGCATGTATTCAATATGGACGGTGGGTGTTAGCGCCGAAGTGGTGACATGTAGAGAGGTGTATGGTATGTAGGAGGACTACTGGGCCTGAGAGCAGGCTGTGAAGCCTATGCCCAGAGTCGGACACATAAAAAAAAAAAAAAAAAAAAAAACAGGAGAGGGAGAGAGAGAGAGAGAGAGATGGGGGGAAGAAGGGGTAGTGGAAGGGAGGAAGATAAAAAGGAGGGTGAAATGAATGGAATGGGAAAAGAGGAAAAAGAGAATAGCATATGAGGAAGAGAGGAAAATAGGAGCAGGGTGGAGCAGGAAGAGAGGAGAGAGGGAGAAGGATTAAGAGGAAGAGGAAGGCAGGATGGGAGGAAGGAAAACGGACTGTAAGAGAGGCACGTGCAACAGAAGGAAGAGGAGGAGGATTAAGAGCAGGAGGAAGAACAGGAGCAGATGAAGGAGGATTAGAAAGAGGAGGAGCAGAAGGAAGAGGAGGAGGTGCAGCAACAGCGCAGGACTGGAAACAGGAGGAGGTGGGGCAAGAGGAGGAGGAGGATAAAAGGTGGAGGGATAGAGAAGAGAGGAGAAAAGGAACTAGGAGGTGAGGAAGAGAAGGAGAAAAGGGAAGAGTAAAAAGAGGAGGAAGGAGAAGGAGGAGGAGGAGGAGGAGCAGGAGGAGGAGGAGGAGGAGGAGGAGAGGGTTTGGAGAAAGAGGAGGAAGGCTGGAAAAAAAGGAGGAGGAGGAGGAGGAGAGGGTTTGGAGAAAGAGGAGGAGGGCTGGGAAAAGAGGAGGAGGAGGAAGAGTCGGAAAAGTTAGAGAAAGTTGTTCATGATGATGGGGAAATGGAAGGTGAATAACTGGGAAGTCATACTCTAAACTTTATGATGGAATGTCTGTTGTTATGAGGGAGGGGAAGATGGTTGAGAGAAGAGAATGTTGTAGCGATGCTTCTCAGAGTAACAAATGTCATGGAGATGTGGGGGAGGGAATGAGGTTGGTTATTTATACAGGGTAAGTGGGTCAGAGGATGAGAGACTAAGAGAGTGTATGTGAGAGAAGTGGAGGTAACGAGGAGAAAGGGGAGGGAGACATGGAATATGAGAGGGACGGAAGAGGTTGAGAAGTACAGTATATGAGTTAGAGACGGTGTGAGTTGGAGAGAGGGCAGCCTGATGATGGAGGACAAGGTGACATGAAGGCAATTCTTCTGTGGTCGAGCCTTCAAGGTTTAAGGCGTTTTGCTACAGATTTTTTTTTTTTTTAATAACAGAATAGGGGAAGGAAAAACAAATGAATTTAAAAAAAAAAAATCCATGCACCAGATTACTGGTGTCCTCTGTTCATAAAATATATGTAACAGTTAGACTTGAACAGCAGTAGGTTGTGGTTTGGAGGGAAACAACTCTGGGGAAGCGAGTTCCAGAGAGATGCCGTTCGGGGAATGAATGAATTCTGATAGGCAGAAGTTCTGCAATATGGCTAAGTTACATTCCAGTCATGAGCGCTGCCAGCTGCCCGTGTAGCACGAGGGAAGGCATGGAGAGGTGGCACCATGGACACAACTTCGTCTGAGCATTTGCTATAGAAATATCTGTAAAATAACGCAAGGGAGGCAACATTCCTTCTTACTTGTAGGGGAGGTAGTTTATTAGTAATAGCAGGATTATTAATAATTCTAACAGATTTGTTCTGAATTTTGTCTACTTGTTTTAATGCAACCTCTCCACATCCACTCCACAAGGGTGAGCAGTATTCAAGCTGAGAGTGCACATGACTCTTATAAATTAAAACTAACTGCTCGTCAGTGAAGAAGTTACGGACTCTGTACAATAATCCAAGTTTCTTTGAGGCGGTTTTAACAAGTGATCTAACATGAGACGTCCAGCTGAGGGCATTGTTAAGCGAGACGCTGAGAATATCAAAACTTTTGGACTTGGGAATATTTGTAGCATTGAAGGTAATGTACGATTCTGGCAATACTTGTCTATTAGTAAACTGTATATATTTAGTTTTATTAGCATTAAATGAGACAAGGTTATTTTGTCCCCATTCACTGATCGTGGATAAGTCTTGATTTAAAGAGATGGCTGTACTGAGTTGAGAGTTAGAGATATCGGACTTTGTAAATGGATGTCTGAGTGTGAATGAACTATGAAGTGTTGAGTCATCTGCATATGAATGGATGGGATTGTGGGTGACAGATAAGAGATCATTAATATGAACGAGGAACAGAGTTGGTGCCAGAACTGATCTCTGCGGCACGCCGGCGTTAACTGAGTGGAAAGTGGAATATACATCATCTACTTTTACTCTTATTTTTCTATTGCTGAGATATGAGGAAATCAAAGGAACAAAAGAGTTTAGTCCATAGCAAGGGAGTTTGGACAACAGGGAACGGTGCCACACTCTGTCGAATCTTTAGAAATATCCAGGGCTACTGCATGAGTTTCACCATGTACGTCAACTGATTGATGGATAGAATGAGTCAGGAGATTGAATATGTCAATGGTGGATCTTTCTTGGCGAAACCATATTGTCTATCACTAATTAAGTTGTTGGATTCAAGATGTTTAACTGTGCTTATTAATTACAGTTTCAAAAACCTTACCAAGAGAAGATGTGACAGCTATTGGTCTGTAAGCAGAAGGGTCAGAGGAACTTCCTTTCTTTGGAATTGGGTGGATATTGGCTTCTTTCCATGGATTAGGGAATGAAGAAGTACGTATGCATAGTCTGAATAATTTTGCAAGAACAGAGGCAAGTTCTGGGGAACACTTTTTCAAAACAATTGGCGGAATTCCATCTGGGCCTGGAGCTTTGTTGGTAGGTAAATTGTCTAGGATGGATTTCACGTACCTTGTCTGTATTTTAAGTGGAACAATGTCGGGAGAGTCAAGTTCTAGTGCTGGGACATTCTGGCTGGCTTCCTCTTAGGTAGAATTTTTGGCAAATGTACTGACAAAGATATCTGCTTTCCCACGAGGGTCATTTGTAATGTTGCCATCTGGAGATTTTAGTGGGGGAATGGATGATGACTTGTTAAAGTTATTATTGAAAAAATTGAGAGTTGCCTAGAATATTCTATTGTCATTAGGGTTGTTAGGTAGTCTTGATGCTTGGTTTTGAAGAAAGTTTGATTTACCAAGATTTATTACAGCCTTTGCATGGTTTCTAGCAATTTTAAATTGAGAGAGCGATTCAGATGTTTTTGATTTCAAGTAATAGTTATATGCTGATGACTTTTGGGCTGTTGCTCTGGCACAGTTCCCATCAAACCATTTTGGAGAGTTCGAGCCATTTGGAGAGTTTGGAGGTATGTAGATAGATGAATAGATAGATAGATAGATGAATAGATAAAGATAGATATAGATAGAGAGATGTAGTCTGAGGGATGGTGGGCTGCAAGAAAAGGAGCAACTCAAGCCTGCAGTCCACCGGGTTCACATTTCAGATGAGCCTGGGGTTGTAGCAACAAGAGTAAATGATCAACCCACTTCCCACAAAGGCATTAAGTAACTGAAAATACTCCACTCACCTGGGGTAGAACCTATGCAAGGCGTCACTCCGACTGGTGAGTTCTGACCATTGGTCCAGGAAGGAGAGAAGGAGGAAAGAGGAAGGGATAGGAGGAGGAGAAAAGAGGTGGGGAGGATGGAGGAGGGCGGGAGACATCAGAGATGGACGTGGGAAGAGAAAGCGAGGGGTGAAGGGGGTAGGGAAAGGAGAAATGGTTTAAGACAAGACAGACGCAGATATAGACAGGCAGATGGAAAGATAATAGGCAGATAGATAGACAAGCAGAAAGCGAGAGACTCAGATAGATAAATAGATAGGTATACACACACAGAGAGAGATAGATACATGGCTATAGAAGCATAATAGGCAAAGAGGTAAACAGAGACGTATATAGATAAACAGATAGATATAAAGACAGACAGACTGACAGATACATGGATATAGACAGACTGACAGATACATGGATATAGACAGAATGACAAATACATGGATATAGACAGAATGACAAATACATGGATATAGACAGAATGACAGATACATGGATATAGACAGAATGACAGATACATGGATATAGACAGAATGACAAATACATGGATATAGACAGAATGACAGATACATGGATATAGACAGAATGACAGATACATGGATATAGACAGAATGACAGATACATGGATATAGACAGATGATAGGTAGAAATACAGATCGATATAAATAGATAAATACGGATACATCCATTTAATGTAGGGGAAGGCCTTGTAGACATACGAGGTACCGTCTTAGACGGCGCGGACTAAGGGACCCCCTATGGATATATAGGGCTCCACCGAATATACTGAATAAGGTGGCACAAAACTCACATCTCACCAGAAACCATGTGGCAGGGAGGTGAGATTATTTGCCACAATCCTCCCAACCAAACATGAATTCTAATGCAAATGATTTGACGGGAGTTTCTGTTGGATCGTTATCTACTAAAGGTCCAACTGCACTATCTCCTGTGCTAACGAACAGTGTTCCACCGAAAGTGAGTAAGCATTGTCTTGGCAAAGTAGAGACTGGGATATTAAACAAACTGAAATCCATGGAGATCTATACGCACAGTGTAAGAAGCCTCGCAGAAGATTACAAAATTGATAACTTATTGACTAAATTAGAAAACATTAGTTACGATATTGTAGGTTTGAGTGAGGTACGCAGAAAAGAAAAAGTAATTCAGCTCCAAGACAGCAACCATCTATTTCACAATAGAGGATGGCAAAATGAAATGAGTTAGTTGTGCAGGATTTCTAATTAACAGAAATCTTGCAGACAACATTGTTTAATTAATCAGTGTATCTGAGACAGCAGCATGAATTATAATTAGACTACGCAAAAAATACACCCTGAAAAAAATACAAGTATATGCAACGACTTCTTAAAGCTCAGATGAAGAAATAGAAACATTCTATGACGACATCTCACAGATAATGGAAGAAAAAAAAAAACCAGATAGGCCATACTTATGGGAGACTTCAATGCAAAATTTGGGAAAAAAAAAAAAAATAATGGAGAAGCATGATTGAGAACCTTTGGGGTAAGAGAAAGGAATGAAAAGAGGAGAAATGGCGGCAAATTTTGCTGAAATGAACACATTCCCTCACAAAACAACAGGGAGAAAATGGACCTGGAGAAGTTCAATCGGAGAAACAAAGAATGAAATCGACTTCATTATAACAGATAAGAATAACACGATCATAGATGTCACGGTTATCAACAAAGTAACTATAGGAATAACCATAGAATGGTGGGTTGCACAGCCAGATTCAACTTCAGAAGTAAAAGAAAGAAGATGATTAAAAATAAAAAGATAAGCTCAATAAAAGTAGGCGGAAAAAAAAAAAAAAAGAGCAGCCTTTCAGTTAGAAATAACGAACAGATGTCAGGTAATAAGTTATACTGAGTGTAAGTATGACGAGTTGAATGATTGACTAAAAAAAAGTGCTAAGAGAATCAGCGGAGGTAGCAAGGAAAGTTAATACAGTCAAAACCAACAAGAATTCGGAAAAGACACTCGAGCTCATGAATAGAAATAGGAAACGGAAGCAAAAACACAGAAAAATGAAATACAACGATCAGACTTGAATAAGCTTATCAACAAGAAACAACGAGAAGAAAAAAGAAAGAGAAACATGTCTCACATCAACGAAACTATCAACTAAGGAAAAAGTCAGAAACAGGTTGGAAGTAAAACGGCACTAGGAAAGCAACAAATTATATCACTGAAAGACAAAAACGGTAGTCGTTAAATGCAGGGATATGATGATGAAGAGAGTCGAAGAATTTTACAAAGAACTGTATGCATCGGGGACAATAGTACCATTACCTAACTTTTCAGATGACACAAGTGAAATACCTGAGGTAACACCAGACGAAGTAAATATTTCTCTTGAAAATATGAAACAGGGAAGACCCCAGGAAAAGATGGAATAGCAGCAGATTTATTGAAGGATGCAGAAGAAGAACAGAACAGGCTCTTTTACTTAGTTACTCAGTGTATAGAAAAGAAAAAAAATTCCAAAACATGGTGTAATGCGACAGTTATTTTACTTTACAAAAAAAGCCGACTCAATAGATCTTAATAACTATTGACCCCTTAACTCATTATCAGTTATTTACAAACTCTTATGAAGAGAATAACTAATTTGGAAGAAAACCAACTTTGTGGACAGGCAGGATTCCAAAGCGAGTAGTCGACTACTGATCATATACACACAATGAATCAGCTATTTGAGGAAACTAAAGAATAAAAATAAACCACTGTGCTTATGTTTTGTTTATTGCGAAAAGGCTTTCGACTCAGTGGAGTGCATAGCAATTATAAATTCATTACGATAACAAGGAGTAAATGAGAATACTGTAAAACTGCTACAGTTGAATTACATAAAGACTGGGAAAAAATTAAGATTGAGAAGGGCGTGCGTCAGGAAGATAGTTTCACTAAAATCATTTACAGCTTGCCTAGAAAGCATTTTCAGAAAGCTAGACTGGGGAAACAAAAGAGTAAACATAGATGGAGAAAAGCTAAATCATTTAATATTTGCTGATGACATTGTCCTAATCTTAGAAACAGCAGAGGCATTGCAAGAAACGTTTAATAACTTGAACAGAGAAGTCTCAAAGTACGGCTAAAGATGAACCGGAGTAAAACTAAAGCAATGTTTACTCAAAATAGACCAAAGAGCGTCATCAAAATAAGCGACTAATTTCCCGAAGAAGTCAAGGAGTACACTTCCATGGGGCAAATAAAAAATTAATGAAACATCATGATGCCGAAATAAAAAGACGAATTACAATTGGATGGAAAGGCATCGGTAAACATAGAGACATCATGAAAAGTAGCTTGCCAGTATGTCTATCTATATACTATATGCCTAGGCTCCTTCCCCCCAAGGAAAGGGAGGTAGCCGAGAGAGGACGACACACTCCCAATTTACTCATCCATTCAAAAACATTCATTTGCATCTTAGCCCCAAAAGGGAGAAGGGACAGATCCTCACTGCACCACACCGCACGAGGGTCAACTGCGCAGTCCAATCAATGACATCCGCAGCATGGCCTGACAGCAGATCTAGTTTACCCCTGCCACATCATAATAGACCCATCCCCTTACCCGCACCTGACGTGATTAGCAGATCAGACCAAATGCGGGAGAATATCCCCTAAGGGCTGCGTCAGCATTTATTAATTCACAATTTCTCTCCATTTATTTCTGTCACACATAGCCACTCTTCTTTGCTCAACAGACATCCCTCTCGCATCCAACGCTCTCTTCACACTGTCCATCCACCCTATTCGTGGTCTCCCTCTCAGCCTTAAATTCCTCACATCAGATCTAGTTATCTTTTTCACCAGTCGCTCATTATCCATTCTCTCCATATGCCCAAACCATCGCAACATCCTCTGCTCAGCTCGATCAGCCATCTCCCGAACAACTCCAGTTCTCCTTCGCACTTCATCATTTGTCACTCGATCCATATGCGTCACTCCCTACATACTCCTCAGACACCTCATCTCCATTACATTCAAACTTTTCCTCTCTGCTACACCCATATTCCACGTTTCAGCCACATATAACGCAGTCGGCACCACAACACCCTCATACAGCCTTCTCTTTACATCCATTCTAAGTGAACGACATCTAAACACTTTTTTTCATTCCTCCCAGCACTTTTCCCATGTCATTTATCTAAATTTCACTTATGCATCTATTCTTCCATCCACAGCAACATGTGACCCTAAATACTTAAAACACTCTACCTCCTCAAGCAACTCACCATTGAAAACTAGACTCATCCTCCTACCATCTACCAACCTCGTACACTTCATACTTTCAATTTCCTCCTTTCATACAACCTTCCAAACTCCTCTACCAACTGTCTCAATCTCTCCTCTGAATCAGCCACTGTCATAAAGACTTTGTAGTTACTTGTAGAGAAGTATATTTTAGACTTGTGGTCGAGCGGCTTTTATATCTTGTAGTAGTTTCCCCACCAGATGTCATGTAGTGACGGGAGAGGTAAAGAATAGTATGGGACTATTTTTATTTGTCTTGGAAATATTAAACAGGTCTCTCTATGGGAAGAGTATAAGTCCCGGGTAGCTACCTCCCTGTCTCGCTATCTCTCTCTCTCTCTGTTCTAAGGCTAATCTCCGTCTCGACCTCTCTCTAGGGTCGCTTGTCTCCTACCTAGCCTGTTCGGTGGCTAATCTCCGTCTCGGCCTCTCTCTAGGGTCGCTTGTCTCCTTCTACCTAGCCTGTTCGGTGGCTAATCTCCGTCTGAGCTCTCTTTCCTAAAATCTGGTGTAGCAGGGGTGTGTCACGTGTGTTCCTCGTGGATCTTTGTTCACGAGAGGACTGCTGACAGCTAACTGCATCATCTCCTTACTGGCCGCTGTCGTCAGCTTTCCTCAGTGTTGTGTAAGCATGTTTAGCACTGCTCGATTCTCGCAGACACAACACCTTCTCAATCATCTGACTCCCTGCTTCTATCTGTCTCTCTATCTATCTATTTATCTATCTATCTATTATGATTTGCAATTATAATATGGAGACCTACCACATTGCTCGGCCGCGCAAAAATGGCGTACCATCGACATTTAATAGTTATAATATATTAATACATACTACATACACATTATAATGAACTTATAAGCTAAGTAAGTGAAATATATAATATAGTAAAAGTAACATAATTGTATGAATATTGTATACATATAATATTCATAGTAAATAGTGATTATTCAGTAATAATACATTTAAACAAGTTGTATACATATTTGAATAAATGCAATGGTTGTTGTATAACACTTGCAAGACGTGCATGTACAACAGACGTACGCATATAATTGTGCAATGGTAATACTGTTAGGTTATACATTACATAGAGTTATCACTTTAGTAATGTCTAATATTTCACCTAACTTGTATGATGATACTGGTAATACAGAATTGTGCTATAATTGTATGACTTATATTGTGTTAATGCATAATTGTGTTGGCCTTATAATTGTAGTTACATTTTGTTAATGCAACTATTACATAAGTGTCTTGGCCTTATAATTGTAGTTAAAGTTACATAAAAGTTACATCTTGTTAATGCAACTGTTTTGTCGTTACATAATTGTTACATATCGTTTGTAGGTACATAATTGTAGTTAAAGTTACATAAAAGTTACATCTTGTTAATGCAACTGTTACATAATTGGCAAAGTGTAACATAATGCAATCGTTTGTCGTTACATAATTGTTACATATCGTTTGTAGGTACATAATTGTAGTTAGTGTAACATAATGCAATCGTTTGTCGTTACACTAACTACAATTATGTACCTACCACCGCTGCCACCAAATGTCATAAAGACTTTGTAGTTACTTGTAGAGAAGTATATTTTAGACTTGTGGTCGAGCGGCTTTTATATCTTGTAGTAGTTTCCCCACCAGATGTCATGTAGTGACGGGAGAGGTAAAGAATAGTATGGGACTATTTTTATTTGTCTTGGAAATATTAAACAGGTCTCTCTATGGGAAGAGTATAAGTCCCGGGTAGCTACCTCCCTGTCTCGCTATCTCTCTCTCTCTCTCTCTCTGTTCTAAGGCTAATCTCCGTCTCGACCTCTCTCTAGGGTCGCTTGTCTCCTTCTATCCAGCCTGTTCGGTGGCTAATCTCCGTCTCGACCTCTCTCTAGGGTCGCTTGTCTCCTTCTACCTAGCCTGTTCGGTGGCTAATCTCCGTCTGAGCTCTCTTTCCTAAAATCTGGTGTAGCAGGGGTGTGTCACGTGTGTTCCTCGTGGATCTTTGTTCACGAGAGGACTGCTGACAGCTAACTGCATCATCTCCTTACTGGCCGCTGTCGTCAGCTTTCCTCAGTGTTGTGTAAGCATGTTTAGCACTGCTCGATTCTCGCAGACACAACACCTTCTCAATCATCTGACTCCCTGCTTCTATCTGTCTCTCTATCTATCTATTTATCTATCTATCTATTATGATTTGCAATTATAATATGGAGACCTACCACACCACCACTGCAGTATCATCCACAAACAGCAACTGTTTCAGATTCCACTCTCTACCATCAACATTCACCAGACTCAGACCTCCACCTAAAACTCTTGCATTCACCTCCTTTACAACACCATCCATATAAATATTTAACAACCAAGGCGACATCACACATTCCTGCTGCAGCCCCACTCTCACAGGAAACCAATCATTCACAGTATTTCCCACTCTTACACAAGCTCTACTGTTTACATAAAAACTTTTCACCCCTTTTAGTAACCTACCATCAAGTCCATAAAATCTTAAAACAGTCCACAAACCCTCCTTATCAATTCTATCATACACTTTCTTTAAATCCATGAATGCCCAAAACACATCCTTGCCTTTTGCTAAATACTTTTTACACACTTGTTTCACAGCACACACCTGATCCACACATCCCTTCCCTCTCCTCAAGCCACATTGCTCATCACCAATCACTCCCGCTGTACCCTCTCTAACTCTCTTAATTAACACTCTACCATACACTTTACCTACAACACTCAACAGATTTCTACTCCTAAAACTAGTACATTCATACTTATCACCCTTGCCTTTATACAGTGGGACCACACAAGCACTTGCCCAATCAATTGGCACCATACCTTTCACAAAGCACACATTCAAGTCTTACTAACCAGTCAACAATAGTTGCTCCACCACCCTTCAGGCATTCCACAGCACACCCATTCATACGTGCAGCTCTCCCTTTTTTCATCGCCTTTACTGCCTCCTGCACTTCCTCCTTCATGATCAAAGAATCGTTCATCTCTCCCAACACATTTATTCCTTGCACCCTTCCATCTGCCACAATCTCAGCCACCCTTTCCTCCTCTACATTCAACAATCTTTCAAAAAACTCTGCCCATCTCTTCCTTACTGCATTCATCTCAATTAACATCCTTCCATCCTCTGCTTTTACTCGCCCTTCCTTCCCAGACTCTCCCTTTCGCACCCTTTTCACCTCCTTCCAGAACATTTTCTTATTCTGTTGAAAATCCTCAGTCAACCGTCTACCCCACCTCTCATCTGCTGCCACTTTGGCATCACGCACAGTCCTTCTCACCCCAGTCCTCTTTTCCCTATACCTCTCATATGACACCTCATCCTTCCTTTGCAGCCACACTTCATATGTACAGCTCCGGACAGATGAAACGGCTACACCCCATCCACCAGCGACTTGGTTTGGGTCTCAGTGGTTCTGGTAACAGTTGCAGGTGGAGGGAGGGGGGATGTGGGAGGGTGAGGAGGGGAGAAATGTGGGCGGAGTTATATAGGGGGTAGTGTGGGAGGATGAAGAAGCAGCACAGTCTGGCTGGTGGGAGGGGGAGACGAATGGTTGGGTAGCGGAGACGAGAGTCTGCTGGAGGGTAAGACAGGTGAGTGTGATTAGATGAAAAGAAATTACAAAAAATGAATTATTATAATATCTGCTGCATATATTGCATTTTATCTACTAAATAAAAACACTGTCTATTATTCACCACCGTATTTGGGTATCCTACTCATTATTATTATCCTTTGGATATTAGGCAATAAATAAAGATATTGGACGGTCTTTCGGACCCGAACCAATTTTCTCATAACTTTTTTCTTCAGCTATTTCCGTATTCCTATTATTCCTCGTGCTTGAAGTCCCCCTTTTTATCACTTTCTCCTACGCCCTACATTTTTTTTAGGCATAAGGCAGTTTAACTTTCTCTTTAAATAACCATATTTGTCAACAAATATTCCTTTCATTAATCTATTTAATTACCTGTTTTCTTTCAATATGCATTTGTCTAATAATGGGTGTTACACCTTAATTGGCGCCGCTATTTGACGTTGTGAATAAATTTGGTCTAAATTTACGCATATATTGCAGTCTCTCTCAAGTAGGCTGGCAACCTCACACATCCCACCCCCTGCTTTCTCCTTCTCTCGCTACCCGTTCCCTCCTTTCCTTTTGTAGTACTGTTTATCTATTCTTTCTCTTATTTTTAACCTCATTCCTTCTTACAAACTTTTAGTGCCATAGGAATTTCTCCCTTATCACCTACAGTCCTACTACATGAAAGTGGAAAAAACTGCCATCGGGAAAAGAATAACTGGAAATTTATGGCGAAGGTTACGATATTAGTTATTTAGAATGAAAGTGTTGGCAGATACGCATTCTTGACGTGATTATCACAGCCACAGCATTTCGCCTTCATAAAACAGAAGGACTATAGGTTTCATGCATTACCTCCTTACGTCCAGCATTACTGTGCAGAACGCCATGTATAACACATTAAGGACCACAAGGACAGTACTGGTAGTCATCGTGATTCTCATGAATCTCTCCATAGGCTATTGAAAACAGTGTTTTATGCTCAACTTCAGAATTATGTTCTCATCATGGCAATGATAGGCAAAGATCATAAAAACAATATATACAACCAAATTATCATTTATTATACAACAAAGCTCAAACTGCCTCCGTGCTACCTGAAAAAATTTAAATACCTGATCATATATATATATATATATATATATATATATATATATATATATATATATATATATATATATATATATATATATGGATGATGCCATGTCGTAGCGCTTAAGGGAATAACAGGGATGACGACGGTGATAATTGTCGCAAGTGAACGAGATGAAAGGAAAATTTTCTCTACCTGAAGTAAATTCTAATGGACATTAATAATTCGAGACCCCGTTTATTGACAATAATTTTTATAGATCTGCATGTCGCCGTTATTGCGTCTCGGAACATTTCGGTAGATGATATAACTGATATAAATTGATAAATGGGTAGAGAGATATCCTTATCGTCTATATTACGTGATAAGTATGATATAGTAATGATAATCTGTCCTGATAGAGTAAATCTTGCTGTGACGGAAGGGTGTTTGTAAAGCGAACTAATTTATACCACAGACTGTATCAGAAGTGTTTCTTCTTCGTAAATTGAAGCTCGATGAATACTCTAGACTGTATGCCAGGAAGCAGGTGACCTTGGTGTTTCTTATGAGGGATCCGGTTCGTGGCATAGTATGGAGGATGCATAGAGCTCAAATTTATCAAACAGATAGTATCCTCGTAACTGGCCACCTCTTCACCCACTTCCTGAAACTCAGACATGGAGTACCGGGGTGAGAATAACGCCATAATGACTAATACACCACAAACACATGGATATTTATACATTAACGAGAAACGACTGTGGTTCACTTGTATTTTCTATGGACTGCATTAAACACCGTTACTCAGGGCAGACCACCAGTTCCATGTTTTGTCAGTATATACTGAGATGAATGATTCTAACCGAATCAGGTAGATCTTAACAAGCCAAGGGTAAAGGACCACATTTGTTCCGCCAATCACGAGCGTGCAATGCGATGTTACCATATTTAAACTTGCGTTGGCCAGACGGAAGGAAATGGAGTAAATGTATTATATAGTAAGGTCAGGAAGAACATGATGTGGTGTTATTTCATAAACCTTATGTGTCTTTAACTCCTAAACTGACGGTTATGTTATTTATTATTAGAGGAACTATATCTACACTCACCTTCTTATCCACCTTTGGACAGTGTTGGTGGAAATTCCCAGGGTGTTAGCGATGGCTCGGATGGACTGCCCGGCTTCACGCATCCCTACAATGCGCCCTCTTAAACCAATCCTCCTTTCTCTTGCCTCTCTCCGTCTTGCCTCTCTACGTCTTGCCTCTCTACGTCTTGCCTCCATTCTGAATCGGTGTGACTGATGCCCCGGGGTGGCTGATACCTCTGTTAAACACCTCTGTTCATGGCAGGAAACCTAACGACTTCGCATAGTGTCACGTGGCACAAGTTTGTCCTCTACCTACTATTTTATTTGTTTCTACAGGTAAACAAAAAGTCATTATTTTTTTTTTACTGTTTCTAAAGAATAACCAGACATGACAATTAATTCACATGTCAGTATGCCACTGTCTCAGTTGACGGAGAGGATCTACCTGATTCGGTTAGAATCATTCATCTCAGTATATACTGACAAAACATGGAACTGGTGGTCTGCCCTGAGTAACGGTGTTTAATGCAGTCCATAGAAAATACAAGTGAACCACAGTCGTTTCTCGTTGATGTATAAATATCCATGTGTTTGTGGTGTATTAGTCATTATGGCGTTATTCTCACCCCGGTACTCCATGTCTGAGTTTCAGGAAGTGGGTGAAGAGGTGGCCAGTTACGAGGATACTATCTGTTTGATAAATTTGAGCTCTATGCATCCTCCATATTATGCCACGAACCGGATCCCTCATAAGAAACACCAAGGTCACCTGCTTCCTGGCATACAGTCTAGAGTATTCATCGAGCTTCAATTTACGAAGAAGAAACACTTCTGATACAGTCTATGGTATAAATTAGCTCGCTTTACAAATACCCTTCCGTCACAGCAAGATTTACTCTATCAGGACAGATTATCATTACTATATCATACTTATCACGTAATATAGACGATAAGGATATCTCTCTACCCATTTATCAGTTTATATCAGTTATATCATCTACCGAAATGTTCCGAGACGCAATAACGGCGACATGCAGATCTATAAAAATTATTGTCAATAAACGGGGTCTCGAATTATTACTGTCCATTAGAATTTACTTCAGGTAGAGAAAATTTTCCTTTCATCTCGTTCACTTGCGACAATTATCACCGTCGTCATCCCTGTTATTCCCTTAAGCGCTACGACATGGCATCATCCATATATATATATATATATATATATATATATATATATATATATATATATATATATATATATATATATGATCAGGTATTTATTTGTTTTCAGGTAGCACGGAGGCAGTTTGAGCTTTGTTGTATAATAAATGATAATTTGGTTGTATATATTGTTTTTATGATCTTTGCCTATCATTGCCATGATGAGAACATAATTCTGAAGTTGAGCATAAAACACTGTTTTCAATAGCCTATGGAGAGATTCATGAGAATCACGATGACTACCAGTACTGTCCTTGTGGTCCTTAATGTGTTATACATGGCGTTCTGCACAGTAATGCTGGACGTAAGGAGGTAATGCATGAAACCTATAGTCCTTCTGTTTTATGAAGGCGAAATGCTGTGGCTGCGATAATCACGTCAAGAATGCGTATCTGCCAACACTTTCATTCTAAATAACTAATATCGTAACCTTCGCCATAAATTTCCAGTTATTCTTTTCCCGATGGCAGTTTTTTCCACTTTCATGTAGTAGAACTGTAGGTGATAAGGGAGAAATTCCTATGGCACTAAAAGTTTGTAAGAAGGAATGAGGTTAAAAATATGAGAAAGAATAGATAAACAGTACTACAAAAGGAAAGGAGGGAACGGGTAGCGAGAGAAGGAGAAAGCAGGGGGTAGGATGTGTGAGGTTGCCAGCCTACTTGAGAGAGACTGCAATATATGCGTAAATTTAGACCAAATTTATTCACAACGTCAAATAGCGGCGCCAATTAAGGTGTAACACCCATTATTAGACAAATGCATATTGAAAGAAAACAGGTAATTAAATAGATTAATGAAAGGAATATTTGTTGACAAATATGGTTATTTAAAGAGAAAGTTAAACTGCCTTATGCCTAAAAAAAATGTAGGGCGTAGGAGAAAGTGATAAAAATGGGGACTTCAAGCACGAGGAATAATAGGAATACGGAAATAGCTGAAGAAAAAAGTTATGAGAAAATTGGTTCGGGTCCGAAAGACCGTCCAATATCTTTATTTATTGGCTAATATCCAAAGGATAATAATAATGAGTAGGATACCCAAATACGGTGGTGAATAATAGACAGTGTTTTTATTTAGTAGATAAAATGCAATATATGCAGCAGATATTATAATAATTCATTTTTTGTAATTTCTTTTCATCTAATCACACTCACCTGTCTTACCCTCCAGCAGACTCTCGTCTCCGCTACCCAACCATTCGTCTCCCCCTCCCACCAGCCAGACTGTGCTGCTTCTTCACCCTCCCACACTACCCCCTATATAACTCCGCCCACATTTCTCCCCTCCTCACCCTCCCACATCCCCCCTCCATCCACCTGCAACTGTTACCAGAACCACTGAGACCCAAACCAAGTCGCTGGTGGATGGGGTGTAGCCGTTTCATCTGTCCGGAGCTGTACGTCTCTTCTCAGGCACAGCCATACTACTTCCTTGCACCACCATTCACTTCCTTTTCTTACACCACAACCCACATGTCTCACACCACACACCTCTTCCGCATGCCCCCCCACAGCACTCTTAAACAACTGCCATTCCTCCTCCACACTGCCATTTTCCTAATCTTTCATTGCGTTTCACTCATCTTTCAATTTCTCCTGATACTCTATCATTTTCTCTGTTTTATCCAACTCATTCACTTTCAAAACCTCCCTACCACACCTGACTCTCCTAGCTCACACCCATCTCTTACCTACTCTTAACTTTCCCTCCACCAGGTAGTGGTCAGACATACCTCCACCCTCCCCTCTCAGAACTCTCACAACCAACAATCTTCCTATTACCTTCCTGGACACAACCACATAATCCATCAATGCTCTGTCAACAACCCTTCCACCCTCCTGTCTCACCCATGTATACTTATAAATATCTTCCTTCTCAAACAGGGTATTTCCAATCACCATCTCTCGCTCAATGTACATCTCTATCATTCGTTCCCCATTTTCATTTCTTCCAGGCACACCAGTATGTATGAAACGAAGAGTATATAACAAATGTATAATTCCAGCTATGTCGTATGGTTGTGAGACCTGGAAACTGATAAAATCAGTGGAAAATCAACTAATCAGTTCTCAAAGGGCAATGCAAAGGACACTGTTGGGAATATCTTTAAAAGACAAAAAAAGATCAACTTGCGTAAGGAGGCAGACTAAAGTCAGACATAATAGAAATTATAAAACAACCGAAATGGAGAAGGGCAGGTCATGTAGCAAGAATAATGGATAACCAATGCAGCGAGAGGATGACTGACTGGACACCAAGAGATGGTAAGCGTAGCAGAAAAAGGCCATACAGGAGGTGGAGAGATGAGATACAGTACTTTGCAGGGAAAACGTGGCAGAGATTGGCTCAGTCAAATAATTCGTAGAGAAGATTTGGGGAGGCCTTTGGTCAGCAGTGGACTTCCAAGTCCTGCTGTTGCTGATTACATATATATATATATATATATATATATATATATATATATATATATATATATATATATATATATATTTTTTAGTAGACTGTAGCACCAGTCGAGCAGGGCAGTACTCCCAAGGTGGATGGAAAGCTGATGACAGGAAGAGCTGTAGCTCCAGTTTCATCAGCCCTTGGGACTAGGTCCCGACCATACCCCCTTGCTGAACTTTTTCAGTATCTCAGTAACACAGAGAGTAGGCCAGCATGCTCTCCAATACAAGTTTCTCTAACTGTCAACACCAAACTACATGCACAGTACACATCAAACTTCCTTTTCAAAATTAGAAAAAAAAAATGGCGTCGAATAACATAGCCTCGGAGTCCCCGGGGGGGGACCATAAATGCCCCCACCTTCTGCCCCTCTCCCGGTGACGACTCAGGATGCCTGGAACCACTGTCTGATTCTCTTCTTCTTCATTTCTGCAACATTCGTGGCCTCTCCTCTAACTTTCGCTCTGTTGAGCACCACCTCTCCTTCTCTAAACCTCACTGTCTTTTTCTAACTGAGACTCAGCTGTCTGAGGCAACTGACAGCAGACCCTTTTCTGTATCCTCCTATTTTCTCTATACTCATTTCAAAGCCAAAGGTGGCTGTTGTGTATATATACGCAACAACTTATCTTGCTCTCATGTGTCTGAACTCGATTCTTCTGAATTCTCTACACTCTTGCTTCGGGTTTCCTGTCATTCTCTGACTAAATATATCTATGCTGTTTACTTATCCCCTAATTCTACTGACTATCAAAAATTCTTTGACTATCTTACTTCTATGATGGAACACATTCTATCCATTTCTCCTTTCTCTGAAATCTCCATTCTAGGAGATTTCAATGTTCACCACCACCTTTGGCTCTCCTCTCCTTTCGCTGATCCACCTGGTGAACAAGCCTACACCTTTTCTATCCTTAATGACCTAGAGCAGCTTGTACAGCACCCTACCCATATCCCTGACCGCCTTGGTGAGAGCTCCAACATACTTGACCTCTTCCTTACAACTAATCCTTCTGCTTACACTGTTAATCTTTTCTCTCCGTTGGGCTCCTCCAATCACAACCTTATCACCTTAACCTGTCCTATCACTCTGGTACGGCCTGCGGACCCTCCAAAGAAACGTCATCTCTGGCACTTTGGAGCTGTGGATTGGGAGGCCCTCAGGCAGTACTTCTTTGATTTTCCCTGGAATGATTATTGTTTCCATGGCCAGGAGCCATCTGGGTGTGCTTTGTGCGTTACGGAGGTTATTCTCTCGGGCATGGAAGCATACATTCCTTTCTCATATCCATTGACTAATGCAAGAAAGCCTTGGTTTAATCACACTTGTTCTAATGCTTTCTGCAACAAGGAGAGGGCCTATAAAAGATACCGGAGCCAACCCACCCCTGAATCACATCTTTTATACGTTTTTGCCCGGAATCGTGCTAAGTCTGTTCTTCTCTCTGCTAAAAATAATTTCATCCATACTAAATGCTCTCAACTCTCTAATTCGAATTCTTCCCACTCCTTCTGGCACCTTGCCAAAAACCTTTCTAACAACTTTACCTCATCATCCTTCCCTCCTCTTTTCTACTCTGATGGTTCTGTAGCTATTTCTTCTACTGATAAAGCAGATCTCTTCGCACAGACTTTCTCCTCCAGTTCCACCTTAGACAATTCCGGTGCTGTTCCTCCATCACTTCCCCCCTCTGACTTCCTCATGGCTGACATTAAAATTTCTTCAGCTGATGTATTTTCTGCCATCACAGGCCTCAATACTATTAAGGCATATGGGCCTCATGGAGTCCCTCCTGTTGTTCTGAAGACCTGTCCTTCAGTTCTTACACCCTGCCTAGGCAAACTCTTTTGCCTTTGTTTATCAACTTGTACCTTTCCTTCTTCCTGGAAGTTTGCTCTCATTCAGCCAGTCCCAAAGAAGGGTGACCATTCCCAACCCTCTAACTATCATCCAATTGCTTTAACATCCTGTATCTCAAAAGTTTTCAAGTCTATTCTTAACAGAAAAATTTTAAAGCATCTTTCCTATCACAACCTTCATTCTAATCGTCAGTATGGGTTCCGTCAGGGACGCTCCACAGGCGATCTTCTCACCTGCCTTTCAGACTCCTGGTCATCCTCATTTCGGGACTTTGGCAAAAGCTTTGCCATTGGACTTGACATCTGAAAGGCCTTCGATCGAGTCTGGCATAAATCTTTAATTTCCAAACTGCCATCTTACTGTTTCTATCCGTCTATCTGTGCCTTCATCTCTAGCTTCCTTTCCGGTCGTTCTATAGCCGCTGTTGTAGACGGCCATCGTTCTTCTCCTAGATCTATTAACAGTGGTGTTCCTCAGGTCTTTGTCCTATCACCAACTCTCTTCCTTTAATTCATCAATGACCTTCTAAGCTGTACATCTAACCCTATCCACTCATACGCTGATGACTCCACCCTTCACCTTTCCATTCGATTCCCGCAACTCCCATCTCAGTAGTTACTTCAACAACAAGGGATGAGACTATGGCACACCTAATTTCTGAATTGGTTCGTATCTCTGACTGGGGTAAAAATAATCTGGTTGTTTTTAATGCATCAAAGACTCAGTTTTTGCACCTATCAACCTGACAATTTCTTCCACAGGTATACCCACTAATGTTTAATGATATTCAGCTTAATCCTGCATCATCCTTGAACATGCTTGGGGTTTCATTTACTCGGAACTTATCTAGGAAAGACCATATTACATCTCTTGTAAAATCTGCTTCCAAGAGATTGGGTGTGCTAAGCCGACTCCATTCCTTCTTTACCCCTGCACAATTGTTGACTGTGTACAGGGGTTTTATCCGCTCCTGCGTGGAGTACAACTCTCATGTGTGGGGCGGCTCCCCACATAGAGCTCTTCTCAATAGGGTGGAGTCAAAGGCTTTTTGCCTCATTAACTCTCCTCCTCTTACTGACTCCCTTCAACCTCTGTCTCTTCGGCACACTGTTGCATCTTTATCTCTTTTCTATCGTTACTTCAATGGTCACTGCTGCTCTGAACTGTCTGCATGCATTCCTCCACCTCTATGACGGGCACGTAGCACCCGTCTGGCAGCAAACTCTCATCCCTTTTCTGTCCAACTCTCTAATGCAAGAGTTAATCGTTACTCCCTGTCCTTCATTTATGTAACAGGTCAACTCTGGAACTGTCTCCCTCTATCTGTAATTCCTGCTTCCTATGATCTCCAGTCTTTCAAACGCAGTGTGTCCAGGCATCTCGAAATGATCGGAAGTTGAATTTGTCTCTCTCTTGTATTTTGTTTTTCTCTTGGAGGAAACAGTTTTGCTGGCTCGTTGCCTTTGGTTCCTTCTTCTTCTCATAAATATATATATATATATATATATATATATACATATATATATATATATATATATATATATATATATATATATATATATATATATATATATATATATATTTATATTTATATTTATATATATATCGGGTGCTGTTGTTGAACCAATGTCGCATACTATAAAGTATGCTTGCACCTAGTCGCTTACTCGGGCAGATTACACTTGGTTCACAGCCTACATACACATCCAAAGACACTCCAACACTACAATAAACTTACAAGCACTTCTCACCCTACATGCAATCTCTACCAGACAGCATAAGCCACTTGGTAGAGATACATTGGCTGTATCGTTCCCGCTTCTGTTAGGATAGGCCAGTCCTACTGTGGACACTCAAACGGCTGATGAGATGATATATATCATCAGCCGTTTGAGTATCCACTGCAGGACCGGCCTATCCCGACCGAATTCGAGACGATACAGCCAATGTATGTCTACCAAGTGGCTTAGGCTGTCTGGTAGAGATTGTATGTAGGGTGAGGAGTGCTTGTTAGTGTAACTGTAGCGTTGGTGTGGCTCTGGATGTGTGTTCAGTCTGTGAACCAAGTGTAATTGGCCCGCGCAAGCTGACTGGGTGCAAGCATACTTTACAGTAAGCGACACTGGTTCAACCACAGCACCCCTTGTGTCCGCCAATGCAGTACGTGGCCGGGTGAACACTCCCAAAGTTTATTACCCTGGCGGGGCGCGAACCCTGGTCCACCCGTGTACGAAACGCACACTCTACCACTCTACCACAGAGGCTCCATATATATATATATATATATATATATATATATATACACACGCATGTAATGATATATATATATATACACACGCGTGTAATGTGTGTCTCTCCAATATATACTGTATATATATATATATATATATATATATATATATATATATATATATATATATATATATATATATTCTTCACCAACATCCTCGGCCTTATCACAAATTTAAACTCAGTTCATTTTTTCCTTCAGTCCATATCCCCTTTGGCCCTTTTCCTCACAGAACCACAAATCTCACCCTCTACTGATATATCCCCATTTTGTTTTCCCGGTTTCCATCTCCTTACAAACTTCCTTAACAAGGGCGGCACCTGCTGTTATATCAAATCCCAATATGCAGTTGACACTGTTTTAAACTTCACTTCATCCAGTTTTGATTACTCATTATATAAACAAATATGTCAAAATATTATCATATATATTTGTGTAGTTTATCACTCCCCCAATGCTTCTTCGGAACCCAGTGTATTTGATTCCATATCCACACAGTTGAGTAACCTTAACCTTGCCCTTAGCACAGAAATTACCATTTTGGGTGATTTTAACATACATGATGTTGAATGGTTATTGCATTCTGCCAGGACTGACGACGCTGGTCTAGAGTGCGAGCTGTTTGCAGAATCGTTTAATCTCATCCAGCTGGTAAAGCAACCAACCAGAATACCTGATAATCCTGACAATAATGCCCATCTCTTGGATTTATTCTTGACAAATAATCCTGATCAATACAGGATAGAGGTACTGTCACCACTTGGATCCTCTGACCACAATCTCATGAAATTCTCATTAGTTAACCCCCCACACCTTCCCTTTCTGAACCTGTCAGGGTGACGCGATGGCACTTTAATAGGGCAAACTGGGATGGATTTAGAAATTATCTTGCTGACATTCCATGGCAGTCTTTCTTCTCTAGTGATCCCAGTTCTACCCGGTCCCACATTTGCAACTTAATACTAGAAGACCCGCCGACATGTCGTAAAAATACCCCCGCTGATACCAATACACCAGTCCTGTATGAGACAGCCCTAGCATGTATTCAATATGGACGGTGGGTGTTAGCGCCGAAGTGGTGACATGAAGAGGTGTATGGTATGTAGGAGGACTGTTGGGCCTTGATAGCAGGCTGTGAAGCCTATGCCCAGAGTCGAACACATAAAAAAAATATAAATAAATAAATAAAAATAAAAGCTGGTATGGATTTATTCATATCAAGTCAACAGTTCACTAAAAGATCGAACACTCCAAAATGGTTTGATCGCAACTGTGCCAGAGCAACAGACCAAAAGTCATTAGCATATAACTTTTACTTAGAATAAAAAACATCTGAATCACTCTCTCAATTTAAAATTGCTGGAAATCATGCAAAAGCTGTATTAAATCTAACTAAATCAAACTTTCTTCAAAAGCAAGCATCAAAGCTACTTAACAACCCTAATGACAATAGAATATTCTGGTCAGCTCTTAATTATTTCAATAATAACTTTAACAAGTCATTTTCCATTCTCCCACTAAAATCATCCGATGGCAACATTACAAATGACCCCCGTGGGAAAGAGGATATTTTTGCCAGTACATTTGCCAGAAACTCTACCATAGACGATACCAGTCAGAATGTCCCAGTACTAGAACTTGACTCTCCCGAAATTGCCTCACTTAAAATACAGACAAGATACATAAAATCCATCCTAGACAATTTATCTACCAACAAAGCTCCAGGTCCAGATGGAATTCCGCTAATTGTTTTGAAAAAGTGTTCCCCTGAACTTGCCTCTGTTCTAGCTAAATTATTCAGACTATGCATACGTACTTCTCCATTCCTTAATTCATAGAAAGAAGCCAATATTCTCCCAATTCCAAGGAAAGGAAGTTCCTCTGACCCCAGACCAATAGCTGTCACATCTTCTCTTGGTAAGATATTTGAAACTTTAATTAATAAACACATTGTTAAACATCTTGAATCTAACAACTTAATCAGTGATAGATAATATGGTTTACGCCACGAAAGATCCACCATTGACATACTCAATCTCCTAACTCATATCATCCATCAATCAACTGATCTACCTGGAGAAACTCATGTAGTAGCTCTTGATATTTCTAAAGCTTTTGACAGAGTATGGCACCGTTCCCTGCTATCCAAACTCCCTTACTATGGACTAACGTCTTTTGTTCCTTTGATTTCTTCATATATTAGTGACAGGAAAGTAAGAGTAAAAGTAGATGATGTATATTCCAGTTTCCACTCAATTAACGCCGGCGTGGCGCAGGGGTCAGTTCTAGTGCCAACCCTATTCCTGGTTCATATTAATGACCTCTTATCTGTCACCCACAATCCCATCCACTCATACGCAGATGACTCAACACTACATAGTTCATTCACACCAGACACCCAATTACAACGTCTAATATCTCTACCTTTCAACTCAGTACAGCCATCTCCATAAATCAAGACCTTTCTACGATCAATGAATGGGGACAAAAAAAAAAATAGTCTCTTTAATGGTAGTAAAACTAAATATATACAATTTACTAATATACAGATATTGCCAGATTCGTACATTACCTTCAGTGCTAGTAATATTCCCATCTCCAAAAGTATTGAAATTCATGGCGTCTCACTTAACAATGCCCTCAGCTGGACCTCTCATGAGAGATCACTTGCAAGAACCGCCTCTAAGAAACTTGGATAATTGTACAGAGTCCCTAACTTCTTCGCTGATGAGCAGTTAGCTATAATTTATAAGAGTCATGTGCGCTCTCAGCTTGAATATTGCTCACCCATGTGGAATGGATGTGGAGACATTGCATTAAAACAACTAGACAAAATTCAGAACAAAGCTGTTAGAATTATTAACAAACCTGCCATTACAAATAAACTACCTCCCCTGCAAGTAAGAAGGAATGTTGCCTCCCTTGCATTATTTTACAGATATTATTTTGGCAAATGCTCAGACGAAGTTGCGTCCATGGTGCCACCTCTCCATGCCTTCTCTCGTGCTACACAGGCATCTGGTAGCGCTCATGTCTGGAATGTCACTCAGCCATATTGCAGAACTTCTGCCGATCAGAATTCTTTTATTCCCCGAACTGTATCTCTCTGGAACTCGCTTCCCCAGAGTTGTTTCCCTCCAAATTTCAACCCACAACTGTTCAAGTCTAACTGTTACAGATATTTTATGAACAGAGGACACCAGTAATCTGGTGTACGGATTATTTTTTTTTTAATTCATTTGTTTTTCCTTCCTCCGTTCTGTTATATATATATATATATATATATATATATATATATATATATATATATATATATATATATATATATATATTGCCAGTCGCCATAATCTCGTAAGGCGTGGCTTTTTTATTTCGTGTTATCAGTTTTACGGGGAGGGGCAATAACCCTCCACCAACCCACTTGCTGACACGTAGGAAGCACGTATGGTTTGGTTGTATGGTTACCACCCAGCGTTGTAAATGGTTCCTTGGCTTACCGGAAATCATTTGGCTTGTCACTCAATGTAAAGGCACCTGTAAAGGAAAGAAAAGCAATAAGAAGTGACAAGAAAGATGGGAGAAATAGAAAGAGAGGAGGGCAGGCACAGAAAAGGAATGATAAAGGTTAAGGAAGAAGTAGGCAGCACTACATCGAGTGGATGATGGTCGCCACCGCCTACCACCTACCACCAGCATTGCAATATACACAAGACAACTTGGGTGTCTCCGTGTGGAAAATATAAAAATCAGATTGATCACATCGCTAGCAGTAGGAGGCATAGAAGTTCTCTGCTAGATGTTCATGTTAAACGGGGAGCGGATATTGGTAGTGACCATCAACTCAGCATTGCAAAAATAAGGTTTAAACTTAAAAATCAGAAGAAGGAAAATTCTGGTGTTGGTAGATACGATATTGTTAAGCTTAGAAGGGAAGGAGAAGAAAAGGAGGAATTCAGATTAGAATGCAGAAATAGGTTTTTGGTGTTGGAAACGTTGGAAGAGGGGGAGAGAAGTGTAGATGAGATGTGGGAGGATGTGAACAAAGTTTTGCATGAGACTGCTGAATGTACGATTGGAAGGAGACATAGATTCAGGAGAAAGAAATGGATATCAGAGGAAACGTGGGATATGATAAAAAAGAGAGGTGAGGCTAAATTGAGGAGTGAGATGCAATGCATTGATGAACGAGAGATTGAATTAGCAAGAGCTGCGTACTGGAGTTTGAATTCAGAAGTAAGAAGGTTAACTAGGAGAGATAAAAGAAGATGTGTGGATGAAAAGGTTGCAGAGACTGAAATCTTAATAAACAAAAATGATGGACAGAGTCAAAGAATAGCATATGAATCGATTAGCGAACTGAGTGGTAATGCAGGTAAACGCAAGGAAATACCAGTTAGAGACAGGGAGGGAAATTTATTGACCAAAGATGGAGATATTAAAAATAGATGGAAAGAGCATTTTGAGACAGTTCTTAATAGACCAATACCACCAGAAGAGGATATACCGTCTGCTCAGGAAGATTTAAATATTGAAACAGGAGAGTTGAGGCTTGCAGAAGTGGAGAAAGCAGTAAAACAGTTAAAGAATAATAAGGCACCAGGGGAGGATGGTTTATTTCCGGAAATGTTTAAAGTGGAGGGGGATAGATTAATAATGATCTTGACCAAGCTATTCAATAAGATATGGGTGACGGGGTTACTACCATCAGTTTGGAAGAATGGTGTAATTGTTAAAGTTCCGAAGAAGGGAGACCTGAGTGAATGTGGTAATTGGAGGGGAATCTCTTTGTCACCGATAGCTTTGAAAGTTTTCAGTAGAGTGTTGTTAAATAGGTTGGAGCCGGTGGTTGAGGGTATTCTGAGGGATGAACAGGCTGGTTTTAGAAAGGGACGTGGTTGCAATGATCAGATCTTTATAGTTAGGCATTTGATGCAGCAAGTTAATGAAATGAGAGTACCGTTAAGTCTTTGTTTTGTTGATTTTGAAAAGGCTTTTGATAGTGTTTCGAGAGAGACTATGGGGAAGATCATGAGACATTATGGAATACCAGAGGAGTTTGTGAGGGTCATTATGAACATGCATGAGGACACATTTTGTAAAGTGATGGTTGATGGTTGTCTGAGTGATTCGTTTGAAGTCAAGTCCGGAGTAATTCAAGGTGGTGTTCTATCGCCTTTACTATTTATATTGGTCATTGATTACATTATGAAACGCGTTGGAACAGAAACCGGTGCAGGTATACTTTGGGGAGAGAACAGGAAACTTTTGGATTTAGATTATGCAGATGATATAGTTTTGATTTGTGATGGGCCAGAAGAGATGCAGAGAGTGTTGGACTGTTTGGTGAGTGAAGGTCGCAAGGTGGGTTTGGTTATTAATTGTGGAAAAACTGAAATAATCAATATGAATATGGAAAATGCGCAGGAATGTGTAATTGGAGGTATGGTTGTAAAGCAAGTTGATAGGTTTAAATATTTAGGTACTTATTTAGCCAAGGATGGTTCTTTGAACTTTGAATTCGAGGAAAGGTTATAGAAGGCTAATCAGGCAATGGGAATTCTTAAAAATATTTGGAATAATAACAATTTTTCTGTGCATACAAAAATCAAACTTTATAAGGTAATGGTTAGGAGTATCTTAATTTATGGACACGAGTCTTGGTACAGCACAGTGACTATGGAAAATAAATTCTTGGTGTTTGAAAACAAAGCACTTAGAAGAATATTAGGAGTTAAGTGGTGGGAAAGGATACCAAATAGTAGAATTAGAGAAATAACGAGAGTGCAGCCTGTCGATGAATATGTTAGGTTCTCACGATGGAAGTGGCTAGGACATGTGTATAGGAGACAGGGAATAGTACGAGGTACACCAGGGTGGGTGGCACTTGGTAGGAGAGGTAGAGGAAGGCCAAAAGAGACGTGGGTGAGGACAATGAGACGGGAAGCTGGAGATGAGTGTTGGGGAGATCTTGAGGAGTTAGCACAAGATAGGATGTGGTGGTGTGAGTTCATCGAGGCCCTATGCATCCCCAAGGGTGCCACAGGAAATGATTGATTGATTGATATATATATATATATATATATATATATTATATATATATATATATATATATATATATATATATATATATATATATATATATTGCCAGACGCCTTAATCTCATAAGGGGTGGCCACAAACAAATCGCCTCCATGTCGCCCTGTCCCCCGCCATTTCATTGCCCTTCTCCTAGCTCACACCCCCATCTCTCATATACCTCTCGACTCCATCCCTTCATCTCATCCTTGGCCTCCCCCTCACTCTCCGCCCTCCACCTCACTCAATACACTCTCCTCGTCGGTATCTCACTCTCCATCCTCTCCACATGGCCAAACCCCCTCAGTGTGTTTCTCCTAACGCTTCCTATCACATCCACACCCACACCACAATGTTCCTTCATTTCCTCATTTTTCAGTCTCTCCATGTGGCTCCACATGCTCCTCTCAAATAACTCATTTACACTGCTCTCACTCTTGACTTCTGTCCCTCCAACAAGGTCCAAGCTTCGCGTCCATACATTAGAGTTGGTATCACAATCCTATCACGTAGTAGCTTTTTCACTTCCATGCTCACTTCCCTGTTTCTTACCACTGCTGTCAAGGAACCAGCAACCTTTCTTCCCTGTTGCACCCTATCAAGCACTTTACCCTGTAAACTAATATATATATATATATATATATATATATATATATATATATATATATATATATATATATATACATCTTTTATGTGTCTGACTCTGGGCAAAGGCTGCAGGGCCTATCTCAAGGCCCAGTAGTCCTCCTACACACCTCCACATGTCACCACTTTGGCGCTAACACCCACCGACCATATTGAATACATGCTAGGGCTACTGGTATTAGCGGGGGTATTTTATACGACATTTCGTCGGGTCTTCTGGTAGAGTAATGAAGTCTGCTTTTATGAAATTCAAATCCTTATACTGTTCCCTGTCCCAGCCGGGATTCGATCCTGGGTCCATTAAGACTGCAGGCCGCCTTTCTACCAATTCAGCCATTACTTACTCCTTTGAACTGATTTGTTTTTTCTTAGTGATAACAGGCCCCATTACCATCCAGTGGGAATGGTTGCGCCCAACGGGACGTCTTAGCTGCATTCCCCCTCTGGTCGAAATATGTGCCAATTAATGTCGTTAATTCATAAATGATTATTACGGTGTATATGATGCCAATACCTACATACAGTGGCACATGTTTATTTACTTCTTGGAACTTGACCAATTACAGACTGATTGAAGAAATGTCGGCCCCTGTCAATAAACGCAGTTTACAATATTATGGAAGAGAAGCCATAAAACATGGTAATATCAGAGATATGAGGAGTAGAACGCGTCAAATCACCTGGGGCCGTATTTATCATAGTGGCCTTCCCCTTTCACAAGAATCCGTTCCCAAGCTCCAAAACATTTCACTACTTTGAGGCGTTCCTAGGAGTTATTTACCATAGTCTTGCGAACGCCTCCCAAGGGTGAAACCCTCGTATCTTGCGATCGGTGAAGGAACGCGTAACGTTAGCATGGACACGAACGCTATATTAATAAAAACTATGTGTTGAGGTTGTTTTTGGTATGATTATACAATAGAAAAATAAACTTATCGAATGTTTAATAAGAGTTTGATTATAACTGCAATTTAATATAATATATTACAAATTTTCCAAAGTATTTGTTTTTTTGTCCACGGCCGAAAACAAAACGAACAACAACACCACACCGACATCTCCAAAGACTCTAACCATGATCTTCCTTCACGTGAGTCCACAGCAACAGCATCGGTGTGTTGTGAAAAATAATGGAGTCCCTCACAGATAACACCGAGTATAATCAAGAAATGGGCCGAGAGAGTCCAAATCACCCAAGTTCAAGAGGGATGCCAACTGGACCTCGGAAATGGAATTGTATCTGCTTCAACTAGTGGAGCAGAATAAACATGTGGTTGAGAGTAAAAGGTACGTTGTCATATTTTGTGATGGTGGTTGTAATGATATTGGTGTTTGAGATATTTTTCAAGATTACTGAAGATTCTCCAAGAAAACTACACAGAATGTGAGCCACAGTGCATAGGTCCAGAGTTGCCTGTGACTTTGTCTCCATGGAAAATGAAAAATTAACAAGCTTTACAAATGAAGTCAGAGCTGGCCGTGGATTTGGATTTAAGGAAATTGTAAAATTAGGCACATTATACAGTTATGACCCTAGGCTTGACATATGGATGGTTGTGAATTTGGTTCCATAGAGTGTAATAGTGTAGTTAACCACTAATACAAATACAGGCCTGCCTTGCCAGAGAGATCATTGTGAAGTTCGATACATGGAGAGTGTAATCACGCATGTACAAATAATATTGTGGTGCATACTGTGAATTTTGATCCATGCACAGCATAGTATTAACAGTCATACTTGGTAATACAGCTATAGAGATGGCTGGTGTTGAATACGAAGTAAAAGTATTTATATCGGTTTTTAAGTTTAAAAAAAAAAAAAGTACTATAAACAAAAATTTTATCACAGTTTGGTGTCATGATAAAAGTGCCCTCCCCCACCCCCTTATTTTTTTTTTTTTCCAAAAGTAGGTAAGGAGGAGATGCAGGGGTGTGCAAGGGACAGCATGGTGGAATGACGAGGTGGAACGAGCTGTGGAACAAAAGAAGAAGGCATATAGTGAATGGTTAGCAAGTAGAGGTAGGGGAGAAGATGAGAGAGAGAAGAGAGAGGTATATGTGAGCAGGAGAAGGGAGGTTAAGAGACTGGTGAAGGAGAGTAAGAAGAAAGTGGATGAAGAGTTTGGGAGGAATATGAGTGTGGAATGGAGGGAGAGTAAGAAATTGTTTTGGAAGGAGGTAAAGAAAGTAAGGCAGTGTGAAAGGGGAAGTAGTAGGGGAGTGAAAGATAGGAATAATAGATTGTTGGTGAAGAAGAGAGAGAAATTGAGGAGATGGAAGAGCACTTTGAGGATTTGTTGAATGTAGAGAGTGAGAGCAATGCAAGTATAAGTGGTTGGGGAATGGCTGGGGGAAGAAGAGATGAGAGGAGGGAGGAAGAGATCAGTAGGGCGGAAGTACTGGAAGCAATGAAGAAGATCAAGATGGGAAAGGCCCCAGGAATTGATGGAGTGTTTGGTGAAATGCTGAGGTATGGGGTTGAGATTGTAGTGACGTGGATATGGAAGTTGTGTAGATTGGCTTGGGAAGAGGGAAGGGTTTCAGAGGACTGGAAATCAGGTATAATTGTTCCTTTATACGAAGGAAAAGGGGAGAGAGAAGTATATGGTAACCATAGGGGTATTTGCCTTGTTAGTGTGACTGGAAAGATATATGGTAGAATACTCATTGATAGGGTTAGGCATATGACAAAGGAGCTAGCTGCGGAAGAACAAGGTGGATTTGGGAAGGGAACAGGGTGTGTAGATCAGATATTTGTTCTAAGATGTTTTGTGGAGAAGTATCTAGAGAAGGGAAAGAAAGTGTATGTTGCCTTCATGGACAGAATAGATAGGCAAGGTATGTGGAAGGTATTAAGAATATATGGAGTGGAGGGGAAATTGTTGAGTACTGTGAAAATTATGTACGAAGGAGCTAGGGCTACGGTGCGAGTGGATGGTGGGCTGAGTGAGTTCTTTGATCTCAGTGTGGGACTGAAACAGGGTTGTGTGATGTCTCCATGGCTGTTTGATATGTACATGGATGGGGTTGTAAAGGAGGTGCAAGGTAGGGTAGTGGATGTGGGGGTGGCTCTAATGAATGAGGGTGAGATTTGGAAGATTCTGGTGTTGCTGTTTGCTGATGATACAGTATTGTTGAGTGAAGATGTATGAGAGTTGCAAGGTTTGGTGAATGAATCTGGGACAGTGTGTAGGAGGAGGAAGCTGAAAGTTAATGTAAACAAGAGTAAAGTTATAGTGTTTGAGAAGAATGAAGTCACAGAATGTACAGTGAGGTTGGATGGTGAGGATATGGAGAATGTGAGTGCATTTAAGGAACTTGGGTAGTGTGATGAGTAAGGATGAAACGTTGGGGGATGAAGTGCGTGAAAGGGTACAGCAGGGAAGGAAGGTTGCTGGTTCACTGAAAGCAGTGATGAGAAATAGAGAGGTGAGTATGGAAGTTAAGAAGTCACTGCATGATAGTATTGTGATCCCTACCCTGACGTATGGAAACGAGGCGTGGACCTTGCAAGAGGGGAACAAGTCAAGAATGAGAGCAGTGGAACTGAGTTACTTGAGAAGAGCATGTGGAGTGACATGGAGGGACAGGTTGACGAATGAAGAAGTGAAGGAACGTTGTGGGGTGATTGTGGATGTTGCTGAGAAGATTAGGAGAAATATACTGAGGTGGTTTGGACATGTGGAGAGAATGGTGAATGAAAGACTGACTAAAAGGGTGTATGTAGGTAAGGTGGAGGGAGGGAGAGGGAGGGGTAGACCGAGGATGAGGTGGAGGGAGGGAGTTGAGAGGTATATGAGGGAGGGGGGGCGGTGAGTTGGGGAGAGGGTAGTCAAATGGTGGGTGACAGAACGACTTGGAGGCGTTTTGTCTGCAGCCACCCTTTGCTGGATTTGGGCTTCGGGCTATAGATAGATAGGTTTAAGTAGGCTTTTCTTATGCAGTTCAATATTTTGAGCATTTTGTCTTATCTTACTGTCAAAGTGGTATATATTGGATACTGATTTCCCCATTTTCCAAACTAGCTTCATCAGAATTTTGCTATCATTATGCATTTACTTTAATCTTTATCGATGAAAATTGTTTCAATCAATTTACCCTGTTTCATTCTTTGCTAACAGGTTCAGCAATGAGGTCACAGCTCAGAAATTTACCAGAACCTGGATCTCTATACCAGACACGTTAAATGCAACCTTCCCAGGCCGCGCACCGGTTGATAAAGCAGCGGTGTAAAAAAAATGGTGGCAGTTAAAAAAGAAAGGGAGGGATGAGATTCAGAATTTTAAAACAGTATCCTGCAAGACTGGTAAGATGTTTTTTTAAGCTATGGCATGTTGCATGATATAAAAATTTTACGACTATTTTGCTCGGTTGTTAATGATTACCTAACTCAACTGAGTCATATCGGCAAGGGAGGTTAAGCGAAACAGCTGCATGTTAAGAACTGAAGAACTGGCCCAAATGAGGCAGCTTCATTTCCTCTTCCCTACTTGCAACTTAGAGTCATCCCTTTCCATCCTCTGCTGTTTCCAAGATAGTTCATAGCCAAGCTTTAGTAATATCCAAATATAACCTACATTTCTGCCTCTGCAGACCTACATTATTCATATTAAAACTTTTCTTCATTAAGACATCCTCTCTTACTTATACATAAATTTAGTGTGTGTGTGTGTGTGTGTGTGTGTGTGTGTGTGTGTGTGTGTGTGTGTGTGTGTGTGTGTGTGTGTGTGTGTGTGTGATTGTCATATTATACATTTTTTCAGGTGGTGGTCCTGCTCCTCACCCCCTCAGTGCTGTTGCAGAGGCAGTGATAGGAATCCTAGGCATAGGAAATAAATCATTATCAGGGGTCAGTCTTCCCCCTCTCAGGGATTCGTCGTTTGATATAATGAGGTGTGTATTGTTTTGTCATTTACCATATGCTAAGCAGTACCACAAATCAGGGGAAATGCTCTAAGTTCATGGGCACTAGGAGCACTGGAGAAATCATTCAAGCGTGTTGTGGAAGGTTGGATGAGGACAAAGGAAAGGAGGCAACATATGTTAGAATGAAGTGAAACAACTGGTGCAAGAAAAAAGGTAACTACCCTGACTTAAACTGCAGTAGAACACTGAGAATGAGAGAGGATTATAAATAAAATGATGTCATATGATGGTACAGAATATAGGTGTGCCCTAAGCCTACCCAGTTAATATGATAATCTAATGTATCTAATGAAGGTAATGTATTTATTTGTAAGATATAGTTTTCATGGTTATGCTTTTGGTTTCAGTCAAAATGCATCAACATCATCGTCAGAGCCAGTGGAAGCGTCTTTGATGACGGGGATCCAGCTCCATGACAACGTGACAACAATAACTTTCCCAGCTGCACACGACGTCCCTGACAGAAGTGCTTCACCAGTACTACTGCCATCACTTTAGCAGGAGCCTTGAGCTATGGGTTCATCTATGTCCTCTCTCCTTTCTGCCCATGCTCCTCCGTCTTCTAATCGTACGAGACTGGGGAAGGAAGAGCATGAGGAGGAGGTGCGTACTGTAGACTGGAGCTTGAACTTTTAAGGGCTAGGTGCATCAAGGAGCAGAAGATCGCATCCGCCTATGAAGCCAAGCAACGAGTTTACGAAGCCCAGCTGGTGGCAGAGAGGGCATCTAAGAGAGAGGCAGAGGCTGACATAAATCTTAAGGAATTTATATTAACCTTATATAGGGAGCACCCACCATCCACTCACTCGATGTAGTGCTACTCTCGGGTGTCTGCCCTTTCCTCTCCTTCCTCCATTCCTTCACTCCTCTTCTGTTTTTATTTCATTTTTTCCACGTCCTTCTCCCTACGGGTGACTTTACACTCCCTCCTTTGTCTTTTTGTCCTTTTCTCATTGCTTTTCCTTCTGCCTGTGGGTGACTTAACACTGACTGGGGTTATTGCTCATGTAATGCCACTCAGGGATGAGTAAGGCTGGTCATTCTCATCTTAAATGTAAGGACCAACTTGCCTAGCCCCAGGCTCCTGCGTTCCTCATGGGGCAACGTAGGATTGGATGATGGATGGACTAATCGTTACCATTATCAGCATCCACACTTGTCCCAGGCCATGGTGAGATGAGGTAGGCTAACTCTAGGTCAGGAAAAAATCAACAGAATGAGATTCTAGTCAAAATACAGTGCAATCACTTCTCTGGGCACCACCAAAGACAATCAATAACCTTAAAAAAAGTTCCTGAATTGTGTTTTCTGAATACCCATTTATACCCGAAGTATTGTATCCAGCAGAAACATGACCTTGTTACAATCACTGCCAAAATGTTATTTTCCAGATCAATACCGGTAAGTGTATTAATAGTGACTGAAACATGGTGAGCTTTACAATAAGTGATAATCATACTGATATTAGTGAGGTGAGGAGGAAGTGTGGGAACAGGTAATTGAAACAATGATCAGGCCAAGATATACGATAATCAAGTGGTGTGGTGAGATGGAGAAAACCGATGACAATATCACAAGGAGAAAGTATTGCTCTAGTGTTACTGGTTACTATGCTTCCATTATCACATTCTTTGCCATTTTAACACAGACATTTTCCCACATCTTGCAAGAACCACCCTTATATTTATGACAAGCAACATTCTACATAATAACATGCTCAGTAAGACTCCTTATAACCCGTCACTTTTTCCTCGTAGACCAATTACTGTATATGGGTGCATCTTGATGCTTCACCTGTGAGTTAAAAATCAACAAGCTCATTTCCTGACATCCCATTCACATCACTAACCTGAAAAAGTTAAGTTTTGTTTTCCCAATTCCCATTTACACCCCTAGTAATGTTTCAAGTAAGTACATGACCCACTCAATGCATGACTATACTAACGGGTAAATTATGGGTGGAAAAAAATTCAGAAAGTTCTAAATTTATTAATGAAAAGGTTACACAATAAATGCTGAGATATTACTGTTCAAGTGGAATCACAGAAATATTCTGGGGAAGGATTCCAAATGATCATCAAGTGTACCAGCTGTGTTTGAAACTTGGCAAACTTTACAATGTGAATGATAATAATCAAAGTAACACTAATGAGGTAAAGAGGAAGTGTGGTTACAGGTAATTTAATACAACGAACAGGCAAAGACGTAATCAAGTGGCGTGGTCATATGAAGATGAGTGATGACAGATTTACAAAGAGAAGGCATTAACCAAGAGACATGAAGACCAAAGAAGAAATGGAGAGAGAAAGGCAAGAGTGAGGTGGAAAAAATTAGTGTACGGAGCAAGGTGATTTCCTTTTTTTTGGTGTTGAACATGCTTAACTAAAATGGCTGATGGCAATCATATCCCGTATATGTCGTCCATCATCGACAGGTACCCCTTAGCCTGGTTGGAACACATTGTACATCTCATTGTTGTCCTGTTCCTGAAGATTGTCTTCCCCATCAAATGGGATATTCCTCTGCTTGCAGATATTGAAGAGGATTCCACATGCCATAATAACAAGTAGTCTTCTCAGGGCTGAGGCGTATTTCTCCATGGAGGACATGGAATCAACAGTACGCTTCAATTGCCTAATGCCCCTTTCCACCAAACTTCTAGTTTGCTTATGTGTCCTTGAAAAAAACAAAACAGGGCATATTTTAGTGTTTGTTTTGCAAACTAATTACATATACATATAGATAGTACTACTTTGCGGCCTAGTCCTTTATTGCTACTGATGAGCTTAGAAGGACTATACTGTATATAGTACAGTACTGAGCCCTGAGCTGCAGTTTGACACCTTAATTATCCTTTTCAAGTTTCTGTTCATAACTGTACCAGAATGGTATCTTCCCATTCTAAGGTGGGTAATGTTAACTTGGGTGAGGTGAGGATGAAATGCTTAGATATGGTAATCTAAAATGCAACCAGACCTCCTCTTAAAAATGAACAAGCACTGCTTTTAAATGCTTTGCACCATGACATAAAGGATACCAAAACTTGAAAATGCACTCAAAAAAATACTCAGAATTCCATGAATGACTAAGGCAATGAGAAAAAATATAAAAAATGGAAAATAATGTGTTCCACCGTCCAAAAAGGTTTATGGTTAGCATTGGGTTAGAATGTGAAGTTCCACAAAGAAATTCATTTTAAAAAGTTTACAGTATAAGAATAATAAATTTATATATCATGGACTGCTATTTATTCTACATTGCATCAAAATTTCTTGTGCATGGGTAAAAAATAATCAAATTGGCGACCATCCCCTTCAAATATACAGTACTCTACTAACTCAGCCCAAGGGCAGAAAATGAATAAATGAAACAATTTCAAAATACTGAAAATTAAGTATCTCTGACATTCTTACCCAAAGATTTGTTTTAAAACATTCCCAGCCATAAGTCACTTCATTACAGAGTTAGGTGTCAAAGGCAAAGCCCACTGGAGTACACAAAAATAATAATATAGCTACTGCAAATAATTACCTGTTATAGGCTTCTTGATGTGCACCTTGAGGTCTTAGGTATGGAGTCATTAACCAGCGTGTGAGTGGATAGCCACTATTCCCCATGAGAAAACATCCATGGGGTACTATATTGTTCTCAAAACCACGGTAGATTCCACTGTTCCTTAAAATTCTTGAATCATGAGTTGAGCCAGGCCAGTGTGCCACTAAATTTATTAGTTCATAATTTGCATTAAACACAACCTGAACGTTTATACTATGAAAACCTTTTCTGTTTATGTACACCTCTTCATACTCCCTTGGTGACACCATCCGGACGTGGATACCGTCAATTGCACCCACAACGCCGGGAAATCTTGCAATCTCATGGAACTCTGCTTAGCTTCTAATATCTCCAACATCCGTTGGGAAACGAATAAATCTTCTAATTATCTCCGGTGTTACTAGAGCTTCAAGTGTCTGTGTGATCACTCGGCTGATTGTTGGTTGTGAAAGGCCAAAATCGTCTGTGTTACACTGCTGCATTTTGCCAGTCGCCAAATAACAAAGGGTCAATGCTACTTTCATTTCCGGAGAGACAGCATTACTTCGACGTGTGCAGTTGGTTATCTCATTTCTCACCAAGTCTGTCACAAACATAATGCCTTCCCTGTCTAAACGATATCTTTTCCTTAACTCTTCGTCATCGTATTCATTGAGGAAGCCTCTCCTTGGTCAAAAATTCCCTGGTTGACGGATGCACAGGTCCATTGTTTGTTTGTATCGTCGCCGACTCGCTTCTTGTGAACGACTCTCAAGTCCTTAACCCCTACACCGCGGGGATGTTTTCGCCAATCCATGTGCGTCCCGCGGGGATATTCGTGCTCCGACTGACTTTTTAAAAATATTTACCAAAAATTATTTATTGGCCCTAGAATATTATAATTAAATATGCATATGGCACATACCTTCAGCTTTCTCCTGGGATGTTTGTTGAACCTTCGTCGACAACCGTAGGACGAGTGGAGACTTCTGAAGTTGGGTAACTAAGTCACCACTTTAAACTTCCCGACATCCCGTAATATGATTACCACAGCCTGATATTATCACTAGAAACACTATTATATGATTTTCAAATAGTTTGGAATCCATACTCCAAAAAAATAACTGTGAAAGCAATGTAAATTACGAGCGCGTACAAGCTTCCAACCCGTCCCGTTCCCCGCTGGTATTCTGTCATTTATTATTCATAAAAACACTCACACTTTATATTCCTATTACTTTATAACACTTATATATATCTGCAGTATTTATCCATAAGTTTCCTTCAGTAATAGTAGTTTATTGTCACTGTAGGCATTCACTTTCTCTTTCAGTAAAATACATAGAGAGCCAAGGTTTCACTTTCACTGTCATAACTTCAAGTATTTGTACTCATATTCTTATATTACTAATTATTTACATTTCTATTTACATCTTCTATTGTATTTTCAATATTTACACTTCTATTTTACTTACACTATGTTATGCACTGTCATTTGCAGTAACTTATAAAACTATATTACACTGTTCAATCATATTTACATCCATTGCTTTCACTTGCTATTTACACATTACTTACACATTATTTACATATTATTTATATTTTCCACTTGCACTTTTAGAACTGCTTCAGGCTGTGGTAATCAAAGAAGCAGGTTACGTGGGGGAGGAACCTGGCACTCAGCTGCCAAGAGATGCGTTTGTGCTCAGGTGTGCCTCTGGTGGTATATGCACACACCTGGCACCTGCGGATTGCAGACTTCCTCTTCGTTGTGGCAGGCATTTGCAACAGTCTTTGCCAATCCATGTACGCCCTCTGCTCAAGTCTGTCAGGAAGTCTAACAGAATGGCACCTTGGAGCAGCTGCTGTCAACCTACCATATCTCTCAAGCAGCTGCTGAACACAAGTCCTGGCGAACAATCTCAGGGAGAAAGACTTGGGTGGCTTTACATTCATCTCGTACAGGATGAAGGCGTTCAGCATCGTCATGTCAATGAGATGCAGAAAAACTTTCCTGTACCACCTAGTATTCTTCCTGAGGCAGTTAATCTCTGCAATCATCATGTCGGACTTGTCCACCAGCCGCATGTTGATATTATAGTCGATGACAGCATCAGGTTTCCTCACACGTTCGCCTGTCCTACAGTCGACCTTCCCACTGTCTTTCAGTTCCCCCTTGTGTACGGTGGTGAGCATGTGCACGACCCTCTTGTCATGCCACCGTATTGCCAGCATCTTCTCAGACTTGCGTAGGTGCACGTCTCCTCGCTGCGAGTTTCCTGCCTTGGGGAATTTGGGGAAGTTGGCACGATTGCACTTCACAGTGCCACAGGAGCCGATGCCGTGCTCTGAAGGGTATTTAGCAAGTTTCGGTGCTGTATAGTAGTTGTCAGTATACAGCACATGATTCCCACCAAAATACAGTACCTTGCAAGCAGCACTTTCACTACACGGCCTGAGAACCCAAGGGGGTGTGTTTTGTCCAGATCGACAGTGCTGGCTGAATAGATGACGAAGTCAAGGATGTACCCCGTCTTACAGTCACACAGTACAAAGAACATGATTCCAAAGTGATGACGTTTGCTTAGAATATACTGTACAAACCTAAGACGTCCTCTGAACAAAACCAAGGATTCGTCTATGACAACCTTCTGAAATGGGTGGAAGAATGACATAAATTTATCCTTCATTCTGCTCAGAATCTCCCGGATCTTCCAAAGTGGGTCAGTCTGGGAAAGTACATCGTTGTTGGCGAAGTGCAGGTTTCCCATGATGTTCCGGAAGTGATCTCTGGCCATGTACTTATTGAAGGTGGGTGAGGGTAGTAAAGGGTCCATGGATCAGTAATCGTCTAACCCATGCTTCTTTGAATATGGTATTAGAAGCATGAGGGCGAAGAACACATACAGCTTCTGCACTCCAAGCACGGTCCAATGTTGCATTTTCGCTGCACCTGCACCACTTACACCACGTTGTGACTAGTATCTGTTGGTCTCATCACATATGTGCTGCATGACTTCGTCATCGAGGAAGGCCAAAAGAAAGTCCAAACACTCAGCATCCTCATCAAGAGTGAAAATGGAGTTGTTCAGGGACGAAATCGGGACCTCCCGTCCACAAGAAGGCGTCCAGGGTTCCCTCTTGTGGTGGTGTAGGGTGGGTGAGGGTGGAGGGGTGGCTGTGAGGCAAACTGGGCTGTTTCAAGGTCACTCTGACTGACCCTAGGTTGCCGTGTAGCACTAGCAGCCCTTACTCTAGTTGCTACTCTACTTTTACGAGTCAGGGATTTACCTCTTCCCCTACGGCCTGCCTTCACTGTAGGTGCTGGTGGAGACTCCGACAACGAAGACTCAGGAGAAAATTCCGCTGAAGAAGAGGAAGAAATTAGTGATGTGGGGCTGGGAGAGCAGGGAGGTGATTCACCTCGGGACTCATGGCGGGCTGGGTCACGTGGGGCCATTGTTCCGGGGCTAACCCGCCTCCTCTTCACTCCCTTCCCAAATTCCTTCCCTTGCTGCACTAAGGGCTCCTTTCCCTTGGAGCTAGGACGAACTTGGGACACTGAAGCACTCATACTTGGAGTTTCTGTCACAATTTCCTCCCCAGGCTCATCACACGATTCACCCGATGGATCAAAGTCACTATCCATCATTATCGTAGATAATTTTGCCAGTTCACGTTCCACTGCTGAGTCACTTAGTCCTTTACTGCTTCCCACACGAGTTTCTCGAGGGGTAGAGGTCACAGGGCCCTTTGCAATGGGTGCAGAAGCAGCGGAAATGGCGGGGCGCGAGTGCGACATGATTTTACCTCAGAGGACAGGGAACTGAATGACGCTGCATATGTGGGCAGCCAAGGGTTGACAATGTCAGTAGGGTGACAGCTGCTAATTTATATGCTATGAAATGATTGGTAGGAAATCTCGACAATACATAAAAAATTAGGTAGTTCCAGGTGAATGTAAATATCACTTAGGCTTCTCCCTTCCTTTCTTATATATATTTTTATTACGTGAATAGATCATACGGCATATTTCAAGGGGAAATTACCAGGGAAAATTAGCGAATGAGTGCACATGAGGTGTTGTCAGGTGATAATTAGCCAATTCCATGTGTATGGCACTATCACTTACCTTATTTCTTTTTTGTATATATTATTTTGTATAAGAATAGGTCATAGGGCTTATTTCAATGGATGAAATCAGTGGAAAATTCCGGGGAAGATTGGCTTAGCGCAGAGTGGCCGGGCTTGCGAGAGGAGAGGGTAATGGAGGGGAGGTAGGGAAGGGAGTCAAGAATGGGGAAAAATGGCTAAATTGTCGACAATGGATGGATGTACAGATGACATTAGGAGTGCTGACTATTGTTGGACACTGGCAGTACGGATAGATGATACAAGCCACCACTTGAAAGCCCGGGAGAATTCAAAATAACACCAAATCACAAAAGTGATGCCCCGAGGTATGATCCATTGCGCACGAGAGTCACGAAAGTTACGCCCCACGGTTAAGGGGTTAAAAGTGTCCCGGACAGCTAGCAGAGTTCCCTCATTGTTGTGAACGGTTCACAGCGTTAGGAGCGCTTCACAAGCTTGATAAATTACTCTTACGATCGTTCACAAATTTGTGAACGGTTCACTGGCTTGCGAATTCACAAGGACCCTTGTGAATGTTCACAGCTAATGATAAATACCGCCCCTGGTTACAGTTCTTTGCCCTGCCCAGTAGTGTAGAGGCTGTGTTCGAATGCGTGGCTCGTGTGTGGTCATAATACTGCCCGCCACTTGCCTCTGGTCAGAGATTAGTAACCATGAGTGTACATATATATATATATATATATATATATATATATATATATATATATATATATATATATATATACAGTATATATATACAGTATATATATATAAATATATATATATATATATATATATATATATATATATATATATATATATATATATATATATATATGTATGTATGTACAGTATATATGTACATATATCTGCAGAGAGAGAGACAGACTGAGAGGGAAAGGGAAAGATGGGAGGAAAAGTGGGTAGTGGAAGGAAGATAAACAGGAGGGGGAAATAAATGAAATGGGAAAAAAGGAGAATAAAGTATGAGGAAGAAAGGAAAATAGGAGGATGAGAAGCAGGAAGAGATAAGAGATAGAAGAGGATTAAAAGGAAAGGGAATAGGAAGGAAGGACGGGAGGAAGTTTAGGGACTGTAAAGGGGCTATCACACGGGAGACTCGTGGACGTCCAAACTGGCCGTGGACGTCCAAACTTACCCCCGCGGGAGGGTCATGGACGTCCACGGGAGGAAGACCGCCTGACCCATTCGTGGACGTCCACGACTTGGTGGTCTCCTTCTTCTCTATGGAGTTTACATGTAGTGTGTGTCCTCTGATATCTTGAACTCTGTAGTCAGCTGAGGTGATATATTATGATTAATTCAAAACCGTCAGTAAACTTTGTACTTTTAATATTTCTGTTTGTCATTGAAACTTTTCATATATACCAAAATGTGGTAAATATGATGGAATGTGGATTGATTGTTTTCAAGAGAGGCCCGCGCACGTTCGAAAGGCATATACTCGGGAAGAAAGCACAACTGTGCAGATTTCTATACTGGCTGCTTTCTTCACTCCGTGGGACCCATTCTCTCATCCACAATGCCCTCCTTCTCCCCCTCCTTTGTCTTCTTGCAGAGGCTTCTTCCTCATCCTGCAGGGTTAGGACTGCAACATCCATTGCAAAAGTCACAATCTGGTTCATGTCCATTGTTGTTGCTGATAAACACGTCGTCTGCTAGGGAGTTGGAAGTGACCTCCCAGTCGCGTGGGGTGAACTCGATAAAGAAGAAGAAGGTGGCCGTCGACGTCCACCGTGTGATAGGGTATGGACACCCAAGCTCAGTTTGGACGTCCGTTTTGTGCTGCACAAATTGTTCACGGGTCCCCGTGTGATACCCGCTTAAGAGAGGCAGGTGGAGGAAGACAAGGAAGAGGAGGAGGAGCAGCAGCAGCAGGAGGACGTGGAGCAGCAGCAGCAGAACTGGACGCAGAAGCTGGAGGAGCGGCAAGATAAGGAGGAGAAGAGGTGGAGGGATTCAGAGGAGGAGGAGAGAAAGGGAACTGGCAGGAGAGGAAGGGAAGGGGAAAAGGGAAAAGAAAAGGGAGAAGGAGGAGGAAGAGGAAGAAACGGAGGAGAAGGAAGGGGATCGGAGAAAGAGGAGGAGCCGGAGGAGGAAAACTTGGAGAAAGATGATGATGATGATGGGGTAATGGTAGGTGAATAATTGGGAAGTCTGGCTCTAAACGTTATGATGGAATGTGTTGGTATGACGGAAGGCAAGATGGATGAAAGATAAATGACAGTTTTGGAGGAATGCTTTACAGGACAACGAATGTGACAGAGAGGTGGGGGAGAAAATGAAGTTGGTTATTTATACAGCGTAAGGATGCAGACGATGAGAGACTGACTAAGAGAGTGTATATGAACGAAGTGGAGGTGAAGGGAGGGAGAGTGTGGAGAGGGACATAGAAGATGAGATGGAGAGGGAAGGGGTTGAGAGAGTGCAGTGTGTGAGTTAGGGGCGGTGTGAGTTGGAGAGAGGGCAGCCCGATGGTGTAGGACAGGGTGACATGAAGGCAGTTCTTCTGTTGCCACCCTCTCTGGAATTATGGCGTTTGGCTATAAACAGGTAAGTAGATAAATAAATATATGAATATATACAGACCGATACAGATAAACAGATAGATAGATAAACAGATGTATGAGCGAGAGGAGGGGTAAAGAGGAAGGAGGGGAGGAGAAAATGGGTGTTGGGGGATGACGGAGATAGGAAGGGAGAGATGAGAAGGTAAATTTTGCATTTACATGCAAATTCGTTTTAGACATGAATCCTAGATTTTTCCCCAGAGTTTTCAATGTGGCCTCTACGAAGGTGATATTATACATTTTTGTTTATTCTACAGTATCTTGACCTAAAACTGTCATTTCTCGATCTCAGTTACTGAGTTATAACAGCAAACTAACACTAGAATATGACGCTGGTGACGAGGGAGTGCTACGGAAAGAATGCTGAGCCGCAGCATATTTATTTCCTGTTTTTTCTTCCACTGAGTTACGTGAAGTAAGTTGTATAAGGATGAAAATCTGGGCTAAATCAAGGTGAAAGAAATAAGTTTCCATTGCAGATGATTCTTTTATTAGTTAAGACATTTCCAACACTAACAACCTGAATTTGTTGTTGTTGTTGTTGTTGTTGATGCTGCTGCTGCTGCTGTTGTTGTGTTGTTGTTGTTGTTGTTGTTGTTGTTGTTATGGCCCCAGGCTCATCTGAATATGAGCCTGGTGAACTACAGCCTCAGGCTCCTCTCCTACAGTTCACCATCCTTCATTTGTGGGATAGGGTAGAAGCTGAGAAATGTGTATATCAGCAGTCAGAGGAGTTGCCTGGTTACATCGGTGCCACTGTGTGAAGGCATCCTTCTTCATCACATCATCCGGTCCTAACCTGGACCTTTATCCTCCTTCCAATTTTGCTACTTTTCAATGATTAATCATTTGAGAGATGGTCGGTGTTTATTGCTCATATAATAAGATGGAGGGATCGAGTAAGAGATATATATGGAAGAGGAGTTTGTGATTTGGAGGGTAGGCACGCCATTCCCAGAAGACAGAGCGACATGGAGACGATTTGCTTGTGACCACCCCTTAAAGGATTAAGACACCTGGCTAGAGAGAGAGAGAGAGAGAGAGAAACATAGAAGTACATAAGAAGTACAAACAACAGGAGGCCTGTTAGCCCATGATGAGGCTAATTGTCGGAAAACAGGCTAATTCTATTAAGATCTAACCAATGCGTAAGAGTAAAGGATAGAAAAGAGGAAGGCGGTCCCCTACCTGTCACATCATCCAATTAAACCGGCAGGAAAAATACAGAAAAAACACCATGCTTGTTGAAAAGAGCAAGCATGGGGATTTTATAAGAGAGGCAGAAGACGAACGATTTTGCGTTATGTAATATCTATTCTACAGATCTGTGGAGAAAAAGGAAAAACAATCGCCGAATACTCCCGTTATTATAATAACGTCTCCCAGTCGTTTGCATCTCTTACACCTGGAATAAAACGACACTAAATTATAACCTACAGACTCAGAATATTTGTGTAGCCGAATTTTAAAGGTATAAATAGTTTTTGCACTAACTACTGTTGCTGGTAGCCTATTCCATTTTTCCAGTGAGCGACTATTAAAGCAGTTTTTCCCTATATTAGTGTTGCATCTCTTGAGTTTCATTCCATTATTTCTAGTTACAGTATCGTTAAGTATTTCAAACAAATTGTCATATCTAATATAATCAAATGTGTTAAGAATTTTAAATACTTATATCAGATCTCTGGGTCGTCGCTTTTCAGAGAAAACATATTTAGTTTCATTAGTCCTTCTTCGTGGCGGAAATTTTGCAGCGGTGAGAACATTTTTGTGGCTCTGCATTGCACTCCTTCGAGACTATCTTCGTCCATAATAAGATTCAGGGACCACTGCTGTACACAATAATCTAGGTCATGGTCTAGGTGTGGTCTAACTAACGACGTATAAAGCTTAGAAATCACATCAGCCGGTTTGTGATCAAAGTTCCTTGTAATCAAACCGAGCATTTGTTTTTGCCGTGTTACTGGCTGCTGTACATTTTTTTTTTTTTTGTGTGTGTGTGTCGTTACTGTTAATAACTCCTAGATCCTTCTCGTCCTTTGCTTCCGTCGGGGAGGGGGGGGGGGGTGAGTTGAACATGCGATATTCATATTTAATGTTTTTATCGCCAAAGTGCATTACCTTACATTTATCTACATATAATTTCATCTGCCATTTTTCACTCCAATTTAGTAACTTATCCAGGTCGTTTTGTAGAGATCAGAGTCTGCTTTCCTAATTACTTTCCTTCAGTTTTCGTGTCATCTGCAAATTTTGTTACCAAAGCAGCGAGTCCATTTTCTAGATTATTGATATAAATAGTAAAAAGAACTGGTCCTAGAACTGACCCTTGAGGAACTCCACTTGTTACTTCTAGCCAACCTGACAATTCTCCAATTATCACTACACGCTGCTTATGATTCGTTAACCAATCACAAATTCATGAACATTATTTTTTAGAGAGGTCATGGACTTTTAGGTTTTCTAGTAGTCTTAGACTGGGTACCTTATCAAACACTTTCTGGAAATCTAGGCGGATGACACCCAATGTTTTTTTACCTCCCGGTTACCGTATACGTTTGTAAAAAAAAAAAAAAAAAAAAATCCTGTAAGTTTGCGAGGCATGATCTACTATTACGAAACCCGTGCTGATTATCTCTTATAAGATTATGCTTCTTAAGGAATAAGGTTAATTTTCTTTGATAATTTTTCCCAGATTTTGCTTTGTTCTGCCATCAGATTTATTGTGCGGTAATAAATGGCTTGCTTTTTATCGCCATTTCAAAACAAACTGGTGATATATTACCGAGCTTCCATTTATTAGGTACTCTACATTCAGTTACTGATTTATTGAATATTTTAGTTATAAGGATGGATAATTGTCTATAACATTCACGTTGTATGCGGGGAGATCTCTGATCTGGGCCAGTTGATTTATTTGGGTCGACTTTCTGAAGATAATCTAACACTTCGTGTCCTGTCACTTCGTTGATTGAGGGATGGGAATGTTTACACTACTTTCTTGTGTGAAAGCACTGCGAAATTATTAGTTCAGTAATGATGCTATTGCATGGTTATCATTTTACGAGATCGCCTTCCGAGCTTATGAGAATGCTTATGCCATCCTTTACAGTTTTCTTACTACTCACATAATTGAGCAATAATTTTGGGTTTGATTTTGCTTCACGAGAAATTTTCGCCTCGTAGTCTCGTTTAGTAATCCGAATAGATTGCATACATTGCTACTGTAGTTTGAAATATTCGGTACCATCATCGTGATTTCCCGTACGTTTATTTCTTTTACATGCCCTTCTCTTGTAATCAATGATTTCTTCAGTGTTCTTCGATATCCAGGCCGGTTTATTAATGTGATTCTTTCTTCGGGTAATTCTAAGTGCATTTTTTCGTTTCGTAAACCTCAGTCGATTAGTGAATAATTCCAGCGTTTCTTCAGCGTTATCAATTTGTAGTAACTTAATCCAGTTGGTGTTGGAAATTCTCTTCTCATATTGTCGAAATTAGCTTCTTTAAAGTTAGGAATTAATAGGCTGTTTATACCGGTCTTACAGGTTATGTTAACTTCAAGTCTAACGATATTATGATCGTTGTTAAGAAATATCTGCCTGTTGCTAGGGCAAGTCGAGAATGTTATTGTCGCATATATGTGTATTCACTTTTTGAATTATAAATGCATCGTCTGTGAGTTCTAACAACCTGTTGCCTTCTTTATCCACACACGAATTTTTCCGGTCAATATTCGTATTACTACATTCCCCCAAAATAGCTCACTTTTTTTTTTAAATTACTGATTTTGTTTCGTCGAACAGTACCATAAAATTTTCTTCATCTGACTTGGGCAGTCTGTATATTACGCTGAAAAGAATGGGTTTATTACTCTGTGAAACTTTCAAAATATAAAGAATCGTATGTTTCGACATCCAATATCCTTGTCTGTACAGCATTATGTGGTTCTTAATATATATATATATATATATATATATATATATATATATATATATATATATATATATATATATATATATATATATATAAATATATATATATATATATATATATATATATATATATATATATATATATATATATATATATATATATATATATATATATACTGTATATGGAGCCCCTGTGGTACAGTGGTAGAGTGTGCGTTTCGTACACGGGTGAACCAAGTTTTGTGCCCCGCCAGGGTAATAGACTTTAGGAATGTTACCCGGCCACGCACTGCATTGGCGGACACAAGGGGTGCTGTGGTTGAACCAGTGTCGTTCACTATATAGAATGCTTGCACTCAGTCGGTTTGTGCGGGCCGATTACACTTGGTTCACAGACTACACACACATCCAAAGCCACTCCAACACTACAATTAACTTACAAGCACATCTCACCCTACATACAATCTCTACCAGACAGCCTAAGCCACTTGGTAAAGATACATTGGCTGTATCGTCCCGACTTTGGTCGGGATAGGCCGGTCCTGCAATGGATACTCAAACGGCTGATGATATATATATATATATATATATATATATATATATATATATATATATATACCTAGGCTGCTTCCCCCAAGGAAAGGGAGGTAGCCGGGACAGGACGACACACTCCCCATTTACTGGTCCATTCAAACACATTTATTCACATCTTAGCCCCAAAGGGAAGAACGGACAGATCCTCACTGCACCACACCACACAAGGGTCAACTTCGCAGTGCAATCAGTGACATCCGCAGCAGAGCCCGACAGAAGAGCTGGTTTACCCCTGCCACATCATAATAGACCCATCCCCTTACCCGGACCTGACCTGACTAGCTGATCAGACCAAATGCGGGAGAATGTCCCCTCAGGGCTGCGTCATCATTTATTCATTCATAATTCTTCTCCATTTATTTCTGTCACGCACAGCCACTCTTCCTTGCTCGACAGACATCCCTCTCATATCCAGCGCTTTCTTCACACTGTCCATCCATCCTATTCGTGGTTTCCCTCTCAGCCTTACACCTCTCACATCAGATCTAGCTATTTTTTTCACCAATCGCTCATTGTCCATTCTCTCCATATGCCCAAACCATCGCAACACCCTCTCCTCAACTGTATCAGCCATCTCCCGAACAACTCCAGTTCTCCTTCGCACTTCAACATTTCGCACTCAATCCATACATGTCACTCCACACGTACTCCTCAGACACCTCATCTCCATAACGTTCAAACTTTTCCTCTCTGCTACACCCATATTCCATGTTTCAGCCCCATATAATGCAAACGGTACCACAACACCCCCATACAGCCTTCTCTTTACATCCATTCTAACCGAACGACATCTAAACACTTTTTTCATTCCTCCCAGCACTTTTCCTACTTCATTCATTCTAAACTTCACTTCTCTATCCATTCTTTCATCCACAGAAACATGTGACCCTAAATACTTAAAACACTCTACCTCCTCAAGCAACTCACCATTCAAAACTATATTAATCCCCCTACCATCTACCAACCTCGTACACTTCATCACTTTACTTTTATTCTCATTTACTTTCAATTTCCTCCTTTCACACACCCTTCCAAACTCCTCTACCAACTGTCTCAATCTCTCCTCTAAATCAGCCACCAGTGCAGTATCATCAGGAAACAGCAGCTGCTTCAGATTCCACTCTCCACCATCAACATTCAGCAGACTCAGACCTCCACCTAAAACTCTTGCATTCACCTCCCTTACAACACCATCCATACAAATATTAAACAACCAAGGCGACATCACACATCCCTGTCGCAGCCCCACTCTCACAGGAAACCAATCACTCACAGCATTTCCCACTCTTACACACGCTGTACTATTTACATAAAAACTCTTCACCCCTTTTAGTAATCTACCATCAAGTCCATACAATCTTAAAACAGTCCACAAAGCCTCCCTATCAATTCTATCATACGCCTTCTCTAAATCCATGAATGCCCAATACACATCCTAGCCTTTCGCTAAATACTTTTCACACACTTGTCTTACAGCAAATACCTGATCCACGCATCCTCTCCCTCTCCTAAAGCCACACTGCTCATCACCAATCACTCCCTCTGTACCCTCTCTAACTCTCATACTTAACACTCTACCATACACGTTTCCTACAACACTCAAGAGACTTATACCCCTAAAACTAGTACATTCATACTTATCACCCTTGCCTTTATACAATGGAACCACACAAGCACTTGCCCAGTCAATTGGCACCATACCTTTCACAAAGCACACATTCAACAATCTTACTAACCAGTCAACAATAGTCACTCCACCACCCTTCAGGCATTCCACAGCACACCCATCCATATCCACAGCTTTCCCTGTTTTCATCTCCTTTACTGCCTTCTCCACTTCCTCCTTCGTGATCAAAGAATCATTCAACTCTCCCAACACATTTATTCCTTGCACCCTTCCATCCGCCACAATCTCAGCCACCCTATCCTCCTCTACTTTTAACAATCTTTCAAAATACTCTGCCCATCTCTTCCTTACTGCAACCATCTCAATTAACATCCTTCCATCCTCTGCTTTTACTCGCTCTTCCTTCCCAGACTCTCCCTTTCGCACCCTTTTCACCTCTTTCCAGAACATTTTCTTATTCTGTTAAAAATTCTCAGTCAGCCACCTACCTCACCTCTCATCTGCTGCCACTTTGGCATGATGCACAGTCCTTCTCGCCCTATTCCTCTTTTCCTTATACCTCTCATATGATACCTCATCCTTTCTCTGCAGCCACACTTCATTTGCACGTCTCTTCTCAGCCACAGCCATACTTACTTCCTCGCACCACCACCCACATGTCTCACACCACACACCTCTTCTGCATGCCCCACCACAGCACTCTTAAACAACTGCCATTCCTTCTCCACACTGCCATTTTCCCGATCTTTCACTGCGTTCCATTCATCTTTCAATTTCTCCTGATATTCTATCATTTTCTATCTTTTATCCAACTCACTCATTTTCAAAACCTCCCTGCCACACCTAACCCTCCTAGTTGTCACCCATCTCTTACCTACTCTTAACTTTCCCTCCACCAGATGGTGGTCAGACATACCTCCACCCTCCCCTCTCAGAACTCTCACATCCAACACTCTTCCTATTACATTCCTGGACACAACCACAGTCCATCAGAGCTCTATCAACAACCCTTCCACCCTCCTGTCTCACCCATATATACTTATAAATATCTTTCTTCTCAAACTGCGTATTTCCAATCACCATCTCTCGCTCAACACACATCCCTATCATTCGTTCCCCATTTTCATTTCTTCCAGGCACACCATGCATACCAACTACACCTTCAAATGCTACATTTCCCACTCTAGCATTCAGATCTCCCATCATTACCACATTCACATTCGCTCCAAAACTCTGCAGACACTCATCAACATCATTCCAGAAAGACTACCTTTCTTCCTCATCCCTTTCACTACCAGGCCCATATGCACTCACAAACACCCACAATTCACGTTGAAATTTCGCTTTCACCCACATCAGTCTCGATGACACCTCCTTTCTATTCATATATATATATATATATATATATATATATATATATATATATATATATATATATAGATAGATAGATAGATAGATAGATAGATAGATAGATATATATATATATATATCTATATATATATATATATATATATATATATATATATATATATATATATATATAAACTTTAACTCTCGCACCAGTTTGTACAGATACAGTTTATCAAATATTTTAAAAGTTTGTAGTGATTCTTCTCTAATAAGGTGCACGTCACTGGAGTTTATCCATGATTCTGTATTCATTATGTTGGGATTTTCGGTAGTTGCGTAAATAATTCATTCCTCTCGCGTTTAAATAATTCTTCTCGCACTCGTTTACATAATATTCATAGCACGGCTGGATCCAGCAGGGCTGTGAGATACACTAAAAATACCCCTGTTTAGTTGTTTAAATTCTCTGTCGAATTTCCGAAGTTTCTATAAGCCGGTGATGGCCTAGCAGTCGCTCTCTTCCCACTAATCCTCTAATTTTCTAACTGTGCCCGAGGTTAGTTCAGGAGCACTTGATTATCCTTCTTGTTTGATCTCACCTTGCTTACCCTACCCCCACTGACCTCAGGAACTGGATTGTTAACAGCTTCGCCAATAAATCTTCATCTTTCCACTTCTTTATCATTGCCTAACACTCTCATCTAGCACCCTGCTTCGGTGAAGCCTACCTCCGCCATACATACTCTTTTCATGACTGAAGTTGTCCAAGACATCACACCCCTATTTCTACACAGATCTTTCAGCCTACTATTGCCTCCTATCATTTTTCTCAGGATCATAGAACCAGCATCAAATCTTGGTAACAAACCACAGACAACTAACTTCCTTGGACATTCCTTGAGCTTCCAAATAAGGTCCCTACTCCTCCAAGAATCTCCTGTGATCTGCCTGAAGCTAAATTATTGAACTCAGTCACAGTAACAAACACCGAGCCTTCTGAGGTGTCGCTGAATATGTCATAAACTCTTTCAGTCATGTCCTGTATCCTACACCCAAGAATGCAGGAACACTATTTCCTAGAACTCTTAGCACAAAACTCCTGGTGCCTAATCAACGGCTTCCCGACAAATATGAAGCTAGGCTCATCCTGCACTTCAACCCCTTGTATCTGAAACCTATTCCTAATAGCCTCAGTTCTATCACTGTTGCCTTGGCCTTGCACGCACCCATGACTGGCTGGAAACCATCACTATCGTCAAGCCTGGTCTTGACATTAATTAGTGTAGTTTATAAGTTATCTGCCTTCCCTAACACTTCTGCTCCCACTTCTCTACGTGAACTGCCTTTGCTTTCATCATTCCAGCTTCATTCTTCCAACATTTCAACTTGTCATTCAACGCATCAATAGGCTCACTATTTTTCCTCATATATAAAATTAGTATACTTGCTAACTAACAAAAAAGAGAATACATATACTCACCTTCCTCTTTCATCATGAAGTCCCTGGTAAATTCACTGGTACACACTTAGCCGATGAATCATTGGACGGGCGCCACTTTATGGTTTAGGAGACCTTCTGAGTACATCTTACCCTGAGCAGGTTAGAGGTCGGGGAGAGAGAGAGAGAGAGAGAGAGAATTACCACTCAAAGAAAGGTCTAACACCTTTAAGTCAGACGAGACCTGAATTTAACACCTGCTGGTGCGTGGCTTATTACAGGGCAAGGAACAATACCTTACTTGGACCTATACTATCAATCTACCTATTTAAAGCCAGGCGTCTTAATCCCAGAAGAGGCGGAGGAGTTGATTGGTGCCGTGTATTCGGCGCCTGCCCCCCTGGGGTGGGGTCCAGATCACGAGCGTGATTTCCATCTCTAGTGGTGGTGATGGAGCGTGCTGGAGGAAGTCTGGCTGGAGACTGGAGAGGGAGGACGTTGTCGTGCTTTTTATGAGGGCGTCTCGGGGTAATCAGCTTAGTGGGGTGGGCAATTGGGATATTCCCTGGGAAGTGGCGTGATTTGGGGTTGAGGGGGGCAGTGTTAGGGGTGGGGGTGGAGGATGGAGAGGGCGTGTGGGTGTAGCGGGCGGGTGAGCGGGATAGGCGGCCGGATATGGTGTGGGTGGTGGTGAGGATGGGCTTGGGTGGGGAGGGGTTGGTGGGGGAAGGGCGTGCGGGTGGTGTGGAGGGTGGAGGTGGCGTAAAGAGTGGCTGCTGTGATGAAGAGTGTTGAGGTGAGGCATGGGCGTGGGTGGTGCTGGCAGGTGTGGTGGCAGGGTTCGGAGGGTGGTGGGTGACGGCGGTTGGAGGGGACGAGGGTGGTGATGTGTCGGGAGAGGATGTGGGGCACAAGCGGGGGTGGGGTGGGGGTGGAAGGCAGGGAGGAGGAGGATGTTGGAGGGCCAGGTGTGAGTGAATGGGGGATGGTGGCCGGAGTGGGGGTGATGGACGTGGTGGGGGTGGTGGCTGGAGTGGGGGTGATGGACGTGGTGGGGTTGTTGGTGGAGGAGAAGAAAGGAGAAAGGTAGCAGGCGTAGGAATTTTCCAGCACTGAAGGGGAAGCGGGAGGTGGGGCCAGCGGGCTGTGTCATTTACAGGGTGGTGTGTTCAGTGCTGGAGAGCGACACACATGTTGGTTCCTGTAGGTGCAGGTGGTGTGGTGGTAATTGATAGTGACTTGGTAGGGGTTGGGGACGCTTATTATCTCGTATGGGCCAGTATAGTGAGGGGCATGCCTGTGTGGGGTAGGTAGGGTGACGACCATGATGAGATCACCTGTTTGTATGGGCTGGCTAGTGTAGCCTCGGGGGCTAGGTCTTGTGTGGCTTGTAGGTGTTGGAATTTTCGTTTCACATGGTGCAGGGAGTCGGATGAGGTGGGATTTGCAGGGGCTTGTAGGTGACGGTGGAGGGGGAGCAGTATGGGTGGCTCACCAAATACCCGCTCGTGCGGTGTGATGCCATCCTCACGTGGGCAGGTGTTCATGCCCCATTGTATTATTTTGACGTGCGCTGGCCAGTCGTTGCTTTGTGTGGCTTGAGTCCTGGTCCGCACTTGATTGAGCAGAGTGCGGTGGCTACGCTTGCAGAAGCCATTCCCTTGCGACCAGTATGGGGATGAGTGGGAGATAATATATCCGAAAAGGGCAGATGGTTCCATCCAAACTTTTCCTGTGAATTCAGGCGCATTATCAGAGTGGAGGGCGTGGGGGATGCCAAGGTATGGGAACACATGGTTGCAGGTCGCCTGGGACAGTGAGGGCGTGGTGTTCTTTTGCTGGGCATGCTGTTAGGAACTTAGAATAATTGTCTACAAACATCATGATGTAGTGGTAGCCCGATTTGGGTGGAAAGGGGCCGACAACATCAACTGATAGCAGTTGCCACAGTTTACTGGCCACGAGGTGGCCAGAGGGGCCAGGCGGGCTAGTGGCGTCTTTCCCAAGGGCGCATGTTCGACAGGCCTGCACGACTTGTTGCACGAGTTTGGAAGAGTGTGGGGCCCAGAAGATGTCATTGAAGGTCTGGAGCAATTTTCTTGTGCCGAGGTGTATCCCGTTGTCAGCTGGAGGTGGGTAAGGGTGTCTAAGGCAGCATCGGGGTTGAGAGCTATGTGGCTGGAGTGGGTACATAACAGGTCACCTTGTCATTATAGCTTGGAAAATAGATGGGCGGGCATCCATTTAGGGCAGTCCTTGACCTGCCAATGTAGCATGAGGGTGGGCATAGCCTGGATGGCATTCACAGGGAGTCTAGAGAGGGCATCGGCATTTGTGTGGCGTTTGCCGGGCTGGTATGATATATCAAAGTTGAATTCTTCTAAGGTCTCCCTCCAGTGGATCATCTGCGAATTCTTGGTGTTGGATTGGTAAAGCCATTGGAGGGACTGATGATCCATAATGATGGTAACGTGGGTACCCACCAGGTACGCCCAGAAGTATTCGAGTGCCCAGATGATACCGAAGCACTCCCATTTCGTGGCTGTATAGTTACGTTCTGCCTGGCTGAAGGTGTGGCTGCCGCAGGTGGTGATATGTTCCCCGCTGTCTTGTCCCTGGGCTAGTACAGCGCCGATGGCCACCAGCAAGACATCGGTGTACAGGTGGAATGGTATAGTGTAATCGGGGAATGCCACTATGGGGGCCGTGATGAGCTTGTCCTTGTGGGTCCGGAAGGCTTGGAGACAATCTTCTGTCCAGGTGAATGGTTCCTCCTTCTTGGTGAGGTCATGCAGCAGGTTGGCGATGGTTGCGAACCCTTTCACAGTGTGCAGGTAATAGGAGGCGAGGCCTATGAACATGCGGATCTCATGCATGTTCCGCGGCAGGGCGAGTTCAGCTATAGCCTTGAGTTTTACAGGATTGGGTCCGATGCCTTCCTTCGATATGACGTGCCCCAGGAAGGCAACCAGTCTCTGAGCCAGAACGCACTTGGATGGGCGGAGCTTGAGTCTGGTTTGGCGTATCTTGGAGAAGCCCTGACGTAGGCAGTGGAGGTGGTCGACCCAGTTCCTACTAAAGATAATGTCGTCATCGAGGTAGGCGAGGCAAATCTCCCAAGTGAAGCCACTCAGTACGGACTCCATCAGGTGGGAAAATGTAGCAGGGGCATTGCAGAGGCCGAAGGGGAGCATGTTAAATTTGTAGTGCTTCCCATTGCTGGTGGAGAAAGCAGTCTTTCCTTGATCCTCCGGGTGAACTGGGGCCTGCCGGTAGCCTGACTGTAAGTCCAGGGTGGAGAACCAGGAGGCCTCGTACAGGGAGTCCAGGGAGTCGTCGATTCTTGGTAGGGGAGTGGCGTCCTTGGTGGTGACATCATTTAGGCGATGGTAATCCATGCAAAACTGCAGTGTCCCGTCTTTCTTCTTGACGAGGATGACAGGAGAGGACCATGGGCTGGTTGATGGAGATATTACGCCAGCATCTAACATGTCCTGGACCTGGCGGTCTTCCTCTGCCAGTTACGTGGGGTTCTTCCAGCGTGCAGGTTGCTGGATGGGAGGACCTGTCATGTGTATCTTGTGGGACAGGATGGTGGTGTGGCCGATGTCTGTGGGTCCAGACGAGAAGATGTCCTGAAAGTCCAGAAGTCGTCACAGATTGGTGGTTTGTTGTGTGGAGATGATCGTGGAGTGGGGCCAGAGCTGGGGAGGTGGGAGGAAGGGGAGTTGTGCAGGGCTCGGATTCCTCCAGCTCACCCACTATTAGGCCCTTAGGGAGGGTGAGGGCTGAGGTGGAGACGTTACCCGTGCGGTCTGTGGCAATTTGGGGGGGGAGAAAGGTGGGGGAGAGAAGGCAGGAAGCGGTGGCACTGTCATAAAGACTTTGTAGTTAATTGTAGAGAAGTATATGTTAGACTTGTGGTCGAGCGGCTTTTATATCTTGTAGTAGTTTCCCCACCAGATGTCATGTAGTGACGGGAGAGGTAAAGAATAGTATGGGACTATCTTTATTTGTCTTGGAAATATTAAACAGGTATAATAGTATAAGTCCTGGGTAGCTACCTCCCTGTCTCGCTATCTCTCTCTCTCTCTCCATCTCGTGTAGTAGGGTGTGTGTTTCACGTATCTTACTCGAGGCAACATAACATTAACAAGAGAGGACTGCTGACACCAAACAGAATCAACTTACTTGCCGCTGTCGTCAAACACAACACCTTCTCATCGTTTGACTTCCTGCTTCTATCTGTCTCTCTATCTATCTATTTATCTATCTATTTATTATGTAGTCCTATATTTGCTCGTACCATCGACATTTAATAGTTATAATATATTAATACATACTACATACACATTATAATGAACTTATAAGCTAATTAAGTGAAATACATAATATTGTAAAGTAACATAATTGTATGAATATTGTATACATATATTATGCATAGTAAATAGTGATTATTCAGTAATATTACATTTTAAATAAGTTGAATACATATTGGAATAAATGCATTAAAGTAAATTATTTAACTGTAATACAGTATGTACTTGGGTTATTATAGTGAATTGCATACATGCAAGAATAAAAATAGTTTAAAATTAAGAATATTGTAAGAGTTACTAATATTTCATTTAAAGATAATGGTACTGGTCTGCCATATATGGGTCATTCTTCTTTGTGTTATTATTATTATTATTATTAATTTTTTTTTTTTTTTTTTTTTTTAATATATAATTAATACTATATACAAAATATATACACTTCATTCAGGGTGGTTAACTGTGATGTTAACTCTCCCCCCACTAAACAATGACTCCAAATTAGCAATTCTTGCATGCATTCTGTGCATGGCCAACAGCAATACTGCAACAACAATGCAGATAATTATGAAGACAGAAGGTGCTTGGCTATACACATAATATGGGTTGAACATACTCAAACTCAAATCTTCCCAGGGCTTCATTGTTTCATTGATCAGCTGCATAGTTTCAAACTTAGGTGAAGTCAGCTTAATACTTGTGCTCATGTTTAAGTCCATATCAGGCAGTGGTGGAAATGTTTGTGTGTATGATTGAGGATGGCGTAGTGATTGATGGTGGAAAAAGTAGACATGGATGGTGTAAATACCGCACAGTAGTCTGGTGCTATGTATAATCCTGAGGCTGATGTATGAGATGGTGGTATATCTGGACAGACTATGTAAACTGATGTGTTATGAGGGAAATAAAAAAACTGCGAGTGTCCAATGCGTTGATGGTGTACAAGTTTATCTGGAGCAAAAGTGAAGTTGCAATGATGATGAATATTGTTATTGCTGATGATAGCCATTTCACAAGGGACCGTATCAGTAGGCTGAAACGTGAAAATGTACGCAGGACAAAGATGAACAGCATGTAAGGATGTGCGGCACTTTCGCTCAATCGTTGACTCACTTGCGAAAGTGACAGTGTCTCGTCTCTTGGAGACCATGATGAGTTCGGTGTCTGTGTTGATGTTGATGATGACTAAAGTGTTGTTGTTTCTATAGGGGAAGGGGTGTATTTGGTATACTGTGAACAGGTCTTCCGTGATGAATGGTACATGAACTATCACTGATGTTGGTGTTAGTGTTGCTTCCAAGTACGGGTAATATTGCATAAATTCCCTACTGCGGAACAATGGCTTCAATTTATGTGTATGTATGCCTTGACTAACTATCTGACGTAGCTCATGAACCGGGAGTAAGTCATTTGTGATCTTGCCATCACCAGCATTCGAAATTCCTTGCATAAGTGCCCTGAAATGATCTCTAGTGTTCTCTAATTGTAGTAGAATCGTGTCAATATGTTCTGTGATGATGGAGAAGTGCTGGAAAAGGGTAACGTTACCCTCCAAGTTATTTATTTTATCTATACTCTCGAGAGCTACGTTTTCTGCTTGTTTCAGATTTTTCACAATTGTTTTCATTGCCAAGTTCTGTCCTGTGATGAATTTATCTTGGTATGTTAGTACCTGAGCTATCTTATTAAATTTTTTGTTTATTTCTTTTAAGGTCATCCTCTGTAGCCAATCCAAAGATGTTCCCAAGAATTGCGCCGCCCAGATCGAACAAACCGCGCTTTTGGCGAGTACGTGTGATGTTGTTCCTGTCGCTCAGCACCTCTGTTCCAGAAGATGGGAGATCTTGGATCATGACGAGCATAGTTGACTTCGCCTGTTCTAGTTTCCATTTCGCTAACTTCACCATTTCATCCACTTCCTTGGTGATATGTGATTGTGAAACATAATTCCCTATCTTGAAGTCCAGAGTTCGCATCGGCGTCGCAAGTCTTTCTATATAAGTAGGTAAGTCATACAAGTAATCTAGACTTATTTCAGTACTCATGACATCCTTGACGATTGTAGTCGTGGCCGTTGGAGCTATGAGGCATCCTTGTCTTACTATATGCTTGGGGTCTAGGTGCGCATATACTCTTACTATGTATAGGAGAATCCATAGCATAAGTCCCTTCATCGTAACCTACCGAAAAAAAAAAAAAATCTATTAATTTCCTATAAAGCTGTGGTTGATGATAGTGATGATGTGCGTTACGGTTGGCTGTTATATCAATTATAGAAGGAGTTTAAATCGATATTTAATTCCCGTAAATGATGTACTGTAGATTTCAGTGGAATAGTTGCACCTATGTTCGATCGTTTGGTATATGACCTTAATTTCTTTTTGTAATCATTGTTGTGTTCTTGCTTGGTTTCTTGAGGTACGTTCACCTGTTCGGTTGTATCCGAGGCTGAATAATTATGTGATAATTCCCTTGAAACTCGTTTTAAATGGTCAATATGAACTTGTTTTTCCTCGCCACTTGAAAGTGACTTAATTAAAACTTTGTTTGCCTTTATGTTAATTACTCTGTATGGGCCCTCAAATTTAGGGGATAATTTATTGTCTCTCGTATGAATGACTCCGTAAACAATGTCTCCTAAGCTGATAGGTGAATCTTTTGCCTTTTTGTTAAATGCCTCCGACATTTCTTCCTTGGACATCGTTAATTGTTTTTGCACTCTTTTGTGTATGTCCTGGAATTCACGTAAACGGAGTTTAGAGTAATCATCGTAATTGTATATAGGCATGCTGTCACCTTCTAGGAGCTCATATGGTAATTTTTTATCCGTGCCATATATAATGAAATGTGGTGTGTCACCAATGGATTTATTTATAGACCCATTAATGGAGGCCTCTACTCTGGGAATCCAATCATCCCAGCTTGCATAATTTTCACTGAGAATGTGTCGTAGCACATCTAATACCTTTTTATTTTGTCTCTCTACCAACCCATTCGATGCTGGGTGATAGGCCAAAACGTTAACCTTTTTAATGTTGTATTGTTTACATATTTCTTGTAAGATCTCAGAATTAAATTCTCCTCCATTATCACTTATTAGTACCTTAGGGGTAGTAAAGCGACATATTACATTATCTGTTATTGCCTTTGCTACTGTCTCTGCTGTCTTATCTTTAATTGGAGCTAAAATGACATAACGGGAAAAATGATCCGTTGCTACGAATAAGTATAGGTTATTATTGTATGATAATGGCATCTTGAGTAAATCAACAGCGACAACGTCCCATGGTTGATGTGGTACTGGGTAATTACCCATCGGTGCAGGTGTGATTGGGTATCCTTTGTGTTTCGCACATGATTCGCATCTGTCTATATGATTGTGTATATCTCTTCGTAATGAAGGCCAGTAATATAATAGCTGGGCTTGGTTGAATGTCTTATCCTTTCCAGGGTGTCCTGCATGTGGGCTGTCGTGTATCATTCGTAATACTTGGGGTATCATGTCATTAGGTACTACCAACTGGTTAGTATTTCTTTGGCGTTTTGGTTGTTTAGAGTTAATTTTGTATAATGTATTATTGACCATTGTGAATTGTTCAAGTGGGACATGCAGTTTGGGTAATTGTATGTCATCTCCACTTTCTAACTTGTATATTACTTTTGACCATACTGGGTCAAGTCTTTGTGCCTTTGCGATATCCTCGTGGTTTGGGATATTTCCTTTGAGATCTAACGCCGCAACCTGAATTGTGTTCGGGTTCCTAGATAATGCGTCAGCTACTATATTCATTTTACCTTGTATATAATGTATTTGTACACTGTAGTTTTCAACTGTACATTTCCATCTTGCTCTCCTCCCAGAAAGGAGTTTTTCTTTAAACATACCCACCAGTGGTTTATGGTCGGTGAATAAGTGGATTTCGTAACCATATACCAAATCTCGAAACTTTTGTAATGCAAAAATCACTGCAAGTGCCTCTAAGTCTGTAGTGCTATAATTTTTTCTGCACCTCTTGTTTGTCTGCTGGCAAATGCAATTGGTTGATTCTTTCCTCTTTTATCTTCCTGCATCAGTACAGCCCCTAATCCTTTAACTGATGCGTCTGTACAAATAAGAAATGATTTCGTGTAATCTGGATATGCTAAACAAGGTGCATTCGTTAGTTTAATTTTTAGATTGTTAAATGCCCTTTTTTGTTCTTCTTCCCATTGGAATACAGCATCTTTTTTGAGTAGTTGGAATAGAGGGAAGGCTATATGAGAGAACTGTGGTACGAAAGACCTATAGTACCCAGCCAGACCTAAAAATTGTCTAACTTCGTCAGTCGTAGTGGGTTCAGGAAAATCTCTCACTGCCTGTATTTTGTCATCAGTGGTGTGAATACCATCAGAGCTTAATTTGTGGCCTAAGAAATTTATTTCCTTAAAGCAAAATTTGCATTTAGAAAGTTTAATTTTTAATCCAGCATCACTAAGCTTTTGTAAGAGTAAGTCTAATTTCCTGAGATGATCCTTAATATTCTTCGTTGCGATAATAATATCGTCAAGATAAACAAATATTCCTTGTCCTAAAATTCCGGACAATACGTAATTCATAAGACGCTGGAACGTACCAGGGGCTGTCCTCAGTCCCATTGGCATTCTTGTATATTGATAATGGCCTCTGTTTGTTGAAAAGGCAGTGTATTTACGTGACTCCTGAGATACCGGAATCTGATAGTATCCGTTTAGGAGATCGATGGTCGAGAATATATTATTCTCAGGACCAATATTCTGTAGCACATCACTTAGCAATGGCATGGGAAATCTGTCTGGGATGGTGTGATTATTTAGTTTACGGTAATCTACTACCGCACGCATTTCTCCATTTCTCTTGGGCACAAAGAAAAGGGGAGCGTTCCACGGAGAAACTGAAGGCTCAATAATTCCAAGCTTTAACATTTCATCGACATACTGATTAGCAAGTGTACGTTGGGAGTGTGGTATGCGATAAGCTGGTACGAAAATTGGTGGTGTTTCTGGGTGCACATTAATCATGTGATTAATCAAGTTAGTACACCCTAATCGTTCTCCGGGCAAGGCTACGGTGTCCCTGTGTGTTTCCAGCAGGGTTAACAAATCATTTTCTTCGTCAAATTCACCTGAGTGAATTAAATTCTCTTTATTCTTTCTCTATCCGTAGATTTTATCTCACTTGTTACTCCACCAATATTTATTTCCTTCACAGGGGCGAAACATTTTTCAATATTAACTATGCAAGTTCCCTTCTTCAACTGAACTTCCCCATTCATGTGATTAATAATGAATATCTGAGTTAGCCCTTCGTCGTTCGTATGACATAATGCGTTTTCTACTGACAATCCTTTTACTTTACATAATTCTTCTAAGACAAGAACAGTACTATTCCGTAATTTGCTCTTTATGGTAACCTTCATGTATGAATTAGGTGGTATAACCAAATCATTAGTGAGATGGGCTGGAAAAATTGATAAATCAGTACTGTTAGCTGGGTCACTAATTCTGGAGGATGGGGTTGCTGGTGTAAGTGGATCTATACACTCATCTGTTTGTGTATGTTTGTTTAAGCCTTTAATATTACCAATTCTTTTGGCTCTCTTCTACCAATCGGTGAGGGCTCTGAAGTTATTTCCTCTATAAATTCATTATCAAAGTCTATTCCATTCATTTGTGGGAGTATAGTTATGTTCTCAGTTCTCATGGATCTTAAGCCCAGTAACATATGAGCTGTAATTGCTAAGTTTTCAACGATATAGAACAATGCAGAGAATGGTCTTGTAGTTTCTGTGAAACTGAGATTTAATCTTATCATACCTTTTACTGTAATCTCTTGACCATCTACTGTGTTTAATTCTAAATCAGCTTCATCCAGAAAAGTTACTTTCTTTTTATTTTTAAGAATTCTATTTAGTTCTTCATGTGTTATTAAGTTCACTGGAGAGCCTGTATCTAAAAATAAGGAAACGTTTTGATCCTCACATACAGCTGGTATCAAGATACACTCATTTCCCAACATGCCTCCTATGTGAAGTTTAACCTTGTTCTTTTTTATGTTTGTTCGTTTTTTGTCATGACTTGGTCTTCCCCGATTTGAACATAGACACAATTTTTTCTACTGTTTTGCAATCACTAGTCCAGTGCCCTTGGTATCTATGATGCCTACAGTAAGGACCAAACCCTTGTGTCTTTTGATTATCCTCTTTTGCCTTGATAAAGCATTCATACCTTGTGTGTCCTGGTTTTGCACAGTAATGACACAGAATGGACCTATCCCTTGACTGTGACCTACGAGGTGATTTCCCATAAAAAGTGTTGTTTATAGCGCGAGACCTACTCGGGCTGCGCGAAAACTTATGAAACTGCCTGTAGGAAGGCGTGTGGGAACGAGGTCTAGGCGTCTTTGCTTGTTTGGGCTGCCTCATTTCAGGTCGCGATCGATTTTGTTCTCTGTTTGGGGTCGGTGTTGATGTTTTCACAGCTGATACTGTCTCAGGTACCCTGATTCTACCAGAATGTGCATGTGTGTCGACCACACCTGCTTTACTGCACTGCATCTCTACCTCGTTCATTAAGTCTAGTAAGCACATTCCAGGGATGTACGCGATTGTTTTGGCGATCTTAAGGGTTCTATCAGGTAATTTACACAAGGCAGCTACATAACCAATGATGTCCACGACGAGGTCTGGGGACATCTTTCCATCATCTGTTATCCACTTAGAATTCTCCAGAGTAGCTAATAGGGTTCTCTTGATTGTGGAGACATCAGCAGTTATTTCACTGAGCACATGGTTTGTAGTGTGCTCCCTTACAAGATCTACAATTTTATGTAATTCTGGAATTATACCTGGCAAGAAGTTCATACCTCCAGAAAATTTCTTCAGAAATTCAGTTTTAAATTCATCATATGTCCTAGCACGATGTAGCTTATCGGAGCGCAATAAATTGCTTGCTGGACATCTTTCCTGGCTTATGCAAGATGAAAAAATAGCAATTTTCTCTTGTTCATCTAGTATATGGCGCTTGATGAACATTTGTTCGCACTGACTGATTAATGAAATGACATCAATGCGATCCTTGTCTGTGCCAGGGAATTTTGGGGCAGTCTTATCCTCGTGATACACAAAAACGTGAGGTGTGGTTTTTAGATCAGCAGTATTTGTTTCTTGATTCATCTTTAATGATTGCCCTGTTAAATCAACTTGTACGAGTTTATCGTTATGTGAGGGAATGGTAGAATATGTATGACCGGACCGGTGAACCCTGTTAAGTATATTGGCATACGTATTTAAGGCAGCTGCGAAGTCGATACTCTCAACATCTGAAGGGGTTTCCCACTCATCATCCGAAACTCCCGTATTTGTTTCCTTATCTATAACGTGTGGTGTGGGTTGTACAATGGGTGGGCTGTCTCTTAATTGTGAGTCTGATGTTGTGGCAATTTGTGTGTCATCTGGTATTAACGTGGGTGGTTGCGAAAATATTCCTGTCATTAAGATATGATGTTATGAAATATGCCTCTTGTTTATTTATGTCCTAGCAAACTAGATGATTAAATAAGTTGAATATAGCTAATTTTAGCACTGAGAAGAAATGAGCAAGTATAATTTTACCCACTTGATACAGATCGTAGAGGTGTGTCGTTACAAAAGTCGATCTCGGAAGAAAATACAGGTTTGATTGAAGATCTCTTGATAATTCTAGTGGTGTGTTGATGGACGATATTACTCAGGAAACTCCATGGCCTGGTATTTGTAGTGGTTAACGGCTGTCCCAGGCAAACCTCAACATAGAACGTCGAATTTCCAACTTAACTGTGAAAATAAGTGAATATGAGTAGGAGCTATGTGAATAATGAGTAATGAGTAGTGGGTGAGAAGTGCCTGTTGTCCGTCACACGTTGCTTGGCATGGCAGACTCGCGTTGTGATGTCATCTCAGCACATGGTGACGTCGGCTTCCCACACTGGTAGCTGTGGTGAGTGAATGAGTAGCGATGAGTAACTTGAGTGAAGACGAGTGAGTAAGATGAGTTGTAAATCGTGTCTCACTCTTCGTTTGTTTGTTCCCTTTATTCTATGTGGAAGTTTTCTCTGTCCTTTTCTCTAGTGATTTATTCGTAGAGTTGTTAATTGTAGTTGATTGTAGATGGCTGTAGTTGATTGTAGATGGCTGTAGACTTTGTAGAACTGAAGCTAACCTTGTAGTCTCGGTTGCTTTTGTAGAAATTTGCTTTTAATTCGGAGACGATGTCCGCAGATTTGCTGGTTTGTCGTTAAGCTACTTGCAAGGCGTCGAGTGATCTCTTGACCTCTGCATCAGCGTAATGATCTGGGAGACGGAGGGGGCAGGAGCTGATATTGTTGGTTGTTGTCAATCTTGATATTTTGTAGGAATTTAATGTTGATTCGTAGACGAGGTTCGTATACGTTCGCTGCCACCAAATGTCATAAAGACTTTGTAGTTAATTGTAGAGAAGTATATGTTAGACTTGTGGTCGAGCGGCTTTTATATCTTGTAGTAGTTTCCCCACCAGATGTCATGTAGTGACGGGAGAGGTAAAGAATAGTATGGGACTATCTTTATTTGTCTTGGAAATATTAAACAGGTATAATAGTATAAGTCCTGGGTAGCTACCTCCCTGTCTCGCTATCTCTCTCTCTCTCTGTTCTCAAGCTAATCTCCGTCTCGACCTCTCTATAGGGTCGCTTGTCTCCTTCTAAACTCTCTTTCCTCACATCTCGTGTAGTAGGGTGTGTGTGTCACGTATCTTCCTCGTGGCAACAGAACTTTCTCACGAGAGGACTGCTGACAGCTAACTGAATCATCTTACTGGCCGCTGTCGTCAGCTTTCCCCCGTGTAAGCGTTTAGCGCTGCTCGCTTCTCGCAAACACAACACCTTCTCATCGTTTGACTTCCTGCTTCTATCTGTCTCTCTATCTATCTATTTATCTATCTATTTATTATGTAGTCCTATAGCACCTGCCGGTGCGGTTGGGGAAAATACTACATGGGTGCCAGCGGGTCAGTGCAAGGGGAGCCAGGCCTTGTGGCTGGGAGGAATAGTGACAGTGGAGGAGAGCATAGCGGGGAAGGTGGGGGGTGGGGCGGGTGGGGCAGGGGCGGGGCTGGGGGGAAGGGGGAAGGTGGGAAGGGGGGAGGGGAGGGGGGGGTGTTGCGGTGTGGCATGTGCAGAGAGGTTGAGGGGGTGGATCTGGTGACTTGTTGAAGTGCAACCGCTTTCCATGGCAGTCGATGTTGGCCCGGAGTTTCTGCAACAGATCCAACCCCAAGTAACCATCATAGGCACGGCAAGTGGAGTCAGATATAATGAACTGATGTTGGGTAGTTGCTTTCTGATGTGTCTGGACACGGAGGGCCCGTGTCTCCCCACAGATAGGCAGGGGGCCGTCCCCCACGTCTACAAGGTGGGGTGAGGTGGGGAGGAGAGGACCGAAAGCTCTGGCATGACGGGAGTAGAAGTGATAGTATAGGCAAGACCTGGCTGCTCCCGTGTCAACCAATAGTCGAACCTTCACCTCATTTAGCCTGGCCTTACCAAAGACTTGGGGGTGGTACTTGTGTGAGGTGGCCTCGCCACCATGGGGAGGTGCAGGGGCAGTCCTACAAATCCAGTTGGGGCGAGGCACCTTCCCCCTCACTGCCTATGCCAGCCTCTTCAGCATCAGGGGCATTGGTGGGCGGGGAGGGTTCGTCTGGTGGGTCGTCCTCGATAGCCGATACCTTGCAGTGCCCCTGGTTCGCAGCCCTCTGCCGGGCAGCTTTCATTTGTTCTAGAATGTAGTGTATGGGACAGCAGTGGCTGCATGTGGTGAACTCCCAGGGATTGATGGAGATGAGGTTGGACATTTCCCTGGGAGTGGATTGCTTTTTAGTGGGGATGGTTCGTGGTAGGGCTGGCGGTTCCTGGGGCAGCTGGTTTGGGGTGGGCATCCGAGGCTTGTTAGGGAGCGACTTGCGGGTGGGGACTCTGCTTACTGCCCCTATTTGTTGGGGAGTGGTGCGGGCAGCGAGCGGGCGTCTCACCAACTGGATATCCCTGTTGATATCCCCAGTAGGGTCGTAGATGGTAAAGTGTTCCGTGACCACGCTGGGGAGTATCTGTAACAGGGTATTAAACACATGTTGGTCCCAGGTTTGTATGTCCGCCTCCGGGTAGGTGGTGGCGACGAGGCATTGTCTTTGAATAAGGGTGTTGTCTAAATTCCCATCATATGTGAGTGCATCCAGCTGAGAGAAGGCGACGACCTTCCCTAATGTGGGTGTGACAGCTTGGGTCACAATTTGTTGAAATTTGTCCCATTTCAACTCCGGGAATATTTTAGTGAGACAATCTTTCCAAGGTGTGGAAGCGTGACTGCTATCTTTTCTCGGTCATTCTCAAAACTTATGTCTGGTATAGCTTTGATCATAGACATATACATGTTTATGTCGTAAAGTTCAGACTCAAACTTAGGAAGTTGTATGTGCGGTTTGGCCGCCATGCTTGCGAATTTTCCATTCCTTGCCATTCCACCACCGGGTCAAGAACCACCATTAGCCACCAGTGTTATGCAGCGTATTCTGAGTCCCGACTTCTCAGGTTCAGGTATGGTGCAGTTCTGGTTTTTTTGTTCCTGACCAGATCAGTACAGGCAAGGAAGGAAAACACAAACACCACTGTCAAAAGGCACACTTATATATTACCAAAAGAGAAACATACAAGTTCTATGAGCAAAACTGAGGAACTTACAATGACTCGAAACAGGTTTTACAATAATCACTTTCCACCTAGTTCAGCAAGTCTGTCCGGTATACAGAGCTACACCTTCCCAATATAGAGTGATGTCCTCACAGTGTCACAGACAATATTCCACAAATATGTCAGGTACATTATGTTCAGCACACATGGACAATTTAGTACAGTATAGCCAATATGACATGCACGTGACATGGACGATAATATACTCAAGCCCTAAGTCTAGGTGCTCACGTGACATAGACGAATTCCTAGCTAGTACAATACATTTGTGTGACATAGATGATATCCTAGCTAACCTTATGTTATGTAAGCATTTACATAGGAGGAGAATATATGATGTTCTGCACTGGTCAGGGGGGGAAGGGGGGGTTTGAGTGAGTCTAGGGTGGGTCTGTTCATGGGAGGGGGAGACAGGGATTGGGGGCCTGGGGGGGGAGTACACAGTGGGGTTATACTGAAATATAGTGTCCTGTGGGGAGGGCGCAACACTGGGGGAGGTTTTCACATCCGAGGTCAACCCGTGGGTGGGTGTCACACATTCCGTCCATACGGTTATGGGTACAATCGTATACAAAAGGGGAACAACACTAGGTCCACCAGGGGGATAAGTAAGGGCAAGTTCACTGGGGTAGGGTGTACGAACACTGGGGGACACAACAACACAGGGGAGCATGGGGGTTGGGTTCACTAGCACTAGGGGGGGGGACACACAATCTTAGAGTTTCGTACTCACAGTCCTGGTGGGGTGGAGGGCATGGACCATGGGTGACGAGAGGGCCTATGCTGGGAACCTCAGGTGGTGGCTGGGTGTAGAGGGTGGGCCATCCGGGGTATAGCACAGGGATAGGTTGTCAGTGTGGTCGCCACTAGTACTGGAGGAGTTGGTGGGTGGCGTGATGGGCGACTCCCTAGCTGCGACAGGCTGGCTGGAGTCGGGGTTCTCCTGGCTAGGGCCAAAGAGGGCCAGGAGGCATGCTGCTCGGCGCTGGCTCTTAGTCATTGTCGGGGTTCTGGAGGCAGACCTGGGGCAGCCTAGGCCTAGGGTCAGCCAGGGGGAGGGCGATGCCCTGGCTGAGCTGCCATCACGTCCGGCAGGGGCGGCTGTCAGAGAGGAACTGCAGCCACCTGCACCAGGGGAGGTCTGGCTGCTGCAGCAGGAGTCTGGGGAGGTCTGCTGACTCACTTCGGGAACTGCAGTCTCATCTGCAGGAGGAGGCCGTCAAACTGGACTGCAGTCTCTTGTCCTGGTGGAGTCCATCAGCACCTGGGGAGGGCAGGGCTGCAAGGACCGGACACCTGGCCTCGGGAACGTCTCGCCCGGTCTGGTCTCTGGTGGGGTTCCTGTAGGGGAGCAGTGTCATAAAATGACTAAATGTCATAAAAGACTTTGTATTTACTTGTAGAGAAGTTATATATATTATGAGACTTGTGGACGAGCGGTTTTATATCTTGGAGTAGCTTCCCGTTTGTCATGTAGTGACAGGAGAGGTAAAGAATAGTATGGGAATATTTTTATTTGTCTTGGAAATATTAACAAGTCTCTCTCTCAAAGTTACCAAGCCCTTCTCACTGCGACCTGCCTCTTGTATGGCTTGTCTTCTTCTGCTCCTGCCTGTTCTGTGGCTAACCTCCCTCTCAGCTCTCTTTCCTAAATTCTGGTGTAGCAGGGGTGTGTCACGTGTGTTCCTTGTGAGTGGAAAGTTCTAGCAGCCTGTGTGTGAGTATGTGTGTATGTGTGTGTATGGTCACTAGGCGTTGTCGTGTGCCTATCAAGCATTCCTCGAGTTAAGAGTGTGTAAGCATGTTTAGCACTGCTCGATTCTCGCAGACACAATACCTTCTCATCATCTGACTCCCTGCTTCTATCTGTCTCTCTATCTATCTATTTATCTATCTATCTATTATGATTTGCAATTATAATATGGAGTCCTAACACACTGCTCGGCCGCGCGAAAATGGCGTACCATCGACAGTTAATAGTCATAACATATTAATACACATTATATACACATTACAATGAACTTATAAGCTAATTAAGTGAAATACATAATATTGTAAAAGTAACATAATTGTATGAATATTGTATACATATAATATTCATAGTAAATAGTGATTATTCAGTAATATTACATTTTAAACAAGTTGTATACATATTTGAATAAATGCATTAAAGTAAATTATTTAATTGTAATACAGTATGTACTTGGGTTATTATAGTGAAATGCATACATGCAAGAATAAAAAAATAGTTTAAAATTAAGATTATGGTAAGAGTTATTAATACTTCATTTAAAGATAATGGTACTGGTCTGCCATATATGGGTCATTCTTCTTTGTATTTTTTTTATATATATAATTAATACTATATACAAAATATATACACTTCATTCAGGGTGGTTAACTTTGATGTTAACTCTCCCCCCACTAAATAATGACTCCAAATTAGCAATTCTTGCATGCATTCTGTGCATTGCGAACAGCAGTACTGCAACTACAATGCAGACGATTATAAAGACAGTAGGTGCTGGGCTATACACATAATATGGGTTGAACATACTCAAACTCAAATCTTCCCAGGGCTTCATTGTTTCATTGATCAGCTGCATAGTTTCAAACTTAGGTGAAGTCAGCTTAATACTTGTGCTCATGTTTAAGTTCATATCAGGCAGTGGGTGGAAATGTTTGTGTGTATGATTGAGAATGGCGTAGTGATTGATGGTGGATAAAGTAGACATGGCTGGTTAAATACCGCACAGTAGTCTGGTGCTATGTACAGTATAATCCTGATGCTGATGTATGAGATGGTGGTATATCTGGACAGACTATGTAAACTGATGTGTTATGAGGGAAATAAAAAAACTGTGAGTGTCCAATGCGTTGATGGTGTACAAGTTTATCTGGAGTCCTAACACAGCAGATCCCACCCTCTCGAAGAGAGAGGCAGGGAGAGGGGCGCCTCACTCCGCAGCAGGAGGGGTGGGCGGAGCAAGAGATGTTTCCCTCGGTAGGAGCTTGGGGACTAGAGGAGGGAGAGCGGCTGAGGGCCGACCCTCCTACTTGGTGGGCCCGCGAGGCCCCGCCGAAATTCCGTTCCGGGGAGTGCGAGGGAGGTCCGGGGGATGGTCCCTCCATCAGGCAGCCCTGTTGGGCACTGCCTGTACTCCTACGGGAGACAGGGGTGTGACAGGAGTTGGGGGAGACACTTCCGGACACCGCCGACCCTGGCGGCTGGGAGTAGGCACCCAACGGGCTCTCCTGGCAAAAGCCACAGCTCCGGTGGAGTCTGCACTCCTGCCGTAGGGCCTGGGACTCCTGCCCCAGTGACGTTGGGAAGAAGAGGTCGGGCAAACTCTCTCAGCCTAAGCCACAGCTCTGACAGAGCATGTCCTCCTTCCATCGGGGTAGGGATTTCTGTCCCGGCGACATCGGGAGGAAGAGGTCAGGTGAACTCTCTTGGCTTATGCCACAGCTCCTGTGAAGCGTGTCCTCCTTCTGTTGGGGTAGGGGGATAGCAACCCTTGAGGCTTCTCCTGAGTCCTCTGTTAAATAGGAGGCCGATCCAGGGGACTCGGTGTCTGGGGGTTTGCTTGGGATCTTGCCACTGCAAGTCCCACCCCAGTTCTGGCAGTGTTCCCTCTGCTGGAGAGTAGTGTACTTTTCCTGTACACTGCCCGGTGGTCTGGCTGTGGGGAAGAGGGGCGTCGGGTCACGGGAGAGATATATCGCTCTTGCCTGAACAGTATGTCAGGTAAGCCAGCCTTTCTGTCATCTCCTTGTGGGGTGGGTATCACCCCCTCATACTCTCCTCCTGGGTTGGTGGTGTCCGGTTCACCCCGCCGTGTGGGTATTTCAATATCTAAGTGAAATATGTAAAATGAAACGCTGAGAACTTGAGCCTCGAGCTGTTGATGCAAAGAGTTACTGAGTATGCTTCTTTTAAGCCCTGCACATGGACTCGCCAGACAACCAGGGTTCATTGTGAGTTGAAACGAGAGTAAAGATAAACTAATTCGACGTCATATGACCTTGCTGACCTAATCAGTTCATTGTCCCTTCATACTGTATCACTGACGAAAGTTTGGTCAAAATCCATCCAGGCGTTCAGGAGGTATCACTCTCACATCCATATGACCTTGACCTTTGACTCTTTGATCTATGACTACTTGACCTTTGACCCATTAATCTTGCTGACCTAATCAGTTCATCATCCCTTCATACTGTATCACTGACAAACGTTTGGTAGAAATCCGTTGAGGGGTTCAGGAGATGCTGCGCCCACACCCATATAACCTTGATCTTTGACCTCTTGACCTTGCTGACCTAATCAGGTCATTGTCTACTCATACCGTATCACAGACAGAAATTTGGTTGAAATCCGTCGAGGGTTTCAGGAGATATCCAATCCATTAGGATTATGTAAATTGACCCCATATGACCTTAACCTTTGACTCCTTGACCTAGCTGACTCAATCTTTTCATCATCTCCTTATACTGCATCAGTGAAAAAAGTCTGGTGGAAATCCATCAATGGGTTTTCAGGAGATATCGCTGGGTTCAAGAGATATTGCACCCACAAGAGATTTACAGACGCACGACCCCACACATGCACGCACTCATGTTTGCACGGGCAGACAGACCAATCACTAAATGCCACCCCCACCATAGGTGGGTGAAGCCATATTAAATTAGGATGAAAGTGAAGCAACGAAGCCTTCTTGGATAGCAAGTATACGGGTCACCTTTATCTCATCACAGTCTTGATGTTCCTCTCTTCCACCTCACTCAAATATGCTTTCCTTGTCAGTCTCCCATTCTCCATTCTCTACATGCCAAACCATATCAAAGTACAATACATCCCTTAATTCCAGGTCTACAAATTTTCTACCAAGTGGATTAAGATAGGCAGGATATAGAAAATATAAAAGAGAAAAACATATATATTATTATATGAACAAATAGGTAATAAATAAATACCTCTACCTTCAACTGTCTACGCCACACTACATGCACGTAAGATATCATACCTATATCCACGCCCTTTAGCAATAGCCACTGCATTATTACTAGCAAACGAGGTGGTATCTCGGATTGCCACCACTGGCAGAGTAGGGCGGGCAGCACAGGGTCCTCTTGGTCGCCATCAAGTGACTGTGGCGGCAGCGACTGTTGCAGATTCCATTCATGCTCGTCAGCAGAGAAGTGCGGGTGTGACCTTAATCTTCACCAATATCTGTGGTCTCAGCATTAATCTAAATTCAGTTCATTTTTTCCTACAGTCCATATCCTCACTGGCCTTGTTCCTCACAGAACCACAAATCTCTCCCTCTACCAAAATATCCCCATTTTGGTTTCCTAGTAACCATCTCCTCACAAACTTCCATAACAAGGGTGGCACCTGTTTTTATATCAAATCTGAATATGCAATTATTGACAGTGTTATACTTCACTTCAGCGAATTTTGATTACTCACTGTATAAACCAAATTATCTAAATAATGCTAAATATATTTGTGTAGTCTATTGCTCCCCCAGTGCTTCAGAACCCAGTGTATTTGACTCCATATTCACACAGTTGAGTAACCTTAACCTTGCCCTCAGCAGTGAAATAACCATTTTGGGTGATTTTTATGCATGTAATATTGCATAGTTATTGCATTCTGCCAGAAATGATGATGCTGGCCTAGAGTGCGAACTGTTTGCAGAATCGTTAATCTCACACAGTTGGTAAAGCAACCAACCAGAATACCAGATAATCTTGACCATAATGCCCATCTCTTGCATCTATTCCTGACAAATAATCCAGACCAATATCGGGTAGATATAGTCACCACCTGGATCCACTGACCTCAATCTCATTAAGGTCTTATTAGTTAGCCCTCCCAAACCTCCCGGTTCTGAAGCTGTCAGGGTGACCCGATGGCACTTTGATAGGGCAAACTGGGGTGGATTTAGAAATTATCTTGCTGACATTCCATAGCATCTCTTTGGAACTTGCTTCCCTGGAGTTGTTTCCCCCCAAACTTCAACCTACAGCTGTTCAAGTCCAACTGTTACAGATATTTTATGAATGGAGGACGCCAGTAATCTGGTGTATGGATTTCTTTTTTATTCATTTGTTTTTTTTTCCTCTGTTTTGTTATTTAAAAAAAAAAGTAAATAAATAAAAACAGACACCCTCTTTCTTAGGGTTCGAACTTATCCAAAAATTATCTACATCAGAAAACCCCGTGCAGTCGATTGACATTAATTCTTCTTCTTCTTCTTCTTTATAGGTCTCATCCCCCTCTGCCCCTCTCCTAACTCCACAACTTCCACGCTTCCATCTAATCCAAGAAAAATCTGTTTCAGATTCATACATAAAAGACTCGGCTGTAGAAAAAATTAAAACTTATTTTTCCGCTTTGCAGTTCCGGCAACATTTTTCTTGCCCACTCAATTTCTTTTTTCTTTTTTCTTTTATTTTTTTCGTACCATCTTTTTTCTTTAGAATAATCAGACCATAACAATTCTCCTGATTCTCTATTCAAATTTTCTGCAACACAAATATCTTTCCATGATGCACCCATTTCAACTTGTCAGAGATTTTCGTACTTTGGCTACTTACTTCTCATAGCTCAGTGTCGGAATAAGGCAATACTACGGCCGTGCACTCTTTCCACAGCACATTTTTGTGATTAGCACCATATGCTGCTGTTAATTTCTTGTTGTCGCTAAGTAATGAAAGAAGAGAGATGGCAGTTTTACACCTACTGATACTGAGCAGAGTGTAGTTAAATTCATGATATCTTATCGTAAACTTACGTATACTATGTATTGTTTTAGTCAGGGATATGTATTGAATAATGAATTTTTAGTGTACAATCAGTTTACGACTAATACCAGCCGTCTAGCTTAGTCTACCCAAGATATGTATACAAGAAAACTGGTCTGCTTCCTCAGCAGGCCTGGTCCAAGCCAGCTGGATGTAATTACCTAGCTGCACTTACCTCGTTGTGATAAGCAGGAAATGAGCTACACTCGTGGGGTCCCCTCTCCATGTCTCAATCAGTCAAACTATGCACTCATTTAAGTTTTTGAACCGGATGAACTCTTTGTCCAGGCTATTCCACAGATCAATGCATCTGTATGGAAAACGTGTTTCTTGATATCCTTCAAGCAACTTGTCTTTTTCAATTTCTTTCCATGTCCTCCATCCCATACAAACAAATCTTCTCTGTCAATTTTGTCTACTCCCATCATGGCCCTGAACACTGCAATCATGTCACCCCTCTTTGTTCTTTCTTCTAAGAAGGCAGACCCAGCTTTTTAGTCTTTCCTTGCACGTTAGATCTGCCAAGCTGGGAACCATCTTGGTTGTTGCTCTTTGTATTCTCTCGATTTCGTTAATATCTTCCTTTTTATGTGGGGACCACACCACTGCCGCATACATTAACCTGAGGTGGATCAGAGCCACTATCATTTTTTTCATCATCTCCTCATCCAGCTATTGGACTGCCTCTCAAGTTTGTCAAGAATTTATATGTCTCTCTGAGAATTTTGTTATGTGTGTTTCGGGAGATAAATTATCCTGAACCAACAGTCCCAGGTCCTTCTCTTCTCTCGCTTTTGTGATTGTTTCCTCTCCCGTCGAGCACTTCAGTACTTTTACCCATTTCCCTTTTTTTTTTTTTTCATTTAATTTTATTTCCCATACCCGGCTTCAGCCATACATCTTGTCCAGATCTTTCTGTAGAATTTTAAAATCCTCATCAACCGCTACTGTCCTCAAGACGTTTGCATTGTCTGCAAACATACTTGCATAACTGTTAATTTCATCCATCATAATTAACATTTACGTAAATCAGGAACATTACGAGCACCAGCAACAAGGGGACCCGACTTGTTACTTCCTTCCATCCTGACATCTTGTCCTTTGTTGTCCTCATCTGTCGGACTCTCAGGAAGTCTCTCACCCACTTCAAGAGGTTCCCCTTCAGTCCTCCTATGTGCTCCAATTTCCACATCAGTCGCTTATGGGATACCTTGTCAAAGGCTTTCTCCAGATCTATGTGCATATACAATCCACTCAATTATCTCTCTCCTGTAGCACATCCATCGTCCTTGAGTAGAACCTCACCAAATTAGAGACACACTGCATTCCATTTCTGAATCCAGACTGACTTTTTGCCAAAATGTCCATCTCCTCCAGATATTCTATCCACCTGACTTTCAAGATTCTCTCGTACAATTTTGCGGCCATGCTGCTCAGGGACACAGGTCTGTAATTGGTAATGTGATGCTACTCTAACTTTTCAGGTAAATAAAAATCATATTATTGTGTCTCCAGCATAATTTTTGGGACTACTTCTTTTGATCATAACATTTTTTTTTCGTATTGCTAGATCTGTGAAATTTAGGTTAGCCCCAGAAAATTAATATTTATTTGTGGTGAAATATGCGTAAAACAAAATGGTAAACAGCAAACACCACTCCTTGACAACAGAATGCTAACACCACAGGTGGATGTAAAGTGCGTCTCTAAAAAATATGTACAAATGGTATTGCTTGTGGAATCAAAACTGCATTTCTAAGGCATGAATGGTTCATGGTTAATTATTCGATTGGTCCATTTGATTGATGGATGTTGTTCTGCTTACAGCATATACCTTTTTTCTTGTTCTTAACGGACCTCCTCTTTTAGGAGGGCATTAGAGCCTGCATGATGATGTTTGTGATGATGACGTTGATGTATAAGCCAGTACGAAACTGTGATTTGATGGGATTTTCTTGTTTCCTTGGGTCAAGCACTAAACTCTAGGTTGTGCCCACCTGAAATCGCTTATAAGTTTGGGCTCTCTGGTCTTCAGTGACTTTTTAGCTCTACCGTAGAAGAATGTGAGCGCTGCTTATTTCCTGTGCAGAGTTTTAGAAGCAGTTGTCCCACGATTATTTGTTGACCAAGTTGTTGTTATTGCTGTATGCCCAGGCTCACATGAATGTGAACCAGGCGGACTGCAGGCTGGAGTTTCTCTTTTCTTGTATTTCATCATTCTTCTTCTGTGGACAGGGGTGAGCTGATTGACGTTTGTATAAATGGCCAGTGGAGCCAGCCAGTTACACTATATCGATGCCACCACGGGAGGGCAACCCTCTTCGGCCAGTGTCATAACCATGTGGGGCGTCCCACACAAACCCTTGATCCCAGCCCCCATTTGAAATTTCATATTATGTAACGTGTGCACACTGTAGAGCAGTGGGTCTCCTCAGAATAGGACTTGCCCCCACCTTGTCCACCCACCTCCAATTTGCGGATTGGCTACACTACTGTCTTCAGCACTTGTTGGCCAAGTATTAACAGTATTCTTAAGTGTGTGTGTGTGTAACTCACCGAGTCGGTCAGGATCACTTTATGGTCGTTATCGTCAGCTTTTACCCTCCGGAAGGGAGCTGAGAGCTCATATAGTCCTATCTAAGGGCAAGGCTGTGACCTTCACACACGCACACACCCGTCCCCTGCTCAAGGGGGACAGTAACCACCCACTTTGTCAGTGAAACTTTTCTCAACCTGAGCGAGGCGCGAACTCAGGTCCACCAGATGGCGAGCGAGAACGTTACCACTGAGCCAGCGAGCCAGTGTGTGTGTGTGTGTGTGTGTGTGTGTGTGTGTGTGTGTGTATTCTTACCTAATTATTCTTACAACAGGTAAGAACACACAGTCACAGACACAGAAAAAAAAAGCGACTGTAACAAAAACCAATTATACCTACAAAATGGACTCAACTGGATGCGACTTAATCGACCATAATAACAACAAACTATTCCTCTCAGTTACAACAACCAATTATACCTGTCAGTTTAAACTCAGCTGGGTGTGACTTAATCGACTATGACAACAACAGACTATTCCTAGCAAACTGAACCCCACTGGATATGGCACATTTGTCCTATCTTTACATGTGTGTGTGTGTGTGTGTGTGTGTGTGTGTGTGTGTGTGTGTGTGTGTGTGTGTGTGTGTGTGTGTCGTATTGTCCAGTTTTCTAACCTATATTTATCATATTTATCTTTGAATTTGTGAATGGTGTTGACACACAGTTCCATTTGGGTTTGGTAGTGCATTCCACTGGTCAGTTGCTCTATTAGGGAAACTAAATTTTTTTTATACCTTTGTCGCCTCTCTTTTGTATAGTTTTCTGCTTTGTCCTCTCAGTGATGAATCGACAAAATACAGTGATTTATATGATGAGCGAGATGAAAGTCAGTATAAGTAAAACTGAGTGATTGTAAACACTCTCCAATATTTCAATATCTTCATATCTTTTGAAAATCTTGCAATAAAAAAAATACCTTTTTGACAACAAATTTTCATGTACGAGTATTTCCTTTAATCAGCTTTATATATAAAAATACTGCGTTGAATTTAATAAAATTCCGGAATATTTACCACATGCAGTTTTAACATTTTCCTTTGTGAGTTTACATATATATAGCCTATATAGCATTGCGGATTTCACTAAAGAAAAAGAATGTTAGGGAAATGCCCTTTTTTTTTTCAGCTGAGCCCCTGCCCTTCTGAATGTGTGCACGTCACTGCTCCAAATCGAATACGATACCGAATTTATCCATCTTTTACACTGAATTCTTCGTCAAAGTATTTTATTTTAAATCTGACAAAAACTTAAAGTTGACCTTGCCATGTGATCTGAACCTTTGACTTGTTTTTCTCAGAATCATATGCCAACCTCCTGGGCGATCCTCAACTCATCCATCAAGTTTCATTCACATCCGAGAAAGACTGTTTTTGTTATATGGTTCATTCAAAAGCACATGGATTAAAACTTGACCATGCCTGATGATCTTGACCTTAGACTAAATGTTCTTAAAATAGACTCTTCGTACTTGACCCTTAGCATTTCCACTATTTGGTTCATGTAAAATCAAAGCTGTTTGAACTGACCTTGCCCTGTGACCTTTGCTTTAGACTGTGTTCTCCAAATCGAATCCATTTATTCGTGCATTATCCTCAACCTTTCCATCTCTCTCACTTCCTTGACTCCCTGCCTCCCTCTCTTGTCACTCACAATATCTGCTCAGACTCTCCACATCACTCCACCTCCAGTTACTCATTTTCCCACCACTCTTTATATTAACGTCCTCTTCCCTTAATCCCACTCACTTATTCTTGCCCCACACATTTAACTTTTCCCATTATCTCCTCTTATTAAATGCATTCAGACACTCATTTACTCTCCACTCACTGATTCAGTCACTCACTCAGCCCTTACTCTTTCACTCTTCCACGTACTCACTCACTCACTCCCCACTCACTCCTTCGTAACTAACTCACTTTATTCTCACCTATTCGTGCATTCATTCACTCACTCATTCACTCCTCATTCAGTCACTTTTTACTCAGTCCCAGACACTAACTTACTATCCACTCACTCTCCCACTCTGTCTTTTACTCAGTCACCCATTTACCATTTTCTTATTCACTGAATCATTTACTTGTCACTCTTCACTCACACTCATTCACTCACTCACGCGATTACTCATTTATTCCTCAGTCAATCACAACGAATTCAGTCTCATTCATTTACTAACTTGCTGACTCATTCCCCACTCTTATGCACTCATTCAGATCCACTCACTCATTCACTGACTCACTTCTCACTCAGTCATTCAGTCACTCACTCACTTTCTCACTCATTTCCTCTCACTCTCATTTCACTCTTCATTTCATTGTACATCATCTAATTCACATACTTGTTGACCACTCAGTGTCTCATTCACACATTCGGCTCTCACTCATACATCCACTCACTCCCTGAGCTATTCACTTACTCCCTCAGTCACCCACTCCATGCCAATATTAACTCATTCGCAAACTTTCTAACTCACTCGCCACTCACAAAATCACTCACACAAATTTCACTCACTCATTCACTCACCTTCTCATTCACGTCCAGTTCACTGACTCACTCACTTTCCATTCACTCACTTACTCACTCACTCCTTATGTACTCCTTCACTTACTCACTCACTCACTCATTTAGTCTTAAAAATGTTGACTTACCTAATCACAAAACGCCTGAGTCTGTGTAATGACCTACTCCGCTACTGTCAAAAGCAAAAGGTCAACCCCGTCGGATACCATCAGCCCCTCCACCAGGTTTGGCTAATAGTGTGTAAAAACACCCACAGTTATCGTGCACACACAAACAGACAGGGAGACACGCACACATTCATCACGATCAACATCATCATCCTGTTTCTTCTACTCATCTATAGGTGGGGTGAGGTAGGGTATATAAAGCCAGGAAAAGGAAAGAATGCGAAATGGGCCACACACCCATTCATTCATCACTCAGGCCACAGTAATCACCTGTTCGGTGCAACTGTCCTCACTGATCGTCATATTTACCTGTCAGACACGGTCAAATCAACGAATGCCAATGCTAAAATAAAAAGGGAGGAGGGGTATAACAAACCCTTGCCATGCACTCGTTCGTACAAAAATCGTCAGATTCCATACCCTTTTTCTCACACCCTCATTTACCATATCCATGCACCTTCTTCTTGACCTACCATGCCTCTTTCCACCTTAACTCATTCATATTCTCCTTTTCACCATACTTTTGCCCATAGCCATACCCACGCAAACACCTGCAGACCGAGCCGTCCCCGCAACGCATCAGTTACCATTAGGCAAACTGCTAATGGAGAAAACTTTTCGTACCACCCAATATTCAATCAGCGCCTGATGCCTTCCCATTCTTCAGCTGCTTCACAACCTCCTTCACTTCTGCCTCTGCCAAATCTTCTAGGACCACATTTCTTGTCTGTGCACTATCAAACCCAGTCATGTTTACATCTTCCTTACACTCACCATTCCCATTCATTAGACTTTCAAAATATTCTTTCCATATACTCCTTATTTTACTTCCTTTTATTGGTATTCCTCCACTTTCATTCTTCACACTCTCACACTTTTTCCCACTTCCATTTCTACATCTTCGCACTTCTTTCTAGAATAATTTCCTGTTTTCTTAATAATTTGGTCATTTTTCTCATTAGACGCACACACATATCACGTTGACTAAAACATAACAGCCGCTTTCGCTTCACTCACACAGGTGTAAGAGTATAAGTCACTGAGCTGAGGGGGATAGTGGTAATTGGGTCCTTTTGTGTTTGGTGCACGTTCTCCCATTTTATGTAAATTTCGTTTTTAATGAAGTTTTCTAAGCGAATTCCAAATTTTAACTTGTTTTGGGGGAAAAATTAATTTTCTAAACGTTAGCTTACGTTAGCTAATAATAATAATTAGGTCAGTTAATGATAATAACAAATTATATATAAGTATAACATTCATCTCCTTCCTCCATACGTAGACAAATACAGCTATGGTGGATAAGGAAAGCGTGCCACCCTTAAACCACGTTCCTTTCCTGACAGAAAATCCACTAGTTACAGCCACGTTTAGAGCAGAGCCACTGAGAGGATCCACCACGATTGCTTATGCTCATCAAATGCTTACGGGGGCATAACTTAGAATTTGTATCTTTTGTATTTAGGATATACTTAAATACTATTTGTTATTATTATTAACTAACCTAATTATTATTACCTAACCTAACTTAATCTAACCTAACTTTTTAAAAATCTCACCAAAAATAGGTTCAAATTTGGAATCAGCTTACAAACTTATATTAGTGACGAAATTTACTTAAAATGGGAGAACGTTCACCAGACACAAAAGATCCGATAGTTGTTTCAGACCCCTTCACTATGAGAGGCCTACATAAATGCAACCGCCGATGGTAAGAAAGAAAAAAAGATAATAACGACGACTACTGGCTGAGGGGGTTAAGAATGTGGATTTTGTTGTACACTACGTATGTATGTATGTATGTATTTATCTATCTATCTATCTATAGCCCGACGCCCTAATCCCGCAAAGGGAGGCCGCAGACAAAACGCCTCCAAGTCGCTCTGTCACCCACCATTTGACTACCCTCCCCCCAACTCACCCCCCACTTCCTCATATACCTCTCAACTCCATCCCTCCACCTCATCCTCGGTCTACCTCTCCCTCTCCCTCCCTCCACCTCACCTACATACACCCTCTTAGTCAGTCTTTCATTCTCCATTCTATTCACATGTCCAAACCACCTCAGTGTATTTCTCCTAATCTTCTCAACCACATCCACATCCACCCCACAGCGTTCCTTCACTTCTTCATTCGTCAACCTGTTCCTCCACGTCACTCCACATGCTCCTTTCAAGTAACTCATTTCCACTGCTCTCACTCTTGACTTGTTCCCCTCTTGCAAGGTCCATGCCTAGCTTCCATACGTCAGGGTAGGGATCACAATACTATCATGCAGTGACTTCTTAACTTCCATACTCACCTCCCTATTTCTCATCACTGCTTTCAGTGTACCAACAACCTTCCTTCCCTGCTGTACCCTTTCACGCACTTCATCCCCCAAAGTTCCATCCCTACTCATCACACTACCAAAGTACTTGAATGCACTCACATTCTCTATATCCTCACCATCCAACCTCACTGCACACTCTGTGACTTCATTCCTCTCAAACACCATAACTTTACTTTTGTTTACATTAACTTTCAGATTCCTCCTCCTACACACTGTCCCAAATTCATTCACCAAACCTTGCAACTCCCATCCATCTTCACTCAACAGTACTGTATCATCAGCAAACAGCAACACCGGAAGCTTCCAAATCTCACCCTCATTCATTAGAGCCACCCCCACATCCACTGCCCTACCCTGCACCTCCTTTACAACCCCATCCATGTATATATTAAACAGCCATGGAGACATCACACAACCCTGTTTCAGTCCCACATTGAGATCAAAGAACTCACTCAGCTCACCATCCACTCGCACCGCAGCCCCAGCTCCCTCGTACATACTCTTCACAGCACTCAACAATTTCCCCTCCACTCCATATATTCTTAATACCTTCCACATACCTTGCCTCTCTATTCTGTCATAAACTTTCTCCAAGTCCATGAAGGCAGCATACACTTTCCTTCCCTTCTCTAGATACTTCTCCACTAAACATCTTAGAACAAATATCTGATCTACACACCCTTTTCCCTTCCTAAATCCACCTTGTTCTTCTCCAACTAGCTCCTCTGTCATATGCCTAACCCTATCAATGAGTATTCTACCATATATTTTACCAGTCACACTAAGTAGGCAAATACCCCTATGGTTACCACATACTTCTCTCTCCCCTTTTCCTTTGTATAAAGGAACAATTATACCTGATTTCCAGTCCTCTGGAACCCTTCCCTCTTCCCAAGCCAATCTACACAACTTCCATATCCACTCCACAACAATCTCACCCCCATACCAAACATTTCACCACACACTCCATCAATTCCTGGGGCCTTTCCCAACTTAATATTCTTCATCGCTTCCACTACTTCCGCCCTACTGATCTCTTCCTCTCTCCTCTCATCTCTTCTTCTCCCGCCATTCCCCAACCACTTATACTCGCACTGCTCTCACTCTCTATACTCAACAAATCCTCAAAGTGCTCCTTCCATCACCTCAGTTTCTCTCTCTTCTCCACCAACAATCTATTATTCCTATCTTTCACTCCCCTACTATTTCCCCTTTCACACTGTCTTACTTTCTTTACCTCCTTCCAAAACAATTTCTTACTCTCCCTCCATTTCACACTCAGATTCCTCCCAAACTCTTCATCCACTTTCTTCTTACTCTCCTTCACCAGTCTCTTAACCTCCCTTCTCCTGCTCACATATACCTCTCTCTTCTCTCTCTCATCTTCTCCCCTACCTTTACTCGCTAACCATTCACTATATGGCTTCTTCTTTTGTTCCACAGCTCGTTTCACCTCATCATTCCATAATGCTGTCCCTTGCACACCCTTGCATCTCCTCCTTACTCCACAAACCGCCTCACATGATGCGCCTATCTCTTCCGTGAATATCTTACGTCTTCCACCCCTTCCATCTGCTCTAGCTCATACCTTCCCAATCTTTCTTCCACTATGCTCTTATACTCTGTCATTTTCTCACTATCTTGCAATTTCTTCACTCTTCTCACAGGAGTTGCTTCCTCCTGTTTTCCCCTTCGTCTCCTCAACCACTTTCTTTGCAGCTCTACCTTGGCCATCACTAAGTGATGGTCCGAGACTCCATTCCCCCACCCTCTCCACACTCTTGCATCCAACACTTGTCTTCTCATTAGCTCATCCACACACACGTAGTCTATAATTGCCTTTCGTTCAACAAGTTCACCATCCATCCTCCTCATTACTCTCCATGTGTATCAGTGGATCATCTTATGCCGAAAGCAGGTGTTGGCTATTGCCAACCCCTTTCCAGCACAGATGTCCACCAAAGCACTTCCATTCCCATCTACGTCAGCTGGCACACCCCACTGACCAACCACTCCATCCACTCGTACATTCCCAACTTTGCCATTCATGTCTCCAATCAACAGCACTCTCTCGCTCCTCTCAAACTTGTCCATACATGCTTCTACACTCTCCCAAAACTCATCTTTCACTCTTGCCACTCGATCATCTGTCGGGGCATACACACATACAATCGCCCACTCTTCTATACCTACTTTCATCCTCACTCTACAATCCTTGCACCAACTGTTCCATACTCTCTTATATTCTCCTTTCACTTCTTGCTTATCATCAGACATACTCCCTCTCTTGCCCTCTCATTTTCATTGACTCCTGCACATGTACCTACACCATATTCCCATTCTCTCACCCTTTCACCCTTCCATTTAGTTTCAGTCAATCCACATATATCCACTTTTGCATCCTCAAGCACCTGAACAATCTCTCTCTCTTTCACTTCATCATTCACTCCTCTCACATTCCACGTTCCCACCCTAAGAATGTCCTTTGTCCGTTCCTTAGTCGTCAAGGTATGGTCCGTCCGGGTCCGAGGCGCTTTATTCGCTTTTTTAGTTAGTTCTTTTTACGGAGTGGGGCACTAACCCACCACCAACCCTTTTAGTCGCCACGTACGACAAGCATGTATGTATACATAATCTTCGCTTGGTACATGATAAAAATCACAATACAGTTAGTAGTCTAGATCCAGTTCTTTGACACAACTGGAAAATGAAGAGAGAGAGAGAGAGAGAGAGAGAGAGAGAGAGAGAGAGAGAGAGAGAGTATGCGTGTGTGTAATGTTTTGTCACCACTTAAGTTCGTTTTACCTATACTAGCTGCCAAGTTCAGGGGTAGTCCGATTGCACAAGGAGTAGATCTGATGCACAGTACAGTACAGTCATAAAAATCAATCCACTTCATAATGATAAAAAACAATAGAGAACGTAGTGACGTTCGAAACCCAGTAATGCGATCGCTGAAGCTCAATAAACTTTTCACATTGTGTATTTTGTAAGAATTTGATCACTGTTCGATTTCAGTGTTTATTGATATTAGTGTTCGAAAAATAGTATGCATATTATTCAAGTACGCAATATTCTGAATCACATCTTATTCATAGTGTGTTCGGGTGCAGGTCGGGATAAGTTGAGAGGCAGTGCAGATTTGAATAAAACGCACACACACACACACACACACACACACACACACACACACACACACACACACACACACACGCACGCTCTCGCGCATCCTCCTTGCCCCTCTACTTTCTCCCTATACTCCCCTCCCCTTCACATCTCTACCACTTTCTCACTCACCTCCTACTATTATTATTATTATTATCGCCTCCAGACATCTTTCCTACTCCTCTCCCTTTCCTTCACTTTAGCTTCTTCATGTCTTCCCTTATGCCTATATTTCCTCGTACCTCTATGATTTTCTATTTTGATCCTTCTGTAAGGACTCCATATTATAATTACAAATCATAATAGATAGATAGATAGATAGATAGACAGACAGACAGATAGAAGCAACAAGTCAGGGGATGAGACAGGTATTGTGTCTGCAAGAATCGAGCAATGCTAAACATGCTTACACACTCTAACTCAAGGAATGCTTGATAGGAACATGAAGTGCCTCGTGTCCATACACACACATACACACATACTCACACACAGGGTTCTAGAAGCTTCACATCAGAATATTCCACGTGACACGACCCCTGCCGAAATAGGAATTTAGGAAGCAGAGCTCAGAAGGAGGTTAGCTATAGAACCGACATGTAGTAGGGAGAAGGAGGCTAGCAACATGGACGAGAGAGAGGGAGAGAGAGAGAGAAAGAGAGAGAGAGAGAGAGACAGAGACAGAGACAGAGACAGAGAAAGCGAGACAGGGAGGTTAGCTCGCGGGACTCTATACTTCACTCGTGTTATTTCCAAGACAAATGAAAATAGTCCCATACTCATCTTTACCTCTCCTGTCATTTCATGACAAAAAGGTAACGAAGATTATCTACTTACAAAACTACTCAAGTATAATAACCGCTCGTCCACGAGTGTAATATCTGTATAACTGATCTACGAAACTTCCCTACAAGTTTCTACAAAGTTATTGTAAGACTTCCTCTTGTGCATTACTTTCACATATCACTCCCCTCTTTATTCATGTTTTCTTTCACTTTCTTCCTCTCTCTTAGCTTTCCTCTCTGTGTAATTCCATTTTCCACCATTTCATAAAACTAGTTCCCCGTCTCTCCTCAGCTTTTCTCTTCTTTTCATTCCTCTTTCATTCCCTTCCTTTAGCGTTTTTAGTATCCTTTTCTTCGTTTTCTCATTACTTCCTTATTCTATATATTTTTCGTTAGCAGAGTCCATCCCTTTTAATTTTTTCTTTCATTCTCCTAGCATTTCTTTTTTGCATTTATTTGATCTTCCCTCTTACCTCATTCTCTTCTCCTCTCCATCCAGACATTTCTCCGCTCTTCTCCCGACCCCCATTTTCTTCTTTTCCTTCTTTCCTCAATTTTACCCCTTCAGCCTGGGGACAACTTTTTCCCCTTTGTTCTTGCAATCTCTAGACAATTTTCTCCAGCTTAGGAGTTAGATACGGCATTCTAAAATGGAACTCATCAATTTCTCCTTTCTTTGAAATCTCCATTCTAAGGGATTTCAATGTTCACCATCACCTTTGGCTCTCCTTCTCTTTCACTGATCCACCTGGCGAACAAGCCTACATCTTTTCTATCTTTAATGACCTGGTGCACCTTGTACAGCACCCTACCCATATCCCTGACCGCCTTGGAGAGAGTTCCAACATACCTGATCTTCTCCTTATAACTAATCCTTCTGCTTATGCTGTCAATCTTTTCTCTCCGTTGGGCTCCTCTGATCACAACCTTATCATCTTAACCCGTCTTATATCTCCAGTAAAGTCTGTGGGTTCTCCCAAGAAGCAGCTTTTTTGGCACTTCGGAGCTACTGACTAGAAGGCCATCAGGCTGTATTTTTTTTTTATTATTATTATTCTTCCTAGTGATTAATGCTTCCCCGGCCGAGAGCCATCTGAGTGTGCCTTGCGCATTACGAAAGTTATTCCCATGGGCATGGGAGCATATATTCCTTTTTCTTATACTGTGACTAATGAAAACAATAAATGGCTTCATCACGGTTGTTCTAAAGCTGCCCACAACAGGAAGAGGGTATTCAAAAGGTACCAGAGCCAACCCACCCACTAATCTCTTGTTTTGTGCTTTTGTCCGGAATCATGCTAAGTCTATCCTTCACTCTGCTAAAAATTATTTCATTCATACTAAATGCACTGAACTCTCCACCTCAAGTTCTTCCCGCTCCTTCTGGCACCTTACCAAAAACCTTTCTAAAAACTTACTTCATCATCCTTCCCTCCTCTTTTCCACTCTGATGACTCTGTAGTTGTTTCTTCTACTGAGAATGCAGAACTCATCATTCAGGCTTCTCCTCCAGTTCCATCTTTGATGATTCTGGTGCTGTTCCTCCAGCACTTCCCCCCTCTGACTTCCTCATGACTGACAGCAAAATTCCTTCAATCGGTGTGATTTTTGCCATCACTGGCCTCAGTACTAACAATGCATGTGGGACTGATGGGGTCCCTCCTGTTGTCCTCAAGAACGTGTATCTGTGCTTACACCCTGCCTAGGTTAACTCTTTTGCCTTTGTCTGTCAACTTGTGCCTTGTCCTCTTGCTGAAAGTTTGTTCTCATTCAGCCTGTCCCAAAGAAGGTTGACCATTCCCAGTCCTCTACAGTCCTATAATTTAAGCGTTTTTAATCTGGTTGTAACAAATAAATAAATAACGCACCTTTCCTATCATAAACTCCTTTCCGATCAAAAGTATGGGTTCCGTCAGGAACACTCCACTTGTGATCTTCTCATGTTCCTTTCAGACTAATGGTTATTCTCCTTTCGGGACTTTGGCAAAAGCTTTGCCATTGCACTTGATATCTCAAAGGCTTTCAACCAAATTTGGCAAAAATCTCTAATTTCCAAACTGTCCTCTTGTAGTTTCTATCCTCCTATCTGTGTCTTCATCTCTAGCTTCCGTTCTGGTCGTTCTGTACCTGCTGTTGTAAACGGCCACTGTTCTTCTCCTAGAGCTGTCAATAGTGGTGTTCCTCAGGGCTCTGTCCAATCACCAGCTCTCTTCCTTCTATTCATTAATGGCCTTCTAAGCTGTATATCTAACTCTCTTCATTCTTATGGTGATAGCTCCACCCTTCACCATTCCATGCCCTTCCCGCAAAGTCCATCTCAACAGTTACTTCAACAGACGCGATGAAGCTATGGCACATTTAATGTTTGTCTTGACTGACATCTTCGACTGGGGCAAAGGTAATCTTGTTTTTAATGCATCAATAAATTAGTTCTTGTATCTTTCTGCCAAATCTACCACATGAATATCCTCTAATTTTTAACAAAACCTAACTGAGTTCTGCATCATCTTTGGACATACTTTGGGTTTCATTCTCTCGGGAATTATCTTGGAGAGATCATAATACCTCTCTTGTAAAATCTGCTTCCAAGAGATTAGGTGTACTAAGCCAACAACAACAACGCAGGAATGAAAGACAACCTTACGAGCGGAGCAGCCCTCACCAGGTTCATGGTGGGACTGCTCCAGATTCAGTACACCCCTCAGTTGTTTCCCCTTGTAGCGCTGCCACAACGGCCACTGTACGTGTGGGGGAAGGAGCGGCCACTGTACGCCCTTCAGCTACAGCCACATCTGGAGACAGCCTCAGAGCGTTAGCTATTGAGCGTGCTCCGACTGGCAAAGGAAGGAGAAATGGAGCCGCGATAACAGCCACTGTACGTGTTGGGGAGGGAGCGGCCACTGTACACCCCTTATCCACTTCCTCCTCCTCCTACGGGAGTTACACCGCGGTAACGGCCACTGTACATGCCGGGGAAGGAGCGGCCACTGTACGCCCTTCAGTTACTTCCCGTTGGGCAGGCAGAGCCGCAGTAACAGCCACTGTACGTACCGGGGAGGGAGCGGCCACTGTAAGCCCCCCATCTGCCTCTTCCTCCTTCTGGAGCAGCACTGCCACATCGGCCACTGTATGTGTGGGGGAAGGAGCGACCACTGTACCCCCTTCAGCTGCTGCCCTTAGGAACTGCGGAACCACCACAATGGCCATTGTATCTGTGGGGGAAGGAGCGGCCACTGTACGCCCTTCATCCGTGGTTCCTGAGGTTCTCCCGGAGGAGAAGGTTCCTTGCACGGCTGGCCCTCCACCTCTCAGCTGTGTGGGATGCCCTTCTCTCTCTCCCTCCAGGTGTGGTTCCCCGGATGTGCTGCCATTCCAAGAGTGGTGGCGTGGCCCTGTCCCGGTCCTGCAACCTACCCCTGGATGACCCCGGCCTCTGACGGATGCCCGGCAGAAGAGGTGCCGCAGTTCACTCCTGACGGCGCCCCGCCCTGTAGGCGGCTGCAGCACCCGGACCCCCAGGACTGGCCAGCAGGCCCCAGAGCAGGGCCACTTGGGTCCCACTCTCCCACGGCCCTCCGCCTGGAGTAAGAGGCGACAGGCCCATCTCCTGGATATTGTTTGGCCCCAGCCCCAAGGGCCACCTATCAGGTCGAGACCCCCAGACAGGAGGGCCTCCCTGCACCCCACCGACGAGGCCTCAGTACGAGGGCCACCTATCAGGTCGAGGCCCCCAGATGGGAGGGTTTCCCTGCACCCCCCTGTCAAAGCAGCCCCGGGCGATGACGTCCCTGCGGATGGTCCATTGCCTCCTGCAGGAAGGCTCCCCAGTAGGGCCCCTTCCCACGCCCGGGCGCCACCTCTGTTAGCCCAGGAACCAAGGGCAAAGTGGCGACTTCAACGCCTCTCTTACGTCGCACATAAGTCTTAACCACAGAGACAGGAGTGAAAGTGACAGTGGAACAGTGAGGGCAAAAATATAAAGTGACACACAGATACATGAATGCCCAGGCAGAAAGTAAGGGTTAGTAAGTACGGCCATTAAGACGATTGGATGTAAGGAAACATTGTGTCTATACCAGTGGAGTGCCGAGAAGGAAAAAAAGCCAGTGAAATAGTGTCGCCACGGCTAAATGACAATCCCGGGTGCTGCGACTCGCGCCACAACAAGTGTATAGTAATATTAACCAACCTGACCCTTTATTCTATCTGCCTATAATACATCCGGTCCAGAATATTAAATGACAATTATGCCCAAACTATAATACTGGGGTTGTACTCTAGTGACAAACAATCTGTGTATATCTGAATATCACCATACTCTGCCCTTAATGTATTTGTGTACGTTAGTATTGAGAAGCCAACTCTGTTATCCTGTCTATTCCATATCCAGTGTCTCTTTGTTCTTATACTGTAAGGTGTGTTGAGTTAAGACAATAGATGTGTTAAGGTGTACTGCCGAGTTTTTATGCCCTGTTCCTTTGTGGGTGCTTTACTTCCGGTCCGGAAAGAGGACCCCGCTCAGTCACGGGCGGTTGTAGGATGACAGGTCGAACTAAAAACACCCCGCATAACATATACAATGCTCATATGTTACAAATTTTCACTTACGTTAGAATGAAAATGAAATATTGTACAGATCTAGCTCTAGGCATTGTCAGGTGACATATCACAGACATTTACCCAAGGCTTGAAAGTTTCTAGGATTCAATCGACTTCTATCTGGCAAGAGTTTTTTTTTTTAATAGATAATGAATTGAGGAAGGAAAAACAAAGGGGAAAAAAATAATAAGTCCATGTGCCTAAAGGCATCCTCCATTCATAAAATATTTATAACAACTGGATTTGAATTGAAGTGGATTTAATGTTTGTGGGAAACAACTCCCAGGAAGTGAATTCCAGACAGTAGTAGTTCTGGGGATAAATGAATTTTGATAAGCAGAGGTTCTGCATTGCGGGGGAGTGTGAATTCATGGGCGCTCCCAGCTGCTCGAGTATTTCGGGAGAAAATGTGAAGGGGAGGAACAGTTGAAGCCAGTTCGTCTGAACACTTACGGTAAAAATATCTATAAAATAATGCTAAAGAAGCAACATCTCTGTGTACTGATAGTGGAGGAAGGTCTTGCGTGATGGCAGGATTATTGATTAATCTAATGGCTTTATTTTGAATTTTGTCCAACTGCCTCAATGCAACCGCTCCACATCCATTCCACAGTGGTGAACAGTATTCAATTTGAGAACGCACATGACTTGTATATTGTGGCCATCTGCTCGTCAGTGACGAACTCACGAACTCTGTATATATGTGTACATATGTCCCAATTTTTTGGAAGCGTTTTTAGCAAGGGATTTAACATAAGCTGTCCATTTAGGTTGGGGTTTAGAGTAACACCTAGGATATCAATTGTAGTGGATATGGGAATATTGACATCATTTAAAATTATTTGAGAGTCTGATGGATTATTTCTGTTGGAGAAATTAATGTATTTTGTTTTCTGAGCATTAGATGAGACCTGATTTGTTTGTCCCCATTGATTAATTTTAGAAACGTCCTGGTTCAGAGAAATTGCTGTGTTTATTTGGGAATTTATAATATCAAATTGTGTAAAGGAGGTACTAAATGTGAAAGAACTATGAAGGGTCGAGTCATCAGCATAAGAGTATATTGGGTTGTGAGTGACAGATAGGAGGTCATTTATATGAATGAGAAAGAGGGTTGGTGCCAAAACTGATCCCTGAGGTACGCCAGCATTTATGGAATGAAACTGAGAACAAACACCATCTACCATGACCCGTATTTTTCTATTATGAAGATAAGAAGAAATTAGAGGAACCAGTGATGCAAGGCCATAGTGTGACATCTTAGACAATAAGGCCCGGTGCTATACTCTGTCAAATGCTTTTGATATATCTAGTGCTATTGTGTGTGTTTCACCGTGTTGTTCTATTGTTTTGTTAATCTGATGGGTAAGAAGGCAAAGAATGTCTACAGTTGAACGTTCTTGTCTAAATCCATACTACCGATCATCGATTAATTCACTGATTTCTAGATGCTTGATTATGTGTTTGTTAATTAGCGTCTCAAAAGCTTTACCCAGAATGGAAGTTATTGCCATTGGTCTATAGTTTGATGGATCAGAAGTTGCCCTTTTTTTAGGAACAGGATGGATATTTGCTTCTTTCCAATAGGCAAATATCGAGACTGTGACGACAGAGATCCGACAGTCTGAATTTGAACTCAATACTGGCAATATTGTTCAGAAGTGAGATTTGCCAGTTGGGTAACCGAGATTTTTCTCGACGTTTCCTGATATTTACGGTAGCTAGTTCTGGCATGAGTTAGTTGCCAGCTTGCCTGCTGGTTGTGAGCGTAGTTATTTCGTAAGATGTACATTAATTTTTATGCTCTTTTTCTCAGTAATGTTTTATTTAAGTGATTGCTTGTTAATTTCCTAGGGTAAATGATTTAGGGTGTTATGTAATGTAATACAGCTTTGGCATGTTTTGGTTGCCTCTGAATTGCCAACTGTCGTTCACGTAGAATGTAGACGTTTCTAGTAAAATGAAAGCTTATATAAAGATGGAGAGAGGCTAGGGCAAGTTTACTCGGGTTTCAGGTCACTTTGAGTCAAGTGCAGTCGGTTTTGGTGTAGTGCAGTGTCAGTGCAGTGTCCATGAAGATTGTATATTTTTGGTACTTGTGAAAACAGTGGCAAATAGTGACGAGTTACTGAAGTTTGTATATCATTGGTACTTGGGAAAACAGTGTAGTAACTGTGAAGTGTTATTAAGCATTAAGTGTAACAGCAGTTAGTAAAGTGTGTATAGCTCCAGTGCTTGTGAGAACAGTTGAGTGAAGTTGGAAAGCATTAAGTGGAATTACTTGGAAAATAAAGACAGTGAACTTTAAGGAGCCAGTGTTTAGTTTCACCTCAGCTGATCTTGTGTGCTGTACACCGTAAGGCTGACCATAGAAGAACAACTCACTGGGCAACGTCCTTCCTGTACTGAGCTCCTGCTGTTGGAGCCTGTGACAGTGTGAGGTGAGGCCGCAAAACTGGTGTCAGGAGTGGGATTATTCAGGACTGCAGTGAGTCTAATCTTCAACATGGAACAAGATCCAGACAAGAGGCCAAGCTAGAGCAGCAAAAGTATGAGGTAAGCAATAATGTGATGGAGTGCAAACAGCATGTTGACGAGCAGTTGAAGACAGTTAGTGAGGAAATAGTGACGGAGTGCAAACAGCATGTGGACAACCAGTTGAAGATTAGTGAGGAAATAGTGACGGAGTGCAGACAGCATACAGATATCCAGTTGGAGCATGTACCTGTAGTTGACCATGTGTAGATGGTTGGTGACAATTGAGGCTGTAGAGAAATATTGCACTGCTGAGCCTCAGGTTAGTGTACAGGGAGTACCGGTATATGAAAAGAATGGACAGTGTATGGTGAATCTTGATGGATCCCAAGCATCTGAAGATAGCAGTACAGGGTTGAATAATCAGAATGCAGAAGTTGTAAGCCCTGGCCTTAATTATGATGCCCCAGTTTTTAGGTCCCAAACCAGTGAAGTGCATGGCTATAATGGGGATCCAATTAAGAAGAAACCTCAGGATTTTGATGGTAGAGTATCTTGGGAAGCTTACCGTGCACAGACTGAGTTACCAGTGGAACAGAATGGTTGCTATAATAAGAAGGCTGCAGAAGGCCCATCACTGAAGATAAGCAGGATACCACCAGGTCAAGGTTGCAGAGAAGGACAAAGAGAAGACAGCCTTTTCATACGGGTGGGGTTTATGGCTGTTCAAAGTCATGCCATTTGGCCTATGCAATGCCCCAGCTACTTTCGAGCATTTAATGGATCGTTTACTGGAAGGCCTGCACTGGCAGACAGCTCTCATCTATCTGGACGATGTATTTGTGTTTGGACGGACTTTCGACAAGGAACTGGAGAGACTGTCAGAGATGTTGAACAGGATCCGTACAGCGCATCTCAAGCTGAACCCCAAGAAATGCTGCTTGTTTCAGAAGGAAGTAAAGTACCTGGGACACATTGTAGGCAAGGATGGCGTCCGTACTGACCCACAGAAGGTAGCAGCTGTGGAAAACTGGCCAGTTCCAACTTTTGTGTTGGAGCTATGGAGTTTCCTGGGCTTGTGCACCTACTATTGGCGTTTTGTCAAAGACTTCACAACAATAGCTGCACCTCTTCACAAGCTGTTGGGGAAATGGCAGAAATTTGCATGGACATCAGAGACTCAGACAGCCTTCAACGAACTCAAGCATGCATTTGCAAGCTCTCCAGAGTTGCTGTACCCTGACCAGACTCAGCCATATATCTTGGACTGTGATGCTAGTGACCATGGTATTGGTGGAGTTCTGTCACAGAAGAAGGATGACAAGGAGTATATGGTTGCTTATTACAGCAAAAAGCTCAGCCAACCGGAGCGGAACTATTGTGTGACCCTTAAGGAACTCCTGGCAGTAATGAAGAGCCTTAATTTCATCCATCCCTACCTGTATGGGTCAAACTTCATCATCAGGACGGACCATGTGGCACTCAAGTGGCTGAAAATGCTAAAGAATCCAGAAGGACAACTGGCATGCTGGCTTAGAAAGCTAGACCAACACAGTTATGAGGTGCAACACCGTCCTGGGCGGGTACATGACGATACTGACAGCCTGAATCGTAGGGCCTGTGATCCAGAGTGCAGTCAGTGTAGTAAAAAGGAAGATCATAGTAAGAAATGCAGCCATACTGCAGTGACAGGGCCAGCATTAGATGAAGACCTGAAGTGGATGCAGATTTACAACCAGTGCTAGAGTGGCTATAGCAGAGTACAGTGCAACCATCTCTGGAAGAAGTTTCTCTGCAACCAAGAGTTACTGGAGTCAGTGGGACCTTCTTCGTCTGAACAACGGACTACTGGTGGTTCCGAAGAAGATGAGGTCCAAGATCTTGGATGAGTCCCATAACCAGATCACTAGTGGGCCCCTGGGAGTGAAGAAAACTCTAACCTGGCTGTGACAGAGGTTCTACCGGATTGGCATGCATCAAGATGTTGAAGAGTGGTGTCGGGCCTGTGATGTGTACTGTGCCAAGAAACGACCTAAGAAACGTGATTGTGTCCCTCTCCAGCTGTAAGTGGATGCACCAATGGAAAGAATAGCGGTGGACATTGCTGGACCTTTGCCACTCACTGAGAGAGGAAACCGGTATACACTCTATTTGTGGCCATGGACTACTTCACAAAGTGGACAGAAGCCTATGCTATCCCTGATCAGGAGGCTGTGACTGTTCCTCAGGTGTTGGTTGATCAGTTTTTCTGTCGTTTTGAGATGCCGCAAGAGCTACATTCAGACCAGGATAGAAACTTCAAGTCTGCTGTGTTCCATGAATGCTGCAAGATATTGGGGATCAAGAAGACCAGAACGACCCCACTAAAGCCAGAGTCAGATGGGATGGTGGAGAAATTCAACTGGACCCTGGGACAAGAACTGGCCAAGTACTGCATAGAGGGACAAACAGAATGAGACCAGAAATTACCTGCATTGTTGATGGCATATCGGTCAGCATCCCATGAGTCTACTTTCTACACTTCTGCAAAACTGATGCTGGGCCATGAGTTAAGCTTACCTGTTGACTTGTTAATGGGAAGACCACCTGGTGAAGAGCTGTGTACAGACACCACCGGCTATGTGGAACACCTTAAGGAAAGGTTGGCTGAGGTATATCATCAAGTGTGCAGAGCCCTCAAGTTTTCATGAGAGGTGATGAAGTGCGAGTATGATGCCAAGGCAAGTGAGGTGAGCTTCCAGGATGGTGATCAAGTTTGGTTATACAATCCTCAGCGAAAGAAGAGACAGTCACCGAAGCTGCAGTGCCCATGGGATGGGCCCTACACTGTGTTGGACCGCCTGTCAGACGTAACGTATCGGATTCGGGGAGGCAGGAAGTCTTGCCCAAAAGTGGTACACCTGAATCATCTGTGGCAGTACCATGGGCCGGAACAGTTGAGCTGGGATGTCTCCGAGGAATTGTGCTCACCCACAGCTGAGGATGTTGAGGACCAAGGAGCTGAAGTGCAGGAGGATAGTGACAGTTGCCCAAGAGAAGGAGCAAACCAAGAAGAGGACCAAGACCTTCCTGGAGGAGTGGGCTGTGTGAAGGAGCAAGGACATTGTCGGAAGCAACATAGAAGAAGACCTGATAAGTTGAAGGATTATTCTGTGTATAGTTGGATGTACTATTAAGATTAAGGCTAGTGTTTGTATACAGTATACTGTGTAGTTTTGACGGGACGACAAAGAACTAGGGAGGGGGTAGTGTTAAGAAGCGAGATTTGCCAGTTAGGTAACTGAGATTTTTCTCGACGCTTTCTGATATTTACGGTAGCTTGTCCCGGTGTCATATGCACGGAGTGACATGCTTAAAGTTACCGTTCCGCTCAGCGCGCATGCGCCGAGTCCCCTTTTAAGTTGCGTGCTGAAAGTATCCGCATGTTTTCTCAAGTATTATGCATTTATCAACAACATTTTATGAAATACATGTGTCAGGGAGATAACTGGATGCCTTTTCGACCTATAGGTAACTATAGGTCAATATATAGATAATATAAATAAATATATTTATGTTTGTTACAGGCAGATCGTGAAATCTGTCATTTCGTGACTTAAGGTTAATTTAGTTTAGATTTATTTAGGTTTAAGTTGATCTAGGATAAGGTTATGTTAGGTTAGTTTAGGTTTGGTTGGGTTAGATTAATATAGGATGAACAGAGAGGAGAACGGTAACTTCCTGCATAAAGTCACTCCGTGCATAGGACACCGGGCAACGTTCTTCCTATACTGTTCTACTGCTGTTGGAGCCTGCGATAGTGTGGGACGGGGACGTGGCAATATAGTAGACTGATAGTACAGAGATGATAGGCAGACTGAGGCTTCAAAGGGATATAAGAAGGGAAAATCGACAAAAATAACCAATCCCATTTAATATCACTGTCACAGCGCAGTCTGTTTGAGTATTAACTGGACATTCAGTTTGTTGTTTGTGTGATACATGGTGTATTGTGTGTGCAGTATATTCCAACAAATGTATCATTTGGTTGCATATTGACTTTCATGTGTGTGAATGTATATTGCGAAATAATTAATTAAGACCAATGTTAAACTAATATACGATTGCTGTTTAAATGCTTGGGATTTCCAGAATGCATCTAATAGTTTCTGGTAATGCTTAGGGGGTCCTCGTTTTTTCTGATCTTTTACATTTTCTATAGTGTCATCCTACGGTAACTTGCCAGAATCATCGAGTGCATGATGTTTAGTATAAAATGTGGCCGATTTGGAGTGTGAGTTCAGTATCCTGTATTCATGCGATGTGTAAGGTATTCAGTCACAACGAGCAATAAATTAAGGTTCTTGTTCAACGTGTCTGCATGCCTATTCGCCACTGGCAAGACTTTGGGAAAAGACCCTGTATAACAATATAATACCTAAGTGGACCTGTTCTTCTTGTTACATCCGGCGACCTCACCAGAATCGGCGAAAGACAGTATATTTCTTAGGGATTCAACGCCCGAGTGGATCTAGGTGGACCACGGCAAGCAATATGCATATATTTCTGCAATATTTCGTCCCCTAAGTGGTCCAGGACATCGTGATTAGTGCTGCTGTCTGCAAACTTTTCTGTTGTTCCTGGAAGCAGATCTTGTAGGCTACTCGTTTTGGACATGGATAAATTTATGAAATTTCTGCGATTGACGAAATTTTATGGATTGGAAGGACCGGAAGCACTTCAGTTTGCGGAAAGACAGGTGGAAAAGGAGGAAAGGAAAGCAGAAGTGGAAAGAAAATAAAGGAATGTGGAAGCGGAAAGGAGAAGAGAAGAGAAGAAAGCTGAAAGAGAAGAGATATTTCTGAGATTGAATTTGGAAAGAGAGACAGATGGAAGCTGAAGCTGAGACAAGACAAAAAGAAGTTGAATTAAGCTATCAAGGAGAAGGAAACTGAATGAGCAAGAACTGCTGCAGAGACAGAATTAACGAGATTAGAGCTTCAAAATGCAAGCAACAGACAAGCTGCAGTAATTGTCACAGATAATAATATTCTTAAGGCAAAAGTTCCCAGCCTGCCGAAGTTCGCTGATGGTGAGCACGAACTCGACAGATGTATACTTCGTTTGAAAGGTTTGCAGAGCCCAGAAACTGGGAAAGATCTACTTGAGTTTCATTACTAAGTTTACTGTTGACTGGAAATGCTCTTTAAGTACAGTATATGGCCGCCTACTAGATGCTGCTGATAGAGACAATGACACCTTGTAGAAGGCTTTGTATCGAAGATATGACCTAAGTAGGGATTCTGCCTGAATTTTTGTGAAACTCCACCTGCAGAGGGAGAAAGTCCAGAGCAGTTTATCACCAAGTTGAAGAATTATCTTCGTAAATGGATGGAGTTGTCCAATGCTAAGGAATATTTTAAGATTTACTACAGCTGATCATCAAGGAGCAATTTATTATTGCCGTTTCTCCAGCTTTGGAGATGCACCTGAAGTTGCAAAGATGATTAAGAAAGCGAATCAGTCCCGAACATCAAGCAGACGAAAACGCCAAGAAAGGCCGACATGCTACAAATGCGGTGCTTATTGCCATTTTGCTTCAGAATGTAAGGCTGTAGGGCAACAGGTGAATTCAAAAAGTGATAAGAAGTTTTTTTTTTTTTTTTTTCTGTGAGAAGTCTGGACATGAGGTCAAGAACTGTAGGATGTTTCAGACAATGAAAGCATATCTCCTGACGGTTAAAGATGCAGATATTAGTGCCTGCTCTGATCAAAGGTCACAAGTGTCTGCCTTTTGCAATATCAGCCCTGTTGATGACGCGGAGAGGGGGGAAAGCTAAATGCTTGCATTGAAAATGGCAAGCTCCTTCTTGCAAATGGACATTCTGTGTCATGTATGAATGTCTGAGTGCCAAACCATCAAGATCCCATGCCAATGGCCAAAGGTCATTACACAGTGCAAACATTATGTGACTCAGGATGTAATGGGGTAGTTATTAAGAAAAAGTTTGTTGAACAAGAGCAGTTCACTACAAAGGTAGTCGTCATTAGGATACAGATTGCACACTACACAGAGCCCCTGTAGCCCGCATCCATATGGATACCCAGTTCTTGAGTGGAGAAGTTAAGCTGTATGTCTTTCTGATGATATATATGATATGCTCATTGGAAATGTGGCAGGAACAAGAGCACTGAATGACCGGGACCCAGCATGGCAAGAGACTTGTGCTGTAACGACAAGGGCTCAGGTACAGAAACCAACGAAGAAGATGAATCCACGTATTGTCCCAGGAGGTATGGACTATAAGGAGGTATGGAGAGACGAGCTCATCAAAATGCAACAAGAAGATAATACGCTAGCGAAGCTTTGGGTTCAGACTGAAGGTAGATCTCGAGGACAACAGACGGCTCATTATGAGGTGAAAAACAAGGTACTGTATAGGATCTATAAGCATCCCCGAGTTAATAGTGGCAACGCTCAAGCAGTCGTACCCACTCTTCTAAGAAGACAGATCATGGAATTAGCACATAATTCCATGCTGGAGGACATTTAGGAGTTAAGAAGATTATGGATAAGATACTTAGCTCTTTTCATTGCCCTGAAATAGATGGTGATGTTATGAGGTTCTGTAGGTCATGTGATATCTGTCAGAAAACCATCAGTAAAAGAAGAGTGATGAAAGTGCCCTTGGAGATGTTACCTATTATTAATACACCATTTAAGCGTGTCCCTTGACATTATTGACAAGATTTACCCACCCTCGGAGCAGGGACATCAGTTCATCCTCATAATCATAGATCGCACTATCCGTTATCTAAATGCTGTACCACTCACGAACATTGACGCGGAGACAGTGGCTGAAGCTTTAGTAGACCGGTGCGACGAAATACCGAATCGGCGGCCATGATACAGAATCGGCACCGAATCGGCACTTTTCATTGGAAAATATTAGCATTTTTATGACCACATAGGTTCATACACACTTAATTACTGTAAATCCAGTCAAAATTTTGTGTTTCATGTGACTATTAATTAAAGAATCAGGATTTAGAGCGTAAGTGTGCTAAAGTTAGCGGAAGTGTTTCAGCCTCAGCTCGCCAACTCTCTTTGACAGACTTCTATTTTGCATAAATATTAATTTGAAGCGAAAATTGATGTATTTCCGGGAATATTTTGACACATTTATCAATATGTTGGTAATTATCCTTACTTATTATCCAATATAAAATTTTCTGAATTTGCGGGGGAACGTTTACCTACATTTAAAGCAGTAGTGCAATCTCTTGGCTATTTTTTGGTGCCTGGAATACATTCTGACACATTAGTAGGTTGGGGGAGTGGACTTTCTGCCCACCACTTGGTGGTGGTCGAATCAAAGTCCAAATGAAATGGAGAGATAGAAGAAGGGAAGGACAGAAAAAAGTATTTCATACAAGGAGGATGGAAACGTTACGAGAGGATAGAAAAATTGACCATAAGAGGGAAGTGGAGGAGCGACTGGGTAAATATGGAATGGAGCAGATGGGGGACGTGGAAGGTGTATGCAAGATATTCACAGACGAAATCTGTGCAGCATGTGAGGTGGTGTGTGGGGTGAAGAGAAGACGAAACGGGGTGCAGGGAGCAGCATGGTGGAATGAAGAGGTGAGAGAGGCTGTGGCACAAAAGAATAAGGCATATAGTGAGTGGATGAAAAACAGGGGCTTGGAAGAAGTTGAGAGACGGAAGAGAGAGCTATATGTAGAAAAGGAGAGAGGTGAAAAGATTAGTAAGAGAGATTAAGAAGAGAGTGAATGAGGAATTTGGGATGAACTTGATTGTAAAGTGGAGGAAAAGTAAGAAAATTTTTTGGAAAGAGGTAAGGAGAGTTAGACAGGGTGCCAAAAAAGTTTGTTGAGGAGTGAAAGATAAAAATGGTAGCTTACTAGTGGAGAAGGAAGAAAAAGTGAGCAGATGGAGAGAACACTTAAGGAATTTTGAACACAGAGAATGAAAGTATAAGTGGCTGGGGAATGGCTGGGAGAAGGAGGAATGTGAGAAGAGAGGAAAAAATCAGTGGGATGGAAGTTGTGGAAACAATGAAGAAAGTTAAAATGGGGAAAGCCCCAGGAATTGATGGAGTGCGTGGTGAAATCCTGAAGAATGGGGGAGAGATAGTAGTAGAATGGATGTGGAAGATGTGCAGATTGGCCTGGGAGAAAGGTAGAGTCACGGAGGATTGAGTCATGTATAATTATTCCCCTGTACAAAGGAAAAGGGGAAAAAGAAGTGTGTGGTAATCACAGGGGCATTTGTCTTCTTAGTGTAATAGGAAAAGTGTATGATAGGATACTTATTGACAGAGTTAGGGAAATAACAGAGGATTTAGTTGAAGAAGAACAGGGAGGCTTTAGGAAGGGAAGAGGTTGTATAGATCGGATATTCATTCTTAGATCTTTAGTGGAAAAGTTTCTAGAAAAGGGAAAGAAGTTGTATGCGGCCTTCATGTATTTGGAGAAAGCATATGACAGGGTGGATAGACAAGGATTGTGGAAAGTATTAAGAATATATGGAGTAGATGGGAAGTTGCTGAATGCTGTGAAGAGTATGTATATGATGGTGTTAAGGCTGCAGTGCATGTGGATGGTGAACTGAGTGAATTTTTTTATTTGAAGGTTGGGTTGAAACAGGGATGAGTCATGTCTCCATGGTTGTTCAATCTATACATGGATGGGATAATAAAAGAGGTACAAGGTAGGGCAGTGGATGTTGCAGTGGTCCTAATGAAAGAGGGCAGTGTTTGGAAACTCCCTGTACTCTTGTTTGCAGATGATACTGTGTTGAAGTGAAGACGAAGGGGAGCTGCAAGGCTTGGTGGATGAGTTTTGGAGAGTGTGTAAGAGACGGAATCTAAAGGTGAATGCAGGGAAGAGTAAAGTGATGGTCTTTGAGAGAGGTGAAGTCAATGAATATACAGTGAGGTTGGATGGTGAGGAAATGGAAAATGTGAGCACGTTTAAGTACTTGGGTAGTGTGATGAGTAAGGATGGAAGTTTCGAGGGTGAAGTGCTTGAAAGGGTACAACAAGGAAAAAAGGTTATTGGTTCCTTCAAAGCAGTGATAAGGAACAGGGACGTGAGCATGGAAGTGAAAAAGTTACTACATGATAGTATTGTGATACCATCTCTAACATATGGAAGTGAAGCTTGGACGTTGTTGGAGGAACAGAAGTCAAGAGTGAAAGCAATGGAAATGAGCTATTTAAGAGGAGCCTGTGGAGTCACATGGAGAGACAGGCTGACAAATGAGGATATAAAGGAGCGTTGTGGTGTGGATGTGGATGTGACAGGAAGCGTTAGGAGGAACACACTGAGGTGGTTTGGCCATGTGGAGAGGATGGAGGGTGAGACTGACGAGGAGAGTGTATGTGAGTGAGGAGGAGGGGGGAGAGGGAGGGGAAGGACGAAGATGAGGTGGAGGGATGGAGTGGAGAGGTATATGAGAGAGGGGGGTGTGAGTTAGGAGCAGAGCAGTGAAACGGCGGGGGACAGGGCGACGTTGAGGCGATTTGTTTGTGGCCACCCCGTAAGGGATTAAGGCGTCTGGGAATAGACAAAGAGATAGACCAAGGGAAAGGTGAAAAAGAAGTGTGTGGTAATCATAGGGGCATTTGTCTTCTTGGTGGAATAGGAAAAGTATATGGTAGGATACTTATTGACAGAGTTAGGGAAATAACAGAGGAATTAGTTGGAGAAGAACAGGGAGCTTTTAGGAAGGGAAGAGGTTGTGTAGGTAAGATTTTCATTATTTGATCTTTGGTGGAAAAGTTCCTACAGAAGGGAAAGAAGTTTTATGCGGCCTTCATGGATTTGGAGAAAGCATATGACAGGGTGGATAGACAAGGATTGTGGAAAATATGAAGAATATACGAAGTAGATGGGAAGTCGTCGTAGGCCGTGAAGAGTATATATGAGGGTGCTAAGGCTGCAGTGCGTGTGGATAGTGAACTGAGTTAATTTTTCTGTTTGAAGGTTGGATTGAAACAAGGATGTGTCATCTCTCCATGGTTGTTCAATCTGGATATGGAGGGGGTAATAAAAGAGAGACAGGGCAGTAGATGCTGGAGCTGCCCCGGTGAGAGAGGGCAGCGCCTGAAAACTCCCTGTACTGTTGTCTGCAGATGATGCTGTGTTGTTAAGTGAAAACGACGGGGAGCTGCAAGGCTTGGTGGATGAGTTTGGGAGAGTGTGTAAGAAACGGAATCCAAAGGTGAATGTAGGGAAGAGTAAAGTTATGGTCTTCGAGAGAAGTCAAGTCAATGAATGTACAGTGAGGTTGGATGAGGAGGAAATGGAAAATGTGAGTGGATTTAAGTACTTGGGTAGTGTGATGAGCAAGGATGGTAGTATAGAGGGTGAAGTGCTTGAAAGGGTACAACATGGAAGAAAAGTTGCTGGTTTTTTTAAAGCAGCGATAAGAAAAAGGGAAGTGAGCATGTAAGTGAAAAAGCTACTACGTGAAAGTACTGTGATACCAACACGTATGGAAGTGAAGCTTGGACCTTGTTGGACGGACACAAGTCAAGAGTGAGAGCTGTGGAAATGAGTTATTTGAGAGAAGCAAGTGGAGTCACATGGAGAGACAGACTGACAAATGAGGAAGTGAAGGAGCGTTCTGGTGTGGATGTGGATGTGACAGCAATCGTTAGGAGAAACACACTGAGGTGGTTTGGCCATGTGGAGAGGATGGCGAGTGAGAGACTGACGAGAAGAGTGTATGTGAGTGAAGTGGAGGGGGGGGAGAGGGAAGAGGAGGCCATGGATGAAATGGAGGGATGGAGTGGT
>NC_136996.1:25013157-25218157 GCF_032717465.1 Coenobita brevimanus
TTGCGATACTACTTTTCACATTTTCCATTGCCACACTCCAATCCCTCACATTAGTCGTTATAAACTTCCTAATCAGCCTGCTTATAACAGTGTGTGTCACACACACACACACACACACACACACACACACACACACACACGTACAAACAAACCCACACACACACACACACAGAGGAGAGAAAGAGAGAGGACAGAGGGAAGGTCGGTGATTCCTTGGCTGCCATCGGCTCACACCCGTAAAGAGGGAGGAGAGGTCAATGGAAGAAGGGAGGTGAGAATAAAAGATAGTTGAAATGAAACTAAAGCTAAACTACATCGACCCCATATGACCTCGACCTTTCACCCCTTGACCTTCCTGACCTAATCACCTGATCATCCCATTATACAGTATCATTGATAAAAGTTTGGTCCAAATCCGTAGAGGGTTATGGAGGATATCACTCTAACAGCGATAAACTAAATCTACCCTCATATGTCCTTCACCTCTGACCTAGCTGACCCAATCAGTGCATCATGTCCTCTTACTGTATCATTGACAAGAAGTTTGATGGAAATCAGCCGATAGATTCAGGAGATATCGCGCCTAGAAAAGTATTATGGACACACAAAAGCACCAACACAAACAACCACGCACGCACGGACGAATAGACCTATCACTGAATGCCTCTTCCACCACAGAGTGGCGGAAGGAAAATAAAATAATCCATTACCAGCCACGATATATCAGAAAAAATCGTATTGAAGAGATTTAACCCATTAACTCCATGGTTTCGTGTGTGAGGGATTGTGTTGGAAGGGTGCTAAGCATACTGCCCTCCACCTACTGGCTCATAGTTGCGAACCTCATAGGTCCCTACCCCAGGGTTCACTTCTTTATTACTTCGTCTAGGAAGGAGTCCGGCGAGGTATTGTTGTTGGGCGAGTTTCTTTGTTGCTGATTGCCGGAATTGAAATATTCGGCAAGCATGTTGGTCAGTTCCGTATGTTTGTCTGTTTGACTGTCTATTTATTTGTCTGCATTCTTCAGGTCACAGTTGTGCGCCAATCGCTCTGAAAAAAAAAATCAGAAGATAGAAACCCATAAACTCTGGAAGCCTATTGTTCTTAATGAAAATCGGTCAAATGCCCTAAGGTGGGTGGGGGGTTGAAAACCCTCAATGGTCGTGGGTCCAGAAATTGTCGGGACCCGGTGGCTGCCAAGTCCCGGCACAATTTTTTACATTTCGAAAATCGACTTTTCTCTCTTACCAAATTGAAGAGAAACGTCTGGAGCACCGGGCAATGCAATTTTTAGCTTCCTAAACCCATCCTGTGCTTGGCAATGAAGCGCGAAAAATTTCGCCAAATGACTGCCGACACACCGATGAAAAACAGAGACGCTCGGATCCAAGGAGGTAGGTAGGAAAGAGGGGAAGACGACCTCATGACCTGACTGTGAAGTCGCTGACCTGTCATCCAGAGCCTTCAATATGGCGGATACCAGGTGACAGCTCACGCCTACCACCTCTTGTTACTACCTCCAGGACACTGTTTGTCCATAATGATGGCACTGTTTTTTTTATTAAACTTACTGATGCGGTAGATTTATTTCATAAATAACTAATATTTTACTGCATACTAAATGGACACAGAAACCAATTTAGAGATATTACAAGCTTTTATAGAGGCTACCACCAATTCATTGATTTTTCTTTACTTACATATTTCTATGCCATTAAACAGCACTAACTTATAGTATTTCTACTTTGAACAGCTTTTAGAGCAGTGTTTCTTGCAGTAAACTGTTTTCCTGCATAAGAATACCTCACCTGTAAATAGGTGTCAGCAACCGCTTTGATTAGCAATACTGGTTATGAACTGAGATTGTTTTCCAGATTTTCGGGAAAACAGTTCAATAGCATTTGCAACCTCGTATGTTGTCGGTTCACATGGAGTAGGATGTTCAGGGTGCCTCCTGCGATTATCCTTTTTCTGTAGAGGAGCAGGAAAAACTTCAAAAAAGCTTGGGACAACAATATCACGCAACCTCACGTACCTCAAAGACGTCCAGTCAAAATCCTTTGGCTTGAAATGCATGGAGCTGAGACAGGATGAGGAATGTGGTGTATAATTCTCTCGCCCTATAGCCACTATCCATTGCTGCCTTCTGGCTGGATCCATCGGAATCCTACAATGCTTAGTTATAAACAACAATTTCAGCTTTGTATTTATCGTCCCCACATAATTACTCGTAAACCTGTGCATTACGGCATAACCGACGTAAGTACACACATACATATACACCAGATACACACTCACGCACTGCCACTATTGTAATAACAATAATAAAAAATGGCACACAAATGAGTAAAATGTCCTGATTAAAATCGCTTAATAAGCAGAATAAATTATCGGTACAAGAAGGACATTTTTCTTTTTTTTACGTGTTCGACTTTGGGGAATGGACACATGACTAAAGTACGAGTAACATAAAATCTGGCTAGAATATTAAACTGTAAGGGCACTTACCTATGAAAGTAATCGATGGGTCAGATTTTTCGTTGTCTCTTTCATTACATCCGAATGCAACACAATTGGTAGGCATTTTATGGATGTAGCAGAGAGCTTTGCACACTACCTCTCATTCTCATAGCTGAACTAGAAATGAGTCTACTATGACCATTCCACACAACGGAAATCCAGGTGAAAGGTGACCATTATCTGGCAGGTGTTTGCCCCAGGAAATAGTCAGGTCAGGCTGTCACCCGGGCACCCGCCACATTGAAGGCGTCTGGATGACAGATCAGCAGCTTCACCTCATTCCCCAGGATTAGGGAGCCATGCCGACTCCACTATGCTCGGATCTATCCGACAAGGCCTCTACTGCCCAAAGGCCGGTGAAAAGTAAGAAAACACACTCGGATCCTCCTGGCAAGGGGAGAAGACGCGGGGGAAGAGGGGGGAAGAGGGGAGGGGGTAAGAGAGGAGAAAAGGAGGAGGGGGGAAGAGGAGAGAAAGTGGGTGGGGGAAGAGGGGGGAGGGGGAAGAAGAGGAAAGAGATGGGAGAGGGGAAAAGGGGAAGGGGAAGAGGGGGGAGGGAGGGAAAAGGGAGGAAAGAGAGGGGGAGGGGGGGAAAGGGACGAAGAGGGAGGGGTAAGAGGGGAGAGGGGGAAGGAGGTGGTGGAGGGGAAGAGGGGGGATCCATCCAGCTAGCACTCTGCTTATGGCAATTGCATTTCTTTATTCCTTTGTTTGTATCTTTGTTAACAATATTAAGGAAAAACGGCTGAATGAAATTACATGAAACTTTCAGGATATATGGACACTGGTCCAAAAAGGAAGTGATTGAATTTTGGAGGTAATCGAATGACCCCGAAAGGTCAAAATCAAGGTCACAGATTTTCATAGGACTATAACTTGAAACTGGTTTAAGATTGAGACATTTACTGTTATCAACATACAGGTACCCCCATACGGACTTTCATTTGGCAACAAGACCTTTGACCCTGGGTGACCTTGAATGGTAAAACTCAAGGTCACGGACATTCAGGGGACTTTAAAGCTTTCGACAGAGTTTGGAACAGTCCCTTACAATCCAAACTCCTTGCTATGGACTGAAGTTTTTGTTCCTCTAATTTCCTCATATCTCAGTGACAGAAAAATAAGAGTAAATGTAGATGGTGTATATTCCAATTTCCACTCAAACACCAGCCTCCCACAAGGATCAGTTCTGGAGACACCCCTATTCCTAGTTCATATTAATTGATATCTTATGTCACCCACAATCCCATCCATTCATATGCAGATGACTCAACACTTCACAGTTCATTCGCGATCAAACACCCATTTACAAAGTTTAATATCTCTAATCCTCAACTCAGTGCAGCCATCTCCATAAATCAAGTCTTACCTTAGATTAATAAATGGGGACAAAATAATTTTTTCTCATTTAATGCTAGTAAAAGCAAATACATACAGTTTACTAATAGACAGATATTGCCAGATTCGCATAATACCTTCAGTGCTACTAATATTCCCATCTCCAAAGCTATTGAAATTCTCGGTTTTTCACTTAACAATGCCCTCAGCTGGACCTCTCATGTCAGATCACTTGCTAAAACCGCCTCAAAGAAAATTAGACTATTGTACAGAGTCCATAACTTCATTGACGAGCAGTTAGCTATAATTCATAAGTCATGTGTGCTCTCAGGTAGAAAAATGCTCACCCTTGTGGAATGGATGTGGAGAGGTTGCATAAAACACCGAGACAAAATTCAGAACAAAGCTGTTGGAATTATTAATAACCCTGCTATTATAAATAAACTACCTCCCCTACAAGTGAAAAGGAATGTTGCCTCCCTTGCGTTATTTTACAGATACTTTTATGGCAAATCCTCAGACGAAGTTGCGTCTATTGTGCCAGGGCAGTACTCCCAAGGTGGATGGAAAGCTGATGACAGGAACAGCTGGAGCTCCCGTTTCATCAGCTCTCGGGACTAGTTCCCGACAATACCCCTTTGCTGAACTTTTTCAGTGTTTCAGTAACACAGAGAGTAAGCCAGCATGCTCTCCAGCACATGTATCTCTAACTGTCAACGCCAAATTACATGCACGGTACATACTAAACTTCCTTTTCAAAATTAAAAAAGAAAAATGACTGCTGTAAATCAAGCCTCTGAGTCCGGGGGAGGGGGGAGGGACCATAAATTCCCCCACCATCCACCCCTCTCCTGGTGACGACTCAGAGAGATGCCTGGAACCACTGTCTGACTCACTTCTTCCTCATTTCTGCAACATTCGCGGCCTTTCTTCTAACTTTCTCTCTGATGAACACCACCTCTCTTCCACTAAACCTCACCTTGTCTTTTGACAGAGACTCAGTTGTCTGAGGCAACTGACAGCAAATCCTTTTCTGTTTCCTCTTACTTTCTCTATACTCATTCCAAAGCCAAAGGTGGATGTTGTGTATATATACTGTACGCAACGATTTATCTTGCTCTCGTGTTCCTGAACTTGATTCTTCTGAATTCTCTACTCTCTGGCTTCGGCTTTCTTATCATTCTCGGACTAAATACATCTGCGCTGTTTACTTATCCCCTAATTCTACTGACTATCAAAAATTCTTTGACTATCTTACTTCTACAGTGGAACACATTCTATCCATTTCTCCTTCCTCTGAAATCTCCATTCTAGAAGATTTCAATGTGCACCACCACCTTTGGCTCTCCGTTCCTTTCACTGATCCACCTGGTGAACAAGCCTACATTTTTCTATCCTTAACCCATCACGTCCCCAGGCTTTTCGCATCTCAGACACCCCCCAATCCCGAGCTATTTTGGAAAAAAAAATTTTTGGCTAAAACTTTCAGCTTCTGTTAAGAAACAAAGGAAAATCACCAAGAAAGGGCTTACCGTGGTCCATCAGTGGTCGGAACAGGTGAATTCCCCCTCGCCAGGTACGGTATCGTATTCTATCATTGACGTAAGTCGCTCACGTTTTCTATGGTAGGAAATATTGGGAGAAACAACAAACAACACCTCTACATTTATTGAATTTGAACTAATAAACAATAAGAGTAACAATAAAATGAATTTCAAACACATACAGTATATATGAAAAATAAGCATTGTACCTTCGCGCGAGCATAGCGAGTTGGGTCCGAGCGGTAACATGCTATGTGTTAAGTTTCTTGTATCAGTCAACATATCATTTTTTCTACTTGTATACTACTGTTTCATAGACATTTTACAAATTTTTACTGTTTGTAAATGTTTTCAGACGTTTTCATTCATTACGATGACATACAGCATAAGTACAGTATAGCGCACATCTGCTTACTAAGCGCACTTGCTATAACTCGTATTTCAACATACCCAATTGTTTTATCACTTTCCTATTATTTTTTCCTTTACATAGAACCTTTCCTCCACCACTGTAAATGTTTTCAATTATTTACCTTCATTACGAGGGCATTTAGCGAAATGCTAGCGCATATTCACGTAGCAAGCACAATCTCAAACACTCGGTTTCATCTTCTACTTTATTTTTGCACTCCAATTATACTTTTCCACTTACATTACACACGTTTACACCGCTATACTGCACTATACATAGTTACTAGCATTATTTATTCTAGTGAGCGTCAGAATATCGCACGAAAATACCCTCGCAATGAATGTTTCGACAAACAAAATACTCAAACACTTACATACAAATTTTTCACTTATATTACACACTTTCCCACTTGTTGACTCCTATTTTCTTAATTACGGGCCTTATTCATTCCACTAAGTGTCAGGGAATCGCATCTATATACACACGCTAGGAATATTTTGACTTAGAATATATTTCAGCACTTACAATAATTTGAACTTATATTATACCCGTTTGCATTTCCCATAATAATATTTACATATTTACGGGCCTTATTTATTGCACTGAGCGACAGAATATCGCATAAAAAAAAAAAACTCGCTAGGTATGTTTCCACTTACATCATATTTATACACTTACTATTTTTGCACTTATGTTATACACGTATCCACTTTATACTAATATTTTCGGATCAACAGGACTTATAATTACACTGAGCGTCTGTTTGTCGCATTTACTTCAGAGTTACAGCGTCCTATCGCATTCACACCATATTAGAACTGCATCAAGGTGTGATACTCGCTGAAACATGGGTGAATACAGAGACCCACGTCACACTCGACGCACTCATAGCGGGTGTCCTTCCTCTGTGTGGTGAGTCTCACCCGGGAATTGCTACACACGTGACACCTCCGTTGGGGCCTAGGTCTGTTTGGCTGGGGAGGGAAAGGAGTGGGGAAATGGCGGCCTGATATATTCAGGGGAGTTTGGGCAATAGGGGCAGTGCGGGTGCGATGTTGGGGCCTTTCAACAGCATACCGTGCAAACATCTCTCCTGTGAGCTCCCTCACAAACCCTTCAAAGGTTTCCTGAACTCCTGTTGTCATGGCATGCAGGTGGTGGCAATTCAGAGCAGTGATATCTAGCAAGTGAAAGAACAGTTTCTTATACCACTACATCGTGGTCCTGGCACACTCTACCGTCGATATCATGGAGTCTGACTGGTCCACCAGGCGCATGTTTATGTTATAATCCAGGACACACTCAGGTTTCCATATGTGACGCCTGTTCTCGCTCCAGTAATCCACGGAATCAGTACGGTGCATCAAGGGGCGGTGAAGCGTTGACAAGAGGCTTACTTCTCTACTATGGTTCCACACAGTTGCAAGTAAGTTGTTGGCTTTGAAGAAGACAACCTCACTCCTGTCAAGTTTCCGCCCTACCTTGATCATGTGACGCCGGTTCACCTTCACGGTTCCACAGATTCCCGTTTCATGCATGTGTAGATAATGAGCGAGAAGAGGGCTTGTGTACCAATTGTCCAGGTATAGGACGTGACCATGACGAATGTAGTCTTCTATCATTGTCTTTACCACTGCTCCCGACAGCCCAATACTCCGATCTTCTATTATGGCTGTCTGTGCACCGGTGTACAAGACTATGTTTTGCACATAATCAGTCCTACAGTCACACATAACAAAGATCTTGAACCCAAAACGGTGCCTTTTGCTGGGTATATACTGCCTAAATGAAATATTGCCTCTCCATAACACGAGACTCTCATCTATGACGAGGTCTCTAAAGGGATGAAATGACGAACGAAAGGTTTGCCTCAGGTGATCAAAGACCAACCTAATTCGCCTCATCTTATCTGTGTCGTTCGCATTTGCAGGATCATCAGCATCGTAAAAGTGGAGGCAACTTAGAATTTGTTGGAAGCAATTACGGCTCATGACTTGCCCAAATATTGGTGTAAACATAACAGGGTCCCTTGTCCAGTAGGCCGGAATTCTGTTCTTTCGTATAATACCAATCAAAAGGACCAGGACAAAAAATAAGAACATTTCTGAAAGGGAGACAGGTTAATCATATATGACAGAATGCCTGCTCCTTGTTCCCAATCTTTCACTCTCACGGTGCTGGGTGCTTGCAAAACGGTTGGTTTGGTCAACAATCTGCTCCACGAAAGCCTCACTAAAAAACAGGTGGAAAAAATCCAGCCTTGTGGGATTAGAGTGAATTCCAGGATCAATGCAGCCAGCGCACCCCTGCTGAGTGAAGGGGTGAATGAGGGGAGAAAAATCACTCCCATCCTCCCAATTCCATCCCACAAATCCCTCGTCCCCATCATCCCCATCAGCACCTTCGTCTGGGAGGGGAGGAGAGGCTGGTGGGGAAGGTTGGGGAGAAGGAGTGCGTAGGGCTTCCCAACTTGCACTCCTCTTCCCTCGGCCTTTACCCTTTCCCTTTCCCTTATCCTTACGGCCTTGAGGAACATTAGGGGGCTGTGGGGGTGAAGTTCGGGAATACTGGGGAGCATAAGACATGCTGGGGAGTGGTTCCTCCCCACCTTCCCCCTCCATCACAACACCACGTGATTTTTCATGCACCCTCACTCGCCCACATGTTTGGGAATACTGGGGAGCATAAGACGTGCTGGGGAGTGGTTCCTCCCCACCTTCCCTCTCCATCACAACCCCACGTGATTCAGGACGCACCCTCACTCGCCAACATGATACACCCCGCCGTCTGACACCACCTAGGGAGAGCGATGACTCACTCCCACCACTCTCACTTTCCATACTCCTCCCTGCACTTTCCCTTTCACTCACCACTCCCTCCACGGCACTTCCTACCTTCCCAAACAAAAGACTAGGCCCATACCTGCTCGTCTGACGTGGTGTTTGCTCGGGGCCACGATGAGTTATTACCTCACGTCCGTACCACGTGGCAGCAAGTCCCACGGCTCTGTCCTCGTCCTCGTCCTCGTCCTCGTCATCAAATTCGGGTTCCACATCACTTTGAGGCTGGGCAGACGATGTTCCACGTTGTTTTTTGGCCAGCTGCCCCTCTCTAGCAGCATGGTAAGTCACGTATTGCCGCTTCCTGGGGGACGGGACTTCCTCATCACTGCAGGTGGTTTCCTCCTCCTCTGGCTGCACACAATCTTTGTCAACAACCTCATCATCCAGTGGGGAATCACTGTTGCCTGTAAAGGCGTCAAGGGGGGCTTGAATTTCGTCCTCTGAGAGACCTCTCTTCACCATGACTGAGCAGGACCGTTGCTAACATGTGAATGACCGTGCCGCGGGTGAGCGCGGGTCGTGCGGGATCACCGAGTTTCCCTGTCTGGTGGCAGGTAGGGGAAGGTCGAGCACCCCTACGTACTGAAAATCAAGAGAGAATTTTGAAAATTGTGCAAATTATACACCTTGAAATTGCACGACGTATCGGTACGTTGCTGGGACTGGCAAATGCAAAATGTTGCAACGTACCCATACGTCGACAGGACGCGGCGGGTTTGACCTAGAGCAGCTTGTACAGCACCGTACCCGTATCCCTGACCACCTTTTGTTTTGTTTTTTATAAATAACAGAACAGAGGAAGGAAAAACAAATGAGTAAAAAAAAAAAAAATCCATACACCAGATTACTGGCATCCTCCGTTTATAAAATATCTGTAACAGTTAAACTTGAACAGCTGTGGTTTGAAATTTGGAGGGAAACAACTCTGGGGAAGTGAATTCCAGAGAGACACAGTTCTGGGAATGAAAAAATTCTGATAGGCAGAAGTTCTGCAATATGGCTGAGTGACATTCCAGTCATGAGCGCTACCAGATGCCCGTGTAGCACGAGGGAAGGCATGGAGAGGTGGCACCATTGACTCAACTTCGTCTGAGCATTTGCCAAAAACATATCTGTAAAATCATGCAAGAGAGGCAGCATTCCTTCTTACATTCATGGGAGGTAGTTTATATGTAATAACAGGGTTGTTAATGAATCTAACAGCTTTGTTCTGAATTTTGTCTAGTTGTCTTAACCCGTCACGTCCCGAGGTTTTCCGCACCTCCAACGTCCCCCAATCCCGAGGTATTTTTGAAAAAAAAAAATTTTGGCTAAAACCTCCGCTTTTGGTGAGAAACATCGAAAATTCATTGAGAAATCACTCACCTGAGGTTTAAAATACTCGATGCTGCTAGGAGTACCTCCTTACCCGACTGGGTTCTCTATCAGGCTGGCAGCAAAGAAAACGAGTTCTATGGAAGGGTAACTATTTCACACCACTCATAAACGGTATTTATTTATTTACTTGGTAGGAATTTATATGTAGTATGAGAGTATATTGGTTTTCAATCAGTAATATAGGCATTATAAGCATTGTTCCACTCACTAACTAATCACCATACCTGACCTTCTTTTGCCACATTACCTGATCATTATTTCTGACTGTTTCTTCTTCTAATGGTATGTAAACTTTGTCCTCCACATTGTCATCGATTGGGGAATCACTCTGGCCCTGAATATCTTTACTGGCCAGGTCACTGGTAACAGGTGAATTGCCGAGACAGTGGCATGAGGGGGGGACAGGGGAGGTTATGCGGTGTAAGGCATTGTCCCTGCTTGGCATCTTGTTGAGGAATAGAGGAAGGTGTCCCGTGTATACGTACAAAAAATCACACTCGAAAATTGAAAATTGTGCAAATTAAGGACCTTGCAATTGCATGACGTACCAGTACGTCGCCGGGACTGGCAAATGCAAAATGTTGCAACGTACCCATACGTCGACGGGACGGGGCGGGTTAATGCAACCTCTCCACAACCATTCCACAAGGGTGAGCAATATTCATGCTGAGAGCGCACATGACTCTTATAAATTATAGCTAACTGCTCATCGGCGAAGAACTTACGGACTCTGTACAATAATCCAAGTTTCTTTGAGGCAGTTTTAGCAAGTGATCTGACATGAGAGGTCCAGCTGAGGGCACTGTTGAGTGAGATGCCAAGAATTTCAATACTTTTGGAGATGGGAATATTAGTAGCACTGAAGGTAATGTACGAATCTGGCAATATCTGTCTATTAGTAAACAGTATATATTTAGTTTTACTAGCATTAAAAGAGACAAGGTTGTTTTGTCCCCATTCACTGATCGTAGATAGATCTTGCTTTGTGGAGATGGCTGTACTGAGTTGAGAGTTAGAGGTATTAGACTTTTTAAATGGGTGTCTGAGTGTGAATGAACTATGTAGTATTGAGCCATCTGCATATGAGTGAATGAGATTGTGGGTAACAGATAAGAGATCATTAATATGAACCAGAAATAGGGTTGGCACCAGAACAGATCCCTGCAGCATGCAGGTGTTAATTGAGTGGAAATTGGAATATACATCATCTACTTTTACTCTTATTTTCCTGTCACTAAGATATGAAGAAATCAAAGGAACAAAAGACGTTAGTCCATAGCAAGGTAGTTTGGACAGCAGGGAACGGTGCCATACTCTGTCGAAAGCTTTAGAGATATCAAGAGCTACTGGATGAGTTTCTCCAAAAAGAGAGAACACCAACATACTTGACCTCTTTCTTGCAACTAATCGTTCTGCTAACACTGTTAATCTTTCCTCTCCATTGGGCTTCTAAGAACACAACGTTATTACCTGAACCTGTCCTATTGCTCCAGTACAGCCTGTGGACCATCCAAAGAAACGTCGTCTGTGGCACTTTGGAGCTGCAGATTGGGAGGCCCTCAGGCAGTACTTCTTTGATTTTCCCTGGAATGATTATTGCTTCCATGGCTGGGAATCATCTGAGTGTGCCTTGCGCATTAGAGAGGTTATTCTCTCGGGCATGGAGGCATACACTCCTTTCTCATATCCTTTGACTAATGCAAGAAAGCCTTGGTTTAATTGCGCTTGTTCTAATGCTGTCCGCAACAAGGACAGGGCCTATAAAAGGTACTGGAGCCAACCCACCCCTGAATCACATTTTGTTTATGTTTCTGCCCGGAATCGTGCTAAGTCTGTTCTTCGCACTGCTAAAAATAATTTCATCCGCACTAAATGCTCTCAGCTCTCCAACTCGAACTCTTCCCGCTCCTTCTGGCACCTTGCCAAAAACCTTTCTAACAACTTTACCTCATCATCCATCCCTCCTCTTTTCTATTCTGATGGCTCTGTAACTATTTCTTCTACTGATAAAGCAGATCTCATCACTCAGACTTTCTCCTCCAATTCTACCTTAGACGATTTTGGTGCTGTTCCTCCATCGCTTCCTCCCTCAGACTTCCTCATGGCAGACATTAAAATTTCTTCAGCTGATGTATATTGTGCCATCACTGGCCTCAATATTAACAGGGCATAAGGGCCTGATGGAGTCCCTCCTGTTGTCCTCAAGAACTGTGCTTCAGTGCTTACACCCTTCCTAGGTAAACTCTTTCGCCTTTGTCTGTCAACTTGTACCTTTCCTTCTTCCTGGAAGTTTGCTCTCATTTAGCCAGTCCCAAAGAAAGGTTGCCCATTCCCAACCCTCTAACTATCGTCCAATTGCTTTAACATCCTGTATTTCAAAAGTTTTCGAGTCAATTCTTAACAGAAAATTTTTAAAGCATCTTTCCTATCACAACCTTCTTTCTGATCGTCAATATGGGTTCCGTCAGGGACGCTCCACTGGTGATCTCCTCACCTACTTTTCAGACTCATGGACTTCCTCCTTTCGGGACTTTGGCGAAAGCTTTGCCATTGTACTTGACATCTCAAAAGCTTTCGATCGAGTCTGGCATAAATCTTTAATTTCCAAACTGCCCTCTTATGGTTTCTATCCTATCTGTGCCTTCATCTATAGCTTCCTTTCTGGTCGTTCTATAGCTGCTGTTGTAGACAGCCATCGTTCTTCTCCTACATCTATCAACAATGGTGTTCCTCAGGGCTCTGTCCTATCACCAACTCTCTTCCATTTATTCATCAATGACCTTCTAAGCTGTACATCTAACCCTATCCGCTCGTACGCTGATGATTCCACCCTTCACCTGTCTATTCAGTTTCTGCAACGTCCATCTCAGCAGTTACTTCAACAAACAAGGGATGAGTCTGTGGCACACCTAATGTCTGATTTGGCTCGTATCTCTGACTAGGGTGAAAATAATCTTGTTTTTTATGCATCAATAACTCAGTTTTTACACCTATCAACCCGACACAATCTTCCACAGGAGTACTCTCTAAGGTTTAATAATATCCAGCTCAGTCCTGCATCATCCTTGAACATGCTTGGGGTTTCATTCACTCGGGTCTTATCTTGGAAAAATCATTGAATCTCTTGTAAAATCTGCTTCCAAGAGATTAGGTGTGCTAAGCCGACTCCGTACCTTCTTCACCCCTGCACAGTTGTTGACTTTATACACGGGTTTTATTCGCCCCTGTTTATAGTACAACTCTCATGTATGGGGAGACTCCCCATATACAGCACATCTCAATAGGTTGGAGTCAAAGGCATTTCGTCTCATCAACTTTCCTCCTCTTACTGACTCCCTTCAACCTCTGTCTCGTCGCTCCACTGTTGCATTTTTATCTCTTTTCTATCGCTGCTTCAATGGTCACTGCTCCTCTGAACTGTCTGCTTGCATCCCTCCACCTCTACGACCCGTCTTGCAATAAACTCTCATCCCTTTTCTGTCCAGCTCTCTAATGCAAGAGTTAACCGTTACTCCCAATCTTTCATTTATGCAACAGGTCAGCTCTGCAACTGTCTCCCTCTGTCTGTATTTCCTACTTCCTATGATCCCCAGTCTTTCAAACGCAGTGTGTCCAGGCATCTCGAAATGAACGGATCTTGAATTTGGCTCTCTTTTGTATTGTTTTTGTTTGTTTTTGTAAGGAACGGTTTACGGGCTCTTGGCCTTTAGTTCCTTCTTTCTTGCATAAAAAAAAAAAAAGCCTTTCCATGCCTTTCCTTGTACTACACTGACATCTGGTAGCGCTCATGACTGGAATGTCACAGCCACACTGCAGAACTTCTGCCTATCAGAATTCTTTTATTCCTCGACCTGCATCTCTCTGAAACTCGCTTTCCCGGAGTTGCTGTTCAGGTCCAACTGTTACAAATTTTTTATAAATGGAAGACGCCAGTTATCTGGTGTATGAATTCTCTTTTATTGCTTTGTTTTTCCATCCTCTGTTCTGTTATTTAAAATTTAAGAAAAAAAAAAAAAAGAAAGACAGATATTTACTATTGTTAACATATAGGAAGTCCAATATGGGCTTTTTTGAGTAACATGACCTTTGACCTTAGGTGACCATGAATGGTCAAAATCAAGATCACGGAAATTCAGAGGGCTATACCTCAAAACTGGCTGAAGATAGATATTTACTAGTATCAACATATAGGAAGTCCCATATGGTTTAATAATTAGTACCGAGTCAGTATTACCATCAATGAAATAACTGCTGTCCAGCGAAGTTTGTTTGTTCCTGACACCACTAGTTAACTTTTGAAAATGCCCAGTTCTGTCCTTCACCGAGGACACTGGCAGCAAATGGATTATGACATTTGAAGGCTGCATGATGAATGTGAGTGTGTGTCTATGGATACAGACTGTATATATATATATATATATATATATATATATATATATATATATATATCATCTCATCAGCCGTTTGTGTCCACTGCAGGTCCTGCCTATCCCGACGGAAGTCGAGACAATACAGCCAATGTATCTCTACCAATTGGCTTAAGCTGTCTAGCAGAGATTGTATGTAGGGTGAGAAGTGCTTGTAAGAGTAATTGTAGTGTTGGAGTGGCTTTGGATGTGTGTGTAGTCTGTGAACCAAGTGTAATCGGCCTGCACAAGCCGACTGGGTGCAAGCATGCTTTATAGTATGCGACACTGGTTCAACCACAGCACCCCTTGTGTCCGCCAACGCAGTACATGGCCTGAAGAATGCTCCCGAAGTTTATTACCCTGACGGGACGCGAACCCTCGTTCTTCAGTGTACGAAAACGCACACTTTACCACTGTACCACAGAGTATATATATATATATATATATATATATATATATATATATATATATATATATATATATACATACTGTGTGTGTGTGTGTGTGTGTGATATATATATATATATATATATATATATATATATATATATATATATATATATATATATATATATATATATATATATATATACTGTGTGTGTGTGTGTGTGTGTGTGTGTGTGTGTGTGTGTGTGTGTGTGTGTGTGTGTGTGTGCACTTCATTTTTCAACCTGTACTACCAATTAGCTTACCTGATCTCACGATACACTCTACCCAAGTATACCTTGACAGGCATATCAGACTGCCTGAACTACCTAGATTATGATGGCAATACACTCGTTAATATTGTTCAGGCGATAATGTTGACAGTTTATGACAGGGACGGTGGTAAGCAAAAGCAGTTCTGAAGATATTAGGCACAATGGATCATTAAAATAACAGTAACAACAAACACCAAAACAACAACGAGAGTAATGATAATACTAATACTAATACTAATACTAATAATAATAATAATAATAATTATTATTATTATTATTATTATTGATAGTAGTATTAGTCATAGCAGTAGTAATAGTAATAGTAGTAGTAGCAGTAATAGTAGTAGTACTAGTAGTAGTAGTTGTTGTTGTTGTTGTTGTTGTTGTACTATTACGACTACTACTGCTACTACTACTACTACTAATACTACTACAACTACTTCTACTACGACTACTACTGCTACTACTACTACTACTAATACTACTGCAACTACTGCAACTACTACTACTACTACTACTACTACTACTACTGCTGATAATAATAATAATAATAATAATAATAATAATAATAATAATAATAATGATAATAATAATAGTAGTAGTAGTAGTAGTAGTAGTAGTAATAATAATAATAATAATAATAATAATAATAATAATAATAATAATATTGATAATAACGATGATGATGATGATGATGATGATGGTTGTAATGATGATTATAGTAATAAGGATGATAATAATGATGAAAATAAGAAGAACAATAATAACAATAATACCTAGAGGGACACTCAGTGGACCGCATCTCTCCAACAGGGGCCTAGAATCTTTAACACGATCTGGATCGGTCTCAAAAGTTAATCGATTGTTCCCTAGGACATGGGCTATTTAGCCATCAAATTTGGTCCAAATCTTAGATTTTGAGTAATCCTGCTAACAGACAAACACACAGACAAGGGTGAAAACATACTCTACTTGTCGGAGTGAATAATAATAATAATAATCTATCTATCTGTCTATCTATCTATTGCCAGACGCCATAATCCCGCACGGGGTGGCCAATGACTCTGAGTTATTTGTTTTACAGGGAGGGGCACTAACCCTCCATCAACCCACTTGACACGTAGGGAGCACCTATGGTTTGTTATATAATAATAATAATAATAATAATAACAATAAAAAGGTTGATCCATAGAGTGCAATGCTCACATGCCCACAAATTGGCCTAAAGGCCGAGCATTTAACATTGCTTTATGACCTTAACCTATATTGCTACACTCAAAATTGAATTCCTTTATTCATATTGTGCTCAAAACGTTCCCACAAGGTTTTGTCTAAGCGAGATTGATACAGCGTAAGTTGACCTTGCCAAGAGAACTTGAATTTTGACCTTTCTCTGAGACCTTGATATTCAATTTCTTGCTTTCCAAATCTGAATCCCTTATTCTCGCCGTGCCTTGAAAAATTACACCAAATTTGGTCTAAATTGGATAAAATTAATTTATGCTGAAATGCAGTGTTCACTGATCTTGAAACTATTGTTCTCGCTAACAGTGGTCAACCCCATGACTGACATTTAACACATTCAGTAAGTTTGATACAAATCAGATTAAAAGTGTTTTAGTTAATTTGTTCACATTTAGACACGCGTCGAACTCGGACCTGGCCTTGGGGCCTTGACCTTTGTCTGATTGTTCTGAAAATCGACTCATTTGTTTTTGCCATAACTTGAATCATTCCACCAGTTTTGGCCAAATTTGGATAAAAACTGTTTAAGCTGATTATGGTAGGTCAATGCTTGACAGCCATGTGACCTTGACAGTTGCATTTTGTTTGTCAATCAATAGGTTTCCGTATTGGTAGATCCTCATCTAATCCACCTGGTTTGGTTATAAATGAAATTAAAATTTGCTAAGTTTTGTTCACACACACACACACACACACACACACACACACATACATGAGCGCACTGGCACAGGCACAGGCGCTCGAAACTCGAAACTCACACTCAAACTCGAAACTCGAAGCTTAAAGCTAAACTCACACTCAAACCCAAACTCACATTCACAGCCACACTCGTACACACACACACACACACACACACTCACACACACACAGGCACGCAAGCACGCACGCACACGAGAGAGAGAGAGAGAGAGAGAGAGAGAGAGAGAGAGAGAGACTAATACCCCCTGTCAGTTGGATGTAATAATTAAATCAAAGTGACCTGAGGTCACAACACCCCGCCCGCACCGGCTGAATTTTGGTCAAAGTCACTTAGGGTGAAAGGATTTTTTTTTTTTTTTTTTTTTTTTTTTTTGCTTGTCCGACTTCTGGGCGAAGAGTTCAGTGCCTATTTCCAAGTCCCAGTGGTCCTCCATGGGGCCCAGTAGTCCTCCTACATCTCCACATGTCACCACGTTGACTTGATAATAGCACTAGTACCCAATGAAACGGCAGTTTTTGATATTTAAAACTATAAAGTTTGATGGACCTTGAGTTTGTCCTTTAAAGATCATTCAAGGTCACATCCTATGGTGCTCACAGACCCTTCATACTTGACTTAATATTAGTGATTAATAGTAACCACGTGCCTACCTCTCACCATTTCGATGATTTAAAGCAAAATATGTGACCTTGACTTTGACCTTTTAAGGTCACCCAAGGTCAAATGTAATGTTGCCAATAGAATACCCATATATAACTTCCTATTAGTGATTAAGAGTAACCATGTGTCTATCTCCGACTGTTTGCCTTCTTTGGCACTTTGAAAAATTGGCTCCAAATTTGGAGCCCCTCACTCCCACTCGCACCCCTGGTGGATTTTCACCAAAATCGAATCACTTCCTCAGCTTCACATACCCAACACTTGTGCAAAGTTTGAAGATAATCCGTTAGTTGGTTCAAGAGTTAGTCGATGCACAGACTCTCAAATTAATAATATATAAATAGATAAATAAATAAATAAACTCCGACGATAACACACTTTCCTTCCACAATGAATTGCAGGGGGGTGAATTATAATAATCATCATCATCATCATCATCATCCGGACCTCCTTTCCCACCCAAGGGCAGGGTGAGGAGTAGCAATGTCCAGACAGCCCAAAATTGCCCAATTCAATGGGCCACGCTTCCATTCACTCATCATTCAAGCCCCCGGAATCCTGGCTCTATAGGATACGCCAAAAACATTCGCCACGTTCTGTAGCTTCACATATCGAATCCGGCAGAGTCAATCCAGACACTGCCACGTTAAAAACGGGTGCCAAAAAACCCTGATCATAAACATCTCCTCACAAAATTCATCCAGCCAGCTCGATCTCCTGTCAGTTCCCTAGCCTCACCGACTTCCAAACGTCTCTTCCTCACACATTCATCCACCATATCTCTCCACCTTCTCCTTGGCCTACCTCGCCTCCTCCCTCCTTCGAATTCGCTCAGATATACCTTCTTCACCACTCTCTTGTTATCCATTCTCTCCACATGACCATACCATCTCAGTACACTCTCTTCAATTCTGGTGTCCACCGACTTCCTCACTCCGCATCTTTCACGAATCACATTATTTCGTATCCTATCCACCCTCTGTACTCCACATACATTCCTCAGCAGTCCCATCTCCACTGCTCTTACTCTTGACTTTTCATTTTCATGCCACACCATAGTCTCACATCCATATGTTAAAGTTGGCACTAACCTCCTTCATGTAAGCCTCGTGCAGCTGCAACACTCAAGCCTCTGTTTCTTATCAAGGCCTTCATTGCACCAGCTACTTTTCTTCCTTGTGTCACTATACTTTCAACTTCTTTTGCACAATTTTCTCTCTTTTCTATCACTGTACTCAGGTATTTGAACTCTCTCACCAGTTCCAGTCTCTCTCCATTCACTGTTACATTGCACTGGGAGTCACCTTCTGTCTCTCAATAACCATCATTTTACTCTTTTCTATATTTACTCTCAAGGAACGACGCTTACAGACATCACATCAGCAAAACTCTGCACTAGCCTACCAAGTTCTTGTCCAGTACTTGCAAGCAGTAATGCATCATCAGCATACAACAAATTTGAGATATTCCATCCATCACCATTCATTACCAATGCCATCCCTCTCTCCATTACTCGTGTTTTCAATTCTCTCATCACCCCATCCATATGTACATTGAACAACCATGGCATCACACAACCTTGTTGCACGCCCACACTGATTGTGAACCATTCACTTAGATGCCCATTAACCCTGACACATGCTTCACAACCATCATAAAAACTCTTGACGGCACCTAACAGCTTACCCTCTACACCGTACATGCGCAAAACTTTCCACAATCCTTCTCTGTCCACTTTGTCATATGCTTTTTCCAGATCCATGAATGCCATAAACACCTTATGGTCCTTCTCACAAGTCTTCTCTACTATCTCTCTCATTGCAAATATTTGGTCCACACATCCTCTGCTACTCCTAAAGCCACATTGTTCATCACTCACTAGGACTTCTGATATCACTTTTACTTTCTCTATAATAATTATTCCATATACCTTCCCTACCACACTCAGTAAGCTTATGCCACGATAATTCTTGCACTCACTTCGTTCATCATTTTTTTTGTACAAGGGTACAATTACAGCCTTTTTCCACTCTGCAGGCACAGTTTCACTCATCCATGCCTTCTTACATATCTCCAACAAGCACTTCATTCCATTCTCTCCACTACATTTAAGCATCTCTGCATACACCTTATCAACCCCAGCTGCTTTCCCATTTTTCAGCCGCTTCACAGCACTCTTCACCTGTGCGAGTGTCACGTCTCCTGGCGCACTGCATTCCTTTTCTGCACAACCCAAAACCAATCATGTTTACAGTTGCTCTGCTCTCTCTATCCCCATTCATCAGGCTTTCAAAATATTCTTTCCATCTGGTCCTTACTTCATCTCCATGGGTTAATAATCTACCACCTGCATCCTTCACACCATCCCGTTTCTTACCGCTGTCACTTCTACATTTCCGCACCTCTTTCCAGAATAACTTTCTATTTTCAGAGTAGTTTTCATTCATTTTTCTTCCTAGATCCTCATTTACCTCCTTCTTTTTCCTCTTCACTAGTCTCTTTACGTGCTTCTTGCTCTCAGCATATTCAGTTCTTATTTCAACTGAACCCCTATCCTGTAACCACTTTAGCCACTTTCCACTTTTCCTCCACTGCTCTCTTTACCTCCTCATCCCACCATGCCGTACCTTTCTTCTTCGTTGTTACTCTTGCCACACCACATACCGCTTTAGCATTCCTAACTAAGAAATCCTTATATGCATTCCACAGTCTGTCCAGATCCATTTAATTCCAATTCAGTAATTCTAACTCGTCCTCTACTTTGGTCCTGTATTCATCTGCCATTTCTTTGATCCTCAGCTTCTCAACTTTCAGTCTTTTTCCCTGACTGCTTCTCTCTCTCCTGATCCACCTCACTCCTTTCAGCTTGATCTTGCATACCACAATCATATGATCTGACAGACCTCCACATCATCCTTTCACAGCCCTCGTATCAGCAACCATTCCCATCATTGACCTCTCTACGAGCACGTAATCAATCAGGCTTCTTTCAACACGATCCCCGTTCCCTCTATACCATGTATATTTATGTGCATCTCTCTGTTTGAAATACGAGTTACAAATTCACAACCTCCTCTCCTGACATATCCTTTAGTCTCTTTCCATTATCATTTTCTCCTGGTACTCCACAGCAACCCATTATGTCATCCTCAGGACCAATGCCTACTCTTCCATTCATATCCCCCATCACAATCACTTTATAGCTCCTGGGCATTTCTCCCACTACTTCACCCAGCTCATCCCAAAACCTGTCTTTCTCTCTCTCACTCCTGTCCTCACATGGTGCATATGCTACAATCACTGCCACTTTCACCTTCTCAAACTTGAATTTGACATACATACATCTCGATCTAACACATTTGTAGTCTCTCATTCCACTCTGCCACACCTCATTCATCAACAAAGCAACTCCTTCCTTGCCTCTTCCTCGCCCATTCATTCCCGATCTTACAAATTTCACACCCTCCCACTCCTCCACTATCTATATACCTCGGCTGCCTCCCCCAAAGAAAGGGAGATAGCTGAAATAGGACAACACACTCCCAATTTACTCATCCACACACACACATTCATTCGCATCTTAGCCCCAGGGGGATTAGGGACAGATCCTCACTGCACCACACCGCATGAGGGTCAACTGCACAGTGCAGTCATCGATATCTGCAGCAGGGCCCAACAACAGAACTGGTTTACCCCTGCCACAATATAATCGACCCATCCCTTTACACGCACCTAACCTGATCAGCTGATCAGTCCAAATACGGGAGAATATCCCCTCAGGGCTGTGTCATCATTTATTCATTCACAGTTTCTCTCCAGTCATTCCTATTACTCGCCGCCACTTTTCCTTGCTCAACAGACATCCCTCTCGCATCTAGCGCTCTCTTCACACTGTCCATCCATCGTATTTGTGGTCTTCCTCTCAGTCTTACACCTCTCACATCCGATCCAGTTATCTTTTTTTTTTCCATTAAATCATCATCCGATCTCTCCATATTTCCCAAATGATTGCAACACCCTCTGCTCAACTCGATCAACCACCTCCTGCACTACTCCAGTTCTCCTTCTCACTTCATCATTTCTCACTCAATTCATACACGTCACTCCACACATACTTCTCAGACACCTCATCTCCATACATTCAAACTTTTCCTTTCTGCTACACCCATAATCCACGTTTCAGCCCCATATAATGCAGTCGGTACCACAACACCCTCATACAGCCTTCTCTTTACATCCATTCTAAGTGAACAACATATAAAAACATTTTTCATTCCTCCCAGCACCATTCCTACTTCATTCATTCTAAACTTCACTTCTGCATCTATTCTTCCATCCACTGAACATGTGACCCTAAATACTTAAAACACTCTACCTCCTCAAGCAACTCACCATCAAAACTATATTCATCCTCCTACCATCTACAAACCTCGTACACTTCATCACTTTACTCTTATTCTCATTTACTCTCAATTTCCTTCTTTCACACAACCTTCCAAACTCCTCCACCAACTACCTAAATTTCTCCTCTGAATCAGTCACCAGTACAGTATCATCTGCAAACAGCAGCTGCTTCAGATTTCACTCTCTCACATCAGCATCCAGCGGACTCAAACCTGCACCTACCACTCTTGCATTCACCTCCCATACAACACCATCCACATAAATATTAAACAACCAAGGAGACATCACACATCCCTGCTGTAGCCCCACTATCATGGGAAACCATTCACTCACAGTATTTCACACTCTTACACACGCTGTACTATTTACTTTAAAACTTTTCACTCCTCTTAGCAACCTACCATCAAGTCCATACAATCTTAAAACAGTCCACAAATCCTCACTATCAGTTCTCTCATATGCTTTCTCTAAATCCATGAACGCCTAAAACACATCCTTACCTTTAGCTAAATACTTTTTACACACTTGTCTCACAGCAGACACCTGATCCATGCACCCCCTCCCTCTCCTAAAGCCACACTGCTCATTACCAATCACTCCCTCTGTACCCTCTCTAACTCTCCTAATTAACACTCTACCATACACCTTCCCTACAACACTTAACAAACTTATACCCCTAAAGCTAGTACATTCATACTTATCACCCTTACCTTTATACAGTGGAGCCACACAAGCAGTCGTCCAGTTAACTGGCACCCTACTTCTCACAATACAAACATTCAGCAGTCTTACTAACCACTCAAGAATAGTTGCTCCACCACCTTTCAGGCATTCCACAGCACAGCCAACCATACCGGCAGTTTTCCCTGTTTTCCTCACCTTTACAGCCTCCTGCACTTCCTCCTTTATGATCAAAGAATCATTCAACTCTCCCAACATATTATTGCACCCTTCCATCTGCTACAGTCTCAGCCCCCCTTTCCTCCTCTACACTGACCAATCTTTCAAAATACTCCGCCCATCTCTTCCTTACTGCATCTATCTCAATTAACATCCTTCCATCCTCTGCTTTGACGCACTCTTCCTTCCCAGACTCTCCCTTTCGCACCCTTTTCACATCCTTCAAAACTGTTTTCTTATTCTGTTGAAAATTCTCAGTCAACCGCCTACTCTACCTCTCATCTGCTGCCACTTTAGCATCTTGCACAACCCTTCTCGCCCTATTCCTCTTTTCTTTATACCTCTCATATGGCACCTCATTCTTCCTCTGCAGCCACACTTCATATGCACGTCTCCTCTCAGCCACAGCCATACTTACTTCCTCGCACAACCATTCACTTCCCTTTCTTACACCACCATCCACTCATCTCACACCACATTTAAACATGCCCCTCCACAGCACTCTTAAACAACTGCCATTCCTCCTCCACACTGCCATTCTCCTGATCTGTCACTGCATTCCACTCATCTTTCAGTTTCTCCTGATACTCTATCATTTTCTCTCTTTTATCTAACTCACTTTCGAAACCTTCCTGCCACACCTAACTCTCCTACCTCTCATCTATCTCTTACATACTCTCAACTTTCCCTCCACCAAGTAGTGGTCAGATATACCTTCACCCTCCCCTCTCAGAACTCTCACATCCAACAATCCTTCTATTACATTCCTCAGCACAATCACATAGTCCAACAACTCTCAACAACCCTTCCATCCTCCTGTCTCACCCAAGTATACTTATAAATATCTTTCTTCTCAAACAACGTATTTCCAATCACCATCTCTCGCTCAACACACATCTCTATCATTTATTCCCCATTTTCATTTCTTCCAGGCACACCATGCATACCAGCGACACCTTCAACTGCTACATTTCCCACTCTAGCATTTATAACTCCCATCATTACCACATTCACATTCGCTCCAAAACTCTGCAGACACTCATCATCATCATTCCAGACAGACTCCCTCTCTTCTGCATCCCTTTCGTTACTAGACCCAATAGCACTCACAAATACCCACAACTCACGTTCAAATTTCGCTTTCACCCACGACAGTCTCGATGACACCTTCCATTCAATCACACACTGCTGCACTTCCGGGCTCACTAACAAGGCCACATCTTCTCTCGCTCTTCCTCTAACAACACCTGACAGGCTGACAATCTTCCAGCCACACTTCCAAACTTAGACTCCTTTCCCTTTCATCTTTGTTTTACTCAAAGCTAGCACATCCAACTTTCTTCTCACAAACATTCTCCCAATCTCCTTCCTTTTAGCCTTATTCGTACTACATCAACGCACATTCATAGACCCAATCTTCAGGGTACGGGGATAACTCAATCCCCCATCCCTTTCTATTCCCTGTCTCAGTGTGGGAACTAGAAAACAGAGGAGGAGGTCCCTAGTCTCCTCATCCCGACCCTTTTAGTCGCCTTTTACGACACACAGGGAATACGGTGGCAGAATTCTTCCTAACACAGCCTGGCTGCAGAGTAGTAGTACCACCCCATAGTGCGGCCAGATTGTGTCCCCCCCGCCACAGAGGGGATAAGAAGAAGAAGAAGAATATCTACAAAGGACTCAGAGAGTGCATACCTCCACCACTGCCATTAAAAAGGTTCCGGACTCGGATTCGGATCCGGATCCTCCCCAAGATTTAATCAGTTCTTTCTTGGTCAGTGGCTCACTTTTCCACAAAATTTGAATGAAATTAATTGAGAACTTTTGGAGATGTTGTGTGGGATACTCCGGATCTGGATCTGCCCCAGATATTAATAATTTCTTCTTTACCTCAGATTTTCATCAAGATCCGTTCATAACTTTTTGAGTAAAGCTGTTAACAGACAGACAAACAGACAAAGAAACCAATGCCAGCAAAAACATAATTTCCTTGGCGGAGTAATAATAATAATAATAATAATAATAATAATAATAATGAGTACGATGATGATGACAAAAACAAGAAAAATTGCTACTGAGATGTAAGAAGTTTTAATCATAATAATAATAACTAGAAAGCATGAAAAGAGGGAGCTTGCATTTGCCATTGCCATTGCAGGATCCGGACCCTCCCCAAAATTGAATCAAATCTTTCTTGGCCCATGGCCCACCCTTCCACAAAATTTAATTGAAATTCATTTAGAACACTTGGAGGTATCCTGTGAACAAATAAATAAAATAACCCTGAATCCGATTGATGATTTGGATCACCACCAAAATCTAAAGGACTGTTCCTTGGGCCATACCCTAAACCTTAAAAAAAAAATAAAAAAAAAAAAAAAAAAAAAAAGCAAAATCCATTCATAACTTTTTGAGTGATCCTGCTAACAGACAGACAAACAAGCAAATGCCGGCAAAAACATAACCTAGGAGGAGGTACTGCTACTACTACTACTACTACTACTACTACTACTTCTACTACTACTACTACTAATAATAATAATAATAATTATTATTATTATTATTATTATTATTATTATTATTTTTAGAACACCGTCAAGTTGTCAAAGGAGATTTTTGATAAAGAAAAACACCCTACTAGCATCCCCTGCTAGAAGCCGAGCTATACACAGACCTTGAGGTCTAGGTCACTTATCCTGCGCTTGTCACCTTAGGACATCACAGCTTATAAGTCCACCAGGTTTGATGGCTCTAGCTTTAATAATTCACAGAAAATTAGGTAACATCCGATCCGGAAAAGTCCCAATTTTTGCCCCCTTGAGATCAAGGTCACCAATCTTATGCCTGTCATCTTAGGCCATCAAAGTCTATGAGTCCACCAAGTTTGGTGGCTCTAGCTTTAATCATTCATTAAAAAAAATTAGGTAATATCTGGAACATCCGGAAAAGTCCCAGTTTTTCACCCAGATCAGTCTCTGAGAAAAATAAACTTATTTTTTTTATGTGTCCGATTCTGGGCATAGGCTTCACAGCCTGCTCCCAAGGCTCAGTAATCCTACCACACATCATACACTCTAAATGTCACCACTTCGGCGCTGACACCCACCGTCCATATTGAAAACATGCTAGGGCTGTCTCATACAGGACTGGTGTATTGGTATTAGCGGGGGTATTTTTACGACATGTTGGCGGGTTTTCTGGTAGATCAGTAAAGTCTCTTTTTTATGAAATTCAAATCCTTAAACTGTTCCATACCCCAGCAGAGATTTGAACCTGGGTCCGCTAGGACAGCAAGCCACCTCTCTACCGATTAAGCCACACTCCTTTCCTCACTGCGTCCGGTTTAAGGCTACATTGGTGGTAAATTTTCAACTTCCTAGCTTAAGTGGTTCATGAGATAGCGTTCTTGACTCACTTTTCTGTATCCCTGATAATATTCCGAGATCCTGTTGACGGATTGCCATTATGTTTGGCCAAGAAGCAGACTGCAGTCCGACTTAGCTGACAAGGTTCGAAGGCTCTAGGCCAAATAGATTAGTAAAAATTGCAATTTTAAAATTAATAATAATAATAATAAAAATAATAATAATAATGATAATAATAATAATAATAATAATAATAATAATAATAAAAATAATAAAAATAAAAAATGTGGGCGATTGTGTCTGTGTATCCACCAGTGCAAGATCGTGCAAGTAGTGAAACAAGAGTTCTGGAATAATCTGGATACGTGCATGGAAAAGCTTGAAAGGAATGAGAGGGTGTTTTTGATGGGAGATATGAGTGGAAAAGTAGGGAATGTGAAGGTGGATGAAGTAGCTGGTAGGTGGGTTGTGCCTGCAGAAGTTGCTGAGAATGGCAGTGCTCTAGTGGACATTTGTGCAGGGAGAGGGTTGGTAATAGCCAATACCCTCTTCAGACACAGTATGATCCACAGTTATACGTGACAAGCGATGAGAAGGGTGGTTGGTGAACTGAATGAACGGAAGGCAATGATTAATTATGTGTGTGTGGATGATAGAATGAGAAGGTGTGTAATGGATGCAAGAGAATACAGAGGTTGGGGAAGTGGACTTTCTGACCACCACTTGGTAGTGGTGAAAGTCATGGTTCTAATGAAATGTAGGAATAGATGACGGGAAAGACAAGAGGAAGTAGTTCATACAAGGAGGGTGGAAAGGTTGCAAGCGGATGGAAAAATACAGAATATAAGAGAGAAGTGGACGAGCAAATGGGTCAATATGATCTGGTGCAGATGGGGAACTTGAATATATGTGCAAGATATTCACAGAAGAAATCTGTGTAGCATGCGAGGTGGTGTGTTAGGTGAAGAGAACACGAAAAAGGGTGCAAGGAACAGCATGGTGGAATGAAGAGGTGAGACAGGCTGTGGGACAAAATATGAAAGCATATAGTGAGTGGATGGGAAACAGGGGCGTGGAGGAAGTTGAGACACAGAAGAGAGAGTTATGTGTGGAGAGGATGAGAGAGGTGAAAAGATGAAGATGAGAGAATAAGAAAAGAATGGATGAAGAATTTGGAAGGAATTTGGGTGTAAAGTGGAGGGAATATAAGAAAATGCTCTGGAAAGAAGTAACAAGAGTTAGGCAGGGTCATAAAGAAGCTAGTAGGGGAGTGAAAGATGAAAATGGTAGATTGCTAGTGGAGATGGGAGTAGACTGTAGCACCAGTCGAGCAGGGCAGTACTCCCAAGGTGGATGGAAAGCTGATGACAGGGAGAGCTGGAGCTCCAGTTTCATCAGCCCTCGGGACTAGGTCCCGACCATCCCCCTTTGCTGAACTTTTTCAGTGTCTCAGTAACACAGAAAGTAGGCCAGCATGCTCTCCAATACAAGTTTCTCTATCAACACCAAACTACATGCACAGTACACATCACAATTCCTTTTCAAAAAAAAAAAAAAAAAGGCGTCGAATAACACAGCCTCAGAGTCCCCAGGGAAGGGGACTATAAATGCCCCCACCTTCCGCTCCTCTCCCAGTGACGACTCAAGATGCTTGGAACCACTGTCTGACTCTCTTCTTCTTCATTTCTGCAACATTCGCGGACTTTCCTCTAACTTTCGCTCTGTTGAGCACTGCCTCTCCTCTAAACCTCACCTTCTTTTTCTAACTGAGATTCAGCTGTCTGAGGCAACTGACAGCAGACCCTTTTCTGTGTCCTCCTACTTTCTCTACACTCATTTCAAAGCCAAAGATGGCTGTTGTGTATATATATGCAACAACTTATCTTGCTCTCATGTTCCTGAACTCGATTCTTCTGAATTCTCTACACTCTGGCTTCGGCTTTCATGTCATTCTCTGACTAAATATACCTGCGTTGTTTAATTATCTCCTAATTCCACTGACTCCCAAAAATTCTTTGACTATCTTACTTCTGCAATGGAACACATTCTATCCATTTCTCCTTTCTCTGAAATCTCCATTCTAGGAGATTTCAATGTTCACCACCACCTTTGGTTCTCCTCTCCTTTCACTGATCCACCTGGTGAACAAGCCTACACCTTTTCTATCCTTAATAACCTAGAGCAGCTTGTACAGCACCCTACCCGTATCCCTGACCGCCTTGGAGAGACCTCCAACATACTTGACCTCTTCCTTACAATTAATCCTTCTGCTTACACTGTTAATCTTTTCTCTCTGTTCGGCTCCTCCGATCACAGCCTTATCACCTTAACCTGTCCTATAGCTTGGTACGGCCTGCGGACCCTCCAAAGAAACGTCGTCTGTGGCACTTTGGAACTGCGGATTGGGAGGCCCTCAGGCAGTACTTCTTTGATTTTCCGTGGAATGATTATTGCTTCCATGGCCAGGAGCCATCTGGGTGTGCCTTGTGCATTACGGAGGTTATTCTTTCGGGCATGAAAGCATACATTCCTTTCTCATATCCTTTGACTAATACACGAAAGCCTTGGTTTAATCACGCTTGTTCTAATGCTGTCCGCAACAAGGAGAGGGCCTATACAAGGTGCTGGAGCCAACCCACCCCTGAATCACATCTTTTATACGTTTCTGCCCGGAATCGTCCTAAGTCTGTTCTTCGCACTGCTAAAAATAATTTCATCGATACTAAATGCTCTCAACTCTCCAACTCGAATTCATCCCGCTCCTTCTGGCACCTTGCCAAAAATCTCTCTAACAACAATACCTCATCATCCTTCCCTCCTCTTTTCTACTCTGATGGCTCTGTAACTATTTCTTCTACTGATAAAGCAGATCTCTTCGCTCAGACTTTCTCCTCCAATTCCACCTTAGACTATTCCGGTGCTGTTCCTCCATCACTTCCCCCCTCTGACTTCCTCATGGCTGACATTAAAATTTCTTCAGCTGATGTATTTTATGCCAACAATGGCCTCAATACTAATAAGGCATATGGGCCTCATGGAGTCCCTCCTGTTGTTCTCAAGAACTGTGCTACTGTGCTTACACCCTGCCTAGGCAAACTCTTTCGCCTTTGTCTATCATCTTGTACCTTTCCTTCTTGCTGTAGTTTGCTTTCATTTAGCCAGTCCCAAAGAAGGGTGACCATTTCCAACCCTCTAACTATCGTCCAATTGTTTTAACATCCTGTATCTCAAAAGTTTTCGAGTCTGTTCTTAATAGAAAAATTTTAAAGCATCTTTCCTATCACAACCTTCTTTCTGATCGTCAGTATGGGTTCCGTCAGGGACGCTCCACAGGCGATCTTCTCACCTACCTTTCATACTCCTGGTCATCCTCCTTTCGTGACATTGGCAAAAGCTTTGCCATTGCACATGACATCTCAAAGGCTTTCGATCGAGTCTGGCATAAATCTTTAATTTCCAAACTGCCCTCTTACAGTTTCTATCCTTCTATCTGTGCCTTCATCTCTAGCTTCCTTTCTGGTCGTTCTATAGCCGCTGTTGTAGACAGCCATCGTTCTTCTCATAGATCTGTTAAGAGTGGTATTCCTCAGGGCTCTGTCCTATCACCAACTCTCTTCCTTTTGTTCATCAATGACCTTCTAAGCTGTACATCTAGCCCTACCCACTCATACACTGATGACTCCACCCTTCACCTTTCCATTCGATTCCCGCAACGTCCATCTCAGCAGTTACTTCAACAAACAAGGGACGAGGCTATGGCACACCTAATGTCTGACTTGGCTCGTATCTCTAACTGGGGTAAAAATATTCTGGTTGTTTTTAATGCATCAAAGACTCAGTTTTTGCACCTATCAACCCGACAAAATCTTCCACATATATACCCATTAATGTTTAATAATATTCAGCTTAATCCTGCATCATCCTTGAACATGCTTGGGGTTTCATTTACTCTGGACTTATCCTGGAAAGATCATATTACATCTCTTGTTAAATCTGCTTCCAAGAGATTGGGTGTGCTAAGCCGACTCCATTCCTTCTTTACCTCTGCACAATTATTGACTCTATACAGGGGTTTTATCCGCCCCTGCGTGGAGTACAACTCTCATGTGTGGGGAGGCTCCCCACATACAGCTCTTCTCAATAGGGTGGAGTCAAAGGCTTTTTGCCTCATTAACTCTCCTCCTCTTACTGACTCCCTTCAACCTCTGTCTCTTCGCCGCTCTGTTGCATCTTTATCTCTTTTCTATCGCTACTTCAATGGTCACTGCTCCTCTGAATGTCTGCATGCATTCCTCCACCTCTACGACGGGCATGTAGCACCCGTCTAGCAGCAAACTCTCATCCCTTTTCTGTCCAACTCTCTAATGCAAGAGTTAACCGTTACTCCCAGTCCTTCATTTATGCAACAGGTCAACTCTGGAACTGTCTCCCTCTGTCTGTATTTCTTGTTTCCTATTATCTCCAGTCTTTCAAATGCAGTGTGACCAGGCATCTCGAAATGATCGGATCTTGAATTTGGCTCTCTCTTGCATTTTGTTTTTCTCTTGGAATGAACAGTTTTCCGTGCTCGTTGCCTTTGGTTACTCCTTCCTCACATAAAAAAAAGAATAAAGACGGAGCGAACACTTTCTGGAGCTGTTAAACATAGCGAATGAAAGTAATGTCAGTGGTAGTGGCTGGGGAATGGCTGGGAGAAAGAAGGATGTGAGAAGAGAGGAAGAAATCAGTAGGATGGAAGTTGTGGAAGCAATGAAGAGAGTCAAAATGGGGAAAGCTCCAGGAATTGATGCAGTGTGTCGTGAAATGCTGAAGCATGGGCGAGAATTAGTAGTCGAATGGATGTGGAGGACGTGCAGGGTGGCCTGGGAGGAAGGTAAAGTCCCAAATATTGGAAGTCAGGTATAATTAGTCCCCTGTACAAAGGAAAAGGGGAAAAGAAGTGTGTGGTAATCATAGGGATATTTGTCTTCTTAGTATAATAGGAAAAGTATATGGTAGGATACTTATTGGCGGAGTTAGGGAAATAACAGAGGAATTGGTCGGAGTAGAACAGGGAGGTTTTAGGAACGGAAGAGGTTGTGTAGATCAGATATTCAGTCTTAGGTGTTTAGTGGGAAAAGTTTCTAGAGAAGGGAAAAAAGCTGTATGCGACCTTTAATCAATTCTTACTTCGTCCATGGCCCACCTTTCCACAAAAATTAAGTGAAATTCATTGAGGACTTTTGGAGATATTGTGCGGGATACTCCGGATCCGGATCCGAATCCGCCCCAAAATTTTAAGTTTCTTCTTCGTCCCATTCCCCATGTTTCCACATATTTCATCAAAATCCGTTCATAACTTTTTGAGTAAAGTTGCTGACAGACAGACAAACAGACAAACCAACGCAGGCAAAAACATAACCTCTTTGGAAGAGGTAATGATAATAATAATAATAATAATAATATTATTATTATTATTATTATTATTATTATTATTATTATTATTATCATCATCATCATCATCATCATCATCATCATCATCATTTTTTGTTTGATAATAATAATAATAATAATAATAATAATAACTAGAACACCGTAAAACTGCCCAAGAACAATTTTGATATAGAAAAACTTCTCATATCCATTGCCTACTAGGAGCCGAGCTACAAAGAGAATGTGGTCAAGATCACTGATCTTGTGCATTTCACCTTAGGTCATCACAGTCTATAAGTCCATGAAGTTTGGTGGCTCGAGCTTTATTCCTCCATGGAAAATTAGGCGACATTCGGAATAACCGGAAAAGTCCCAATTTTTTACCCCAGGCTATCTGAGAGAATAATCTACCAATTGATATTCCTTTCCGCGCTGCCTCCGTCTTAAGGCTATATTGTAGTAACATTTCAGCTTCCTGGCTTAAGCAGTTCTTGAGATAACATGGCGGGTTCACTCCTCTGTGTTCCGCATAATATCCGGAAATCCGGTTGACAGATTGCCACCATATTTGGCCAAAAGAAGCGACCACCTGTCCGACTAAGTTGGCCAAGTTTGAAGGCTCTAGGCCATATTGCTTTTGAACTATCGTAATCATAAATTATGAAAATAATAATAATACTAATATTAATAAGAATATTAATAATAATGACAAAAACAAGTAAATTTCCAAAGGGATGTGGGAAGCATTAATATTAATTTGTACATAAGCCAGTCTCTGGCGGCATCTCCCATGGGTCATCTCTCCACTCTTTAATTTCTCCAATGTTCTTTCATGGACGTAGCTATTTTCCTCCTTGGTTCCATTTTCCCCATGGACCCATTTTCTACGTGGATCTATTTTCTCCCACGAGCCTATTACCCTCCATGGACCTATTTTCGCCACAGACCGACTTTTCATCATGTACCTACTGGTATTTCTTTTATGGGCCTATTTTTCATATTCACATTCACCCAAAGAAGTTTTTTTTTTTTTTTTATGCGAGGAAGAAGGAACCAAAGGCCATGAGCCCGCAGTAACAGTTCCCTCCAAGAGAAAAACAAAATACAATAGAGAGCCAAATTCAAGATCCGATCATTTTGAGATGCCTGGACACACTGCGTTTGAAAGACTGGAGATCATAGGCAGGAGGAAATACAGACAGAGGGAGACAGTTCCAGAGCTGACCTGTTGCATGAATGAAAGACTGGGAGTAACGGTTAACTCTTGCATTAGAGAGTTGGACAGAAAAGGGATGAGAGTTTGCTGCCAGACGGGTGCTACGCGCCCGTCGTAGAGGTGGAGGAATGCAAGCAGACAGTTCAGAGGAGCAGTGACCATTAAAGTAGCGATAGAAAAGAGATAAAGATGCAACAGTGCGGCGAAGAGACAGGTTGAAGGGAGTCAGTAAGAGGAGGAGAGTTAATGAGACGAAAAGCCTTTGACTCCACCCTATTGAGAAGAGCTGTATGTGGGGAGCCTCCCCACACATGAGAGTTGTACTCCACACAGGGGCGGATAAAACCCCTGTATAGAGTCAACAATTGTGCAGGGGTAAAGAAAGAGCGGAGTCGGCTTAGCACACCCAATCTCTTGGAAGCAGATTTCACAAGAGATGTAATATGATCTTTCCAAGATAAGTCCCGAGTAAATGAAACCCCAAGCATGTTCAAGGATGATGCAGGATTAAGCTGAATATTATTAAACATTAGTGGGTATACCTGTGGAAGATTTTGTCGGGTTGATAGGTGTAAGAACTGAGTCTTAGAAGCATTAAAGACAACCATATTATTTTTACCCCAGTCAGAGATATGAGCCAAGTCAGACATTAGGTGTGCCATAGCCTCATCCCTTGTTTCTTGAAGTAACTGTTGAGATGGGCGTTGCGGGAACCGAATGGAAAGGTGAAGGGTGGAGTCATCAGCGTATGAGTGGATAGGGTTAGATGTACAGCTTAGAAGATCATTGATGAATAAAAGGAAGAGAGTTGGTGATAGGACAGAGCCCTGAGGAACACCATTGTTGATAGATCTAGGAGAAGAACGATGGCCGTCTACGACAGCAGCTATAGAACGACCAGAAAGGAAGCTAGCGATGAAGGTACAGATAGAAGGATAGAAACCGTAGGAGGGCAGTTTGGAAATTAAAGATTTATGCCAGACTCGATCGAAAGCCTTTGAGATGTCAAGTGCAATGGCAAAGCTTTCGCCAAAGTCCCGAAAGGAGGATGACCAGGAGTCTGAAAGGTAGGTGAGAAGATCGCCAGTGGAGCGTCCCTGACGGAACCCGTACTGACGATCGGAAAGAAGGTTGTGATAGGAAAGATGCCTTAAAATTTTATATTGGGAATTGACTCGAAAACTTTTGAAATACAGGACGTTAAAGCAATTGGACGATAGTTGGAGGGTTGGGAGTGGTCACCCTTCTTTGGGACTGGCTGAATGAGAGCAAACTTCCAGCAAGAAGGAAAGGTACAAGTTGACAGACAAAGGCGAAATAGTTTGCCTAGGCAGGGTGTAAGCACAGAAGCACAGTTTTTGAGAACAACAGGAGGGACCCCATCAGGCCCATATGCCTTGTTAGTACTGAGGCCAGTAATGGCAGAAAATATATCAACTGAAGAAATTTTAATGTCAGCCATGAGGAAGTCAGAGGGAGGAAGCGATGGAGGAACAGCACCGGAATCGTCTAAGGTGGAATTGGAGGAGAAAGTCTGTGCGAAGAGATCTGCTTTATCAGTAGAAGAAATAGCTACAGAACCATCAGAGTAGAAAAGAGGAGGGAAGGATGATGAGGTAAAGCTGTTAGAAAGATTTTTGGCAAGGTGCCAGAAGGAGCGGGAAGAATTCGAGTTGGAGAGTTGAGAGCATTTAGTATGGATGAAATTATTTTTAGGTGAGCGAAGAACAGACTTAGCACGATTCCGGGCAGAAACGTAAAGATTATGTGATTCAGGGGTGGGTTGGCTCCGGTACCTTTTGTAGACCTTCTCCTTGTTGCGGACAGCATTAGAACAAGCGTGATTAAACCAAGGCTTTCTTGCGTTAGTCAAAGGATATGAGAAAGGAATGTATGCTTCCATGCCCGAGAGAATAACCTCCGTAATGCGCAAGGCACACTCAGATGGCTCACGGCCATGGAAGCAATAATCATTCCAGGGAAAATCAAAGAAGTACTGCCTGAGGGCCTCCCAGTCCGCAGCTCCAAAATGCCAGAGACGACGTTTCCCTGGAGGGTCCGCAGGCCGTACTGGAGCGATAGGACAGGTTAAGGTAATAAGGTTGTGATCGGAGGAGCCCAACGGAGAGAAAAGATTAACAGAGTAAGCAGAAGGATTAGTTGTGAGGAAGAGGTCAAGTATGTTGGAGCTCTCTCCAAGGCGGTCAGGGATACGGGTAGGGTGCTGTACAAGCTGCTCTAGGTCATTAAGGATAGAAAAGATGTAGGCTTGTTCACCAGGTGGATCCGTGAAAGGAGAGGAGAGCCAAAGGTGGTGGTGAACATTGAAATCTCCAAGAATGGAGATTTCAGAGAAAGGAGAAATGGACAGAATGTGTTCCATCGTAGAAGTAAGATAGTCGAAGAATTTTTGATAGTCAGTAGCATTAGGGGATAAGTAAACAGCACAGATATATTTAGTCAGAGAATGACAGGAAAGCCGAAGCCAGAGAGTGGAGAATTCAGAAGAATCAAGTTCAGGAACACGAGAGCAAGATAAGTCGTTGCGTATGTATACACAACAGCCACCTTTGGCTTTGAAATGAGTATAGAGAAAGTAGGAGGATACAGAAAAGGGTTTGCTGTCAGTTGCCTCAGACAGCTGAGTCTCCGTTAGAAAAAGGTGAGGTTTAGAGGAGGAGAGGTGGTGCTCAACAGAGCGAAAGTTAGATGAAAGGCCGAGAATGTTGCAGAAATGAAGAAGAAGAGAGTCAGACAGTGGTTCCAGGCACCTCGAGTCGTCACCGGGAGAGGGGCAAATGGCGGGGGCATTTATGGTCCCCCCCCCTGGGGACTCCGAGGCTGGGTGAATTGACGCCATTTTGGTAAATTTTGAATAGGAAGTGTAGTGTGTACTGTGCATGTAGTTTGGTGAAGATAGATAGAGAAATTTGTACTGGAGAGCATGCTGGCCTACTCTCTGTGTAACTGAGACACTGAAAAAGTTCAGCAAAGGGGGATGGTCAGGAACTAGTCCTGAGGGCTGATGAAACGGGAGCTCCAGCACTCCCTGTCATCAGCTTTCCATCCACCTCGGGAGTACTGCCCTGCTCGACTGGTGCTACAGTTTCAAGAATATTTCTTTCAGTGATACAATACACATTCTTTCTTTCATCTTTACAATATGAAACCTTATTTTTTTAAATGTAACAGAAAATAGCAGTTAGTGCATTTCAATTTCGCATGTAGCAAAAAGTATGACATTAGAAAGTCCTTAAACGGAATTATTTGAAATTTCAGAACTGTCGCTTAGGGACAATCAGGAATAATTTGCGCATTCTGAATCTAAATTTGTGTGGTAACAACAACACCTCTTTAGCAGCTTTAAACTGAAAAGAATATAGCTTAAATGTACAGTTCATATTTGACACTGATGTTAACAAAACACTACTGCTTTTTCCATGGGCGACAGTGAAACGTGGGATGGGAGCGCAAGTTTGTAGGCTATTTTTTATGTTCATCAACAAGTATGAAGAGAGACAAATATTACCCAGTGACAAATAGTTAGTACACTGCATATGTCCAGTTAACCAGTAAGGGAATTCGAGACTGCGTATTTGTCCAGTTAACCAGTTAGGGAAATCCGAAACGGAGTGTATTTGTCCAGTTAACCAATTATGGAAATCCTATACATGATCTAAGCGAGACTATAATACTTCACTGAATAAAATAACATAATGAGACTGGACCTGGAGAAGAGGCATCTTCCCCGTGGGTCTACCCCCTAGAGGTTGTCGAAGTGGAGGAGGACAGCATCGGGGGCCAAACCACCGCAAACATCCGTGGCCCCTCACGGGCCCCAAGAACCTGGGAGTGGCTTTGGTCTCCCGGACAAGTACCACATTCCTCAGCACAACACACACAACAGCACTGTTTTTCCTACACCAAGAAATGACTCCCCAGCGGTCATTTCTCAATGATTTCTAGCCCGTGACACTCAGTGCAATCCAGAACCCACCAACAAATACATATGTCTACCATGCTCAAAACCTATCACTTCGAGTCAACAGACAAAGGGTTCAATTTAGTGCAGTTCTTGCAAGAAGTGGACCCATTACACCTGCACAACACTTGCATCCTGAGAACATTACACAAACACCTGGACCTGCTCCTTATGCTCCTTCTCGCCACCCATTAACCCCCCCACCAGTCCGTCTTCTACTTCCTCCACACCTCCTCAGCCTAACCCACCGATCCTTCCTACACCATCCAATCCCCCAACCCCTCCCATTCCACCCCAAACCAATCCACCTCAACCCTTATCTCTATCACAACCTTCTCCTACCCCTTCCCCTCTACCCACACCCTCCACCTCCCCCCTGTGCTGCAGCACCCAACACACATTGTTCACACAACATTAACATTCTTCAGATAAACATAGATGGCATAAACACCAAAGAACAAGAACTCGCACAGTTCATCAAGCAACAAAACGTACACAGTGTCATCCTTCAAGAAATGAAACTACTCAGAACACAAAAAACACCTACATTTCATAATTTCACCACCATCAGACAAGACCAGGCCTAGGCGGTGGCAGTGGCGTCAGTCCATCAACTTTTCAGATACAAGTGCACACACAAAATCACTTCTCCCCCCACACATAACACCGCAACAGAAATACAATCATTTTAAATACGCACTGGCAACAAGTCACACATAACAATCACCAATACATACATTCCCTCCCAGTCATCCCCCACAGTGCCACACAATTACTCTCCTCAAATACACCACCTCACTAATATACCCAACATCATCCTGGGTGGTGATTTCAACGCCAAGGCGTTGGCCTGGCATGTCAACAATCTTGGCACAGACAGAGGGCTGATTCTACAGTCCCAAACAGATAATATTTTCATCCTCAACAATCACCATCAACATATTCATATCCCACACCAAGCCCTTTTCCTCCCATCATCACCAGACATCACCCTTTGCTCCCCAAACCTCGCCCCTCAACAACCTAGAGAATGCTCAAAACCCTTGCCTCTGACCACCTCCCAGTCATCATTACTACCAAAACCAGAATCACCCCAGCTGGCCACAGACACACATACACCAATTATAAGAGGGCCAGCTGGGAGGCCTTCACAGCTGAAACAGAACAACACTTTGAAACATTAAACAGCACACTCATCACAAACATCAACACCGCTGTGTACACTTCCAATACAATTATACAAAACGCAGACAAAAGATATATCCCTGGAGGCAACAGAAAGAGACACAACCCCAATATCACACCAGAAATTCAAGGCCTCATCAATCAACGCAACACACTACAACACTCCCCAACACCCCGTACACAAGACGCTGTACAACAAATACAAGAACTCAACACTCAGATAAACAATAAAATATCAGAACAACGTACGCTTGATTGGAATAATTATCTCCAATCACTTGATCACAAAACAAACACCAACAAACTCTACAAAACACTAAACAGCATCAACCTCTCCAACAGCAACACTGCACAATCACACGCTGCCATCACAACAACAGACACCATACCTTCAAACAAAAAAAAGCAAACACTCTCATCAATCACTTTTCACACGTAAGCCATCTAAACCCCCATCGCGACGACCGATGTGTCATCCAACGCAAAAAACAGTCGCTCACATACCCAGACTTCGCACCATTCACTTACAACCAGACGAAGCACATCATTAGCAACCTGAAGTACTCATCTGCCTGTGGCCAAGACAACATAGGCAACATACACCTTAAACACCTTGGACAGCAAGGCATTCAAGCAATCATCAACATATCAAACTACAGCTACTCACGCAACATAATACCCAACATCTGGAAGCATGATACTATCATCACTATCCCCAAACCCAACAAAGACACCACGTTACCTTCCTCACATCGCCCCATCACTCCTCTGCACCCTCCAAAGTCACTGAATGACTATTAGTTACACCTTACATCCCCCTAGCCCCATCACAACATGGATTTAGCCCACTACACTCTACAAACACTCTTCTTACAGACCTTACATAGAGAGTTTTTGATGGCATCAATTCAGCTAGGCCACCACACAGAACACTCATAATAATCACTCAAGTTATTAGCAAGCTTTTGATGCCATTCCCAGCCACAACCTCACAAACAAAATACCGTATTCAACCCAAACATGCACAATAACACACACACACACACACACACACACACACACACACACACACACACACACACACACACACACACACACACACACACACACACACACACACACACACAAAATGGCTGGCAAACTATTTAGCAGGCAGATGTGCACATGTAACGTTTTCCAGTCAGTCATCAAACATCAGAAACTTCACAAACAGCGTCCCCCAAGAATCTGTTTTGTCCCCTACTCTCCTTAACCTATAAATGCACGACATAATCACACCCACATCTACACATAGCTTCCTATGCAGACGACCTAACACTTACATGTACACACCAAAACGCAAACACAACCACACACATTCTCCGACCTTACCTCAACACATTACACGAATGGTTCACCACAAACAGACTCACAATAGCCAAAGCCAAATCTACAGTGACCCTTCTCACTAACTGGACAGCAAAAATGGTCACATTCCCCACCTCACCATAAACAACACCCCCCTACCACACACACACACACACACACACACACACACACACACACAAAATCTTTGGTGTAACATACAATACATCAGTGTCATTTACACAACACATCACAAACACTGAAAATAAGTTAACACCAAGACTCAGTGCCCCAAGGTGGCTTGCCCATACAACGTTTGGACACAACAAAGAAACCACCACCACAGTACGCAAACAATATATTCGTACGTTCAGTGATGAATTATGCAAGCCCTGCTTGGGCTTCCAACCTCATTGAAATACACTACAACACTCTATAGACCATACAGAACAAAGCCCTAAAAATAATCACAAGCTGCACGGCTACTACACCCACAGACCACCTACACCAAGAAACCAAAATCCTCAAAGTCAAGAATCGTCTAGACATGAGAGACACACAAATTCTTGCCGCATTCTCCACAAACCCACACCATCCACTACACTACATGGCAGCACATCCACGCACACACCAAGTAACATCAGAATTACGCCCAGCACACCATATCATACACAGTGTCATCTCTCCCCCCCTAGCCGACTTCAAACCAGCTTCCAGAAGCATATCCATGCTCAGATCACTCGCCGCTCCATTCAGTCACTCAAGGACAACTCACAGCTGCATGCACTCCCTCCTGATATCCAACCTTCTGAATCCTACCGCCTTCGTGAGGACAGGGTCCACCTGGCCAGGCTGAGATCCGGGCATCATCCAGCCCTCTTGAGTTATCAGACGTGGTGGATGACTCCGTCGCTGATGCCTGTCCAGGATGCCACACAGCACCCCATACTATTAAGCATATTATGGAAGACTGCATTACATACAATCGCTTGCACCAACAACACAACATACACTCCTTGAGAGCTCCGGGAAAGCCAGGTCTCGGCCGTGGCCTTCCTCTTGGGACTCGGGGCTGTTCGGCCAGACTGCCTAGGGAACAACTACCACTGCTGCTGCTACATAAAGAGACTTTCGACAATTTGCTGCCAGTCGGAGCTCCATGGAGAATTCCAAACTTATCATAGCCTATAGTATCATCAGTGCTTAACGACTGGTAAAGAAATGCAGTTTTATATACAAATCACAGAGTTCAGTATTTCCTGAATTTACAGTACTTCGTAGTTATGCAGAGCATGAAGAGGTCGGTGGGAGCCCATCATCCAGTCACTCAGTGTATTGCTACACTAAGTTAGGGTGCTGTGCATTACGTAACAAGCGAAATGATTTCCTGCAGGCCAGGAAATCATTTAATACGCTGGGTGGTAACTTTATAACCAACCCACACGTGTTCCATATGTGTCAACAGGTTGGCGGAGGGTTAGTGCCCCTCCCCGGAAAACAACTAAATACAAAGACGAACAAACTGTTTCGGACCAGAACTGACAAGTGACGACCAAGGACCGGACAAAGGATATCATGCGGATTTCAACGTGGAATGTGAGAGATGTGAAGGATGAGGTGAAAGAGGAAGAGATTGTCCACGTGCTTGAGGATACAGAAGTGGACATATGTGGATTGACTGAGAGCAAATAGTGAGAGAAGAATGTGAGAGAGTGGGTACATGGATTTGCTATATGTGTGGGAAGAGGTGAGAATGAGAGGGCAAATGAACGCGTATGTATTGTTGTGTGCAAGAGAAAGAAGGAGAATATAAGAGTGTAGACCAACTGGTTCTCAAGGACTGTGTGGGTAATACTGAAAATAGGATAACAAGCGCGGGCAATTGTGTGTGTGTATGAGCCGACAGAAGAACGTGCAAGCAGAGTGCAAGAAGAGTTCAAGGTAGATATGGAAACATGAGCAGAAAAGTTTGAGAGGAGTGAGAGGGTGTTTTTTATTGGAAATATGAGTGGAAAAGTAGGGAATGTGAAGGTGGAAGGAGTAATTAGTGAGTAGGGTGTGCCTGCACAAGCGTATGAGAATGGTAATGTTCTAGTGGACATTTGTGCGAGGTGGTGGTTGACGATAGCTAGTACCCTCTTTAAGTACAAAATGATCCACAGGTGTACACAGTGAGTGATGAGAAGGATGGGTGGTGAACTGAATGGAAAGAAGGTAATGATAGTCCGGCAGCCAAATAAAGATTTTAAGGGTACCTTCAAATGTTGTCTATAGGTTTGTTCTTGGTGTCATTTGAAAGAAAAGAATGTATAGATTAAGAATCTGTCGGATGCCCTCTTGTCACCCTTGAGCATTTTGAGTAATTTAAAAGAACAGTTCTTCTTCCATATTATTGCCATTCTCCCCTCCAGACGGCCCACCATAGAAGCCAATGCTCTATCAGAGAAAATGGCTGGTACATTAAAACATTAGTAGTTTTCATCAACACGGTCCATGATACTCATTTCCTCTTCAGCAATAAAGGTTCCTTCCAGAAAAATTATATCATTTTCTCTTAAATATTTCTCGGACAGAATCCATGATTTTCTTGTGTGAGCAACGAGCTGTACGAATAAACGGTAATATTAATACATACCATAATTAAAAAAAAAAAAAAAAAAAAGGCTATAATAAGTTTTACTATGAAGGGCTTACAATGTCAGCTGCAGTATGTATGTTACAGAATTTATCTGCTATGACATCTTCAGGCCAGAACGCATATTGAAACAACTCTCACGTATGTTTGTTGTAACTTTAAAAATATCAGACTTAAGAGACTTAATTTTCACTTTACTTATATCTGCCACTGTTAGTTAAAAAATGTTAGTAATATATTCCTCAACTGAATCAACACTCATAATTATTTCCACTCTGCCTATAAATACATCTATATCTCTTGTAGTACCTCTAAAATTCGGATCATTTACCATCTTATTTCCGGTAATGGCTACGTATTGCCTAAAAGATCCTTATATCTTCTTACTACGGCGTTGTACTGTCACCCACTACCGAATCCCGTTCGTCAGCATCATCAGAAGGGGAATGGGATGGCGATTGAGGTGCCCAATGAAGACGCCTAGAGTAAGTGGAACCAGAACGAGTGAGGGATCGTATCATACTCCTTGCCCCAGATGCCGGGTCTGTAACCTTTCCATCACCAAAACCGACTTCACATTACACTTTTTGCACGCATAGTCTCAGCAAAATTCCTTTCTGCTCTCACCTCAATCCGTTTAATCCTCTTTTCAGTCTCATGTCATGTCACCCGGTACCTGTCAGTTCCCCACGGCAGACTAACGTCCTGAAAGTCAGCAGGTCTGGGAAGTTCCGATATCCTTGGTGTGGAACTGCTGCATGAAGTTTCGACTGGATCTCCATCGAATCCACCAGGGGACTCCTGTTGTTCCCTCCCTTCGTCTAAAGCACACTTTCGTAGGTCCTCTGAAGCAGCACATTGTCGTGGCGAGTGAAGATCCCTCAAAATGCTTGGTTCGCGTCGAGTTACTTCTTTCGTTGCTTCCTCTATGCCTTATATAGCATAGGAAAATATGTATTATACCTCAGACAGTTCTACCTTCATCTATTGTACCGTGTCAGCTGCATCAAACACTTCTGTTTTGATGTCCAAGCTTTTAGAAATGACATCACTTAGCTTCAGCCAGATTAAATAGGATCAGTACAAAATTTTCCAGGACGATAAGTGGCATCTTTTTATGAAAGTTGGTGCAAGGTTCACTTTATAGTTCGAATCTAGCAGTCGACAATGAAACTAACAGATCATTCAGATCTGTTGCATAATATAATCTCAACTTCCTAAAATTCATCATGAGAATAAAAGGAATATATTATATCCTCCAGTTGTTTGTTTGACCATTCTGCTTTAGCAGAGTTGTTGAAGCAAAGTAGACTTCCTATAATAAATTCCATCTCACCCATTTCCAGTACTGTCACTCCTTCCATATATTATTTCACACCGTCGGGAGTTTCCATACATACACAAACGAAAACATGCCACTTTCAAAATTCTGATGATTACAACTGATGCAGTTCATTTTATGCTATAGATACAAAATCTTTACGTTTGGCAGGACTGATTGCAGGGGGCTGCCATACTGTATTTAGAGAATAACAACACCGATGGTGCACTACACGGTTTTTTATATTTCTTTCCACCATGCTCACTTAATTTGCGAATGTTAATATCATACAACGAGCTGAACACTCACTGTTATCGTAGGCACAGTTATAGATCCCAGTATCAGCAATAAAACATCAGGATTTGATGAAAATACTGGAGCTGCTTTGCAACTGTGCCAGGCTAGACCAGCGCATGCGCAGTAGTAGTAGTAGTAGTAGTTGTTGTTGTTGTTGTCGTACAGGTGGTAGTAGTAGTATTAGTGAGTAGTGGTAGTTGTACAGGTGGTAGTACTAGTCGTAGTAGTAGTATTAATAGTGCCATGCAACTTGTCCCTTAAGCCTCGCCCCTTCACCGTCATCCTATATAGATGGAGGCCATAGACTTCAGGCTAGAACTTCGGGCAAGGGGTGGGGTGCATATATATATATATATATATATATATATATATATATATATATATATATATATATATATATATATATATATATATATATATATATATATATATTTTTTTTTTTTTTTTTTTTTTTCGGATACACTTAGTCATTCAGTGATATTGGCAACTTCAGAGCGAGTTCAGAGAGAAGTTATTCGGCAACGTTGCGCCTTCGCTTGGGAATAGACAAGACATTTCAGCTATGCAAACCATAAGATAATAAGAAAAGCGGTGTTTTGACACTTAACCAACCTATACCTAACCAACTTAAGCCTAACCAACGTTAACTTAGCATAATATCTTATATTTCTTGGGGGGATAAGGAAAGTGCAACTTTGTCTTTTCTCGAGGCACTTAATCTGACGTTGCCACCATGACTGGATGACCAAGTATATCAGGAAAAGGAAAATTTGGGTGGGAATTTTGAGACAAGTTGCATGGCCTCCAGTTTAGAATGTTACTCAAGGTCAATGGGTTAAGTGCTTTCACAGCTACACGGACGTACATAGGTACTGTTCAGAGATGACAGAAGAACCCTTTCCTCTTTGCCCTGTCAAATAGAAAGTGCCCTCCTAGACTGATCTCTCTCTCTCTCTCTCTCTCTCTCTCTCTCTCTCTCTCTCTCTCTCTCTCTCTCCCATTGTTGCTGCAGTCCCTGGGGGGGCATTTCCACAGAGTTTCATGCACTTTCCGTGTAGCAAAGTGCTTACTCATTGGGCTAGTGCTGAGCTGCCCGTAGACCATGAAGCGCTTGTTAAGTCTAGTAAGCTGAAATCATTGAAAAAATTGCTTATTACACATCTTTATCCTCTTTCATACAGCTGCAAAACACTTTACTATCATATTATATAAAAGAATACTGAAAAGAGGGAAAAAATCATTTGTTGTGCACCTTTATTTATGGGTTTCATAACATTTGGTCAGGATTCTTTATGATTATGACCTGGTCACTGATATCCATTCTGTGTACCATTTTTGCACGTTTTCTTATCCAGAAAGGTATACAATAGGTTTGGTTAGGTACGTTTCTCAGAGTTATATTAAGCTAGTTGTTAGAGTGTTTAAATTGTTAGGCTAGGTTAGGTTAGATTAAGTTAGGATTAAGTAAAAGAAATAAAAAAGAAAGAAAATGGAACGGTGATCATCCTGGGAATGTCAAACTTAGCCTGTAGTGCAAAAATCCTGTAAACAGGATTAGGTGGTGTGCTGGAGGCGGGGTGGAACAGGCAAGTGCTAAGGTGCTCTGGGTGTTCCGTGGTTACAAAACACGATAAGAGAACACCACACCTTCCTGGTCGGGATAATAGTGCGGTACCACCCTCCTCGATTCCTGTTAAGTCAATATTTATATCAGTTACCCTCATTTTACCTTGACATTGTCCAATTTTCGCCCCTTTGCAGCTTACTTTATGAAGTTTAGTGATTAACAGACACTGTTGTGGCTCAACATTCTTTCCATGGCACTTCTTCATGACTAGAGATACAGTACGGCATCCTCAATTCCTGTCAATTATCCTTGTTTCACCTTACTCTAGCCCAGATTTTCATCCTTTCGCAACCTGTTTGATTAAGCTCAGTGGCAGAATAGGACACTACAGTGGCCCTACATTCTTCCCATTGCACATATTCATAACAAGTACAGTCTTCTAGTCTATTTTTTAAAAGCACTGAGGATGGGGATAGCTAAATTATATGCCAAGTTAGAGTTAGATAACCAAAAAAAAAAAAAAAAAAAAAAAATCACCACATCCTCTACATTTCAATTGAACCCTTGGTAAGTTGTTTCTCGAAATTTGATGGAGGGATGATACAGGTGGTCCGTATAAAGCGTTCCACTACAAATTTAACTGAGGGTATCTTATATGATGTGGCGACGGCTCAGTCTGCTGGTATGGGCATGGGTGTGGCAGTGGAGGTAAAAAATGAAGAAATGGTGTAGCTTACTGAGGGTGTAGACTTAGACGTCCTAGCACCACACAACACTTGTCTGGTGGACTGAAAGAGAAACGTTATATATGGACTGCCCTATAATACGGTTGCTTTCACCTCACGAACATCCCTAAATACTTTCAGTTCAATAATTTTGATGGCTAAGTAGTCAGACTTGAAGGGCGATTTTCCCACACTCTTTTCACCTTAACTCGGTCCAGATTTTGTAGCTTATTTCGCAAACTCAGTGGCAGAAAAAAGACGATACTCCATCTCTACATCCTTTACATAGCACTTCTTTCTAACTAGCCTCATATTCTGCTGTTAATCTTTCATTGCAACTCAGCACTCAAGTCAGAGAGGTGGCAATTTTAGGTCAGGTTCAAGTAAAAACGTTCTAGTAAGCAAAGAGACTCATTCCTACCTCATAACAAAGGCTCAATGAATTTCATCAACTACAACTTAACATGAAGAATGAGACACTGACTAGAATAGCGTTGTGAGTGAGCTGGAGATGGCGACCAAATATGAGATGGAGGAACGGAGTGAAGGGGGTGGAGAATGAGACTGACCAGGACACTGTATGTGAGTGAGGTTGAGGTAGACCACGGGAGAGATGTAGGGATGAAGTGCAGAGATACATGAGAGGGGGGGGGGCGAGTTGGAGGGAGAGCAGCCAAATGACAGAGGACAAGTTTTTGTGGACGCAATTGGTTTATAACCGTCCCTCTCGGGATTAAGACGTCTGGATAAAGATATAGATAGGTAGATCGATACACAGACCGATAGACAGAAAGATGGATAGAGAAATAATTATTAAAAATTTGTGGGAATGGTTCGATGTCCTCGGGTAAAAACAAACTGATTATTGTAACCAAGGAGACGCATTTTTGTCTCATAAGTAAGGTTCATCCAGTTTCATGCACCATTACTTAAAGCTTAAGTGGTGGGAATGGGTCAGTGACGTCAGATGAAAACAAACGACCATTGTAAACACCGCACCGGGTGGTCCGTAAAAAGCACTTCACCAGAAACCTATTTGGTGGTATCCTATGTGCGTTATGGATGGCTAAGTTTGCTGGTGAAGGCATTGATTGTGGCGGTGGGAGTAAAAAATGAAGAAATGGTGCAGGGTAGACATTGATAAAATTGTCTAAACCGTCGTCGCAAAACACAAGAAATCACCCGGAAGAGCAGAAAAGCATTAGATATGGAACACCCTGTCTTATGTCAAATTACGTTATTTCATTTTCCATGGTCGTCAGTATACTGCCTTTCACCTTGCCCTGATTTTTGTCCTTAGGCAGCTTATTTCCTGTAGCTCAGTTTCGGAAAACGGCCCTTCATCCTTTTCATTGCACTTCTTTGTGACTAGTACCATATTCTGGTGTTAATATATTGTTAGAGCTCAGCAGTCAAGATGAAAAGATACCAGTTTTCGGCCAGGTTAGACTAAAGAAGGTGTAACGTAGTCAATGACATTTTAAAGTACAATACGAAGTCGTTTTTGCCTGATTCACCAGACGCCAGAAAAATGAGAAGAGCGCAATAATGTCTTCTTTTACTCTTGTTGAACAGAAATTTGAAAGGAACGTGTACATAACTCAGACCACGAACCCCACATCACTCATTATCCACTGTACATGCACAAATGCTTTACTCCTTACTCAACCATAACTACAAATTCTCCCTCCCATTTCCTTGTCTCCATTTCATTCCTCCATCTCCCTACACTGAAACCACAAGTTCTGTCTATCTGTCTATATACCTAGGCTGCATCCCCCAAAGAAAGGGAGGTAGCCGAGACAGGAGACACACTCCCAATTTGCTCATCCACACACACACATTCATTCGTATCTTAGCCTCAAGGGGAGAAGGGACAGATCCTCACCTCACCACACCGCACGAGGGTCAACTGCGTAGTGCAATCAGCGACATCCGAAGCAGGGCCCGACAGCAGAGCTGTTGCAGCCACTCTTCCTTGCTCAACAGACCTCCCTCTCGCATCCAATGCTCTCTTCACACTGTCCATCCATCCTATTCGTGGTCTTCCTCTCAGCCTTACACGTCTCACATTAAATCCAGTTATCTTTTTCACCAATCGCTCATCATCCATTCTCTACATATGCCCAAACCATCGCAACACCCTCCGCTCAACTCGATTAGACATTTCCTACATAACTGCAGTTCTCCTTCGCACTTCATCATTTCTCCCTCGATCCTTACGTGTCACTCCATTACGTTCAAAATTTTCCTCTCTGCTAACCTATATTCCATGTTTCAGCCCCATATAATGCAGCGGGTACCACAACACTCTCATACAACCTTCTCTTTACATTCATTCTAAGTGAACGACATCTAAACACTTTTTTCATTCCTCTCAGAACCTTTCCTACTTCATTGATTCTAAACTTCACTTCTGCATCTCTCCTTCTATCCATAGCAACATGAGATCTTAAATACATTAAACATTCTGCCTCCTCAAGCAACTCACCATCTAATATACTATAGCAGTAGCCGTGTGTGTGTGTGTGTATGTATTTTGGGCAGCTGAAACTACACATTCATATCACACCAAAATTGGCACAGAAATCGCAAAAAACTTGCTGATGTGAGAAAAATTAGTCCCATCACGATTGAAAAACTTGTACTATATTTAATGAGCGATCACAGTTTGACAAAAAAAAAAAAAAAAAAAAAAAAAAAAAAAAAAAAAAACGCTGCTCCCGAAGCCCGACATAGGATCTCCGTAGAATTTTTTGCCCACAGCTAGAACTAAAGTATTTCGGACATGCGTTCGGACAACTTGGGTTCCATTCTCGAAGCTGCAAATAACACGATCAGTTGGTTAGCTGCAAAAAATCCAAGTGACAATATTACACTAGAGCAGCACTAAAACGTGAGAGTCCTCCGCAGGAGCAAATGCGAACGAGCACTTGTTCAAAGCTATATACATCCTCCTACCATCTACCAACCTCGTTCACTTCATCACATTACTCTTATTCTCATTTCTCTCAATTTTCTCCTTTCACACACTCTTCCAAACTCCTCTACCAACTGTCTCAATCGCTTTTCTGAATCAGCCACCAGTGCTGTATCATCCGCAAACAGCAGCTGATTCAGATTCCACTCTTTACCACCAGCATTCACCAGACTCAGACCTCCACCTAACACTCATGCATTCACCTATCTTGCAGCACCATCCATATATATATTAAACAACCAAGGCAACATCGCACATCCCTGCTGCAGTCCCACTCTCATGGGAAACCAATCACTCAAAGTATTTCCCACTCGTACACATGCTCTACTATTTAAATAAAAAATTTTCACTCCTTTTAGCAAACTACCATCAAGTCCATACAATCGTAAAACAGTCCACAAAGCATCCTTATCAATTCTATCATAGCTTTCTGTACATCCATGAACGCCCAAAACACATCCTTACCTTTCACTAAATACTTTTCACAAACCTGTCTCTCAATAAACACATGATCCATGCATCCCCTCCCTCTCCTAAAGCCACACTGCTCATCACCAGTCACTCCCTCTGTACCCTCCATAACTCTCATAATAAACACTCTACCGTACACCTTACCTACAACACTCAACAGACTTACACCCCTAAAGCAAGTACATTCATACCTATCACCCGTATCTTTATACAACGGACCCACACATGAACTTGCCCAGTCAACTGGCACCATACCTCTCGCAAAACACACATTCAACAATCTTACTAACAACTCAACAATAGTCGCTCTGCCACCTTTCAGGCATTCGACAGCACACCCATCCATACCTGCAGCTTTCCTTGTTTTCATCTCCTTTACTGCCCCCTGCACTTCCTCCATCGTGATCAAAGACTCATTCATCTCTCCCAACACATTTATTCCTTGCACCCTTCCATCTGCCACAATCTCAGCCACCCTGTCCTCCTCTACACTTAACAATCTTTCAAAATGCTCCACTCATCTCTTCCTTACTGCATCCACCTCAGTTAACATCCTTCCATCTTCTGCTTTTACTCACTCTTCCCTCCCAGACTCTCCCTTTCGCACCCTTTTCACCTCCATCCAAAACACTTTCTAATTCTGTTCAAAATTCTTCGTCAACCGCCTACCCCACCTCTCAACTGCTGCCACTTCAGCATCATGCACAGCCCTTCTCGCCCTATTCCTCTTTTCCTTATACCTCTCATTTGACACCTCATCCTTCATCTGCAGCCACACTTCATATGCACGTTTCTTCTCAGCCACAGCCATACTTACTTCCTCGCACCACAATTCACTTCCCTTTCTTACACCATCACCCATTCGTCTCACACCACACACCTCTTCCGCATGTCCCACCACAGCACTCTTAAACAACTGCCATTCCTCCTCCACACTGCCATTTTCCTGATCTTTCTCTGCGTTCCACTCATCTTTCAATTTCTCCTGATACTCTATAATTTTCTCTCTTTTATCCAACTCACTTTCAAAACCTCCCTTCCACACCTAACTCTCCTAGCTTTCATCCATCTCTTACTCTCAACTTCCCACCACCATTTAGATGTCAGACATATCTCCACCCTCCCCTCTCAGAACACTCACATCCAACAATCTTCCTCTTACATTCCTGGACACAACCACATTATATCCATCAATGCTCTATCAACAACTCTTCCATCCTCCTGTCTCACCCACGTATACTTATAAATATCTTTCTTGTCAAGCAAGGTATTTCCAATCACCATCTCTCGCTCATCACACATCCCTATCATTCGTTCCCCATTTTCACTTCTTCCAGGCACACCATGCATACCAACTACACCTTCAACTGTTACATTTCCCATTCTAGCATTCAGATCTCCCATCATTACCACATTCAAATTCGCTCCAAAACACTGCAGACACTCATCAACATCATTCCAGAAAGACTCCCTCTCTTCTGCATCCCTTTCGCTACCAGACCCATATGCACTCATAAATGCCCACAACTCACGTTCAAATTTCGTTTTCACCCACATCAGTCTCGACGACACCTCCTTCCAATCAGTCACACACTGCTGCACTTCCGGACTCACTAACAAGGCCACACCTTCTCTCGCCCTTTCTCTATCAACACCTGACATCCTTCCATTCACACTTCCAAACTTAGACTCACCTTTCCCTTTCATCTTTGTTTCACTCAAAGGCAACAAATCCAACTTTCCTCTCACAACCATTCTCCCAATCTCCTCCCTTTTAGCCTCAGTCGTACTACATCCACGCACATTCGTAGACCCAATCTTTAGGGAATGGGGATAACTCAGTCCCCCATCACTTTCTATTCCCTCTCTCATTGTAGGAACTAAAAAAACAGAGGAGAGGATCCCTAGTCCCCTCACCCCGCCCCTTTTAGTCGCCTTTTACGACACGCAAGGAATACTGTGGCAAAGTTCTTCCTAAAACAACCTGGGTGCAGAGTGGTAGTACCACCCCATATTGCGGCCAGATTGTGTCCTCCCCCCCCTCCCCCGCCACAAGTCCTACAACAATCAAAATAGTCGATGTATCTATCTTTGGCCAGACGCCGTAATCCCGTAAATGGTGGCCACAAAAAAAGCCTCCACATCCCCTTCTCCTCTGCGATTTGGTTGCCTTTCCTTCAACTCACCCGCTTATCTCATATATCTCTCCTTCCTATCCCTCAGACTTATCCTTGGTCTCCCTCTTCTCGTCTCCTTTTCTACCTCACCCACAAACATTCTTCTAGTCAGCCTCTCATTCCCCATCCTCTATACTCCACCTCTCCAACTCATCTTTAGTATTCCTCCACCCCAATCACATACACTCCTCTGGTCAGCCTCTCATTCCCCATCCTTTTCTCCTCATCCCTCCAGCTCATCCTTCGTGTCCCCCTCCTCCTTGCCTTTCCAACTCTACTCCATCAAAATAACAGAATCGTATGCTAGCATGAAAAATGAATATATATATATATATATATATATATATATATATATATATATATATATATATATATACACGAGTATATCACTGTACTAATGAGATGTATAATGTCGTCCGGCAGAGAAAGGAATAAAATATATAATCGTATTGAAGGAGCTATCCTTCCGTTTATCATGAATTCTTTGTTGATGTGGGAGCTTTTCTTTGAGCTGCCCGGTCAATTTCTCACAGCTAAGGATTTTCACACGTAATATTTGTCTTTCTATCTATATATCTGTTTATCTATCATTTTATTTATCTACCCATACATCCATCCACCGAGCCATCAGTCTATCTGTCAATCTGTCTATCGCTATCTGTCTATCTGTCAGTCTGTTTGTCTGTCTGTCTATCTTTCTTTCATTTTGTCTTTCTGTCTGTCTGTCTCTCTGTCCATCCATTGATCTGTATCTATGTACATATCAATCTATCCATCTATCAGTTTTTCTGGTGGTCTACCTATCTGCCCATCAAGCCAGCCATCTAGCTATTACCATTCTGAATACGTCCGTCTATTTACGTCAGTTTATGTCTCTCTGTCTATCTATCCGTCCATCCATCCTTAATCTCAGTCTGTCTATCCATCCATCTGTTTACCCTCCTACCTAACTATCTGTCTACCTATCTATCTATCTTACCTTCCTCCACAATCCTCTCTTCTCCATTTCGTCCATTAAGGGGTCCAGTTTTCTTCTATATTCCTTGAGTTCCAGCTTCATAGCCACCACAATCAAACCTCCTGTGCAAGAGTTAGACTTATAGTAACATTTTCACATGGCATTTTCTCACAGCAGGAGAAGTATATTTACTGTAATCCTTATCACAGAGAGTATTACCCTTACTTTACCCCTACCTCTCTTTCAACTTTTCCTTCCATCGTAGCAACAAAAAGCACAATAATAATAATAATAATAATAATAATAATAATAATAATAACAACAACAACGTGAAATCGCCAGCCATGAAGGTCGGGACGTGGCATTCAACGCTGCTCACAAAGCACTTCACCTCAAACACCTGCTCCATGCAGCGGGAACAGTCTTAAGCAAGCTCGATTCAAACCATCTTAATTATCTAAAGAAAAAGTTAAACACGACTCAGATTGGCACAACCTGGCTACATTTGTGACATCGTGGTTGTTAAAGAGTATTTCTTGAGTCCCAGTATTGTTCTTGTTGTTGCTGGGTATCCCCGGTCTGTTTGGCAAAGCAGACCCATCAGTCGCAGGAAAGCAACCACTCCTACATGACCGTCCCATGCGGTGATCCGGTATTCCCTTCAGGTAAACAACAGCTTCCCACAGCTAGGCGCCGGGAAGAGTGTAGAGGTTTGGCTCCCTGATGGACACAGCATATGGTTCTCTTCACAACCATTTAACAAGGGAGCCATAATAGGCCGCACATCACGGCGTCATCTGGTTATATGGCTACCACCCAGCTTTGTAAATGGTTTCCTGTAGCCTAATGCAAGAAACCGTTTACAACTCTTGTCACTCAGTGTAGACCCAAATGAGGTGGAAAGAAGAGTACCATATTATGCTGTTCTGTACTGCCAGACTATTTTGTTTTTCATCATCATCATCATCATCATCATCATCATCATCAGTCTCATTCTTACCCACATAAACAGGAGCAAAGGGGCCCAGGACGAGGCTACTCGGTCCCGGTTTTTAAGTCCAGGGTGACCAGCCTCTCTCACCCCTGTGTGCCAATACCCGAGCAATAAACCCCAACCACTCAGGCTCTGCCCGTCTGCAAAACCGTAACCTACTAAATCACCAGGCGTCACTTGGTCAGGAGGCTACCACTCAACCTTGTAAATGGCTTCCTGGATTACTGGAAAGCATTTTGGCTTGTTTATTCAGTATACAGTCACCTGGAGAGAGAGAGAGAGAGAGAGAGAGAGAGAGAGAGAGAGAGACAGACAGACAGACAGACAGACAGAGGAAGGGGAGGGAGGTAGGAGAAGGGGAGCAGTACATCGAGTGAGTGACTGATGAGCGTTCACACCAACCAAGGAGTTTGTTGACCCATAAGAAACTCTTGGCTCTGAATTATATGCATCTGTAGTAGTGATCTGCCCATCTCCCTGTATCAGTATATACTGTACATGTTTTCCTGCATACAGCTAGTTATAATGTCGTACCCTATTTACCTGTCTATCTGCTTATCTATCTGTTTACATGTCTGTCTATCTAGCTCTTTATGTATCTATCGCCGGGTCTATAACTACTGCGAACGTTATTTACCTTATCTAATTAGGTGTCTGCGCATCTATACATCTCTTTATATGTGTATACCTATCTCTGTCTCAGTCTATCCGTGAGTCTACAACTACAATCATCATCCTTTATATGTATGTTTCTCTGACCATAATGTACAGTACATGATACGGTGCATCAGGGAGGAAAGGAATGGAAACCTCTGATGTGAAGTAGACGCAGTAGAAGAGTACTCCACCTTTTTTGTCTCTAGCTGTACAGTTTGTATGGTACTGAATACACCATCGGAGTTGTGACAGGTCAGTGCCGACCATTATCCACTCACTTGATGTAATGCTGCCTACTTCTTCCCTCACTCTTGTCAGACTTTTTCTATGTTTGCCTTCTATTTTTGCTTATTCTCCCATCATTCCTTTTTTTCCGCTTCAGGCGACTCTACACTGAGTGACAAGCCTAATGGTTTCCTGTAACCCAAGAAACCATTTACAGTGCTGGTTGATAACAATATAACCAAAAAATGGCGTGCTGTGGAACCCAAGTTAACTGGGTGGGAGGGACACAAATGCGGCGTCCATTCGGGACCTAAACCTCCTCACTCGTTTCCGCTTCTCACATTGACAACACACTGTCTACCGCAAAGGAATGTTTGTTTACTGTTTACGTCATGGGAGCCCAGCAGGGGCCTGTGGGTCAAGGGTCTGGTCGGCCGAACAGAGCAAGGTTTCTCAACAACGCCAAGACCTTTGGCCTGAAGAGTAAATCAACGGACCACTGACCTCGAATTTCTTGTTGCAAAGGTTGTCCAGGTGATATACTATGCAGAAGAAAAGTTAGGCGTCATCACCCTCGATTGTGCGATAACCATTAAAGCAACACCAGTCACAACCTTCCCTTGGATATGATGCGCAAAGCAAATATAAGGTGGCCCATAAACAGCTCCCCATTAGACCCTTAGCTGGCGGTAGTTTATGTGTTGAAAAGATGGATCAGTCTCCTGCTGCGGTCAAGGGTGTGGCAGTGGCAGTAGGAGATGAATAAATAGTGCAGGGTAGACACTGATAACCCTCACTCACCTGTCGCCGCAACACACGGGAAATCACCTAGCAGGGTGGATGAGGAGTGTTACATATGGACAAACCCTATACCTGGCCTCTGTCGTACTGCTGACTGAACAGAAGCAAACGGAGATCAGACTTTCTCCTTTGACCAAATTGTAGTTCGAACCGAAGGTCTATGTTACAAGCTGGAGATGCTGTCATCGCAGCCACAGATTTTATTTTTTTTATTTTTTTCTGGGGATAGGGGTGTGGGGTCGTACCGGTACGTTCTCCGTATTTTCGGTAGGCCAGTGATTAATCATAACAAAGAATCAACGTATATAAATATCACCATATAATCATTTCACCGAAAAGAGGGACATTATGGCAATTCACTGACAAAAACTAAAATACAAGCTTACCAAGTCAAACGGGAAGGCAAGATGGTCTCCACACAACTGCAATGTAGTAACATGCTTCTTAGCAAATAACCATGATGATTAATGAATAAAAACGAAAGACTTCAAAATTAATGTTTTCTTAGGCGAGGAAGAAGGAACCAAAGACCAGGAGCCAAAAATATTGTTCCCTCCAAGAAAAAATAAAAACACAACAAAAAACCAAATTCAAGATTCGTATATTTCCAGATGTCTGGACACACTGCATTTAAAAGACTGGAGGTCATAGGCAATAGGAAATACAGACAGAAGAAGACAGTTTCAGAGTTGGCCTACTGCATACATGAAGGACTTGGAGTAGCTGTTAACTCATTCATTAGAGGGTTGGGCAGAAACAGGGATGAGAGATAGCTGTTCGATGGGTGCTAGGTGCTGGTCGGAGTGGTGGAGGGATGCAAACAAACACCTCAGAGAAGCAGAGGACACTCAAACAGGGAGAAAAGAGATAATGATGCAACAGTGCAGTCAAGCGGCAGAGGATGAAGGGAGCCAGTAAGAGAAGGAGAGTTAAAGAGCCAAAAAGCCTTTGAATCCACTATGTTGTGAAAAAAGCTGTATATGGGGTGCCTTCCCATACAAGAGTTCTACTCTTCACAGGGGCGAATAAAACCCCTGTATAAAGTCAACAACTGTTCAGTGACAAAGAAGGTATGGAGTTGGCTTAGCACACCTAATCTCTTGAAAGCAGATTACAAGAGAGATAACATGATATTTCCAAAATAAATCTCAAGAGAATGAAACCCCTAATTATGTTCAAAGATGATGCAGGACTGACTTCGATATTGTTAGAGCTTAGAGGATACGCCCGCAAAAGATTCTGATGGGTCGAAATATATAATACCTGAGTTTTTTATGCGTTAAAAACAAGATTTCTTTTCTCCAGTCAGAGATATGAGCCAATTCAAACATTAAGTGTGCTATAGCCTTATCCCTTATTTGTTGAAGTTCCTGCTGAGATGCTGCAAGAAGCGGACTGAAAGTTGAATAATCACCATATGAGTCGATAAGCTTAGGTGTATGGATTAGATCACTGATGAAAAAAAGGAAGAGTGTTGGTGATAGGACAGAGTCCTGAGGAACATCACTATTGATAGCTCTAAGCGAAGAACGGTGGCCGTCCACAAAAGCAGCTATAGAACGACCAGAAAGCAAACTAAAGATGAAAGCATAATTAGAAGGACAGAAACCGTAACGAGGCAGTCAGGAAACCGAAGATTTATGCCATAATCGACCGCAAGCCTTTGCGATGTCAAGTGCAATGGGAAAGCTTAGCCAATGTCTTGAAAGGAGGATGACCAGAAGTCTGAACGGAAGATGAGAATAACGCCAGTGGTGTCCCTGGCGAAACCCCTACTGACGATCGGAATGAAGGTTGTGATAGGGAAGGTACTTTATTTTCTCTTTGTTAAGAATTGAATAAAAACTTTAGAAACACAGGGTGAGTGGTAGTTAGAGGGCTGGGAATGGTAAACCTTCTTTAGGACAGACTGAATGAGAGCAAACTTTCAGAAAGAAAGAAAAATATAAGTTGACAGACAAAGGCAAAAGAGTTTACCTAGACAGGGTGTAAGCAGGGGGTTTCAAGAATACTCCCCCAGTATCCCTGCTTGTCGTACGAGGCGACTAAAAGGGTTGGTGGTGGGTTAGTGCCCCACCCCGTAAAAAGAACTAACTAAAAAAGCGAACAAAGCGCCTCGGACCCGGACGGACCATTCGTTGACGACTAAGGAACGGACAAAGGACATTCTTAGGGTGGGAACATGGAATGTGAGAGGGGTGAATGATGAAGTGAAAGAGAGAAAGATTGTTCAGGTGCTTGAGGATGCAAAAGTGGATATATGTGGATTGACTGAAACTAAATGGAAAGGTGAAAGGGTGAGAGAATGGGAATATGGTGTAGGTATATGTGCGGGAGTCAGTGAGAATGAGAGGGCAAGAGAGGGAGTATGTCTGATGATAAGCAAGAAGTGGAAGGAAAATATAAGAGAGTATGGAACAGTGGGTGCAAGGATTGTATGGGTGAGGATGAAAGTAGGTATACAAGCATGGGTGATTGTATGTGTGTATGCTCCAACAGAGGATCGAGTTGCAAGAGTGAAAGATGAGTTTTGGGCGAGAGTAGAAGCATGTATGGACAAGTTTGAGAGGAGCGAGAGAGTGCTGTTGATTGGAGACATGAATGGCAAAGTTGGGAATGTACGAGTGGATGGAGTGGTTGGTCAGTGGGGTGTGCCAGCTGAAGTAGATGGGAATGGTAGTGCTTTGGTGGACATCTGTGCTTGTAAGGGGTTGGCAATAGCCAACACCTACTTTCGTCATAAGATGATCCACCGGTATACATGGAGAGTGATGAGAAGGATGGATGGTGAACTTGTTGAACGAAAGACAATGATAGACTACGTGTGTGTGGATGAGCGAATGAGAAGACAAGTGTTGGATGCAAGAGTGTGGAGAGGGTGGGGGAATGGAGTCTCGGACCATCACTTAGTGATGGCCAAGGTAAAGATGCAAAGAAAGTGGTTGAGGAGGCGAAGGGGAAGACAGGAGGAAGCAGCTCCTGTGAGAAGAGTGGAGAAATTGCAAGATAGTGAGAAAATGACAGAGTATAAGAGCATAGTGGAAGAAAGATTGGGAAGGTATGAGCTAGAGCAGATGGAAGGGGTGGAAGACGTATGTAAGATATTCACGGAAGAGATAGGCGCAGCGTGTGAGGCGGTTTGTGGAGTGAGGAGGAGATGCAAGGGTGTGCAAGGGACAGCATGGTGGAATGATGAGGTGGAACGAGCTGTGGAACAAAAGATGAAGGCATATGGTGAATGGTTGGCGAGTAGAGGTAGGGGAGAAGATGAGAGAGAGAAGAGAGAGGTATATGTGAGCAGGAGAAGGGAGGTTAAAAGACTGGTGAAGGAGAGTAAGAAGAAAGTGGATGAAGAGTTTGGGAGGAATCTGAGTGTGAAATGGAGGGAGAGTAAGAAATTGTTTTGGAAGGAGGTAAAGAAAGTAAGGCAGTGTGAAAGGGGAAATAATAGAGGAGTGAAAGATAGGAATAATAGATTGTTGGTGGAGAAGAGAGAGAAATTGAGGAGATGGAAGGAGCACTTTGAGGATTTGTTGAATGTAGTGAGTGAGAGCAGTGTGAGCATAAGTGGTTGGGGAATGGCTGGGAGAAGAAGAGATGAGAGGAGGGAGGAAGAGATCAGTAGTGCGGAAGTAGTGGAAGCGATAAAGAAGATTAAGCTGGGAAAGGCCCCAGGAATTAATGGAGTGTGTGGTGAAATGCTTAGGTATGGGGGTGAGATTGTTGTGGAGTGGATATGGAAGTTGTGTAGATTGGCTTGGGAAGAGGGAAGGGTTCCAGAGGACTGGAAATCAGGTATAATTGTTCCTCTGTACAAAGGAAAAGGGGAGAGAGAAGTATGTGGTAGCCATAGGGGTATTTGCCTTCTTAGTGTGACTGGTAAAATATATGGTAGAATACTCATTGATAGGGTTAGGCATATGACAGAGGAGCTAGTTGGAGAAGAACAAGGGGGATTTAGGAAGGGAAAAGGGTGTGTAGATCAGATATTTGTTCTAAGATGTTTAGTGGAGAAGTATCTAGAGAAGGGAAGGAAAGTGTATGCTGCCTTCATGGACTTGGAGAAAGCTTATGACAGAATAGATAGGCAAGGTATGTGGAAGGTATTAAGAATATATGGAGTGGAGGGGAAATTGTTGAGTGTTGTAAAGAGTATGTATGAGGGAGCTAGGGCTACGGTGCGAGTGGATGGTGAGCTGAGTGAGTTCTTTGATCTCAATGTGGGACTGAAACAGGGGTGTGTGATGTCTCCATGGCTGTTTAATATATATATGGATGGGGTTGTAAAGGAGGTGCAAGGTAGGGCAGTGGATGTGGGGCTGGCCCTGATGAATGAGGGTGAGATTTGGAAGCTTCCGGTGTTGCTGTTTGCTGATGATACAGTATTGTTGAGTGAAGATGAATGGGAGTTGCAAGGTTTGGTGAATGAATTTGGGACAGTGTGTAGGAGGAGGAAGCTGAAAGTTAATGTTAACAAAAGTAAAGTTATGGTGTTTGAGAGGAATGAAGTCACAGAATGTGCAGTGAGGTTGGATGGTGAGGATATGGAGAATGTGAGTGCATTCAAGTACTTGGGTAGTGTGATGAGTAAGGATGGAACTTTGGGGGATGAAGTACGTGAAAGGGTACAGCAGGGAAGGAAGGTTGTTGGTACACTGAAAGCAGTGATGAGAAATAGGGAGGTGAGTATGGAAGTTAAGAAGTCACTGCATGATAGTATTGTGATCCCTACCCTGACGTATGGAAGCGAGGCGTGGACCTTGCAAGGGGGGAACAAGTCAAGAGTGAGAGCAGTGGAAATGAGTTACTTGAGAGGAGCATGTGGAGTGACATGGAGGGACAGGTTGACGAATGAAGAAGTGAAGGAACGTTGTGGGGTAGATGTGGATGTGGTTGAGAAGATTAGGAGAAATACACTGAGGTGGTTTGGACATGTGGAGAGAATGGAGAATGAAAGACTGACTAAGAGGGTGTATGTAGGTGAGGTGGAGGGAGGGAGAGGGAAGGGTAGACCGAGGATGAGGTGGAGGGATGGAGTTGAGAGGTATATGAGGGAGGGGGGGTGAGTTGGGGGGAGGGTAGTCAAATGGCGGGTGACAGAGTGACTTGGAGGCGTTTTGTCTGCGGCCACCCTTTGCGGGATTAGGGCGTCGGGCTATAGAATAGAATAGAATAGAACAAGAGGGACCCCATCAGGCCCATATGCCTAGTTAATATTGAAACCAGTGAGAGCAGCAAGTACATTACTTGTAAAAATTTTAATGTCAGCCATGAGGAAATGGGGGGGGGGGGAAGGATGGAGGAACAGTTCCAGAATTATCAAAGGAGAAATTGGAGGAGAAAGTCTGAGCGAAGGGTTCTGTTTTATCAGTTGAGGAAACAGCTACAAAGTCATCGGAGAGGAAAAGAAGAGGAATGGATGATGAAGCAAAGTTGTTAGAAAGGTTTTTGGCAAAGGTGCCAGAAGAAGCAGGAAGAATATGAGCCGGAGAGCTCAGATCATTTAATATGAATTAAATTATTTTTAGCAGAATGAAGAAAGACTTTGCATGAGTCCGGCCAGAAACATAAAAGGGATGAGATTCAGGGAAGGACTGGCTCTGGTACCTTTTGTAAGCCTTCTTCATTTTTGTGGACAGCACTGAAACATGTGTGGTGAAACCATTTTTTTTTTTTTTTGCATTAGCCACAGGATACAAGAAAGCAATGTATGCATCCTTGCTGCGAATATTTTCTGTAATACGTGAGACAAACTCAGATAACTCTCGGCCATGGAAGCAATAATTATTCCAGGGAAAATCAAAGAACTGCCTAAGGGCCTGCAATCAGCAGCTCCAAAGTGCCACAGCCACCGCTTCTTGGTAGGGTCCACAGGTCTTACTGGAGTGATAGGGCAGGATAAGGTGATAAATTTGTGATCAGAGGAGCCCAACGGAGAGAAAAGATTAACAGTGTAAGCAGGAGTAGTCGTAAGGAAGAGGTCGTGTGTTGGAACTCTCTCCAAGGCGGTCTGGGATACAAGTAGGGTGTTATTAAAGCTGCTCTAGGTCATTAAGGATTGAAAAGATGTAGGCTTGTTCACGAGATGAATCAGTGAAAAGAGAGGAGATCCAAAGGTGGTGGTGAACATTGAGATCAGCTAGAATGGAGATTTCAGAAAAATGGAGAAACTGATATAATGTGTTCCATCTTAGAAGTAGTATAATCAAGGAATTTTTCACTGTCAGTAAAATTAGGGAATAAATACAGTACATAGATAAACAGCATTTAGTCAGGGAATGACAGGATAACCGAAGTCAGAGAGTGGAGAGTTCATACGATTCAAGTTCAGGAACACGAGAGCAAGGTATGTTGTTGCATAGGCTACATATTAAGAAGCGGGATTTGCTAGTTAGGTTGTCTGGACGTTTCTCGATGTTCCTGGCATTTTACCGTTACGAGTCAGAGTTGCCAGTAAGCCTGCTATAGACCTTTTTCAGTGACGTCACAGAAATCACGTGGTTTTGTTTACAACTCAATATTGGACGGCAAAATCCTCGCAGTAGTGGCTGTCCAGACAGGGCTGTCAGAGATGGGACTGTCAGATTTAAACAGAAATGTGGATCAACGCCACCAAGATATGTACGGGAACAAGATAAAGTGTTTGGGGCTGGATCCTTACATCATATCTAGTGGGAAGTTCACCAGTTTCAAGGACTGGGGACCTAAACCAGATCTCAGATATGGCGACTTCTATTACTATTTGGTGAACACCCCGTCAAAGTTCACTGGGGTATCCCTCAAAGTAAACAGACATTAACACTGTATATGTGTAGTATAGCTAGCTGCAACTGACATACAGTACATGTCGGTTATCTTCGTAATCAGTAAATTTTTTACATGCGACCAAGAGGGTAGGGATTGTATACACTGACTGTGAATCGAGTAGCTGATGAATGGAATAGGTTACCCGGTGACGTAGTTGCTGTCCCCTCTCTAGAAAGTTTCAAGCATAGGCTACATAAGCATTTGGCAGGTATAGGTTGCATATAAAATTTGTCATTCTTGTGGTCACACTCCTGTGAGAGCTGCGTGGCATGGGCCTGCATGGGCTATTTTAGGCAGAGTAGATAAGTCACACTTTTGTGGGAGCTGTCTAGCATGAGCCCATTGGCCTACTGCAGTTATTCTCGTCACCATTCACTCACTCCATGTAGTGCTGCTCTCGGGTGTCTGCCCTGTCCTCTCCTCCATCCTTGTTTCCTTCCATCTTCTTCTATCTTTCTTTCCTTCATTCTTTCCTCGTCCTTCTGTCTACAGGTGACTTTACACTCCCTCTTCTGTCTTTCATTCCTTCATTCTTTCCTCTTCCTTCTGCCTGTGGGTGACTCTACACTGAGTGACAAGCCAAATAGTTTCCTGTACACCAGGAAACCATTTACTACGCTGGGTGGTAACCATATAACCAAATTTTGGCGCCTGGTGGTTTAGTGGGTAATTATTGTGCTCCAATCGGATTGAGCCGGTGAAGGTTTATATCCAAGGGGTGGTTGAGGTTTATTGCTCACGTAATGCCACTCAGGGATGAGTGAGGTTGGTCACTCTCATCTTAAATGTCAGGACCAGTTGCCTAACCCCGGGCCCCTACGCTCCTCATGGGGCAACGTAGGATTGGATGATGGATGGATGGACTTAATCTTCAAGTTAGGTCCTAGGTTGGGTTAGGTTAGGTTAGGTTGGTTGGATTAGCTTGTTTTGGTTTAAAAAAAAAAAAAAAAGTAATTTCCGACAGAAATGAGTATTAGATTCAAATTAATCACACTATAAAACACTGAAAAATGAAAATTTTAAGCTTCAGTGTGAGTTAGGTGTAATTTTGGGAATTTACCAAAAATTTACTTGTTTTGGAAATTTCAGTAATTATAGGCCTAGTAACATACAGTCTATATATATTGTCATGAAAGGGAATTTACCAGTTAGATAGTCTCGTACCTTCGAGACGTTTCTCGTACCGTAAGTTCCGGTACGAGTCAGAGTTGCCAGTTTGCCTGCTGTTTGTGAGCTTCGTTGTTTCGTAAGTTATGCATTAATTTGTGTGCTCTTTTTTCTCTATAATGATTTATGAATCTGATTGCTTGTTAAATTACGTAATTTAAGTTCGTATGGTAAATGATTTAGAGTGTTATGTAATGTAAGACAACACTGGCATGTTTTGGGCTGTTTCCGAGTTGGCAACTGATGCCCGTCGAAAGTATACTCGTAGAATGTACTGTAGGCGTTTCTAGAACAATGCAAGTTTATATAAAATGGGGTAGAAATTATTACGAGTTTAGGATATAAAGACAGGGAGAGACTAGGGCAAGTGATGGGGGAGTTTGGATCCAACACTGCTCGCCGGAACACCTAAGAGATTCATCCAGCAGCAACCGCATCAAGCGGCAGACTTTCTCTCCAGCTCCTGACCTGAGAAGACACACACCCTCGCTTCAAGTGGAGATTCTCACTCCAGCGGGACGGATAGGATCCAGCAGCTGAGGAATCCACTAGGAGGACCATGACGGCCAAAGTTGTGGGGCAGGTCAAGTGGTTCCACGTCCGGAAGGGCTACGGCTTCATCACACGCCGGGATGCGGGGGGGGATGTGTTCCTTCACCGCTCCTCCATCGTGGCCCCAAACCCTACCCACCCTGTGCCGTCTGTTGCTGCTGGTGAGGAGGTAGAATTTGTTATACGGGAGGATGCTAAGGGCCCCACAGCTGCCTTTGTCACCGGCCCTGCAGGCCAGGCAGTTCAGGGCTCGCCCCATGCCCTCCCCCGTCGTCGTCGGCGGCGGCGGCAGCCACCATTTGATGGTCCTGCCTCCTCTGCCTCTACCATCATCACCATGTGTGTGGAGGTTGCTAAGGCATTTTCGGGGGGAGATATGGCCGTTTTTGCTCGGCGCCTGCCTGTTATTTTCCAGGCCAACGGGCTCCCTGCCATATCCATCCCAGAGTCTTTTTCTTCCACACCCATGGCACAGAGGAGGCCTGGGAGGGGAGCTCCTTGTCCTCGTCCTCTTCGTCGTCACCGTCAGCCCTCTTCGACTCCCACCTCCTTGGTACCGCGGGTGCTGCAGCTGCAGCCTTCCACTCCACCGACGAGGATTCAGCTGTTGGGGCATGCTGTCTCCCGCCAGTCTGCCTCTCAGCCCGTACCTGGGGTTCCCATGGAGGTTGGGGATGTTGAATCCTCATCTCCACCTGAGGCTGCTTCTGACGCACCTGTATCTGAAGAGGTGACTCCTGCTGTGCCTCCTCCATCATCAACGGACCAGGGAGCGAAGAGTGCCAGGTCCTCTAGTTCGGTCCGGCAACTCTCTTGGGGAGACTTTTCCTCCCTCCCCCCTCTTGGCCTCGAGATACTGGAGAACCAGCTGCTCCACTATGAGGACACGGCACCAGTGGAGTCTGGCGAGCAAGAGTTTTCCAAGGGGGACTACCGGCAGGCGTTGCTCTCCTTCACCGAGCTGCGCCGGGGGTCCCTCAAAACTGTTACCGGCCCCGAGGAGTGTCGTATACTTTCCTACATCCTCGGGGCCGTGCAGTCTCATCTTGCCGCAGGTTCCAACTCAGACTCGGACTCTGCTGCCTCCACGGTTTAGTCCCAGCCATCACTTTTGCTGCCCATGCCTTCCTGCTCTACTGCTCCTGATTGTCGTCTGTGCTGTGGACTGTCTAGATATTGTGTTTTCCTATATGTACAAGTGTGTTTATGTATATATGTCCAGTGTATGACACTTTGGTTTATACGGTGTATGACATTTTGGCTTAATGGCCAACGTTATGGCCGATAGCCATTAAATCGGAAAAAAAAAAAAAAAAAAAAATACGAGTTTAGTCGGGTTTCAGGTCATATTGTGTGAAGTGCAGTCAGTTTTGGTGTAGTGCAGTGTCAGTGTGGTGTCAGTGACGATTGTGTACTTTCAGTACTTGTAAAAACAGTGGCAAAATGTGACGAGTTATTGAAGTTTGTATATCATTGGAAGTTGAGAAAACAGTGAAGTGAACAGCATTAAGTGGAATTACTTGGAAAATAAAGACAGTGAACTTTAAGGAGCCAGTGTTTATTTTCGCCTCAGCTGATCTTGTGTACTGTACACCGGCTGACCATAGGAAGAACAACTAACTGGGCAACGTTCTTCCTGAACTGGTCTACTGCTGTTGGAGCCAGTGGCAGTGTGAGGACTGGGACGTAACAATATGTTAAAATAGCTGAACATCAATCAATCAATCAATTACCAGACGCCATAATCCCGTAAGGGGTGGCCATTGACTTTGAGTTATTTGTTTTACGGGAAGGGGCACTAACCCTCCACCAACTCACTTGTTGACACGTAGGGAGCACGTATGGTTTGGTTATATGGTTACCATCCAGCGCTGTAAATGGTTTCTTGGCTTACAGGAAACCATTTGGCTTGTCACTCAATGTAAAGCCACCTGTAAAGGAAAGAAAAGCAATAAGAAGAGACAGGAAAGATGGGAGAAATAGGAAGAGAGGAGGGCAGCCACAGGAAAAAATAAAAATAAATAAAGGCTGAGGAAGAAGTTGGCAGCACTACATCAAGTGAGTGGATGATGGTCGCCACCACCTACCACACTCAATGGTGCCATCGGGTGAGCATAAAATGCATAATTGACAGTATGTCAAAACTTCAAGTTAACATTTACATTGCAACTGAAAATAACATTGGCACAAATTTAAATTAAGGTCATTTATTTCATGCTGATGAATACCACAACATAAAACTTAAAGACTTCAACAACATAATTTTAATGATATTACATTGTATATTAATAACAGCATCATAGTACATACCTGGTAAAAGATCAATGTAAAGGGCTGTTGATATAAGTACAGTATTTATCCTCTCAGTTGTGATTAAAGTAATTTTGTACTCAGTGAAAAATATATATAGTATTTAACTGTCGCATGTATTGACAGCCTGACTTTCAGTGGATCAATAAAAATGAAAACTTTACATAGTAGTTCCAGTAATTATGCTTCAGTTGTAACTGAAACGTAGTTTAGCATACAGACTCACAGTGGTATATTACAGTTTTACATTGAAGTGTTCAACAGTGTTCTGTACTACACTACTATTAAACTGATCCACCATGACACAAATATAAGTTTCAAATGAATCACACTGAAAAACATTAAAAAATTTAAATTTTTGTTTTAACCTAACCTAACCTAATCTTACCTAACCTTACCTAACCTAACCTTACCTTCGGTGTGACGTAACCTGTAATTTAATCAGTTTTACTTACGCATCTAACATTCCTGAACATCACTGCTGTGGAAAATATAGATTATGCCCGATTTCGTTTGGGTGAAACTCTGGACATGGACCCTCAACCTCTTTTCCCACGCACACACATGGCCATGTGGGTTTTGTACTCTGTGAGATATACATAATTAGGATATCCCATGACATCTGCAACTGCAAAGAATGATAAATATGCCCACATCTATTCACAAATCATCGGCTCACCTGGTATGAAATGCTTGCTACAGAGCCGGGTGTAGGCCGTCGGCTGCCAATTCTCCCTCTTCACGACACCTATCCACTTATGTCGCCTATCCTCGTTGGCTGGAAACCGGTAGAAGTGTACACCACTTCCAGGTTTCTGCCTTGTCTTACAGCCGAAGGCACAGCAGTGGAATACCATTGTGGAATTTGCAATTCTCTCTCTCCCTCTCAAGACTTCCGATAATTTGCCGTTCAATGTAGCGTCGTAAACAAAAGTCACATGACTCGTAACGTCACATGGATAAGATCTATTGTGAGCGTAGTTATTTCATAAGTTGTGCATTAATTTTTCTGCTCTTTTTCTTTATTATGGTTTATGTGATTGCTTGTTAAATTATGTAATTTAATAGTGGTAGGTGGTGGCGACCATCTTCCACTCACTTGATGTAGTGCTGCCTACTTCTTCCTTAGCCTTTATCATTCTTTTTCTGTGCCTGTCCTCCTCTCTTCCTATTTCTCCCATCTTTCCTGTCACTTCTTATTGCTCTTCTTTCCTTTTCAGGTGGCTTTACATTGAGTGACAAGCTTAATGGTTTCCTGTAAACCAGGAAACCATTTACAACGCTGGGTGGTAACCATATAACAAAACCATACATGCTCCCTACGTGTCAACAAGTGGGTTGGTGGAGGGTTAGTGCCCCTCCCAATTAGACAAATAACTCAAAGTTAACCCCTAAACCGCGGGGTTGTTTTTGCTTGACTTGCGTGTCTCGCGGGGATATTCACGCTCTGACAGACTCTCTAAAAATATTTGCCAAAAATCAGTTATTAGTCCTAGAATATTAAAATTACATATGCCTATGGCACATACCTTCAGCTTTCTCCTGGGATGTTTATTGAGCCTTCGTCGGGTACCGTAGGACTTGTGGAGACCTCTGAATTTGGGTAACGAAGTCTCCACTTTACACTTCCCGACAACCCGTAATATGATTACCACAGCCTGATATTATCACTAGAAACACTATTCTATGATTCTCAAACAGTTTGGAATCCATACTCAAAAAAAAAAAAACTGTGAAATAATAGAAAATTACGAGCGCGTATGACCTTCCCACTTGTGCTGGTTCGCCGCTGGTGTTGTCATTTATTATTCATAAAAACACTCACACTTTATATTTCTATTACTATACGACACATATATATATCTACAGTCTTTATCCATAAGTTTCCTTCAGCAATAGTAGTTTATTGTCACTGTAGGCATTCAATTTCTTTCAGTAAAATACGTAACATTAACTTTCTCGTCCTGTATACTAGCGTTGAGAGTGAATCTGTCACTTTCACTTCCACTTTCATAACTCATAGTATTCATACATGCTAGAGTGAAACTTTCACTTTCATTACTCCTAGGGTATATACTCGTATTCTTATAATACTATTCATTTACATTTCTATTTACATTCTGTATTTTATTTACATTATTTACATTTCTATTTTATTTACACTATGTTATGCACTTTCACTTGCTGTAACTTATAAAACTATTTTCCACTGTTCACTTATATTTACATTCATTGCTTTCACTTGCTGTTTACACATTATTTACACATTATTTACATTTCCACTTGCATTGTTTTACTCCCCAGAAAGATCGTAGCCACTGTCTATCATTTTCATTGACAAATTAGCCAGTTGACGTTCCACAGCAGTCACTTAGCGCTTTACCCCTTTCCACACGAGGTTTAGTAGAGGGAAGAGGTCACAGGGCCCTTTGCATGGGGCTAAAATGCAGCGGAATTGGACAGGCGCGAATCCGATATGGTTTCACATTGAAAGATGACAGTAAACTGAATACAGTGTGGTGGCCTAGCCGCCTAGGGGGAGTGCAATGCTGCCAATGTCAGCATGGTGACAGCTGCTAATATATACACTATGAAACGATTGGCAGGAAATCTAGACAATACATAATAAATTAGGTAGTTCCAGGTGAATGTAAATATCACTTAGGCTTCTCCCTTCCTTTCTTATATATATTTTTATTACGAGAACAGATTATACGGCATATTTCAAGGGGAAATAAACAGCGAAAATTAGCGAACGAGTACACGTGAGGTGTTGTCAGGTGATAATTAGCCAATTCCAGGTGTATGGCACTATCACTTACCTTATTTCTTTCTGTATATATTATTTGGTATAAGAATAGGGCATAGGGCTTATTTCAATGGATGAAATCAGTGGAAAATTCCAGGGAAGATTTACTTAGCGTAGCACGGCCAGGCAGACGAGAGGAGAGGGTAATGAAGTGGAGGTAGGGAGGGGAGTCATGAACGGGGAGAAATGGCTAAATTGTCAACAATGGATGGGAGTACAGATGAGATTAGGAGTGCTGACTAGTGTTGGACATTGGCAGTACTGATAGATGATACAAGCCACCACTTGAAAGCCCGGGCAAATTCAAAATAACACAATCACAAAAGTGATGCCCTGCAGTATGATCCCTTGCTCCCAAGCGTCACGAAAGTGACGCCCCATGGTTAAAGGGTTAAACGGCACCCCTTATGGGAGTATGGTGTCTGACAATAGATAGATAGATAGATAGAAGTTCGTGTGCTAAAGAATTTACAGTGTTAAGTAATGTAAGAAAACTCTGGCACATTTTGATGTCTCCTAGTCGGTAACTGTATGTCTCCTAGTTGGTAACTGTAACTGTTGCCCTGTCGAGCTTGTGCTAGAAGTTTCTCGAGTAATGCAAGCTTATATAAGGATGGGGAAGAGACTAGAGCAAGTCAGTCAGTTTTCAGTTCAGTTTGACTGTTGTGCAGTGTCAGTGAAGTTTGTATCTTTTCAGTTCTTGTGATAACAGTGAATTGTTTTTCACAAACAGTGCAGTGTTACTGAAGTTTGTACATCATTAGTATTTGTGAAAATAGTGAAGTGTTGTCATGCATTGAGTGTAATTGCAGTTAGTAAATTTTGTATAGCTCCAGTGCTTGTGAAGATAGTGAAGTGAAGTTGGAAAGCATTAAGTGTCATTATTTGGAAAATAAAGACAATGAACTTAGGAAGCCAGTGTTTATTTACAACGCCTGAGCTGATCCTGTGTACTCTACAGTACACCTAAAGGCTGACTATTGGAAGATCAACTCACTTGGCCATGTCCTTCCTATACTGAACTACAGTACTGCTGTTGGAGCCTGTGACAGTGTGGGATGTGGACAGCCGAAGTCAGAGAGTGGAGAGTTCATACGATTCAAGTTCAGGAACACGAGAGCACGGTATGTATTTCTATAGGCTACATATACACAATAGTCACCTTTGGGTTTGGAGTGATTATAGAGAAAGAAGGTGAATACAAAGAAGAGTTTGCTATCAGTCATCTCAGACAACCGAGTCAAAGTGAGGAAAAGAAGGTGAGGCTTAAAAGAAAAGAAGGAGTGTTTGATGATTAATGAATATACAGAAGCATAAGGATTAAATAAGTACTTGTTTATATAGTTTGACTGTTGCCTCATAGATCTCTTTAAGAAACTTAAATAAAACAAATATTATCTGTCATCATTAGCCCAGTGAACAGTTGTGCCATGTTTAAAGCAAACTGGAGAAGAAATAAAGGGATAGCACAAAGCTGAAAAGCGTTTGAAAAAAAAAAAAAAAAAAGACGGGACACTCGGAAACTTCAAACACCCGAGCCCAGTAACTTGTCTAATGGCCGAATATTATATTCAATTGTGTTACCTAAATCTTAGGCAGAATACTTTCAAAATCGAATAACTTCATTCTTGCTTGATATTTAACCCATACACTAGTTTTGATTCATATCAGGTAAAAACTGTTGGAGTTAATATTGTGCAGTGACCTTGCCTTTTGACTTTTACCTGTGAACTTCTCACTTCCAAACAATTCCTAAAACTAACCTCCTTAGTCTCCTTTTAATCTATGCCATTTCACAGAGTTTAACCCTCCCCATCCCGACGTTTTCTGGGCAGTGGTATGCCCCAGTCCCGACATTTTTGGACCTTTTTTTTTTTTAGGCTCAAACATTCGCTTTTGGTGAGAAACATCGAAAATTCATAGAGAAATCGCTCACCTGAGGTTTAAAATACTCGATCCAGGTACGAGTACCTCCTTACCTGACTGGGTTTTCTATCAGGCTGGCACCAAAGAAAACGAGTTCTATGGGAGGGTAACTATTTTATCTACTCATAAACAGTATTTATTTATTTACTTGGTACGACTTTATATGTAGTACAAGAGTAAATTGGTTTTCAAACAGTAATATAGGCATTATAAGCATTGTTTCACTCACTAACTCATCACCATTCATGACCTTTTTTTCCCACATTACCTGATCATCATTTCTGACTGTTTCTTCCTCTAATGCTATGTAAACTTTGTCCTCAACATTGTCATCGATTGGGGAATCACTCTGGCCCTGAATGTCTTTATTGGCCAGGTCACTGGTAACAGGTGAATTGCCGAGACAATGGCGTGCAGGGGGGGGGGAGAGGTTATCCGGTGTAAGGCATTGTCCCTGCTTGGCATCTTGTAGAGGAATAGAGGAAGGTGTCCCGTGTATACGTGCCCAAAATCACTCGCGAAATCACTCGCGAGTGCAAAATAGGGACCTTGCAATGTTGCCGCGTTAATTTATGTCTCCGGGATATAAGTGCACATCATGTGAGGACGTGAATTCACGTCTCCAGGACGGGGCAGGTTAATCTATCTATCTATCTATTTATTGCCAGACGCCTCGATCCCGTTTGGGGTGGCGACAAACAAATCGCCTCCACGTCGCCCTGTCCCCCACCATTTCACTGCCCTGCTCCCAACTCACGCACCCCTCTCTCATATACCTCTCCACCCCATCCCTCCATCTCATCCTTGGCCTCCCCCTCCCTCTTCCCCCCTCCACCTCACTCACATACACTCTCTTCGTCAGTCTTTCATCCTCCATCCTCTCCACATGGCCAAACCACCTCAGTGTGTTCCTCATAATGCTTCCGATCACATCCACATCCACACCACAATGCTCCTTTATATCCTCATTCGTCAGCCTGTCTCTCCATGTGACTCCACAGGCTCCTCTTAAATAACTCATTTCCACTGCTCTCACTCTTGACTTGTGTCCTTCCAACAACGTTCAAGCTTCACTTCCATACGTTAGAGTTGGTATCACAATACTGTCATGTAGTAACTTTTTCACTTCCATGCTCACTTCCCTGTTTCTTATCACTGCTTTCAAAGAACCAGCAACCTTTCTTCCCTGCTGTACCCTTTCATGCACTTCACCCTCCAAACCTCCATCCTTACTCATCACACTACCCAGGTACTTAAACGTACTCACATTTTCCAATTCCTCACCATCCAACCTCGCTGTACATTCACTAACTTCACCTCTCTCAAAGACCATCACTTTACTCTTCCCTACATTCACCTTTAGATTCCGTTTCTTACACACTCTCCCAAACTCATCCACCAAGCCTTGCAGCTCCCCTTCGTCTTCACTCAACAACACAGTATCATCTGCAAACAGTACAGGGAGTTTCCAAACACTATCCTCTCTCACCAGGGCCACTCCAACATCTACTACCCTACCTTGTACCTCTTTTATTACCCCATCCATGTACATATTGAACAACCATGGAGACATGACACATCCCTGTTTCAACCCAACTTTCAAAGAGAAAAATTCACTTAGTTCACCATCCACACGCACTGCAGCCTTCGCACCATCTTACATACCTTCACAGCATTCAACAACTTCCCATCTACTCCATATATTCTTAATACTTTCCACAATCATTGTCTATCCACCCTGTCATATGCTTTCTCCAAATCCATGAAAGCCACATACAACTTCTTTCCCTTCTCTAGAAACTTTTCCACTAAAGATCTAAGAATGAATATCTGATCTACACAACCTCTTCCCTTCCTAAAGCCTCCCTGTTCTTCTCCAACTAATTTCTCTGTTCTTTCTCTAACTCTGTCAATAAGTATCCTACCATACACTTTTCCTATTATACTAAGAAGACAAATGCCCCTATGATTACCACACACTTCTTTTTCCCTTTTTCCTTTGTACAAGGGAATAATTATAACTGACTTCCAATCCTCCAGGACTCTACCTTCCTCCCAGGCCAATCTGCACATCTTCCCCATCCATTCTACTACTATCTCTCCCCCATGCTTCAGCATTTCACCACACACTCCATCAATTCCTGGGGTTTTTCCCCGATTTAACTTTCTTCATTGCTTCCACAACTTCTATCCTACGGATTTCTTCCTGTCTTCTCACCTCCCTCCTTCTCCCAGCCATTCCCCAGCCACTTATACTCGCATTACTTCCATCTTAAAGTGTTCTCTCCATCTGCTCACTTTTTCTCCCTTCTCCACTAGTAGTCTACCATTTTTATCTTTCACTCCCCTGCTAACTTCACTTCCACTCTGTCTTACTCTTTTCACCTCTTTCCAGAACATTTTCTTACAGTCCCTTCACTTTACACTCAAATTCCTTCCAAATTCCTCATCCACTCTCTTCTTACTCTCTCTTACTAATCTTTTCACCTCTCTCTTTCTACATATAACTCTCTCTTCCGCCTCTCAACTTCATCCACGTCCCTATTTCTCATCCATTCATTGTATGCTTTCTTCTTTTGTGCCACAGCCTGTCTCACCTCTTCAGTCCACCACGCTATTCCTTGCACCCCCCCTCCGTCTTCTCTTCCTTCCACACACCACATCACATGCTGCGCATAATTTTTCTGTAAATATCCTACACACACCTTCCACGTCTCCCATCTGCTCTAATTCATATTTGCCCAATCGTTCCTCCACTTCTCTCTTATACTCTGCCTTTTTCTCATCCTCTTGTAACCTTTCCACTCTCCTTGCAACTTCTCCTTCCTCTCGTCTTTCCCTTCTTCTATTCCACCACCTTACTTGAATCCTAATTCTGGCCACCACCAAGTAGTGGTCAGAAAGTCCACTCCCCCAACCTCTATAAGCTCTTGCATCCATTACACATCTTTGCATCCTTTCATCCACACACATAATCAATCATTGCCTTCCTTTCATTCATTTCACCACCCACCCTTCTCATCACTCGCCATGTATACCTGTGGATCATTTTATGCCTGAAGAGGGTATTGGCTATCACCAACCCCCTCCCAGCACTAACGCACTCCAATTCTCATCTATCTCAGTAGGCACATCCCACTCACCAACTATTCCATCCACCTTCACATTCCCAACTTTACCATTCATATCACCGATCAAAAACACTCTCATTCCTTCCAAACTTTTCCATGCACACTTCCACATTTGTCCAGAACTCTCCTCTCACTCTTCTAGCACGATCTTGCGTTGGCACATACACACACACAATCGCCCACATTTTTATTCCAACTTTCAACTTTACCCACACAATCCTTCAATCTACATCATATAAAAACTGTTTAAGTTGACCATGCTGTGTGACCTTGACGTTTGACCTATTGTTCTAGAAAACAATAGGTCAGCCTCTTGGGTGATTCTCAACTCATTCACCAGGTTTTATTTAAATCAGATTAAAACTCTTGTACTTGTTTTGGTAATACATTTAAACACCGGTCTAACTTTGTCCTTCCCCTGTGACCTTGGGCTTTGAGTGTTTATTCTCAAAATTGACTTCCTTCGTTTTTGCCCGACCCTTAATGCTTCTATAAAGTGTAGTTGAAATCAGATCAAAGCTATTTGAGCTGACCTTGTCTCGTGACCTTGGTCTTTGGCCTTCCTCTTTGACCTTGACATTTGATTGACTGTTCTTAAAATTCAATCCTTTTATCCTTGTCTTCCCTGCACTTCTTTCATAAGTTTGCCCTACGTCAGATATAAACTGTTTATGTTGACCTTGCCCTGTGACCTTGACCGTTGACTTACTGTTCACAAAACTAACCATTTACTCCATGCAGATGCTCAACCCTTCTATCAAGTTTGGCTAAAACTGAATCAGAACTATGAGTTAATATGCTAACAACCACGAACACAGGTAGAACTTTGACCTTGCCCCATGACCTTTGACCCATTGTTCTCAAAATTGAATCACGTCATTTTTGTTATGCCAAGCTATTCCTCCAAGTCTGGTCTAAACTCACTAAAAACTTTTAATGATTTTGCTATTCAACGTCTGACCTAGCCCTGTGACTTTAACCTTCGACATATTGTTATAAAAAACGACAGATTTCCTTATGTGCTGTCCTTCCACCCTTCCATCAAGTGGTTAAAAATTGGATTTTTAAAAAATATCTAATTTCTTAACACACACAGGGAACAGACAACACTCTCTCTCACACACACACACACACACACACGCACACACCACTTAAAACATAATCTCCGGTCTCGCCCACGAGCATGGATGTAAAATTGAGGAAATACACTAGCTAATCACTTTTGCGTGGAGGCCTAGAATGTGCATTTTGAGATGGTTATTTACAGTATATGGGCTACCTGGCTATTCAGCTAGAAGTCACGGCCTCCCTCACATTCAGGGTGCTGGATCAGTCCCTGCATTGCACCACTGGCTTCACCCATATTGCAAAGGTTGCATAATTGATTATAACATATCCTGAAACAAAGCTCTTAGAGATTCATCATAACATTGCTTGGTTACTTATTGCTAGGAAACATAAGAGCTTGCTTAACCTCATCTGCATCAAGACTCCCTTACAGATTATTTGCCCTTCTGCTTCCGAGGTCTGATAGCTTACCTGGTTTCGTAAAGCGAATCATATCCTCTATCCCAGAAGGTGGTATGTGTCCGTCACCCATGGCCCCTGCAACCACCACCAAATCATAGGTGTCTGGGAAGAAAGGGCTCATTTTTGAAGTGTCCAGATTTTCCGGTGGCACAAATATTAGCAACATGGCGGATACATCTTATATTTAAAATTGCTCCTAATCTCTCTCTCTCTCTCTCTCTCTCTCTCTCTCTCTCTCTCTGGAAACTTGTTGAATCATCTCACTGCTTGCCTCCATTTGGATGATAAATGGACGAGAGGAACCACGGAATGTGACATCTTGGGAAATGGTACATCCCATTGGTTAATTAGAATAGTGAGTGGAGCTAAGGTGAGTGACTTCATTAGTTTCAGTTGTGCCCATTGTATAAGAAGGAGGGGTCAGTCCACCTGGAGGTGCTGACCTGTAGGGGGCCGGTCTACCCAGAGGTCTGATGTTGCTGGTTCTTACAATGGCACGTGATGCAGAGGGACCTCAGTATCCGAATAAATGATTCCAAATATGATGGATTATTTCAGTTATAGTAAATGCAGAGTAGTATGAGTAAACTTGGTCAGTATGAGAAAGTGACTAAACTGTGTGTAACATTCTGCTTGGTAATGTTAGCCATCCACTCGCCTTTACTGTAGTCCTCTCTCCCACACCCTCCACTGACTTTTATTCCTCTTTTCCAAGCCCGCCACTCACTTTTATTCCTACTTTCCACACCTCCATCCGTTTTATTCCTCTTTCCCATGCCCTCCACCCACTTTTATTCCTCCTTCCCATAACCTCCACTCACTATTTCTCCTTCCCACTCCATCCACTCACTCTATTTGTGTCTACACCTCTAGCTTCCTTTATGGTCGTTCTATAGCTATTGTTGTAGATGGCCACCGTTCTTCTCCCAGAGCTATCAATAATGGTGTTCCTAAGGGCTCTGTTCAATCACCAACTCTCTTCATTTTATTCATCAATGACCTTCTTAGGTGTACATCTAACCCTATGCACTCATACGCTGATGACTCCACCCTTCACCTTTCCATTCGCTTCCCACAGCGTCCATCTCAGCAGTTACTTCAACAAACAAGGGATGAGGCCATGGCATTCTTTATGTCTGACTTGGTCCATATCTATGAATGGGGTAAAAATAATCTTGTTTCTATTGCATCAAAAACTCAGCCATTACATCTATAAACCCGATAAAACCTTCCTCAGGGGTACTAATTTTTGATAATATCCAGTTCAATCCTGCATCATCTTTAAACATACTCAGGGTTTCATTCTCTCGGGATTTATCTTGGAGAGAAAATAATTATTACCTCTCTTGTAAAATCTTCTTCCAAGAGATTAGGTGTGCTAAGCCGACTCCGTACTTTTTTTTTATCCCTGCACAGTTGTTGACTTTATACAGGGGTTTTATCTGCCCCTTTGTAGAGTACAACTCTCATGTGCGGGGAGGTTCCCCACATACAGCTCTTCTCAACAGGGTGGAGTCCAAGGCTTTTCATCCCATTAACTATCCTCCTCTTACTGGCTCCTTTCAACCTCTGTTTTTTCGCCACACTGTTGCATCTTTATCTCTTTTCTATCGCAGCTTCAGTGGTCACTGCCTCTGAACTGTATGCTTGCATCCCTCCATCACTACAGTTGGCGCATAGCACCCGTCTAGCAACAGACTCTCATCCCATTTCTGTCCAACTCTCTAATGCAAAAGTTAACCATTGCTCCCAGTCCTTCATGTATGCGACAGGTCAGCTGTGGAACTGTCTCCCTGTGTTTGTATTTCCTACTGCCCATGATCTCCAGTCTTTCACGCGCAGTTTGTCCAAGCATCTCGAAATGAGATCTTTATATTGGCTCTCTGTTATTTTTTTTTTTTTTTTTTTTAAGGGAACAATTTGCAGGCTCTTGACCTTTGGTTTGTTCTTCCTTGCATTAAAAAAAAAAAATTATGGTAAAGGGAACCCAGATTAACAGTGGGCAGAAACTGTATTTTTGTAGTTTAATATAATCATACTCACTTCCCTCAGTGATATTTCTTGGCTACCAAAAATTACAAGCTACCCAACATAGTCACATAGGGATATCAGACTAACTTTGTTTAACAGAAATTCACTCATATCCAAATGCAAATCGTACATCCGGGATATAAACTGGTTATTATTTATCAGAAAGACATCTATACTAGACAAGGTTACATCACTCGTTTTACTTTAACTTGGCCCAGATTTTTGTCCTTTTGCAGAGTACTGACGTAGTTCAGTGGGAGAATATGACAATAGTGTGGCTCTACATCCTATCCCCAGCACTTCTTCATGACTTACATTATATTCTAACGTTAGTCCGTTCTTACAGCTCGGTATTCAAGATGGAGGAATGGCAATTTTAGACCAAGTTAGAATAAAATGGGTATAGAAACAGTTTATTGGTCAGTTAGGCATGGGCATAGTTTTCAGGCTATAGTGATGAATATTTGCACAAGTAAAGATACCGGGTATGCCTTGAAGGAGAATCACGAGCAACATGGACAATTTAGGGCAGTGGTTCTCAACTGGTGGTCCACGGTGACTTCTTGGGTGGTCCACAGGACGTTCACTATATTTGATAATAAACTGGGGATTGGTGCATATATTTTTTAGTTTATTGAAATTTCAGTACGAAAAATTATATCAAAATAAATAATTGGCCATTCATTTTATTATATTATTCCTATTGATTATGCCAGTACGATTGGTACTTACCCAACTCTGTCAACACATGCAATCAGATGTCTTCTGCCATCAAATTTCCATGTGTGAAAGCAGATTTTCATGTTTGTTGCACACTAAGTCCAAACAGAGGAATCGGCTTGCAGTGGAAAGCAATATTCATTGTGCATTATCAAGTATCACTCCTAATATTGAAAAGCTTGTCAGTGAGAAGATAATCTAAAAGTCTGGTTGCAAAGAAAAATGTTAGGTGTATACTCCTACATAATTTCAAAATTCTGTTTGTTAGAAATAAATTTCACAGCAAAATGTTAGAGAAGTGTTCATGTATTTCCTGGAAATTATGTTTGGAAGAAATACATTTCAGACCAAAATGTCAGCTGTCTACTATTTTATATCATTTCTCAAAATTCTGTTTGTAAGAAATATATTTCTAACCAAAATGTTTGTTGTCTATGCTTTATTTATCATTACTCAAAAATGAAATGGTCCACGATATCTTTTTTAATTGGGCTGGTGGTCGATGGCTTGAAACGAGTTGAGAACCACTGATTTAGGAGATCCAGAGAGCAGCTTTCTACTCTTTATACCATTTTTAAACTAGGTGCAGGTGTGATTATCTAAAGCTAATCTCCCTTCTTTTTTCCTTAACCTAACTTATCCTGCCCTTACAGATAAACCTGACAAACACACTACCTAATCTTATAATAACAAAACAAACCTAATATCCCGGTCCGGGGAGGGCACAAAGCAGCCCAGTCTTCAATTAAATATTAGGTACAGTATATGTGAAATTTTGCATGGCTTTAAGCAAAAGCAAACGCAATTAACCTGCTGCTGAGAATGATAATGCCCATGAGAATCCAATATCGAAAGTATTTTACTTGGTTCACCTGGTACCAAGCACCCTAAACCACATGAAAATTAAACTTCTATCTATCTATCTATAGCCCGACGCCCTAATCCCACAATGGGTGGCCGCAGACAAAACGCCTCCAAGTCTCTCTGTCACCCACCATTTGACTACCTTCCCTCCAACTCACTCCACCCTCCCTCATATACCTCTCAACTCCATCCCTCCACCTCATCCTTGGTCTTCCCCTCCCTCTCCCTCCCTCCACCTCACCTACATACACCCTCTTAGTCTTTCATTCTCCATTCTCTCCACATGTCCAAACCACCTCAGTGTATTTCTTCTAGTCTTCTCAACCACATCCACACCCACCCCACAACGTTCTTTCACTTCTTCATTCGTCAACCTGTCCCTCCATGTCACTCCACATGCTCCTCTCAAGTAACTCATTTCCTCTGCTCTCACTCTTTGTTCCCCTCTTGCAAGGTCCATGCCTCGCTTCCATACGTCAGGGTACAGATCACAATACTATCATGCAGCGATTTCTTAACTTCCATACACACCTCTCTATTTCTCATCACAGCTTTCAGTGAACCAACAACCTTCCTCCCCTGCTGTACCCTTTCAAGCACTTCATCCCCCAAAGTTCCATCCTTACTCATCACACTACCCAAGTACTTGAATGCACACACATTCTCCATTTCCTTTCCATCCAACCTCACTGTGCATTCTGTGACTTCATTCCTCTCAAACACCATAACTTAACTCCTGTTTACATTAACTTTCAGATTCCTCTTCCTACACACTGTCTCAAATTCATTCACCAAACCTTGCAACTCCCATTCATCTTCACTCAGCAACACTGTGTCATCAGCAAACAGCAACACTGGAATCTTCCACATCTCACCCTCATTCAATGGAGCCACCCCCACATCCACTGCCCTGCCTTGCACCTCCTTTACAACCCCATCCATGTATATATTAAACAGCCATGGAGACATCACACGACCGTGTTTCAGTCCCACACTGAGATCAAAGAACTCACTCAGCTCACCATCCACTCACACCGTAATCCTAGCTCCTTCTTACATACTCTTCACAGCACTCAACAATTTCCCCTCCACTCCATATATTTTTAATATCTTCCACACACCTTGTCTGTCTACTCTGTCATAAGCTTTCTCCAAGTCCATGAAGGCAGCATACACTTTCTTTCCCTTCTTTAGATCCTTCTCCACTAAACATCTTAGAACAAATATCTGATCTACACACCCTTTTCCCTTCCTAAATCCCCTTTGTTCTTCTCCAACTAGCTCCTCTGTTATATGCCTAACCCTATCAGTGAGTATTCTACCATATATTTTTCCAGCACACTAAGAAGGTTACCACATACTTCTCTCTCCCCTTTTCCTTTGTATAAAGGAACAATTATACCTGATTTCCAGTCTTCCGGAACTCTTCCCTCTTCCCAAGCCAATCTACATAACTTCCATATCCACTCCACTACAATCTCAACCCCATACCTCAGCATTTCACCACACACTCCATCAATTCCTGGGGCCTTTCCCATCTTGATCTTCTTCGTTGCTTCCACTACTTCCGCACTACTGATCTCTTCCTCCCTCCTCTCATCTTTTATTCTTCCAGCCATTCCCCAACCACTTATACTCGCACTGCTCTCACTCTCTACATTCAACAAAACCTCAAAGTGCTCCTTCCATCTCCTCAATTTCTCTCTCTTCTCCACAAACAATTTATTATTCCTATCTTTCACTCCCCTACTATTACCCTTTTCACACCGCCTTACTTTCTTTATCTCCTTCCAAAACAATTTCTTACTCTCCTTCCATTTCACACTCAGATTCCTCCCAAACTCTTCTTCCGCTCTCTTTTTGTTCTTCTTCACCAATCTCTTCACCTCCGTCTCCTGCTCACATATACCTTTCTCTTCTCTCTCTTATCTTCTCCCCTACCTCTACTCGCTAGCCATTCACTATATGCCTTCTTTTGTTCCACAGCTCGTTTCACCTCATCATTCCACCATGCTGTCCCTTGCACACCCCTGCATCTCCTCACTTCACAAACCACCTCGCACGCTGCGCCTATCTCTTTCCTTAATACCTTGCATTCAACTTCCACCCCTTCCATCTGCTCTAACTCATACCTTCCCAATCTTTCTTCCACTATGCTCTTATACTCTGCCATTTTCTCACTCTCTTGCAACTTCTCCGGTTTTTCACAGGAGCTGCTTCCTTGTGTCTTCCCCTTCGTCTCTTCATCCATTTTCTTTGCAGCCGTACACCCGGAAGTACTAATTTCTCCCCCCCCCCTTGTAGCCGAAGACACGGCCAGTGACGACCGGGCGATCGAACACACCATACCCAACTCCTCTACCTCAACTCTAGTGGTTCATACGCTCCAAGTATTAGAAACAGTGAAGCATTGTTTCATGCATGACTTTAGATGACGTTAGGATGTAACACTCACGTTATAAATCTTATAATTACTCTAGACTATTACTGTTTACATATTACAATCATTATCAATACTGTTGTAAAAATAATTAATTAGTAAGTTAATGTCTAGCGAAAAAGAAATTACTTTTCATATCCATTCATGCTCTCATGTCTACTCTTCGCTCTGGTCAAGCTTCCCATTTCCAGCACACGCTTTTCTCATCCCTGTGTTATTGATACAAACTACTGTAAAGTAATGATGAAACTATTTTATTGCCATACACCTCTCACCTTTGCATACATCAACAATATATAATACTTTTGTAGCCTTGGCACCTATTTCATCCTGTTGTTGCGTAACATACACACTGCAAATTGGATATTGACCTTCTGGTTGTTTATCATAAACACAGTTTATGGCTGTGTGGTTTTGGAAGTAGATTAACTCATTTTACGTGGCAAACATACCTTGCATTTTAAAAATGCTGTTTTAGTCTTTGCATTATCGTATAAGGTTTGATGGAGTGGCTCTTACTAAGCCACTAACTCTTACCTATCCTAAAAGTATCTGAGCCACTTGCCACCACTACAGCCCAGAGTCATTACGTATACGATTGACGGTGGTCTGTATATAGCAAGAAAACAGATGGTAAACATGTAAAAATATAGATACGGTCGATGCTCTCAATATTATTATGAGTTGTATACTTAACTCTCACTTTATTGCGTGTGTGATTTTGTGCAAGTAGTAAGGCATGTTATAATCGTAGGTGTGTGCATCGTGGTTGTGGGAAGAACATGGGTGTGTCAGCTTAGCATGATATAGTAATATGTGTGCAACCGTCTCCCTCTCTCTCTCTCTCTCTCTCTCTCTCTCTCTGTGAATATGCCAACCTATATGTAATTCCCAGCTTATTATTTCGTTACTGGCACTTGGCAAGACAAAAACTGACAAATACGGACAAGGATAACGTCACCTACGTTTAAATAGATAACCAAATCAGAGATTACTTTATCCAGTGTGGTCATCCGTGATAAAACAATCAACGGTCACGGCCACCTGGTATCACCCTCTCCATATTCTCGCATTTTCAGGTTTCCGTCACAATACATTTGTTTTCCTACTTACTCAGACAGCCATTATGATTGGCAAAGGATAAAAGTATCCCACTTTGCAATTCAGATAACGGCCAATTCTTTACAACAATCATCGGATAAACGATAATTTTGATAAAAGAATATGATTCAAGTATAATGCTTCATTTCCGTTGAGTGATACTGAGAATAATATTAATCAATAACGGGTAAGCAATTTATCTGCAGTAGAGTATACTGTATGCATTCATTACAGTTTGAAAGTCTCGCTATTTCGAATGCCAGGCTCATGTAAACCACCGAGGTGTTGAGATGCGAATACTCAGGCATCCCAGTCTGTCTGTTACCCGAGCTACAGCAGAGTAAGTGTGGCAGTGTCTTATTTGATTTCTCTTCTTAATTTGCATATAAGTAATTTTTAATTATTGAAATTTCTACATTATATATAATTGTGTGTTCCACCCGATCAGAAGTTGAAAAGTTCCTACGTTGCTAGCATTTTTCTTCCCGTCAGTATTCATATAAGTTATGCATATTTTTCTAGGTAAGTTCCACCGATCTTTGTGATTTGCGCAGTTGGTGACTTCCTTACAATAGAGGTCCCCTGTTCATCTCACCGGTCTTGCAGATAACAGGATCTGGTAAGTTTCTAAGTATGTTGTTCCATGAGCACAACAAGTGTTTATTTAACTTATTTGGTCATCAGGCAACACGTTTCTGCAATGAAATGCAATTTGATAACATGATGGTATAATTCATCAATATTTTTATTGGACTGTAAAAAGCATTAACAGATGCAGTAGTGGTTTGCATTATCAAACAACAATTATATATACGGTATTGTTAAGGCTGAGCACACTTCGATGTTTTCATAAACCAGCGTGAGGTTAAGGTTTCGTCATTAGGTTACAGATAAGTGAAACAATGTGAAAAGAAATGACAGATAAGAGATCCAGATTGTGATGAAAAAAGTAGTTAACTTCAGTATAAACAGAAAAGTATGTGAGCTGAACAATTTCCCTGCGACAAGGGCAGCCTTAAAATTGTATATTCCTATTGAAGCATTACTCTCTCCGTCTGACTTACTTCCCTAGACTGACTGTCATTTCTGTGGTGGATAATTTCCTGAAAGTCTAATATAGCGTATTATTGTAACTCGCTCAAACAGAGTGTTGTGTGGAAGTAAATATTTTACAGTGTTGACTCACAAGCATCGAATCTGGAACATCTGGTTACTAGGCGTCCTAACCAGATGTCCCTGGTTAAGGGGATACTCTGTTGTTGTTTAATTGGAGGGCTAATGATTCCTACCAATTATGCCAGGAAACAGATTCCCTTATTGATTAACACTGGGGTTGCCTGTTGCCTGGCATATTTGGAGGAATCAGTATTCCTCCAATTTAGCGAAGTGAATACACCCCCTTAACTCTGTAAAATACCATAACTCGGTGTATGTGAACATTTTCATAAGTAATATATTCGCTACACATCAGTATCACTCCTAATGCAAAGCATTGATTTATAGGTATGCCAGGAAGGGGAAGGAGACCTGCTCCACGCACTCGTGGTAATTCAGCGCCGGGCTGAAATTGTTGACCGCTTCAAAGGTGGACAACCCCTAAAGCAGATCAGCAGGGAGATGGGAATTGACATCAAAACTGTGCGTCTGTGGGTTCGAAGGGAGGAGGAAGAAGGCCACCTCAATACCAGGGCCAGACCAGGGCGGCCGCCAGTAACCTCTCCAGAAGATGACAGGCGACTCCTCGCTGCGGCGGAACAGTCGCCCAAGAAAAATGTAGTTACACTCGCCACAGAGCTAAACCTACAGTGTCATCCATCAACACTAAGGCGCCGCCTTCACAATGCTGGCAAAGACTGCTATGTTCCAGCGAGCAAAGAAGAACTAACTGAAAATTACAGAGCATCTCGGCTAGAGTTTGCTAGGCGCTATGCCAACACTGATCAGGAGTATTGGCGGAATGTGATTTTTACGGACGAAACCACTTTTTCGTCCATGTCCTCCCGGGAGCGTCACTGCTGGAGACCTAGGGGTACCCGTTATTCGGAAATAAATATTTCTGAAAGGGGCAAAAGCGGGAGAGTTAGCTTGGCCCTCTACGGCTGGATGTGGTATGGGGGTGTGGGTGAGCTAGTCCCAATTAATGGCAACCTCAATACTGAGGAATATATAAATATACTTCAAACCTCACTGTTACCATCAATTCGCCTTACCAGAACCTCTTCAAATTACCTTAGTTCAGGACTGCTTCTCCCATCCACACTAGTCGTGTGGTGAGGGACTGGTTTGCAAATAGACCAGAAATAGAGTTGATAGATTGGCCCACTAAAGGCTGTGATATGTACCCCATAGAAAACCTATGGGGCATGATGAAACAGGAGTGGGGCGTAGAGGAGAAGACTAAGGCGAGTATCGAGAGGAAAACCATGGAGGTGTGGGAGGAGTTCCGACGTCACCCCAATATTTGTGCAAATCTCGTTGACTCCATGCCCGCTCGCCTACAAGAGGTAATTCAGGCCAACGGAGGATGGACACGATACTGATGTCATTGTAAGCAATATATACTAACAATAAAAATGGTTTCATAACATTGCTGTATTGAGTGTTAATCCTAATGACCTGTGAAGAAGTAATAGTATGTATTAATAGAGTAATGGTAATATGTGTATGAACATACGTATTGATTGATGTAAAAGCAGTCCTATCTAGAATACAGTAGGAAAGTGCTCAGACTTTGAAATGAGTGTCCTTTATGGACACGTGGTTTACTACTTGCACGTAAAACACACACGCAATAAAGTGAGAGTTAAGTATACAACTCATAATAATATTGAGAGCATCGACCGTATCTATATTTTTACATGTTTACCATCTGTTTTCTTGCTATATACAGACCACGATCAATCGTATACGTAATGACACCGGGCTGTAGTGGTGGCAAGTGGCTCAGATACTTTTAGGATAGGTAAGAGTTAGTGGCTTAGTAAGAGCCACTCCATCAAACCTTATACGATAATGCAAAGACTAAAACAGCATTTTTAAAATGCAAGGTATGTTTGCCACGTAAAATGAGTTAATCTACTTCCAAAACCACACAGCCATAAACTGTGTTTATGATAAACAACCAGAAGGTCAATATCCAATTTGCAGTGTGTATGTTACGCAACAACAGGATGAAATAGGTGCCAAGGCTACAAAAGTATTATATATTGTTGATGTATGCAAAGGTGAGAGGTGTATGGCAATAAAATAGTTTCATCATTACTTTACAGTAGTTTATATCAATAACACAGGGATGAGAAAAGCGTGTGCTGGAAATGGGAAGCTTGACCAGAGCGAAGAGTAGACATGAGAGCATGAATGGATATCAAAAGTAATTTCTTTTTCGCTAGACATTAACTTACTAATTAATTATTTTTACAACAGTATTGATAATGATTGTAATATGTAAACAGTAATAGTCTAGAGTAATTATAAGATTTATAACGTGAGTGTTACATCCTAACGTCATCTAAAGTCATGCATGAAACAATGCTTCACTGTTTCTAATACTTGGAGCGTATGAACCACTAGAGTTGAGGTAGAGGAGTTGGGTATGGTGTGTTCGATCGCCCGGTCGTCACTGGCCGTGTCTTCGGCTACTAGGGGGGGGGGAGAAATTAGTACTTCCGGGTGTACCTTGGCCATCACTAAGTTATTAGAACACAGACAAGTTGTATATTTTACATTGTGGTGGAAACTGCTTTTTAATATGCTGCCCTCAATTGCACCATGGGTTTTACCTAACCTAACTCTTGCTGCCTTGGCATTCTTCTTTGTTTTATTTTATTTCATTTATTTATTATGTAGGGGTCATACTCATTTTGCTACTTATACAGATTTTTTTTTCACTCTTTATTGATACGATTACTGAATGGGATCGTGCCCCAGACACTGTAGTTATTCATTATAAAATCACAGAAAACATCTCTGGAATACTGAAAATTAAATGTGTGCTCTACCATGACAGCATCACCTTTTCAGCTTGACGAATCATGCTGCCAGTACTTATCTCTTAGCACTATATAATTGTCCACACAGTCTCCATGGCAAGACGATAGGAAAATTGAGTGTGGAATGCTTAGTTAACAAGAGCTGTTTGAAACCATAGTTTGAAGGGAATTTGAGAAAGGCTGGTGCCTTTTACCAAGATTTTGTGCTGTAATGGTGTTGTTTTAGACCTTAACTGTTAAACAGTGGAATGATGATTTTATTACAATTACAGATACCCCAGCAGAATAAAGAAATACTCCAATGAGCCATTCAGTTCTCTTCAGGACTTAGCGTAGATATGAAGTGCCTGGCACAACAAGTAACTGTGGAATTGCAGAGAAATTACCAGGTAAAGTCTGCTGAGAAATGGGCCAGTATCCTTGTCACATACTCGGATTTCTTTTATGACCACTTTAGCTATGGATAAGATCCATATAGATTGTATCATGTTCACTTATCTTTAGCATTTCAACCACTTACTTTAATAAGTACATATACCTCTACATCAGAGCCAAAGCAAGAGATAATCATTGCAGCTGTGACCCTCTTGTTTCTTTAACTTAAGGTATTCCACTTCCCGCAGCTGAATCAAAGGGATATGAAACCAGCTGATTCTGTTAAAGATATAAAACAACTGTATTGTAACTCGGCTTCCCCTTTGATGTCCTTACTTTATGCTCGCGGTCTACCCAAGAACTGTACAGAAATCTGGTATATATATATATATATATATATATATATATATATATATATATTTTTTGCAAGTATACCGCTGAACAAAGGCCTCTCCTAACCATCTCCACGAATTCCTTGACTGGGCCAATTTCTGCCAGATTTTGTCTGCAAACTTGTCTCATCACTCTACCTCCTGTCTGGCCTTTTTCTGCTATGCTTGTAATCTCTTTAGTTCAGTCAGTCAGCCTCTTGTTCCATCGATTACCCCTTATCCTTGCTATATAACCTCCCGAATTTCATTTATATTTTTGTCATAACTTCTATTAAATACTTGACTTTAGTCTGCTCTCTCACCCAGGTTTACCTATTCCTGTCTTTCATAGATATTCCCAACACTGACTTTGCCACTGCTCTGTGAGAACGAAATATGTTGTTTTCCATTGGTTTGGTTAGTGTCCTGGTCCCACAGCCGTAAGCCATAGCTGGGATTAATATTATTATTCGTTATAGGCGATACTTTTCGTTTCATACACACAGTACTGTCAAGCAACTTTTCCTGATGTCTCTACGTTTACCGAGAGCTTTCTATCCAGTTGTAATGCGTTTTATTATTTTGTTTTAACGCTCTTCGTCAGTTTTAGTATTTTGCCCATGTAACTGTACTCCTCAGCTTCTACAATATTTTCCTCATTTAGTTTGATGATGCTCTTTGATGTACTACTCAGACCATACATACGTACTTCTTCTTTCCCTAATTCATGAAAGAAGCCAATATCCACCCAGTTGCAAAGAAAGGAAGTTCCTCTGACCCCTCTAATTACAGACTCTTAGCTATCGCGTCTTCTCTTGGTAAAGTATTTGAAACTGAAATTAATAAGCACATACCTGTAGTTAAACACACTGAATTAAAAAAAATTAATTAGTGATAGACAATATGATTTTCACCACGAAAGATCCATCATTGACATACTCAGTCTCCTGACTCATACCATCCACCAATCAATTGACCAACATGGATAAACTCATGCAGTAGCCCTTGATATTTCTAAAGCTTTCAACACAGTATGGCACCGTTCCCTGCTGTCCAAACTCTCTTGCTATGGACTAACGTCTTGTGTTCCTCTGATTTCCTCATATCTCAGCAACTGAAAAATAAGAGTAAAAGTTGATGATGTATATTCCAATTTCCACTCAGTTCACGCCGGCATGCCACAAGGATCAGTTCTGGCACCAACCCTATTCCTAGTTCATATTAATGATCTCTTATCTGTCACCCACAATCACATCCATTCATATGCAGATGACTCAACACTTCACAGGTCACTCACACTCAAACACCCATTTACAAAGTTTAATATCTCTAACTCTCAACTCAGTACAACCATCTCCATAAATTAAGACTTATCTAAGATCGATGAATGGGGACAAAGTAACCTTGTCTCATTTAATGCTAGAAAAACCAAATACAGGTATATACAGTTTATTAATAGACAGATATTGCCAGAATCGTATAATACCTTCAATGCTACCAACATTCTCATCTCCAAAACTATTGAAATTCTCGGTGTTTCACTTAACAATGCCCTGATAATAAGCTAATAGGTCGATAGTTACTAAGGTCTTTTGGGTCGCCTTTCTTGTTAAGCAAAATAATTTTTGTATTACACCTTCTTCTGGGAATTTTTGGCCAGCTACATGCTGCCCTTATTGTTAGTCACGTTTTCTTTCTTTCTTTCTTCTTTCTTTCTATTGGCAAGCTCCATGCTGTCCTCATTGTTAGTCGCGTTTTCTTTCTTTCTTTCTTGTAATCGTTCTTTCTTTCTTGTTTAAATGTGGCATACACCTCTACCCTTCAAGATTAACCAATTCCAACCAAACCAGGACATAATGACTGGCTTATGACCTGCTGTGTCTGCAAGGTTTTGGTTGCTAGGCAACTGTTTGTTGCCTAGCAATGGCCGAAAACCCACTTTTTTTTTTCATATTTTCCACGTTTTGAGCTGTAGAAGCATTACTAATTGGCATAGAAAGCTTTGGTGTCATCAGGAGTAATCTTGAGGGCTTTCCCTATCGGAAGTGTACCATCCATTTTTTCCCTGTCTCCTTTAGTTTTCGAGGGGCAACCCTACGAGGATTGGCCTCAGAGTCCCTAGCAACCAGCAAGTTTTCAAAAATATCCCCCTAGTTCCCCAGCGGCTCGATGGAACTGAATGAAAGTTTACATGCTTGTAGACACTGACTAATACTAGAACTTTCTATTGCACATCTATGTTCTACGTTGACCAGGTCATGGGTCAAAGATAATCAAATGCGAAAATGGTGTAACTAGCTAAAATCATGACCATCCTTGTGCAAAATGCTAAGGCTAAGATTACTTAGCCAGGGTCTTGATTCTAGGATGGAATGTTACGCTGGGGTACCTCCATATAGAAATGTCTTTTAATGTCGAAACTCACTTCAGGTCCTGACAAAACTTGGTCCACTTAGAGATGGCCATCGTCGCCTACCGGCCTGTCTTTTTATAGATTGGGTTAATGAGTGGGCGAATCTTTTTAAACTTCTGCTTCTGCACCCGACAGTAAATCTACAACTATTCGTCTTTCTCCTTGGTCCTTTCCTCTTTTTCATACTTTTAAGGGAATTGTTCCTTCTTCTGGTGTTACCTCTGGTATTTCACTTGTGTTTGCTGAAATATCAGCTATTGGTCTAATTGTCTTTCATGCATACAGTTCTTTGTATAATATTTCAACTCTTCACCATCCTCTCTCTGCACTGAACGACTTCAGAAATTTTGTCTTTCGGTGGGATGATTTATTGCTTTCCTAATGCCATTTTACTTCAGACCTGTTTCAGACTTTTTCCTTTCTTTGACGATTTCTTTGATCTGAGCTATGTTTTTCTTTTATGTGTTTTTTCTTAATATATCATGTTTAACTATAACAATTCTGCTCCCTCTGGTTCATCCTTTTTTTGGTTTTACTTTCAATTTTTTTCCTCGTCATGAGTTCATGGGCCAGTGGCATATCCAGGATCATTTCCAGGGGGGGCAAACACTTGCAATATTTCCCCAAAATATTTGTCACCACAAATTTTCCTAGATTTGATGCTTTATGTCATCAGAAATAAATTTACATCATTACCTCCGTATTTGTTCCAGTGTCTTGAAGAAAATCTATCTTTTCCCCAAATATTCACTGCTTTCTTGGAGTAATTTTAAGCAAATAGCTAATAATCCTTTCAGAGGAGAGGTATGTAAAAACACTCAGTACAAAACGTTACCAGATGTCTACTCTTTCATTAGAGAGCAAAAGGAAACACAAGCAATATATTAGAAGGCACTGGATTTTTCCATAGCAGAAAACATCTTGTTACTTGTATCATTGGTCATCGTGGTCACTCTCGTCGATGGTATAATAATCGATATATGCATGCTAACTTCCGTCCGTTCTACCTCAAAATATTTTTTTTTCTCGGTACCGCAAATTTCTTGTGCACTTTTAGTACTGAAAAAAGCACTGCCAACACTACACTCTTAGCGCATCATTTACCTGCTGTCTTTATCTCTCATTCCATATAAGGAAGTACGGCTGTTTTGTTTAATGCCCTACGAAATCATAATGAAACATATCACAAATCGGCACAGCACTTGCCATACAAGAGGCATTGGCGTCCATACTATCTGTTTATATTCGGAAATAAACCCTATATTTTGATCTGAACATAGAGAATGAAAGTAATGCGAGTATAAGTGGCTGGGGAATGGCTAGGAGAAGGAGAAAAGTGAGGAGACAGGAAGAAATCAGTAGGATGGAAGTTGTGTGAGCAATGAAGAAAGTCAAAATGAGGAGAGCCCCAGGAATTCATGGAGTGTGTGGTGAAATGCTGAAGCATGGGGGAGAGGAAGTAGTAGAATGGATGTGGAAGATGTGCAGATTGGCCTGGGGGGAAGGTAGAGTCCCGGAGGATTGGAAGTCAGTTATAATTATTCCCTTGTACAAAGGGAAAAGGGAAAAAGAAGTGTGTGGTTATCATAGAGGCATTTGTCTTCTTAGTGTAACAGGAATAGTATATGGTAGGATACTTATTGACAGAGTTAGGGAAATATCAGAGGAATTAGTTGGAGAAGAACAGGGAGGTTTTAGGAAGGGAAGAGGTTCTGTAGAACAGATATTCATTCTTAGATCTTTAGTGGAAAAGTTTCCAGAGAAAGGAAAGAAATTGTATGCGGCCTTCATGGGTTTGGAGAAAGCATATGACAGAGTGGATAGACAAGGATTGTGGAAAGTATTGAGAATATATGGAGTAGATGGGAAGTTGCTGAATGGTGTGAAGAGTATGTATGAGGGTGCTAAGGCTGCAGTGCGTGTGGACAGTGAACTGAGTGATTTTTTCTGTTTGAAAGTTGGATTGAAACAGGGATGTGTCATGTCTCCATGGTTGTTCAACCTGTACATGGATGGGGCTATAAAAGAGATACAAGGTAGGGCAGTAGATGTTGGAGTGGCCCTAATGAGAGAGGACAGTGTTTGGAAACTCCCTGTACTGTTGTTTGCAGATGATACTGTGTTGTTAAGTGAAGACGAAGGGGAGCTGCAAGGCTTCGTGGATGAGTTTAGGAAAGTGTGTAGGAAACGGAATCTAAAGGTGAATGTAGGGAAGAGTAAAGTTATGGTCTTCGAGAGGGTGAAGTCAGTGAATGTACAGTACAGTGAGGTTGGATGATGAGGAAATGGAAAATGTGAGTACGTTTAAGTATTTGGGTAGTGTGATGAGTAAGGATGGAAGTTTGGAGGGTGAAGTGCTTGAAAGGGTAGAGCAAGGAAGAAAAGTTGCTGGTTCTTTGAAAGCAGTGATAAGAAACAAGGAAGTGATCATGGAAGTGAAAAAGTTACTACATGACAGTATTGTGATACCAACTCTAACGTATGGTAGTGATGCTTGGACGTTGTTGGAATGACGGGGGACAGGGCGACGTGGAGGCGATTTATTTGTGGTCACCCCGTATGGGATTAAGGTGTCTGGTAATAGATAGATAGACAAAGATTTTGATTGGCTGCTGGAAGAAAAATGGCGGAATGGATGGGCCAATGAAAACTCAAGGTATGGCGTGAGTGTCCCGAACACACACTTTCCCACGTCCGTGATACTATCGTTTTTTTTTTTCCTTTGCGGTTTTGTATTCTCTCTCTCTCTCTCTCTCTCTCTCTCTCTCTCTCTCTCTCTCTCTCTCCACTTAGCACGTCTGTTAATTAAAATTCGCTGCCACACCCACCCCCAGTCTGGTATTCTGTTTTGCACTACTGCTGTGGTGGTAGCCAATAGAAATTCTGTTTTCCACTACTTCTTCTTTTAGTTTGATTCTCATTGGCTCAGGCATCAGGAGTGGTGCATAAGTCATGACTGACCTAAGTAAATACATCTGGTGGGATTAACCTCTTATTTCTTGACTCAGGTGACCACTTGACCTGCCTCGCTCAGCAGGGAATTATTTTCATATCACCTGAACTGTACCGTGCTGTATAGAAATGATTTTTCCATTAAGGAAAAAAAATAAAAACAGCATAAAGCTATTCATGCTGAATAGTTTCACCTAGAAAAGAGGGGGAGACAAAAGATACTCTGTCCCCCAGGCTCCAAAAAGTGGGGGGGAAACGTCCCCTTGACCCCCACCCAAGCGAGGCCGCTGGCACACATATTTATATCTGCTTACCTTCAAATGTGTGGTCTAAGGTGATCAAAATGGCTTCACGCAATCTTCAAAAATTCTGCTTGTTTCAGTTGTTTGTAACAATAATTTTGAAGTGTTTGTTTGCAACTGGCTGTAGGATGAGAGAATATGGCTGCAGGGTGAGAGGATGTGGTTGAGGGGACAGGAAGGCCATTATTACACCTCACCAGGATTCAAGTGCGAAACATCATTAGAGCTCTAATATTAACCACATAAACGAAGGTGATAGAGGAAATTGTTAAGTTATAATTGGTCATATTTTCTCAAGGGTATTATAAAATTTAGTCTAGCTTTCAATTTCAAAGGAAATTATTGTTACCAAATAAATATTTCCGGAAATAGATAATATTGTTTATTATACAAGTGGTAAAATTAGGAAAACTGTAATGTTATAAAAAAAACTATGCCAAAAATCCCTTTCAGCATTTCCCAAAAATTTTCCCAGGGGGGGCAAAGTGCCCCTCCTGCCCCCCCAGTGGCTACGTGTATACGTGGATCGTTTTTTAATACTTGTTGGCTTTGGTTGTCTTAACTTTCCCTACCACCATTGCTGATTCCCTTAACACTTCTGTTAATCATTCAGAAAGCTCTGACTTCTTTAAGGTCTTAAGGTCATTCCATATAGGAAGTGCGCCATCCATTTTTCGCCTCTTTCCTCCAGTTTTCGATTGGCAACCCTGCAAAGATTGGCCTCAACATCCCTAGACGTCTTGTTCAATTGTGGCAGGCACTTCTACCCTTCAGAATGAACCGATTCCGACCAAACTTGGCCACAATGACCAGCCTACGACCTAGTTGTGTCCACGAGGTTTTGGTTGCTAGGCAATTAATTGTTGCCTAGCAACGGCCTGCTTAGCCCCTCCATGGCCGTGAGTCCAGAAATTGTCGTGACCTCAGTGACCTGCCTCGGCACTATTTTTTAATATTTCGAAAATCGGTTTTTTGTTTCTTACCAAACTAATGAGAAATGTCTGGCGAACCTGGCAATGAAGGTTTTAGCTTCCTAAACCTTTTCTATGCTCTGCAACGAAACACGAAAAATTCACGAAATGACTGCATACACGCTGGTGAAAGCAAAGGAGAGTAGTGAAAAAAACATTGCATTAAGAAATATCCATATTTTCACCCCTCAAAAGATTTCAGTGGTGCGATATTATTTGAAATGGCTAGATATGTGTATTACGACCAAAGCCAGACATTATATGGGAGGTTTCACAAAACAAAATTTATAATATTTTTCACAGTTTTCTATGTTTGTCGTGTTGATGCAAGGCTCGAGTTATTTCTGTTGTCTGGGTGGTTTAGTTTTGTCCAAAGAGAGGCGAGAAAAGGTATTTTTAGACTCCAACCAGATAAGGATCTTTCTTTGTGAGTAGGCTGCTGGCTGAACGCAACGATCCTCTTAGAGCTAGCCATCGTTGTTTTTTTTTTTTTTTTTATGCGAGGAAGAAGGAACCAAAGGCCATGAGCCCGCAGTAACAGTTCCCTCCAAGAGAAAAACAAAATACAATAGAGAGCCAAATTCAAGATCCGATCATTTTGAGATGCCTGGACACACTGCGTTTGAAAGACTGGAGATCATAGGAAGCAGGAAACACAGACAGAGGGAGACAGTTCCAGAGCTGACCCGTTGCATAAAGGAAAGACTGGGAGTAACGGTTAACTCTTGCATTAGAGAGTTGGACAGAAAAGGGATGAGAGTTTGCTGCTAGACGGGTGCTACGCGCCCGTCGTAGAGGTGGAGGAATGCAAGCAGACAGTTCAGAGGAGCAGTGACCATTAAAGTAGCGATAGAAAAGACATAAAGATGCAACAGAGCGGCGAAGAGACAGAGGTTGAAGGGAGTCAGTAAGAGGAGGAGAGTTAATGAGACGAAAAGCCTTTGACTCCACCCTATTGAGAAGAGCTGTATGTGGGGAGCCTCCCCACACATAAGAGTTGTACTACACACAGGGGCGGATAAAACCCCTGTATAGAGTCAACAATTGTGCAGGGGTAAAGAAAGAGCGGAGTCGGCTTAGCACACCCAATCTCTTGGAAGCAGATTTTACAAGAGATGTAATATGATTTTTCCAAGATAAGTCCCGAGTAAATGAAACCCCAAGCATGTTCAAGGATGATGCAGGATTAAGCTGAATATTATTAAACATTAGTGGGTATACCTGTGGAAGATTTTGTCGGGTTGATAGGTGTAAGAACTGAGTTTTAGATGCATTAAAGACAACCATATTATTTTTACCCCAGTCAGAGATACAAGCCAAGTCAGACATTAGGTGTGCCATAGCCTCATCCCTTGTTTGTTGAAGTAACTGTTGAGATGGGCGTTGCAGGAACCGAATGGAAAGGTGAAGGGTGGAGTCATCAGCGTATGAGTGGATAGGGTTAGATGTACAGCTTAGAAGATCATTGATGAATAAAAGGAAGAGAGTTGGTGATAGGACAGAGCCCTGAGGAACACCACTGTTGATAGATCTAGGAGAAGAACGATGGCCGTCTACAACAGCGGCTATAGAACGACCAGAAAGGAAACTAGCGATGAAGGCACAGATAGAAGGATAGAAACCGTAGGAGGGCAGTTTGGAAATTAAAGATTTATGCCAGACTCGATCGAAAGCCTTTGATATGTCAAGTGCAATGGCAAAGCTTTCGCCAAAGTCCCGAAAGGAGGATGACCAGGAGTCTGAAAGGTAGGTGAGAAGATCGCCAGTGGAGCGTCCCTGACGGAACCCATACTGACGATCGGAAAGAAGGTTGTGATAGGAAAGATGCCTTAAAATTTTTCTATTAAGAATTGACTCGAAAACTTTTGAAATACAGGACGTTAAAGCAATTGGACGATAGTTGGAGGGTTGGGAGTGGTCACCCTTCTTTGGGACTGGCTGAATGAGAGCAAACTTCCAGTAAGAAGGAATGGTACAAGTTGACAGACAAAGGCGAAAGAGTTTGCCTAGGCAGGGTGTAAGCACAGAAGCACAGTTCTTGAGAACAACAGGAGGGACCCCATCAGGCCCATATGCCTTGTTAGTACTGAGGCCAGTGATGGCAGAAAATACATCAACTGAAGAAATTTTAATGTCAACCATGAGGAAGTCAGAGGGGGGAAGTGATGGAGGAACAGCACCGGAATCTTCTAAGGTGGAATTGGAGGAGAAAGTCTGTGCGAAGAGATCTGCTTTATCAGTAGAAGAAATAGCTACAGAACCATCAGAGTAGAAAAGAGGAGGGAAGGATGATGAAGTAAAGTTGTTAAAAAGATTTTTGGCAAGGTGCCAGAATGAGCGGGAAGAATTCGAGTTGGAGAGTTGAGAGCATTTAGTATGGATGAAATTATTTTTAGTAGGGCGAAGAACAGAACTAGCACGATTCCGGGCAGAAACGTAAAGACGATGTGATTCAGGGGTGGGTTGGCTCCGGTACCTTTTGTAGGCCTTCTCCTTGTTGCGGACAGCATTAGAACAAGCAAGATTAAACCAAGGCTTTCTTGCGTTAGTCACAGGATATGAGAAAGGAATGTATGCTTCCATGCCCGAGAGAATAACCTCTGTAATGCGCAAGGCACACTCAGATGGCTCATGGCCATGGAAGCAATAATCATTCCAGGGAAAATCAAACAAGTACTGCCTGAGGGCCTCCCAGTCCGCGGCTCCAAAATGCCACAGACGACGCTTCCCTGGAGGGTCCACAGGCCGCACCGGAGTGATAGGACAGGTTAAGGTAATAAGGTTGTGATCGGAGGAGCCCAACGGAGAGAAAAGATTAACAGAGTAAGCAGAAGGATTAGTTGTGAGGAAGAGGTCAAGTATGTTGGGGGTCTCTCCAAGGCGGCCAGGGATACGGGTAGGGTGCTGTACAAGCTGCTCTAGGTCATTAAGGATAGAAAAGATGTAGGCTTGTTCACCAGGTGGATCCGTGAAAGGAGAGGAGAGCCAAAGGTGGTGGTGAACATTGAAATCTCCAAGAATGGAGATTTCAGAGAAAGGAGAAATGGACAGAATGTGTTCCATCGTAGAAGTAAGATAGTCGAAGAATTTTTGATAGGCAGTAGAATTAGGGGATAAGTAAACAGCACAGATATATTTAGTCAGAGAATGACAGGAAAGCCGCAGCCAGAGCGTGGAGAATTCAGAAGAATCAAGTTCAGGAACACGAGAGCAAGATAAGTCGTTGCGTATGTATACACAACAGCCACCTTTGGCTTTGAAATGAGTATAGAGAAAGTAGGAGGACACAGAAAAGGGTTTGCTGTCAGTTGCCTCAGATAGCTGAGTCTCCGTTAGAAAAAGAAGGTGAGGTTTAGAGGAGGAGAGGTGGTGCTCAACAGAGCGAAAGTTAGATGAAAGGCCGCGAATGTTGCAGAAATGAAGAAGAAGTCAGACAGTGGTTCCAGGCACCTCGAGTCGTCACCGGGAGAGGGGCAGATGGCGGGGGCATTTATGGTCCCCCCCCCCCTGGGGACTCCGAGGCTTGGTGAATCGACGCCATTATGGTGAATTTTGAATAGGAAGTGTAGTGTGTACTGTGCATGTAGTTTGGTGTTGATAGTTAGAGAAATTTGTACTGGAGAGCATGCTGGTCTACTCTCTCTGTAACTGAGACACTGAAAAAGTTCAGCAAAGGGGGATGGTCAGGAACTAGTCCTGAGGGCTGATGAAACGGGAGCTCCAGCACTCCCTGTCATCAGCTTTCCATCCACCTCGGGAGTACTGCCCTGCTCGACTGGTGCTACAGTCTACTCCTTGTTCTTTATTTTTTATTGAAAAACAGCTTTGTTTTCGATTACTTTCGTGGGGCATATCTTTTTATCTTTAATGAGCTTCTTTCTTGCACTGCTGAAATTAATTTCGACTGTGCAATCCACCATTCTGTGGTCACTTCGTCTATTTACTGTTGATAATTGTGACATTAGTGATCGTGTTGTTCTTATTTCCCATAATGAAGTCGATTTCGTTCTTTGTTTCTCCATTTGGGCTTTTCCAGGTCCATTTTCTTACTGTTCTTTTGTGAAAGAATTTGTTCATTATTCTCATGTTATATATTTCAGCAAAATTTACCACCATCCCAATTGTCATTCCTCTCTCCTACTCCGAACTTTTCTATATATGCGCCTTCATTTTTCAATGTCAGATTTGCATTGAACTCTCCAATGAGTATAGTATATAATCTGGGAGATGTCGTCATAGGACGTTTATTTCTTCATCTGTGCTTTTGCATAGTCTACAGAAAATCCATGCTAATCTGTCAGACACACTGCTGAATGTAACAATGTTTTCTGCAAGATTTCTGCTAATGACAACACCTACACCACTAACTCTTTCATTCTGCCCTCCTCTGAAATAAATAAAGTAGGTGGCTGCTGTGCTGAAACCTATTTTTTTTCTCTTTTTTGTGAATCTCGCTCAGACCTACAATTTCCCAACTAATGCTTCCTACTGAAGTCACTATGATATCAGACTTGTTATTTAGTCTCTGATTTCTCGAGACAGTGCTTATTTGCCTTCAGTGACACACTACCCATAAGCACAGGACACAGAGCGGTTGGACCTTTTGTAGACAATAGGCCTAATCCACCAGGAACATCCGCAAAACATTAGCAGTTTAATTCCTCTTGGCTTGGGGGGATTGCGGCAAATAATCTCACTTCCTTGCCACATTGTTTCATGTAAGATGCAATTTTTGAGCCGCCTTATTCATTATATTCGGTGGAGCTATAGACAGATAGATAGACAGATAGAGAGACAGACACAGATAGATACTGTAGATAGATAGATAGATAGATAGACAGATAGACAGACAGACAGATAGATAGACATAGATACATGGACAGATATAGTAAGCAGAACATACCATGCGGGATGCTGGTGTGTCCAAGACCAATAAATTCCTGGTAGGTGTGGGTGTAGACGTTAGAGGCTTTTAGTAGCTCCATCATCCCCTGTGAAGGTTCCACAGCATCCAGGTTCCTGTCACACAAATAAACCAACATCACATATTTGGCTTGTATTCTCTCTGACTAGGTGGATTTCATAATCATTCACACTGCAATATTGGCATCATAATGTTCTCGGGTCTAGACACACCAAAGTGGAGGTTCAATATTATTAAGAAACTTTTGCCTCAGGTCACGAGGAATTCAAGTGGCAAGACCTTATATAAACAATTTTCTGGTCAGTTAACTCCGGATTTCGAAGTGGCTGATGTCCCGCAATATTCCAGGGTATTAGCCATATATAAAGTCCATAGAACAGTACTATGGTCTTTTTACTTGAAGTTAGCCTACATTGCCATCTTTCCATGTTCAGTGCTGAGTTGTCACAATAGATCAGCACAAAAATATGATGCTAGCCACTAAGAGGTGCTGTTGGAGAGTGGCAGAGTTGTAATGTTGCCTTTGTATGCCACTTAGCTGCGTGAAATAAGCTACGAGTGGACGAATCTCTAGGCCAAGTGAAAGGATAAGAACTATATTAATCCTCTTCTTAGTCAGTTACGAAGTTTTATATAATATTATGACAAGCTTTTATCGCAAGAGCTATTATTCCGTAAACCATGTTGCAAATCTTTGATGAGATTATTTTTTTCTAAGTGTTCACAAACTTGTCTCTGATAATTGTTTCAAGCAATTTGCAAACCATTGATGTTAAACAAATGTGACTGTGTCCTTTTTTGAATATCTGGGTTATGTTTGCAGTCCTCCATTCGTGTGGCACTTTCCCACTCGTTACAACGAGATTAAATCTGTTGGCGTTGTCAATCTCAGTTTTCAATAGGCTTTTGACAAAGTACTACATAAAAGATTCCTTCATAATGTAAGGGCGCATGGTTTCAGTGACAGCGAGCCTGGATCGATCGAAGACTGGCTCATCGGACAAAAAGAGTTTTAATAAATGGAAAATAATCGAATTTGATAAAAGTTACGAATAGTGTGCAGCAGGATTCAGTATTTGGAACTATTCTTTTTTTAATATACGTTAATTTTATATATATATATATATATATATATATATATATATATATATATATATATATATATATATATATATATATATATATATATATATATATATATATAAAATAGGTGGGAGCACTCACCATCCACTCACTCGATGTAGTGTTGCTCTCAGGTGTCTGCCCGTTCCTCTCCTTCATCCTTCTTTCCTTCCATCCTCTTCTGCCTTTCTTTCGTTCATTCATTCCTCATTCTTCTGCCTACGGGTGACTTTACACTCCCTTTTCTGTTTTTCTTTCCTTCATTTTTTTTTCTTCCTTCTGTTTGTGGGTGACTCTACACTGAGTGACAAGCAGAATGGTTTCCTGTACACCAGGAATCCATTCACTACACTGGGTGGTAACCATATAACCAAATTTTGGCGAATAGTGCTTTAGTGCGTAATTCCAGCGCTCCAATCGGATTGACCTGGTGAAGGTTTATATCCAAGGGGTGGTTGGAGTTTATTACTCATGTAATGTCACTCAGGGATGAGTGAGGTTGGTCTCTCTCGTCTCAAATGTCGGAACCAACTTGCCTAGCCCAGGGCTCCTACGCTCTTCATGAGGCAACGTAGGATTGGATGATGGATATATATTAATATTATATATATATATATATATATATATATATATATATATATATATATATATATATATATATATATATATATATATCACACATCCAGAGCCACTCCAACACTCCAGTTACACTTACAAGCACTTCTACCCCTACATACAATCTCTCCCAGACAGCCTAAGCCACTTGGTAGAGATACATTGGCTGTATCGTCCCGACTTCGGTCGGGATAGGCCGGTCCTACAGTGCATACTCAAACGGCTGATGATGATATATATATATATATATATATATATATATATATATATATATATATATATATATATATATATATATATATATATATATATATATCATCATCATCAGCTGTTTGAGTATCCACTGCAGGACCGGCCTATCCCGACCGAAATCGGGACGATACAGCCAATGTATCTCTACCAAGTGGCTTAGAGTGTCTGGTAGAGATTGTATATAGCGTGAAAAGTGCTTGTAAGTGTAATTGTAGTGGCTTTGAACCAAGTGTAATCGGCCCGCGCAAGCCGACTAGGTGCAAGCATACTTTATAGTAAGCCACACTGGTTCAACCACAGCACTCCTTGTGTCCGCCAATGCAGTACTTGGCTGGGTGAACACTCCCAAAGTTTATTACCCCGGCGGGGAGCGAACCCTGGCTCACCCGCGTACGAAACGCACACTCTACCACTGTACCACAGAGGTTCGTATATATATATATATATATATATATTTATTTATTTATTTATTTATGCAAGAAAGAAGGAACCAAAGGCCAGGGGCTCGCAAACCTTTCCTTCCAAGAAAAAAGAAAACAATACAAAAGAGAGCCAAATTCAAGATTCGATCATTTCGAAATGCCTGGACACACTACATTTGAAAGACTGGAGATCATAAGAAGTAGGAAATAGATTGAGGGAGACAGTTTCAGAGCTGACCTGTTGCATAAATGAAGGACTGGGAGTAACGGTTAACTCTTGCATTAAAGAGTTGGACAGAAAAGGGATGAGAGTTTGTTACTAGACAGGTGCTACGCGCCCGACGTACAGGTGGGAGGGATGCAACCAGACAGTTCAAAGGAGCAGTGACCTTTGAAGCAGCAATATTAAAGAGATAAAGATGCAACAGCTCGGCGAAGAGACAGAGGTTGGAGGGAGCCAGTAAGAGAAGGAGAGTTGATGAGATGAAAGGCCTTTGACTCCACCCTACTGAGAAGAGCTGTATGTGGGAAGCCTCCCCACACATGAGTGTTGTACTCTAAACAAGGGTGAATAAAACCCATGTATAAAGTCAACAACTGTGCAAGGGTAAAGAAGGCACGGAGCCGGCTTAACACACCTAATCTCTTGGAAGCAGATTATATAAGAGATGTAATATGATCTTTCCAAGGTAAGTCCCGAGCTAATGAAATCCGAAGCATGTTCAAGGATGATGCAGGATTGAGCTGGATATCATTAAACATTAGTGGGTACTCCTGTGGAAGATTGTCTCAGGTTAATAAGTGTAAAAACTGAGTCTTTGATGCATTAAAAACAACAAAATTATTTTTACACGAGTCAGAGATACGAGCCAAGTCAGACATTTGGTTTGCCTTAGCCTCATCCCTTGTTTGTTGAAGTAACTGCTGAGATGGACATTGCGGGAACCGAATGGAAAGGTGAAGGGTGGAATCTTCAGCGTACGAGTGGATAGGGTTAGATGTACAGGTTAGGAGGTCATTGATGAACAGAAGGAAGAGAGTCGGTGATAGGACAGAGCCCTGAGGAACACCACTGTTGACAGATATAGGACAAGAACGATGGCCGTCTACAACAGTGGCTATAGAACGACCAGAAAAGAAGCTATAGATGAAAGCACGAATAGAAGGATAGAAACTGTAAGAGGGTGGTTTGGAAATTAAAGATTTACACCAGACTCGATCCGAAGCCTTTGATGTGTCAAGTGCGATGGCAAAGCTTTCGCCAAAGTCCCGAAAAGAGGATGACCAGGATTCTGAAAGGTAGGTGAGAAGATCGCCAGTTGAGCGTCCCTCATGGAACCCATACTGACAGTCAGAAAGAAGGTTGTGATAAGAAAGATGCTTTAAAATTTTTCTTTTAAGAATTGACTTGAAAACTTTTGAGACACAAGATGTTAATCAATTGGACGATAATTAGACGGTAGGGAATGGTCACCCTTCTTTGGGACTGGCTGAATGAGAGCAAACTTCCAGCAAGAAGGAAAGGTACAAGGTAACAGACGTAGGCGAAAGAGTTTACCTAGGCAGAGTGTAAGCACAGAAACACAGTTCTTGAGGACAACAGGAGGGACTCCATCAGCCCCATATGCCTTGTTAGTATTAAGACCAGTGATAGCAGAAAATACATCAGCTGAAGAAATTTTAATGTCAGCCATGAGGAAGTCAGAGGGGGGAAGTGATGGAGGAACAGCACTAGAATTGTCTAAGGTGGAACTGGAGGAGAAAGTCTGAGCGAAGAGATCTGCTTTATCAGTAGAAGAAATAGTTACAGAGCCATCAGAATAGAAAAGAGGAGGGACGGATGATGAGGTAAAGTTGTTAGAAAGGTTTTTGGCAAGGTACCAGAAGAGTGGGAAAGAATTCGAGTTGGAGAGTTGAGAACATTTAGTGCAGATGAAATTATTTTTAGGAGAGTGAAGAACAGACTTAGCACGATTCCGGGCAGAAACATAAGCAAGATGTGATTCAGGGGTGGGTTGGTTCTGGTACCTTTCTTAGGCCCTCCCCTTGTTGCGGACAGCATTAGAACAAGCGTGATTAAACCAAGGCTTTCTTTCATTAATCAGAGGATATGAGAAAGGAATGCATACTTTCATTCCCGAGAGAATAACCTCTGTAATGCACAATGCACACTCAGGTGGCTCATGGCCATGGAAGCAATAATCATTCCGGAGAAAATCAAACAAGTACTGCCTGAGGGCCTCCCAATCCGCAGCTTCAAAGTCACAGTCGACGTTTCTTTGGAGGGTCCACAGGCCGTACCGGAGCGATAGGACAGGTTAAGGTAATTAGGTTGTGATCAGAGGAGCCCAGCGGAGAGGATAGATTAACAGTGTAAGCAGAAGGATTAGTTGTACGAGTAAGAATGAGGTCAAGTATGTTGGAGCCCTCTACAAGGCGGGCAAGGATACCTGTAGGGTGCTGCACAAGCTGCTCTAGGTCATTAAGGATAGAAAAGATGTAGGCTTGTTCACCAGGTGGATCAATGAAAGGAGAGAAGAGCCAAAGGTGGCGGTGAACATTGAAATTTCCTAGAATGGAGATTTCAGAGAAAGGAAAATTGGATAGAATGTGTTCCATCATAGAAGTAAGATAGTCGAAGAATTTTTCATAGTCAGTATAATTAGGAGATAAGTAAACAGCGCAGATACTCGTATATTTAGTCCGAGAATGACAAGAAAGCCGAAGCCGGGGAGCAGTGAATTCAGAAGAATCAAGTTCAGGAACACAAGAGCACGATAAATTGTTGCATACATATACACAACAACCACCTTTGGGTTTGAAATGAGTATAGAGCAAGTAGGAGGAAACAGAAAAGGGTTTGCTGTCAGTTGCCTTAGACAGCTGAGTCTCAGACGGGAAGAGGAGGTGAGGTTTAGAGGAGGAGATGTGATGTTCGACAGAGAGAAAGTTAGAGGAAAGGCCGCAAATGTTGCAGAAATGAAGAAGTGAGTCAGACAGTGGTTCCAGGCACCTCTCTGTGTCGTCACCGGGAGAGGGGCAGATGGTGGGGGAATTTATGGTCCTACCCCCCCCCCTGGGAACTCCAAGGTCAGATTTAATTTTGGCTTTTTTTTTTTTTTTTTTTTTTTTTTTTTTTTGAGAAGGAACTGTAGTGTGTACTGTGCACGTAGTTTAGAGTTGACAGTTAGAGAAACTTGTATTGGAGAGCATGCTGGCCTACTCTCTGGGTTATTGAGACACTGAAAAAGTTCAGCAAAGGGGGGTGGTCAGGAACTAGTCCCGAGGGATGATGAAACGGGAGCTCCAGCTCTCTCTGTCATCAGCTTGTATATATTTATAAATTCGCAAACGCCTAAATCCCATAAGGGGTGGCCACAAACAAATTGCCTCCATGTCGCCCTGTCCCTCGCCATTTTTCTGCCCTCCCCCAAGCTTACACACCCCACTCTCATAAACCTCTCCACTCTGTCGCTCCATCTCATCCTCGGCCTCCTCCTCCCTCTCCTTCCCCCCAACTTGCATACACTCTCCTCATTAGTCTCTCACTCTCCATCCTCCATCCTCTCCACATGGTCAAACCACGTCGTAACGCTCTCTATATGTATATATATATATATATATATATATATATATATATATATATATATATATATATATATATATATATATATATATATATATATATATATATATATATATATATATATATATATATATATATATATATCATCATCATCATCAGTCGTTTGAGTGTCCACTGCAGGACCGGCCTATCCCTACCGAAGTGGGGACGATACAGCCTATGTATCTCTACCAAGTGGCTTAGGCTGCCTGGTAGAGATTGTCTGTAGGGTGAGAAGTGCTTGTAAGTGTGGTTGTAATATTGCAATGGTATTGGAGGTGTGGTCTGTGAACCAAATGTAATATGCCCGTGCAAGCTGACTTGGTGCAAGCATATTTTATAGTATGAGACACTGATTCAACCACAGCACCCCTTATGTCCACCAAAGTAGTACGTGGCCGAGTATATATATATATATATATATATATATATATATATATATATATATATATATATATATATATATATATATATATATATATATATATATATATATATATATATATATATATATATATATATATATGTTGTTACATAGCCTATGATTTCATCATCCTTTGTGTAATTCTAACGTACAGTATGCTGCATGTTTGATCACGAGCGTGTTCTACCTCACTCCCCCCTTCTACCCTTATAGTAGAGTAAGTCGTTCTTTCTGTTTTTCAGAGCAGGATTGTCAACTCTTTGTCCCCTATGGCTTCAATTGCGCATCCTTCTTACAAGTTGTATCAAGCTCTGCCGGCCCCTATATAATGAGCTCAGTCTCTGCATTAATTGCCACTTAGATCTACTACTCATTTTGTTCACATCTCTGTCCTCCCCTGTACAGTTGTTATTATTTTGTGAGTGCTCTGGAAGTCTCCAACCATCTAGCTGCTGTGTAATTTGAGTATAAGTGTTGTTACATTTTTTTTCTTGTACTGTATAGCATAAGGTGTTAATTCGTAGGCCTGGTAAGGTTTTTGTGTTTCATGTAGAGTTTTTGATGTCAGTCATTATTAATAATATTTTGCATCTGTAATAATATATCTTGCATTAACTGAGCATCATCCGGTTTTCTCATTTTATCAGGTCTGACTTAGATAAATTTACTCTTGCTAATTTCGTGTTAATAGAGGCTATTGCAGTTAACCATATATTTAACCTGTTTTTTGCCATTACATTATCCTTATGAGTCCTGAATGTTTAGTTGTTAGTTTGAGCATTAAACTTAAATTTGTAATTTTACCTAACTCTTTTGTTTTGAACCTGGAACTTTGCGGGACAGTAGTGATTTTGGTGATATCACTTGAAGTGTTCATTCTCTCTCTCTGTTCCATAACAATATATATATATATATATATATATATATATATATATATATATATATATATATATATATATATATATATATATATTGTTACGGAACAGAGAAAGATAATGTACACTTTAAGTGAGAATACTAAAAATCACTACTGTCCCGTACAGTTCCAGGTTCAAAACAAAAGAGTTAGGTAAAATTACAAATTTAAGTTTAATGCTCAAACTAACAACAAAACATTCAGGACTCATAAGGATAATATAATGGCAAAAAACAGGTTAAATATATGGTTAACTGCAATAGCCTCTTTTAACACGAAATTAGCATGAGTAAATTTATCTAAGTCAGCCCTGATAAAATGAGAATACCAGATAATACACAGTGAATGCAAGATATATTATTACAGATACAAAATATTATTAATAATGACTGACAAAAACACATGAATCTCAAAAACCTCACTAGGCCTAAGAATTAACACCTTACGCTACACAGTACAAGAAAAAAATGCAATAACAGTTATACTCGAATTACACAGCTGCTAGATGGTTGGAGACTTCCTGAGCACTCACAATAATAACAACTGTACAGGGGAGGACAGAGATGTGAGCAAAATAAGGATTAGATCTAAGTGGCAATAATGCAGAGACTGAGCTCATTATATAGGGGCCGGCAGAGCTTGATACAACTTGTAAGAAGGACGTGCAAATGAAGCCATGGGGACAAAGAGTTGACAATCCTGCTCTGAACAACAGAAAGAACGACTTACTTTACTATAAGGGTAGAAGGGGGGAGTGAGGTAGAACACGCTCGTGATCAAACATGCAGCATACTGTACGTTAGAATTACACAAAGGATGATGAAATCATAGACTATGTAACACCTCCTCACAAAGAAAAAGAAATTTACAAAGGAAATTTCTTATTACTCTAAAACAATCTGTCTAAAGTCTAGATAAGCAATCTGCAATAACATTTTCTTTCCCCTTGACATGTTGTATGTCTAAGGAATACTCCTGAAGAAGTAGACTCCATCTTGTCAATCTCTGATTTTTATCTTTAAACTTACTAAGGAATTTCAGTGAGTTATGATCGGTATAAATGACTATGGGGTCAAAACCAGAACACAAATAAAATGAAAAATGCTGTAAACCCAAAATCAAGGTAAAAAGCTCTTTCTCAATAGTTGAGTAGTTCTTTTAAGGTGGAGTGAACTTCTTACTGTAATAAGATACAGGGTGTTCAATACCCTGATCATCCTCTTGCAGCAAAACAGCCCCAGCTCCTGTATCACTTGCGTCAACAGCCATCTTAAAAGGCTTAGCAAAATTTGGAGTAGCGAACACTGGCTGACTCAATAGGATAGCTTTAAGTTTGCTGAAAGAGGATTCACAGTTATCGGTCCAGACAAATTTAACTCCCTTTTTCAGTAGGTCTGTAAGTATACAAGAATTGAAAAGTTAAGAACAAATCTCCTGTAATAACCTACCATTCCCAAAAATCTTTGTAGCTCTTTCCTACTTTTAGGTCTGGGAAGATCACTTATAACCTGAACCTTAGCTCCTGGTGGTGCAACATGTCCATCACCAATTACGTACCAAAGGTACTGTACTTTAGCTTGACTAAACTCACACTTTGATAAATTAGCTACAAGATTAGCCTGAACCAAACGCTCAAGAAATTTACTGACATAGCATAAGTGATCTTTCCAGTTGTCACTGAAGATTAATACATCATCAATATAAACAACACACCCTGCCAAACCCTCTGTTACAACATTCATGATCTGAAATGTGGCTGGTGCATTCTTCATACCATATGGCATTACAGAACATGCAAAAGTCTTTCCTAGTGTTACAAAACATGAGATCTCCCTGGCACGTTCAGTCATAGGTACTTGCCAGTATCCCTTTAACAAATCAAACTTACTTATGTACCTAGCCTTTCCGATCTTGTCTATGCAATCTTCCACGCGAGGGAGAGGGTAAGTGTCTGTTTTGGTTATCTGATTAACACGTCTGTAGTCCAAGCAAAGCCACTGTGACCCACCTGGCTTAAGGACTAGAGTGACAGGAGAACTCCACTCGCTCTGACAGGACTCAATCATCTTGTGGTCTAACAGGTAGCCAAGCTCCTTCTGGATGAGAGGAACTTTCACTGGGTTCACACGGTAAGGAGGCAATTTAATTGGCTTTGCGTCTCCAACATCGACATCATGCATCAACACAGTGGTTCTTCCTGGAGTAGCACGGAACACTTGAGGGTACTCCTGCAGTAATGCCGAAAACTCCTGCCTTTCCTTGGGAGCTAGATGAGAAAGCTTAGTCTGGAGATCATTCATGATATGAGGATTCTTCCCCAAACTATCACTCAGGCTCATGCTGCATGGGAGAACTTCACTTGCAGACTCGGGTGGAACAGCTACAGTGCAGACTGGGTTATTTTCGTCCCACCTGTGATATAACTTTAGCATGTTGATGTGACAAAGTTGCTTGTTCTTTCTACGATCTGGTGTGGCGATGACATAGTTGACATCACTGAGTTTCTTCTCCACGAAATAAGGACCACTAAACTTGGCTTGAAGAGGTTGCCCATGCACTGGTAGCAGAATCAAAACCTGATCTGGCTGAAAGTGGCGTAACCTGGACTTCTTATCATACCAAGTCTTCATCTTCTCCTGAGCAGCTCCTAAATTCTCTCTCGCCAGCTGTAAAGCAGTGGACAGCCGTTCTTTGAACTTCATCACATACTCCAGCAGGTTGACATCATCTTCCTCCGACAGCCAGCATTCCTTGAGTAACTTAAGGGGTCCTCTTACTTCATGGCCAAACAGTAGTTCAAAAGGTGAGAAGCCCAGTGATTCATTTGGAGATTCTCTTGCAGCAAATACAACGAATGGAAGACCTCTATCCCAGTCTTTCTGATGTTCCAAACAGTATTTCTTGAGCATCGATTTGAGTGTCTGATGATATCTCTCCAATGCTCCTTGGGTCTGGGGATGGTAAGCTGAAGACGTGATCTGGGTGATGCCCAACTCTTTCAGAGACTGCTTGAAAACATTTGACATGAAATTACTTCCCCGGTCTGATTGTACCTCCTTGGGCAGACCAAACTTTGTGAAGAACCCTAGCATTTCCTTAACCACGTTCTTTGCTGAGATATTTCTAAGTGGAATGGCTTCAGGATAACGAGTAGCCATATCAATCAGGGTCAACACATAGAAAATCCTGAAGAAGTCTTAGGAAGAGGGCCCACAATATCCACCAACACACGGGTGAATGGCGCCTCAAAAGGAGGAATGGGAACTAGAGGTGCAACCTTTTCGGTCTGATTACACTTCCCCACAACTTGACAGGTGTGACAAGACTTACAATACCAGGAAACATCCCTGAAGATACCTGGCCAGTAGAAGTGTTTCAAAATGCGTGCCACAGTCTTCCTCACTCCAAGGTGTCCTGCCAAACTGGAATCATGGGCCACTCTAATGATATCCTACCTACAAACACGAGGGATGATAACTTGATGTACAACCTCCCATTCACAGTCGGCTGATGCTGTTGGGGGTCTCCACTTCCTCGTAAGTACTCCTGACTTTATATAATAACAAGTAGAAGCACCAGCTGACTCTTCCTCACTGCAAGCAGAGTTAGCTAGACCTTTCAACTCAGGGTCAGCAACCTGCAACTCAACCAACTCTTGACGAGACAAATTATCAACACTACGGGGTACTGCCTCATCTGGTGAGTGGTCCAAATTAGCAAGAAAAGTGTCAGCTAGGATAACATCATCATCATCATTATCCTCTAAATCACCAGTAACTTTAGACTTAGCCCTAGTGACAGCACATGCAGGGAACACATCAGGGACATCACAATCCTGGGCCGCAGCCACTGGCTCACTAGACAACTGAGGAGCTGGACACACTTGACTTCCACCAATATCATTTCCAAGTAAGAACGTTACACCTGACATTGGGAGTGTCTCAACCAACCCAACCATAACGGAACCATTAACAAAACCAGACTCTAAATTCACTCTGCACAGAGGGACAGAGAAGTAATTATTCCCTACACCTTGTAAGATTACAGTTTCATCAGAGGAATTAACATTAGAGCCTAGAACACTGGTCAGCATAAGGGATTGGCAAGCACCTGTATCACGATATATTTTAACTGATTTCCTGTCATTACTGTCCAGAGGACTGACAAAACCATCAGACAGGAAATTAGCACATGAACTCTTGAGAGTGTCACCCACGTTACTGCTCAAAAGAGGAGCTCCATCATGAGAATTTAATTTACCCCTCAAAGCAGGTTCAGTTAACTCAGTTAAAGAATTCTGGGAACTCTCAAGGGTGGACACTAGACCAATTGACTGAATATCTAAAGACTCCTTTTTGTTCACATCATGCTGTCTCCTGAAACATTTCTCCGTAGTATGACCAAGCTTACTACAATAAGTACATTTACATTTCTGAAATCTAGAGGTGAAGCTGGTATTTACTTCCTGAGAAACATCATCTTTATTCTCTTTCCTGTTACCTGTACTCTGAGTAGAGGCAATGTACTTACTCTCAGCTTTCCTTTTTTCTTTAGAATATCTCTTGTGAGTGAGAACATATTCATCAGCTAAAACTGCAGCATCAGACAAATTATCTATTCTTCTCTCATCAAGATATAGGCTTACATCATTTTTAATACACCTTTTGAAGTCCTCCAGCAAAATCATCTGCTTAAATTTGTCAAAATCAGAATACACATTCTTAGAAATTAACCACTGCTTTAATAGATCTTCTTTGATTTTTGCATACTCAACATGGGATTGCTTATCTTGCTTATAAGTTGTCCTAAATTTTACTCTATAGGCTTCAGGAACAAGCTCATAGGCCTTAAGAATCAAGCTCTTAACTACATCATAATTATCAGATTGATTCTGAGGCAAAGATGCATAAGTTACTTGAGCTTTACTGGTGAGAACAGTTTGAAGGAGTACTGGCCAATACTTTTTGGGTCAATTAAATCCTGTAACTACCCTCTCAAACAACTGAAAATACTTTGTTAAATCAGATTCATTAAAAGGAGGGACAAGTTTAACATTTTTAGCCACATCAAAATCATCAGAGCTAGATGATCCAGTTCCACCTTGTTTCATGCGATACTCATGGTCTGCCTGAATCCTAGCAAGTTCAATTTGTGCCTGAGCCTGTGCCTGTGCCTCCTGAATAAGAGCATTTGCCTGAAATTCAGCCTCCTGAATACGAGCCTGAGACTCTGCCTCCTTAGCCTGAGACTCAGCCTCCTTAGCACGAGCCTGAAACTCAGCTTCCTTAACACAAGCCTCCTGCAGAGCTAGCTGTAACTTAGCTATTTCAATCTGCGTTTGCTCATTTGGAGGAGTTACGTTAAACAAGCTTTTATTAATCATGCCAACAATTTGATCTTTAAAATGATGAGAGTGAACTGCAATTCCCAATTGTTGAACAAAAAGCTTAAGTTCATTCTTTGTTCTGTTTTCTACATCACACACTGTTTGCACATTTGACAAAAAATCTTTGGCTTCATCAAGTGTAGTAATAGTAGACATCATGAATAAATCACAGTCACAAAATATCAAGCAATATCCTTATGATAATATCCTGATAAGAGGTCGCCAAATTTATATTACGGAACAGAGAAAGATAATGTACACTTTAAGTGAGAATACTAAAAATCACTACTGTCCCGTAAAGTTCCAGGTTCAAAACAAAAGAGTTAGGTAAAATTACAAGTTAAAGTTTAATGCTCAAACTAACAACAAAACATTCAGGACTCATAAGGATAATGTAATGGCAAAAAACAGGTTAAATATATGGTTAACTGCAATAGCCTCTATTAACACGAAATTAGCATGAGTAAATTTATCTAAGTCAGCCCTGATAAAATGAGAATACCAGTTAATACTCAGTGAATGCAAGATATATTATTGCAGATACAAAACATTATTAATAATGACTGACAAAAACACATGAATCACAAAAACCTCACTAGGCCTAAGAATTAACACCCTACGCTACACAGTACAAAAAAAAATGCAATAACAGTTATACTCAAATTACACAGCAGCTAGATGGTTGGAGACTTCCTGAGCACTCACAATAATAACAACTGTACAGGGGAGGACAGAGATGTTAGCAAAATAAGGATTAGATCTAAGTGGCAATAATGCAGAGACTGAGCTCATTATATAGGGGCCGGCAGAGCTTGATACAACTTGTAAGAAGGACGCGCAAATGAAGCCATGGGGACAAAGAGTTGACAATCCTGCTCTGAACAACAGAAAGAACGACTTACTTTACTATAAGGGTAGAAGGGGGGAGTGAGGTAGAACACGCTCGTGATCAAACATGCAGTATACTGTACGTTAGAATTACACAAAGGATGATGAAATCATAGGATATATATATATATATATATATATATATATATATATATATATATATATATATATAATATTATAGATAGATAGATAGATGTTTAGATATAGATATAGTTAGATAGACAGATAGATAGATATGCAGAGACTTCACTTCACCGTGAAGATATGTATACAAAATAACCACAGGAGAAATGAAAGGAGCGACAGTGAGTACTTTCGTATATTACATCTTCAGACAGAGTGAGACAGAAGCGTAAAGGGTAGAGGTCTTTTATGCACACCCGCAGCAGGGAATGGTGCACAGAACAATGGATGACCTGAATTTTTACCTGCGGCTTAACTTATGGTCACCTGCAGCAGGGAGTGGCACACAACAAAGGATGACCTGAATCTAAAAATGGGTGATGCACAGAACAATAGGTACCTATCTTTTTTCTTCCTTAGGGATGCACGTGACAAAGGGGGGGGAGGAGGAGGGGAGGAAAGGGGAGGGGGAGGGATGGGGAAGGGGAAGGGGAGGAGGGTAAGGAGGAAGGGGAGGGGGGGAAGGAGGAGGAGGAGAAGGGGATAAATACTGCTGCTTAAGACCCATAGGATTAAGTCTAGGTGTGTCCCACACAGGTGTGACTACACTACCAGGAGACGACAGGGAACAATCACTTGTTAGTCTGGGGGATACTGCTTTAAAATTAATTCAGTTAACAATTTATCACACTTAAAATGACCATAGCTCATGTTTACATTCTTTTCATATGTGCCAGAAATTAGACAAAATTCTATTACATTTCTTTCATCTAAGCTTTTTGATCTTGCTAGAATCTTGGAGCCTGTCCAGTCAATATGGTGATCACTGGATGCTTTGTGCTGAAATAAACCACTACTCTGTTGGGCTATTCTTACACTGTATTTATGTTGTGAGATTCTAGTTTCCAAATCTTTTCCAGATTGTCCTATGTAAAATTTGTTACAGTTTTTACGCGGGAATTGTAAACAACGCCTAAATTCCTGAATGGGCTGTTCTTGATGAGGGTTTTTTTTATGGTGTTCTCATATTTGAATACTACTTGTACATTAAGTTTCTTCAGTAGGTGAACAACATCAAGAAAATTTTCATGGAAGGGGAGGACAAGGGTTCTTTGAATATTCTGGCTATCTGGCTTATTAGTTTTCCCTTCCAGGAACCGTTTCTTGGCTGTACTGTGGCACTGAGTCGCCTGTACCTACAACTGCCTTTAATTTATTGAAATTAGTCCTTGTATAGCAGGGTACCTTCTCGTACCTGGCCTTAATATTGTCTTCACTGATATTAAGGTTAAATGTCACTATCCAATAATCGTTCCTACTGAATTCTTCTACAACAACGTTACTCATTAAATCATCTGATGTGGCAATGACAAGATCTAGGATGTTAGTTTCACGTGTTCGATAATTGCCAAAGTCTCTCTCTCTTCCTGTAGCCTACTGTGTATATATATATATATATATATATATATATATATATATATATATATATATATATATATATATATATATATATATATATATATATATATATATCCGTTACATCAGAAGCAAAAAAGTAATACCTCCAACAATCAGACCCTTAGTCACAGATAACAGGGATCACACTAATGATGAAACTAAGATGGAGAAAACTGTTAATACTTTCAATGCATCGGTATTTATAATGGCAAACACACATATGATTCCTACAGTTTCTTCAGCTGCTATATAGTGTAGGGGCCAATGTACTTCCCTAGATTTGAAATGTTAATTCTAAGAGAGTGGTTGGACTGTCTTCTGGGGTTATTGAGCTTTGAGAAATATGATGTCTCCATTTTTTCTGACTAGATTCTCGTACCTCTTTCTCGGATTTGACATTTTGTACCAAATTAGCACAAAAAAAATTCGCTTGCAATGCCAGGATGACCAGTTTTGTTAATATACTTAAAGAAAGTCCTCTTTACATGTGTGATTTTGTTTATTAATATTTTACAGATATCTTTAAACATTCTTTGTATGACTTCTTTTGAAAAAGTTAAAAATAGAACAAAATAGTTTTGATTTTGCTGTTAAAAATAAAAAACTCTAGTCATTTTATTATTGGCCTTGAAACTTTCAAAGTTTTACACTGCTGTGTTAACAGGGCCAGGAGGCCTACCGTCATGTATTCAGACCTACCAAAATAATCTATATGATAAAATGAAAGCCAAATAACAACACACAAAAAAGGAATCACTAATGAAACTAGGTTGATGGCACCGAAATACTGCCAGCATCTTCCGCGAAAGAGGGTTTCAGTAACCGTATTCAAGTGTAAAAATCTCCATCATCCTCACCATCATCGATCCCCACCAGATGCCCTTGGGTAACATTTCCACACACCTCTTCATCTACTCTACACAGGCACATCTCGGAGCAGTTAAGATTCTGAGACCTGCAAGAAAAGTGTGACTTGCAATTTGTCATCTTGCGACCTAATTTGACTAGATGTGTAATGGTGGCAGGGGCTGGGGGATCCCGTGTTGTAACTGGTACCAGTCGACCGTCCTCTGCCTCCCGTCCATACTCTGTTGGTGGTGGTAACTGTGGGTCAAGTATGTGATCTTGATCCCATATCATAGCCTGGAAAAGTGCACAACCCAAGGCTTCATGTAAGGCTCCCCGTGTTGGTGGCAGATTCTGGCCTTCCAGCTGTTTCTTGGTGAATAACCTCCACCTAAGATCATTGACGTCTACCGGAATGATAGCAGGCTTATACAGTTAGCAAACAAAGGCTTCAATGCTTTTTTTTTTCTGTGTGTCAGGGCTCAGCTTTTTTGTAGTTCCCAGAGCAGCAAATGCAGATACTACCTCCACATGACTCCTGTTTAGTGCTTGTCAACAGGTTTACTTTCCATTGCTTGCAACGCGGCCTGTCTGGTCAGCTCCAGGGAAGGCATGGAACCCTGGTAAAGCTGCAGCCATCCCCTTACCAAGTGCATGTACTACTGGTCCCACTGACATCATTCGTTTCCTGTTCCCCAGAACAGTGATAAAGTAGGTGTCCTTGCATAGCTGATGGTACCCTCGAATTGCAAGAACACAAAAATCAGTGTCAGGGAACTCACTGCAGAGTTGTGTTACCCCTCTTCGAACAGCATCCAGGCAGTGAAGGATTATCCGCATGTCAGCCTCTTCTTGTGAGCTGTGGAGATGTTGTACATCCATGCAGTTTGAGTGGACATTCTGCCTTGAAGTGACAATGAAAATTATGGATTTTCCCAGAGAGTGTTGAATGGCTTTCTTGGCGAGGTAGACAGTCAGCTCATTTTTGGTGATGGTACTTGATAAAAACTGTTTAGCTGACACCTTCCCTACTGGTGTGTTGTTGTCCACATGGTAAGCAGTTGGGAGCTTTCCACCCTGGCATCTCTCCCGTGAGGCCTCCTTCAGTGAAGATGGGAGATCATAACCGTCAAACACTACATGGATCTCATTGTACTCCTTGGTCTTGCGGTTCAGTGTGGGCACATGTCTTGATCCATGGTGGCTTTCCCATTCCTTGTACTATTGTCATTCCACCTACGACAGTTACCTTCTTGGTTGCCAGGGGACAGTCATCAATTACAGGATTCTGTGGTTGCTGTTTGACATCACCATAGTCATCACCAGCCCTCTTCTGGTTGGGCAACTCCTCGAGTATGGTCATGAGCTTGCTCTTGTCTGTGCATGACAGAAGGTCACCAGTCACAGTGAAGAGGGATGAATACTTGTTGCATGCTAGTTTATTATATGTCTGTGTCATCAAACCCCAAGGCGCTACCAGCGAGAATGCCAAAATTGAGGCCCAACACATTTCTGTTTTTGACCTACGATTAATGTCACTAAAGCAAAAAGAATAAAAATGAAGACATGTTTATTTGACTTTCTAGGAACCGAAAGCATAGAGATATAGCAATCTTCAAAAATTAACATGCGAAACAACGGACACCAAAGACTGATACATTGGCCCCAATACTAATAGAAGAATGAAACGTACCTTTTGATATTTCAGTTGGTGAAAGTGACGTAATACTGGCAACTGGCCAATTAAAGGAGGTTAAACCGCTGGGACAGGACAAAATATCTCCATGCATATTAAAGGACTATAGAATGAATTATCAAAGCCTTTCTCTGAACGTTTTAACTTATCACTTATGATCAGTAGGGCGTCGGACAATGCAAGCTTGCAAACGTAATCCTGATATTCAAAAAAGGTAACACAGCACAACCAAAAAATTACCCCTCCCTCCCCCCCAGTTAGCCTAGTTTAGCATCAGAGGTCTGCAAATTGTTTGAAACTGTTATCAGAGACAGGGTGTGGAACGCTTAGAAACAAAAAATATCAAAGATTCGTAACATGTTTTCGTGATAATCGCTTCTTCCTCACGAGTCTTTTGGACTTTTTCAACGATATAGGCTATTGATCATGTATGACAAGAATAAATCTGTTGACGTTATATTTCATGATTTTCAACAGTCTTTTGACAAAGTTCCCATAAAAGACTCCTTCAGAAGCTTTGATTGCATGGTTTCAGCGGCAGCATGCTCGGATGGATCGAAGATTTGTTCACCTGAAGAAAGCAGAGAGTTGTAATAAATAGAAAAAAAATCGAACAGGATAAACAGACTAGTCGAGTGCCACAGAATTCAGTGTTAAATCCTATCTCTTTTTCTTTAATTACATAATGATACTGATGAACGATTATCTGTAAGATTTCAAAATTTGCTGATGATACTAAAATAGGTAACAGAGCAAATGCAGCATTGCAGAGGCAGCCAATTCACAGTGATCTTGATCAACTGTTTAACTGGAGCCAAACATGGCAGGTGGATTTCAGTATTAATATACGTAAAGTGCTAAACATTGGCAGAAAAATGTAAGGGCCATTAACATGAATAATGTCCGACTTGACAGGGAAAACCATGAAAAAAAGGTTAGGAGTTATAATAAATTATTTTGAAACCAAGAAAACAATGAATAGAAACTGTTTAAAAAAGCCAGGAAATTGATCTGATTCGTAATGCATTCGAATATAAATTCAAAAATATCGCCTTCAATGTATTGTCCCTTGTATGCTTGTAGTTGGAGAACTGTAATCAGTTCTGGTCACCGTATTATAAAAAAGATATGTAGAAACTTTGAAAGAGTGCAGCGGAGGGTAACAAAGTTGATACATGAATTGGCAAATGAACCATACGAGGAGCGTTTAGAAGCCCTGAAAATCTTTACCCTAAGTAACGCAGGTTACGAGATTTAACTGATGTATTCAAAATATTAAAAGGACACGGTAATATGGCCACTGATAAATACTTCACGGTTGATTGCTCAAACTTTACTAGAGGTAATGGAAATAAAATTATCGGCAAACGATTTCAGTCATATGAAGCAAAGCATTTCTTTAACAGAGTTGTAAATATATGGAAGAAACTGTCCTAAAATATAGTAAACTATTATGCAGTATTAACCTTCAAAAACTGCACGGATATGTACCTGTCATCTAACCACCAGCTAAGTATGTTTACTCGTTAATAACACATTTGTGTGCTGTGTGTGTGTGTGTGTGTATATATATATATATATATATATATATATATATATATATATATATATATATATATATATATATATATATATATATATATATATATATATATATATATATATATATATATATATATATATATATATATATATATATATATGCAGAGAGAGAGAAAGCCTGGATGATACAACCGCAGAATTTCGATAAATATTGCAGACTTAATGTTACTCTCCTTTTCAAGTAGAGAGTATAGAATAAAACTTCCTTCGCCTCTTTCCTATGATATTTTCATGGTAGCATTTTTATGCTGCAACAAGGTCCATCTCACTATTTCCTGCTGGTGTCGGCTGGAGGGTGAGGTGGGGGGGAACCCTTCTGCTTTTTTATCCTTGTCTTTGGGTGATATAACAGTTTTGTTAATTTTAACCTTCTCTATACCAAACAGTCACGAAGGGACCAACAGGTCTGTTGCTGTTTGTTTTCCTTTGTACTCCTTTGTACTCCCCTCGTGGTGGAAGGTTGGGGCACCCATCATCCACTCACTTGATGGAGTACTGCCTACGTCTTCCTTCATGTCTCATTCTTTTTCTGTGTCTGCCCTCCTAGCTTCCTACTTCTTCCATCCATCCTGTCACTACTTCTTACTCTTCTTTCCATCTCTACACTGACTACACTGACTGACAAGTCTAGTGGTTTTCTGTAACTCAGGTAACCATTAATTTTACATCGCTGGGTGGTAACTATATAACCAAATAATGAGGTACGCCTACTATGATGACCCTGTTAACTGGGCGGAAACGCAAATGCAGCGTCCACCTAAGAAACAAACCTTCACACCAATCCCCAAGCCTCGCTGTGGCGAGGAGTTATCAGTCTCATGGGAAGATCGATTCGCTGTAGAGGCGTTGCTTATCCATGGCTGATGAGTCTGCTTGATCAGATATAATGACGTAGCATAACAACTGTCCTCTTATAAGGGGACAGATAAAGAAAAACAGACAGGCAGACAGAGACAGGCAGACACAGACAGACAGACAGACAAAGAGACAAAGACAAACAGACAGAAGAAGAAAGACATACAAGCAGAAAGATATCAAAGACAGACAAACTGACAGGCAGACAGAGACGGAAAAACAGACAGACAAACAGACGAAGACAGACGGACAGACAGACAGATAAACATAAAAAAGGCGGACAGACAGAGACAGAGAGACAACGAGACAAAAAGACAGGCAAAAGGCAGACAGACAGAGACAGACAAAGAGAGAGACAGGTAAGGACAGAAAGACAGGGAAAGAAAGAGAAGAAGGAGCAAAAAGACCTAAGTGAAGAAGCTGAGAAACAAAGAAGTGGCAGAGGGTTATCAGATGAAGGTATTAGATGAGAGATTCAGTGAACTGGAAGTATGTGCATATGGGACACGTGGAAATACAGGTAGTGTTGAGTCTGGAATTTGCTTTGTGTCGTGTCAATAGGGTAGCAGGTAGGAAGACGAATACAGTTTACTGGGATGAAAAGGGTGAAGACAGTCGAAGAATAGAGGAAGAAGTGCCTATACTCCTTTTTGCTCTAACTTGGCCTAGATGTTCGTCCTTTTGCTGCTTATTTCACGTAGTTCAGTGACAGAAAAAAAAAATACTGCGGCTCTACATCCTTTGCGCAGCATTTATCGGTGACCTGCATTGTATCCCAGTGCTAATCTGCCCGTACAAAACAGTATTCACGATGGAGAAATGGCAATTTTGAGCCAAGATAGTGTAAAAGAAGCATAGTGTGGAAAAAAAAAAAAAAAAAAAAGGATTCTTATTATAAAAGTTATTTTAATAAGAGTAAGAAGCATACAAGGGGACTCAGGAGAGAAACAACAAAATTAATGATATTTGGGGAAAAAAAAAAAAAGGTGAATGCAAATTACTCTGAAAATAGAAAACTCACTCGAAAGTTGGTGCAAAAGTGCAAAAATGAAGATTGCAAGAGGTGTGTAAGTGTGATGAATGAAAGTGGAAACATGCTGACAAATGGGGAAGTAAGGGGCAGGGGGGAAAAATATTTCAAAAGGCTGATGAATGGAAATTATGAGATCAAAACAGGAGTAAACATGACTGGTTTCCGTATACACAGAAGGAATGTAGTGCCAAGAAATGTGATAGTGGCAGAAATGAAGAAAGCTGTAATGTTTTTAAAGAATGGGAAATCGGCAAGTTTTGATGAGGTTTATGCAGAGATGATGAATTATGGTAAAGATTGTGGGAAAAAGTGTTTGTTGCAGGTATGTAATGAAACATGGATGAGTGGAATTCTATTAGTACAGTGGAAAAAGGCTGGGAATGTATTCCTGTACAAGATAAGATTGAGTGAAGTGAGTACAAAACCCATATGGAATTAGTTTTAGGTTTAGTAAGAAAGGTACATAGAAAGAATAAAGAAAGTAGGGGTTGCATTAGAAGGCCTGATGAATGACAGCCAGGGTGACGATAGGAATGGTAGAGATTGTGTGGATCCAAATTCATGCCCCTTGTTTGTGAGGGGCCCCAATTGAAAAATATGATCAGTTCTGTTTATTTCTATTATGCTTTATGGTTTGTTCTTTTTTACTTGGTTTATTATAATGGAAAATGCAATTGAAAAATATAGTGGGTTTTGTTATGATAATACTTTAATGTATGGAAATTACAATGACAACGTTTTCTTTTAGATTCTGTAACATTGTGACATATCGCAATGGCTTACGGATGAATATATTTAGGTATACATGTATGCTTATATAAGTATGTATGTATGTATGTACTGTATGTATGTATTTTTTTAAGACAATAATTTTCAAATCTTTACTACAATTTGGTTCTAGTAAAGCTTCAAGATGAACTGAATCAGTAACACTTAATATTTACAAATAATCAACCTGCTACATGTTTATGTGTATGTTTGGATGGATGTTTGAGAGTATGTATATATATGGATGGATGGATGGATGTTTGTATGTATGTATGTGCTGTATGTACGTATGTTTGTATGTATGTAATCGCAAAGCAAAATAGGTCACAGGCCCCAAGTACTCCTCCTCCGCACCTGAGCAGAATGGTTATAGTGAAACAGTTTATAAGGAATGTACGGCATTTACGGACCTAGAAAATGCATATAACAAGATAAATAGAGTTTACGAGGGGTTTTGCATATGTCGGTGAGGATGGTAAGCTGCTGGATTGCGGTTAAGAGTTTATTTCAGTATGATTCTAGTACAGCCACCGTAAGGGAAGGTGGCCTTCTAGGTGGGTGATTCTAAGGTTCGTATTGTCATCGGTTAAGGAAGCTCCCTAACACCTCTTCCTTAGTGATATATTTTTGGCTATGATTGGTTAATATCCTTTTGTAAAGTATTTATTAAGGCGATATTAGAAGGATTTATGTAACACAGATGAGGACAGAAAAATTTAATAAGCAAATTATCATTTAGGAAAAGATGTTAAGGAGGCTCGTTAACCAGCTAAGTCACTGGTGCAAAGAGATAAAGTTGTGTATTGTCTCTATGGCTGTTGAGTTATGAAGGAGGTAAAACTGGAGTCATGGAGGGAAGGACGATGTCGGCAGCGGGTGGTGAAATGGAGTACCTTAAATTTTGTGTGTGCAAATGATGGTGTGCTTCTTGAAAATAGTGGACAAGAGCTTGATTGGTTGGTGGGAGATTTGTGGATGTCTGTGAGCGTTGGGGTTTGAAAGTAAATGTGGACTAGATCAAAGTGATGGTTATTAAGCGATTCAGAGAGAATGTATTCAGATGTATGTTCATTTGGAGAGAATGGATGTGGAGTGATGGAAAGATTATATCTGGAAAAGGATATTTTTAGATGGCACCGTCATGTGGAGTGAATAAGTGTAAACAGAGTTGCAAAAAAGGTATATCTGAGCGAGTTTGAAGTTAGAAGGTGGCGTTGTAGGCAAGAAGAATTTAGGCAGATATGGTAAATGGGTGTTTGAGATGCAAAGCATGGAGGGTGATAATTAATACAAGGGAACTGACAGTGGATCGAGCTGGCTGGAAAAATGTTTGTATGGAGGAGCTTATGACAAGGATTTGGCTCCCAAATTTTTTCCCAGGTAAAGTGATAGTCGCCAGATTGATTCTAGGTAACAGATGGTACAGAGTGCGTAACTATGAATGTTTATGTATCTCTATCGTGAGGGCCACACTTCCCCTTCCCCTCCACATCTCGTGACAGCTCGCCTAGAAGTTGTAAGCACCATAACCTGCGATCATCGCAGAGGAAAGTACAGTAGCCTTTGACAGTGTTATTTTGTACTGGATTGTTCCATTAGTCAAAACATGTTCCACTTTCCTTTTAGCGATGTTGGAGATGTGGAATTTCGTCTGTTATTCAACACAGGTTTTAAGAAGGAATTCTTATGAAGTCTTGGCTACGATAATTCATTATACAAAGATATAAATATGAACTGTTGGTCCTGTATATATGGGAAAACCTAGCACTACTCCTAAATGTACATATATCGATGGCAATGTGGCACCTGATACATCGATTTTATTTTGATGTCATTTCATTCAGTATCAGGTCATGTCATGTAAATTTCACAAGGTTCCACGTGGAGTTGCTGCGAGGCCCCCGCTTTTACAATGTGATTGGTTTGTGTAAGACGCATCTTACTGACGATGTTGAGCAGCTGTTCCTGCTGGATAATTACACGTTGTGTACTAACAGCTGCAAGGGTGACAAAGGCGGTGTTTGCTTATTTCTGAGGAACAGTTATTTCGCTCGTGTGAGATATGATTTATGTTATGTAAAGCATTTAGAAACCGTCCTTAAAGAAGCTGAAAATAATGGCAGTAAGGTAATTTTTGGTGTGGTTTATAGAAGGGATTTAGATTTTCACCTGAATTTAAATGAATTTGAAAGTATTTTGGAGAAAACAAAATCTGAAAGGATTCTACAGTATGTATTATTATGGGGGATTTTAATGTTGCATCCTAAGACAGGATACAAGGCGGTTTGTAAATGATTATCTTAGTCTGTTCTACATGCATAGTTTTACTCCTCTCATCACCAGACCAACTAGAGTGTGTGGCAATGCTGCCACCCTAATGGGTACTATTTGGTGCAACGAATCAAAGTTAGTATGGCAAGTATACTCATCACTGATGTCGCTGAACACTTGCCCGTTACTATGTCCATAAAAATGCAAAAACAAGTGAGTAATGACCAATATACCATGATAAAGTATAGGCTTAAAAGTAGTTAAAATGATGCTAATTTCTGTCACTTGCTGAGAGAAACAAATCGGGAAACAGTGATATCGGAAAGATCGTTTAGCGATTCCTTTGAAAAACTGAATGATATACTGTTTAAATTATACGATGAGTGCTATCCTGTTGTTGTAGAAAGAAATGTTAAAAGCAAGTTTTTAAACAAACCCTGGATCACAGATGGCATTTGAAATTCGATAAAACGAACAAGAATATTACTCAAGAAATACTTGAAAAAGCCCATCACTTATGGAGAACAATACAAAATATATAGAAATGCGCTAAATAAGGCAATAAAAAATGCAGAGAGGGAATACTATAAAAGAAAACTCACATATGCAGGTAGTGATGGAAAGGAAATTTGGAAAATCTTGAACAAGTTAATGAACAGAAACAACACTAGTTCAAGTGAAACTTATGTGGTTGGTGACAGTCAAACTACAGAACCATCAGTCATAGCGAATGATTTTAATGAATATTTCTCTTCCGTGCCTGCTGAACTTCATAGGAAATTGCCAAAAATGCCAGCTAATGCTTTTGAACAGTTTTTCCCAAATGAATCAAATACTACTTTTACTTTTGATCTTTCTACTCTTGAAGAAAAAAATAAATAAATAAATAAACAATTTAAAGGAGGCAAGACCAAGTTATGATGGCTTACCCATGGCAGTATTATGAATGAATATTGATTTGTTAAAAGATGTTCTGTGCTATGTTTGCGATTTATCACTTTCCCAGGGTATTTTCCCAAATATCTACAAGATAGCGAAGATAACTGCATTGCCTAAGAGTAAAGACCCGCAAATTTTTGCAAACTATAGACCAGTTTCAGTGCTAACTGGGGTTGGTAAAATTATTGAAAACCTTGTATATTTACGTTTGACGAATTTTTTGGAATCAAAGGACCTTTTGCATAATAATAAATATGGCTTTAGGTCCAGCCGTAATGCAGAGATGTGTGTAGTTATGCTTTATTCAGATATTTAACAATTTTGACCAAGGTAACATGACTTTAGTGGTATTTTTTTAATTTAAGTCGAGCATTTGATTGTGTGGACCATAACATTTTCAAAAGCAAGTTGAGAATACTTGGGATAAGGAATACAGAATATAACTGGCTGAGCAGTCATCTTTCCAGTCGTTTACAGTATGTGTCATTTAAAGAGTGTAAGTGAAATTTTCATGTCATAAACACAGGCATACCTCAAGGGTCAATTCTGGGTCCTCTGCTCCTGATACTGTTGAGAAGAGAGATTCACCAGTTAGGTGGCGCTAGAGTATTCCCGACTTTTCCCAATGTTTCTCGTTCGGTACTTCCGTTACGAGTCAGAGTTGCCAGTTAGCCTGCTATTGCGAAGTTGTATATTAATTTTTGTGCTCTTCTTCTCATTAACGTTTTATTTATTTGATTGCTTGTTAAACTGTGTAATTTAATTTAGTTTGTATGCTAAATAATTTAGAGTGTTATGCAGTGTAAGAAGACCCTGGCATGTTTTGGATATCTCCTAGTTGGTAACTGTTGTAACTATTGTCCCTTTCGGGAATGTATGAGAAATGTGAAGAAGTGTAGAACACTCTAGAATATAGAAAGCTTATATAAGGATGGGGAAGAGACTAGAGGAGTTTCAGTCAGTTTCGGTTCAGTTTGAGTGTAGTTCGATGTCAGTGCAGTGCACTTTATATCCTTTCGGAACTTGTGAAAATATTGAAGTGTTTTTGGCTAGCAGTGAAGTGTTATTGCAATTTGTATACTTCTGGTACTTGTGAAAATAGTGAAGGTGGAAAGCATTAAGTGTAATTATTTGGGAAATAAAGACAGTGAACTTAAGAAGCCAGTGTTTATTTTCGCCTCAGCTGATCTTGTGTGCTGTAGCTACACCGAAAGGCTGACCATAGGAAGAACAACTCACTGGGCAACGTCCATCCTATACTGAACTACTGCTGTTCGAGCCTGTGGCAGTGTGAGACAGAGATGTAACTGTTACATTCCCGTCCCACACTCCCACAGGCTCCAAGAGCAGTAGATCAGTAAAGGAAGGACGTTGCCCAGTAAGTTGCTCTTCTAAGAGGCAGCCTTTCAGTGTACAACAGCACAGCAGTACAGACATCGTAAATAACTACTGGCTTACTGTCTTTTTCCAAATAATTATGCTTATTTTTTCACACTTCACTATTTTCACAAGCACCGAAGATACACAAACCTCACCAACTGCACTGACAATGCTTCCTAACAACACTTCATTGTTTTCACAGGTACCGGAGATAAAATGCACTGACACTGAACTACACGCAGTCTGAACTGAAACTGACTGAAACTGCTCTAGTCTCTTTCCAATCCTTATCTAGCCTTGCATCACTCTCGAAGCTTCTACTATACTCTAGCACCTACAGTTCCCATATCAGAGACATCCAAAATATCCAGTGCTTTTTTACATTACATAACGGTCTAAATTCTTTAGCATAGAAACTGGGATTAAAGTACATAATTTAACAATCACACGAATAAAACATTATTGAGAAAAAGCACAAACATTGATGTACAACTTACAAAATAACCACTCAAAAACATCATGCTAACTGGCAACTCTGACTAGCAAAGAAACTGCGAGAAAGTGAGAAACTTCTAGTACATCCTGCTTCTCAGCAATACTTCACATGAATGATGTTTTCAATGCTGTTACTAGAGGGTAAGTTCTATTGTGTGCTGATAACACTGCTTTTTATATTTCCTGTTTTGATATGTCAAAACTGTGGTAAATAATGAGTTGTTTAGACTCAATACATGGCTTATACCAAATAAATTAAATGTAAATGATATAAGACGAGATGTATGCTTTTATAAAGGAAAATTTTTAATTGTGACTGGCAACTGGTGGTAGTAAATAATTCCGAAACTGAGCGAGTATATGACTTTAAATTTTTAGGACTGATAATTGATCACACACTACTTTGGAATTCGCATGTACTGTAAATTGCTTAAAATGCAAATTATCTCGCCTTGTCAGGGTTATTAACAGATTACGTGTTAAGCTTACCCAACATGCACCATGTCTCCTGTATTTTTGCAATATTTTCCCTCACCTATTGTATGGAAATATTTTGTGGTCTACATACAAAATTATTCTTCACGCTATTGAATTAATGCAAATGAAACTTGTACGAATTATGACTTTTATCAAATGGTTATCACATACCCAACCTTCGTTCAGAGAACTAAAAATTCTTGATTTTAATGACACAGTCAACTATTGTGAGGTTTTATTTGTTTATAAAATTAAGAATGGCTTAATATGTTTTGAAATTTCATTTCAAACAAGAGTAAACAATCACTATTTGTAAGACATCAAAGTTTGCTACAAATACCCCTAGTGACCCCGAGATAAAGTCAGCTTTCATTTCACTATGCAAGTTGTCAGCTTTGGACTTTACTGCCATCTGAACTGAAAGAAGCTTCTAACCTGTATAGTTTTAAGAAGAATGTAAAATTCTGTTTTCTGCAACAGTATCAATAGAATGTCATAAGCCTATTTTTCCGTTTTTTTTTTTTTTTTTTTTTTTTTTACTCCAGTTATAAATCTTTTATGTCAATGTTATAAATGCATATATTTTGCTGCATTTGTAACTTGCTCTCTTTTATAACTAGCACCAACCGACTTTGACTGTATGATGAGGAGTCTGCTTGATAACTCATGTTAGCGGACTCAGCTCTGTTTTCTTTTTCCTTATGAAATTGTTAATTGTTTATTTTGAGCTAAATAAAACCGTGACTTAACTTTGACGTTACAACCTGAAAAGATGACAGAGAAAATCATCGTCATTATCATCATCATCATCATCTCAGCTACCATCACCACCATTATAGTCATTATCATCAACTCTTCAATAAACCATCATCACCGTCATCATCATCAGCATATCATCATCATCTCAATTACCACCACCATCATCATCTTCATCTGGACTAGCCTACCACCACCATCCATCATCATCTCAATGAACATTACCACAACCCTCATCGTCATCATCCACTCAGCCATCTCTACCACTATCATCATCAGCACCATCGTCATCTACCATTATCACCATATAATCATTATCATCATCGTTATTACCACCACCACCAACACTGCTATGATCATGAATGCTATCGTCATCATCTCGGCTATCACCACCACCACCACCATCATCATCATCATCATCACCACCAAGACAACCATCATCATTGTTGCAACCCTCCATCTGATCATGCACATACCTCTCACCTCCATGCACACCTAACCAAGACCATAACGGCCCCCCTCCCCTGTACAGCACAGAGACATCAAACATTACAACAGTTTATCCATGGTAAACATAACATATGCCCTTCAGATTCCTTGTGCAGGGTGCATTGAAAGCTCCGAGATTTTTTTACACTCATTGTTCAGGGAAAAAAAAAAAAAAAAGGCATTCTACCCATCAAGAGGCACCAGTTCACTATAAGACACATAACTATGTGAAAATTTCATGACTTCATAGTTAATGCATTCTGAGATTTCCTCCGGAAACTAAATCATATTCCTCGCACAGGGCACAATGAAATATCTGAAATTTTTTTCTATTTCATTATTAGAAAAAAAAAAATTACTTGACACAGCATTCTACCTATCAAAAGGCACCTGTTCACTATAAGACACATAACTATGTGAAAATTTCATGACTTCATAGTTAATACTTTGAGATTTGCTCTGGAAATAGAATCAGATTCATTGCACAGGAAGCAATTAAATCTCTGATTTTTTTTTTTTCATAAAAAAAAATATGACTGCATTCGACCTATCAAAAAGCACCAGCTCACTATAAGACTCATATTTCAATGAAAATTTCAGGACTGTATAGTTAATACTGTCTGAGTTTTGCTCCGGAAACCAAATCTCTATGCCTTTTTACTTTTTCATTATTAACCCTGGTAAGATAACCTGAACTGGTCCTTATTGAGGTAACCTGGGGTAGAATCAACCCCACGAAGGAAAAATTTTTGGAAAAATAATTCTTTTACATATATCATTGTATAAATAAACATGAGTAAACTTTCACCTTTATACTATGTTCTGCTCCTAAAACTGTTATGAATTGAATATTAAAAATATATTTTTTTTTAAATAATGAAAAAATCCATGTTCAAAAAATTTTAAATTAAATTGTTTCCAAGCTGAAGCTGAGATAAGTCCAATCCCTGAAATGGCACAGATAGATGAAGGATGGAACCTCTTGTAGCCCAGAGCACAACCCTCAAGGATGAAAAGTAATGTCTAGATAAGGGGGAAAAAATTGGGTCACACTATAGGTAACCTGGGGTAGTTTCTACCCCAAAACCACTGGGGGAGGGGACCCGTATCTAGGGAACCAATAGAGGATGCAACTTGACCCCCCCCCCCTTTCAGTGATGTCTGGATGAACAATGAAGCTACTGAGTGGACCAGACCTGGGTGACTTGTGGCATCGGTATGACAAGAAAAAAAAATTGTCCTGGGGTAAAGAACACCCCAGGTTATCTATCTAGGGTAAAAAATAATAATAATAATAATAAGACACAGCATTCTGCCTATCAAAAGGCACCAGTTCACTATAAGACACCTAGCTATGTGGCTTCATGACTCTATAATTAATGCTTCCTTAGATTTGTTCTGGAAACGAGATCTCTACACCCAGCCAGCCAACCTGCCGCCCAATTCTACAGACGGACGCCAGTGATAACAATACCCTCCTCTAACTTTGTCAGGTGGGGGGTAAAAATTAGTCCGAATGACGACGTTGGTATATAAAAGTAAAGAACATTCACTCCTTCAATCCAGTTAAGTATTTTTTCACTGTAATCATCCCATCCCTAGACTATTTTAATCGGTTTAGGAGCGATTTTCGACTGGACGGATTAGCTATAGCCTTCATTAAAACTTTCACCACCAGAAATCTTTAATTATATCGCGTGATTGTAGCAAGAATAATTATAAACAGGCGCCACCGTAGCAAAGGGGTTAAATTGCAGTACAGTAAACCCTTGATGCTCGCGGGGGTTAGGGAACAGAGACTCCCGCGAGAATGGAAAATCCACGAGCATCAGATTAGTTACCCCCTCCCACACTGAAAATATCCCTACACGATAAAGAAAACGGTTTCTGATGCTTCAATGATAATGATAAATGATTTTGCATGAACATTACACAAAATACAATAAATTGTACAATAAAAGGTTTTAAAAATACTATACAGTACAGTAATGTCAATATATTTACTTCAGTTCTCATCAATGTACAATACATTCTCCTCAATTCACCTTTCTGCAGGAAGATTAAGTACTGAAAGTGTAGTTAAGTATGACGAGTTATGATCGATGTGTGATGTACATATGCGCGCGCCATTCAAATTCCACATGTTTTCGTTTTATTTCACTATTCATTATTACCTATCACCAGAGTGAAAAATCGGTGAGTAAGCAAATCCGCGAGCTTCAAGTCCGCTAGTATCGAGGGTTTACTGTATGTGAAATTGGTTACCACGGAAGCAGTGCTCTGAAGCCTCCTTTCCCGATGAGAAGGGAATAATAAATAACTATACTTTTTAAAGCTCTATTTTGGCCCAGATTTTCTACCATTTGCTGCTTATCCCACGTAGCTCTGTGGCAGAAAGAGACAACGTTTACGTTATGCATACTTTCCACAGCACTGCTTGCGGCTAGCATCATAATCTAGTAATCATCATCATCATCATCATCCGGACCTCCTTTCCCACCCAAGGGCAGGCGAAGGTAGGGTAAAAAGAATATAACACGAAGCCTTCAATGGATACAAAGCACAAAGCTAGAAGATGGCAGGAAGAATAATTAAATGCAAACTGTGAAGATGTAGGTGACGTTGATCGACTCGGCGTTGGCAAAATCGGCGTCCAAAGAGTTGACGTTGATAAACCCAGGGTTGATAGATCGGGGTTAATATAGTCAACGTTGATAGAATCGGAGCTTATAGAGTCAGAGCTGGTAGACTCAGCGTTGATGGAGTCAGCATTGATGGAGTCAGCGTTGCTAGAATCGGAGTTGATGAATTCTGAATCGATTGAGTCAGAGTTCATAGTGTCGGGGTTGAAGGAGTCGGCATTGATGGAGTCGGCTTTGATAGACTAGGGGTTGACAGACTCGACGTTGATAGAATCGGCGTTGATTGAGTCGGCATTGTTGGAGTCGGCGTTGACAGAGTCGGAGTTGACAGAGTCAGCGTTGATAAAGTCGGGGTTGATGGGGTCAGCATTGATGGAGTCGGCTTTGATAGAGTAAGAGCTGATAGAATTGGGGTTGGTAGAGTCGGGGTTGATAGAGTCGGGGTTGATAGAGTTGGCGTTGGCAAGTTCAAAGTGTGAAGGAGACCCCTTTTAAAGGGCAGTGGGATCCGTCACCTCCTGCTCCCTTATAGTCGCCTTTTACGACACACAGGGAATACGAGGATTGTTTTCTACTTCTATACTCAGGGGATTCCCCTACCCCAGGTTGGATTCTGATGAGAATGCAGCTGTTTTTCTCCACATTACAGGACACTTCATCCCAGAGAGAAATTTAAGCATTAACAACTTTATTCGATGATACTTTTCAACGTCTTCTTTGTTATACTCCCCATAATTGTTAGTTTATTATCCCCTTGACGCAGCCGGGGAAAAGGGTGAGGGGGCCTGGCCTCCCTCACCTCCTACCAGAATATGCTGAACGGGCAGGCAGTCATACACTCATTTCTTTATCTTCTTATTTAATCATATAGGTATCAATAATTAGTTTCCGAATTGCCACGTGTACTACTAACACTAAACATATTTTTCTTATTTATCTAGATAAATATTTTTTTATTTATTTAGAATACTGACAACCAAATTTCAGGCCCCCTTAACAAAATCCTAACTGCGTCACCGATTGTCCCTTCTATAACTTCTTCATTACAATGACATCCTCTTTTAATTTCGGCCTGTTATCTACATATTATTTTAATTAACCAAGGAAATGATTCTTCTATGTCATTTCTAAAATCAGGCTGGAGCTCTTTTTAGTTTATTTTTGCTGCTATACCCGCCTCCAGGAAACTTGCCTTTTTAAGTCCCACCCCGTCACCCTCCGCCCAGAGAGAGAGGGAGACTGTTGACTTGAGGCCACGACTTCAGGAAGGGGACAGGGCTTAAGTTACAAGTTGCCTTACCACTGGTACAGTAGTAGTAGTAGTTGTAGTAGTAGTAGTAGTAGTAGTAGTAGTAATATACCCAGCACCAGCCAACTTGTCTCCTAACCCCCACCCTCTCACCCACTGTCCAGAGAGAGGATGAGCAAGAGGCTTCAGGAAGGGGGCGGGCCTTAAGAGACAAGTTGCCTGACCTCGAGTATTTTGTTATTCTGTTCTTACTGATTAACGTCCATTGTACTGAAGCGATTATTTATGCTATATTTAATCTTTCAATTGGAAACCTCTATCTTAAGCTGCATAAAAAGGCAAGGAAATTGGAAGAAGAGAATGAAAAAAAGTCCCCTGGCTGGATGGGTCAGTGAAAGCTATATTTAACCCATCTTGGTTAAAAAATAAATAAATAAGTAAATAACAAATACTTAATTCTCCGATGCTGTATACAGCTTTTGATGTTATCATGAATGAAACAGAAACTTCAACATCAGTTGGTTAAAGAGTATTATTCCATCCAATTAAAAGTAACTGTATAAACAGGATTGTTTAATTTGGCTGGCGATAGTATTGTCTTTAACGATCTAAAATTACCGTCTTTCCATCTTAAATGCTGAGATGAAACAATCGATTAACACCAGAATATAATAATATTCACAGAGAAGTGCTATATGAAGAATGTGGAGCCACAGAGTTACGTGAAACAAGCAGGAAAGAGATTAAAAGCTAGGCCAAGTTAGAGTAAAAGCAGTATTGTTACGTCCCAGTCCCCACATTGCCACAGGTTCCAACAGCAGTAGTACAGTACAGGAAGGAAGTTGCCCAGCGAGTTGTTCTTATGGTCAGCCTTTAGGTGTGCAGTAAACAAGATCAGCTGAGACGAAAATAAACACTGGCTGTTCACTGTCTTTATTTTCCAAGTAATTCCACTTAATTTTTTCCAACTTCACTGTTCTCACAAGCACTGGAGCTATACACACTTTGCTGTTATTACACTAAATGCTCAACACTTCACTGTTTTCTCAACTTCCAGTAATATACAAACTTCAATAACCCGTCACTGTATGCCACTGTTTTCACAAGTACCGAAAATATACAATCTTCACAGACAGTTATTACACTTAATGCATGCAAAGCAACTCTCCACAAACTTCACTAACTGCACCATAACCTACTGCACTTCACTCACACTGAACTGAAACCCGACTCAAAACTTGTAATGGTCTCTACACCATCTTATATAAGCTTGCGTTACTCTCGAAACTTCTACTTCTCCAACATTCTAGGACATACTGTCTTGCATCAGCCCCTAGCAACAACAGTTACCAACCACGAGACATCAAAACATGCTAGAGTTTTCCTACATTACATAACACTCTAAATCATTAACCATACGAACTTAAACTACATAATTTAACAAGCAGCCACTGAAATAAAACATTACAGAGAAAAGAGCACAAAAATCAATGCATAACTTACGAAATGACTACGCTCACAAACAGCAAGCTAACTGGCAACTCTGACTCGTACAGGAACTTACGGTACCAGGAACGTCTCGAAGGTACGAGACTACCTAACTGGCAAAATCTCCCTTCGTAACACTAACCCCTCCCTAGTTCTTTGTTGTCCCAACAAAACTACACAATATACACAAACATAAACCTTAATCCTACTGAAACCTCTAACTATACACAAAATAATCCTTCAACTTATCAGGTCTTCTTCTATGCCGCTTCTGACATTGTCCTTGCTCCTCCACACAGTCCACTTCTCCTGGAAGGTCTTGGTCCTCTTCTTGGTTCACTTCTTCTCTTGAAGAACTGTCACCATCCTCTTGAACTTCAGCTCCTTGGTCCTCCTCAACATCCTCGGCTGCAGTTGAGCACAGTTCCTCAGAGACGTCTAAGCTGAACTGTCCTGGCCCATGGTACTGCCACAGACGGTTCACGTGTACCACCTTTGGGCGAGACTTGCTGCCTCCCCGAATCCGATACGTTACGTCTGATAGGCGGTCCAACACAGTGTAAGGCCCATCCCATGGACTCTGCAGCTTCGGTGACTGTCCCTTCTTACGCTGAGGATTGTATAACCAGACTTGGTCACCATCCTTGAAGCTCACTTCACTTGCCTTGGCATCATACTTGCACTTCATCACTTCTCCTGAAAACTTGATGGCTCCTCACACTTGATGATGTACCTCAGCCAGACTTTCCCGAAGGTGCTTCGCATAGCTGGAGGTGTCCGTAGGCAGCTCTTCACCAGGTGGTCTTCCCATTAACAAGTCAACGGGTAAGCGTAACTCGTGGCCCAACATCAGTTTTGCAGGAGTGTAGCCAGTAGACTCATGGGATGCAGACCGATATGCCATCAGCAATGTAGGTAACTTCTGGTCTCACAGCAGACTCGAAGTTTCTACCCTGGTCTGAATGTAGCTCTTGTGGCATCCCAAAACATGACCAAGATCCGCCAAGATTCACCATACACTGTCCACTCCGTTCATATGCCCCCTGTACACTAACCTGAGGCTCAGCAGTGCAATATTTCTCTACAGCCTCAATTTTCTCACTAATTAGCCGCACATGGTCAACTGCATGATTCAACTGGTTATCTACATGCTGTCTGCACTCCATCACTATTCCCTCACTAATCTTCAGCTGGTTGTCCCCATGCTGTTTGCACTCCGTCACTATTTCCTCACTAATTGTCTTCAATTGGTCATCTACATGCTGTTTACACTCCATCACATTATTGCTTACCTCATACTTCTGTTGCTTTAGCTTGGCGTCTACTTCCTCCTAAAGCTGTTGCTGTTCTTCCTTCATTTCCCCCATGAAAGCATCTAGCTGTCCTTGCATCCTCGGTTGTAATTCCCTCTGTTGCTCCTCTGATGCCTCTCGAAGTTGCTCATATCGTTCTTTTTGTTTTTCACGTTGTGCCTCTAGTGGTTCCTTATTTGCCCGAAATAGTTCTTTGATTTCGTTCCTGAACTCTTTCTGTTCTTCGATTTGTGCCTGTAATAGCTCCACGATTGTCGCCAGGGAAATTTCCTCCTCCTGCCCAGCTTGAGACCTTGTTTTCACACCTTCTGCTTCCATGTCGAAGGTTAGCCTCACTGCAGCCCTGAAATAGTAATCCTCACTCCTGACACCAGTGTTACGTCCCTGTCCCACATTGCCACAGGCTCCAACAGCAGTAGTACAGTACAGGAAGGACGTTGCCCAGCGAGTTGTTCTTCTAATGGTCAGCCATTAGGTGTGCAGTACACAAGATCAGCTGAGGCGAAAATAAACACTGGCTCCTTAATTAAGGTTCACTGTCTTTATTTTCCAAGTAATTCCACTTAATTCTTTCCAACTTCACTCCTCTCACAAGCACTGAAGCTATACACACTTTTCTAACTGTCATTACACTTAATGTTCAACACTTCACTGTTTTCTCAACTTCCAGTAATATACAAACTTCAATAACCCGTCACTGTATGTCACTGTTTTCACAAGTACCGAAAATAGACAATCTTCACAGACAGTAATTACACTTAATTCTTGCAAAGCAACTCTCCACAAACTTCACTAACTGCACCAAAACCTACTGCACTTCAGTCACACTGAACTGAAACCCGACTCAGAACTTGTAATAGTCTCTACACCATCTTATATAAGCTTGCATTACTCACGAATCTTCTACTTCTCCAGCATTCTAGGACATATTGTCTTGCATCAGCCCCTAGCAACAACAGCTACCAACCACGAGACATCAAAACATGCTAGAGTTTTCCTACATTACATAACACTCTAAATCATTAACCATACGAACTTACACTACATAATTTAACAAGCAGTCACTGAAATAAAACATTACAGAGAAAAAAAGCACAAAAATCAATGCATAACTTACGAAATGACTACGCTCACAAACAGCAGGCTAACTGGCAACTCTGACTCGTACAGGAACTTACGGTACCAGGAACGTCTCGAGGGTACGAGACTACCTAACTGGCAAATCTCCCTTCATAACAGTATACAATCTACTCGTATACAACAAAAACTGATGTTTGTCATGATACTTTTACGTGACTAATATTCATGTATATGACCATGATTAATGAAACATTGGAAAATATTATAAGGTTCAGTCGGATGGTGTATTGTATATTTTGTTCTTGTTATCCCTACACATATGACAAATTACCTCTTTCCCAAACTTGATAACTAAAGAAGATATGCCAACAATGCAGCAAACGGTCGGCCCACGAACTTTCTGCTCTATCTTTCATCATTTCTAACTTTTCCTTGCCTCATCCCGCCTCTTCTACATCCCCCTCCTCTTTTCTTAAATAAAATAGAAGAGGAAGAAGAAGAGGAAACAAGAAAAACAGGAAATGCAAAAAGTATCACCAGACGATAATATTCAGGTTAAGATAAACATATTGAATTTCAGGACTGAGATATAACTTTTATTAACACCATCGTTGCAAGGCTTCTCCCCTAACCTGAATTATATCATCTATTAGCAAGAAGAATAACAAAAAAAGCGTTTTGGGGATGATGGAGTTAATGCCTTCAGGACAGGCGATGTCTCGAAAGCTGAGTGTACAATACTTATCTGGCGATAGGTGGGACGATCGCCATTAACCCATTAAATAAAGTGCTGCCTGCGGGTGCCTCTGCACTGACTGACAAATGTTTTACTATAACCCAGGAAACCATTTACTAAGCTGGGTGGTAGCCATGGAATCAAATGGTACCTGGTGATCTGGTGGGTTAAGGCGCTCAAGGCATTATATGGGAAGGGAAATGCCAATTAGTGACGAGTGAGACTAGCTTCGAGCCCCTACGCTCCTAATGGGAGAGTAAGATTTGGATGATAGATGGATGAAGATATAATAAAAATGAAGAGCTTTGTCGTCGTTTTAAGGAATACTGTAGATAATTTTCGCTGTGTCATCTTCTTTGACGTTCATTTATTGTTAAGTCCTTCATATATTACTGAGAGAGAGAGAGAGAGAGAGAGAGAGAGAGAGAGAGAGAGAGAGAGAGCATTTTACTTTTCTGCTGTAATGTTGGCTGATACAATACCTGAACTGGGAGGGTACACACTCTGCATGGAGAGAGTTATTCTGAAACAAAATCAACGCTAATCGCAAAGCGACTGTACTGGCGATTTGTTGATATTGGTAGGGTGATCACCAGTAATTTCAATCACGAGGTATTATCAAGCTACATCCAAATACTTGACCGCATTAAGAGTGCGCATGATCTCCGCAAACACCAGTATATGATTTCTCCCTGCCTGCGGGTCCAGGTACATCACCATGAATTCTTTCGATTATGTCTTACATACAGCTATCATTAATCCCTGTACGATGAATGAAACTGAAGATATCAGGAATACAGTGTAATAATTACAAAACGTATGATGCAACAGATTCCAGTGATGGAGTCGTGTTTTTATTCAGCTAATCTATGAATGCATAGTAATTTAATGGAGAGAGAGAGAGAGAGAGAGCGTACACTTACTGTACAGTACTGTTGGCTGTTAAAACAGCGAGTGAGTGAGACCAGAGATGCGCAGGTGAGATGAGAGAATGATGTGTTAAAGACAAAAGAGAGCGATATGTAAGTACAAAACTGTGTTAGGGACAAAAGAGAGCAATATGTGAGTGAGTAAAAGTAGGGAATCTATATGTTGGAGAAGCAAGACAGTGTTATACGAGCAAGTTAAGAGAGGTAGAGAAAACTGTGTTTGAGAGAGAAAAGAGTGATATGTGATCGAGTAAGAAACAAAAAATGTGTTACACAGAACAGACAGCAATATGTGAGTGAGTAAGAGAGGAGGAGAAACTGTTGGAGAGACAAGACAGCGACATGTGAGCAAGAAAGAGGTAGAGCAAACTGTGTTAGATAGATAACAGAGCACTATGGGAGTTCGTAACAGAGATAGAAATAATACTGTGTTAGAGGGACAAGAGAGCAATATGTGTTAAAAAGGCCAGCGAGAGAGAGAGATGTGAGCGAGAGACGATAAAATGTAAAAACAAGATGTAAATCACCTCACCTAAATCCAACATTGCTGAGCTGCCGCCCTACACACCCAGTTCCAGCCGCAACATCAAGTACTCTTAATTTTGGTCTGGTCTGGTCACTCACAAGCCTCTGCACTTCATCAACAAGAACCTCATTGCCTCGGTATCCTCCCTTCTTGCACATCTGTATATACATAAACAGAAATATGTTCAGTACACACACACACACACACACACACACACACACACACACACACACTTCATTAGCTTGTATCTCGATTCACTGTTTGTTGATAAAATGAACAAAGAAACACCGATGTGGGAAAAGAAACTGTCCCATGTTTTAATTCTTTCTCTTCGTCCTTGTGCCGTGATCTGCATTCCCTTTCCCCCGGGACCTCACTTTCCTTACTTTGCCTGGCCCTCTACCACCCCTAGCCAATACCTCACCCCCCCCCCTCACGTCCCCACTGCCTTCTGCTGTTTATACAGGAAAAGTGTATATTCAGGAATTGTATTCTGAAGAAGCCATGAGGCGAAACGTCAGTATACTGTACACTAAGTCCCACGTTGGTGTTTCTTTCTCCACCTTGAATCTCAGTGCCTCTGTATATGTACGCAGTGACCTATCTTGGTCTCCTGTTCCTGAAATTGATTCTTCTGAATTCTCTACTCTCTGGCCTCGGCTTTCCTGTCACTCTCTGACTAAATATTTCTGCAATGTTTACTTTTCTCCTGATTCTACTGACTATCAAAAATTCTTCCACTGTCTTACTTATACGATGAGACACATTCTATCCATTTTTCTTTTCTCTGAAATCTCCATTCTAGGAGATTTCAATGTTCACCACCACCTTTGGCTCTCCTCTCCTTTCACTGATCCACCTGGTGAACAAGCCTACACCTTTTCACCCTTAATGACCTAGAGCAGCTTGTACAGCACCCCACCCATATCCCTGACCGCCTTGGTGATAGCTCCAACATACTGGACCTCGTCCTTACAACTTATCCATCTGCTTACTCTGTTAATCTTTTCTCACAGTTGGGCTCCTCCGATCACAACCTTATTACCTTAATCTATACAATCACTCTGGTATGGCCCGTGGACCCTCCAAAGAAATGTCATCTGTGGCACTTTGGAGCTGCTGATTGGGAGACCCTCAGGCAGTGCTTCTTTGATTTTCCCTGGAATGATTATTCCTTCCATGGCCTGGAGCCATCTGAGTGTGCCTTGTGCATTATGGAGGTTATTCCCTTGGGCATGGAAGCATACATTCCTTTCTCATATCCCTTGACTAATGCAAGAAAGCCTTGGTTTAATCATGCTTGTTTCAATGCTGTCCGCAACAAGGAGAGGGCCTATAAAAGGTACCAGACACAACCCACACCTGAATCACATCTTTTTTAGGTTTCTGCCCGGAATCGTGCTAAGTCTGATCTTCGCTTTGCTAAAAATAATTTCATCCATACTAAATGCTCTCAACTCTCCATCTCGAATTCTTCCCACTCCTTCTGGCACCTTGCCAAAAACATTTCTAACAACTTTACCTCATCATATTTCCCTCTTCTTTTCTGCTTTGATGGCTCTGTAGCTATTTCTTCTACTGATAAAGCAGATCCCTTCATTCAAACTTTCTCCTCCAATTCCACCTTAGACGATTCCAGTGTTGTTCGTCCATCACTTTCTACCTATGACTTCCTCATGGCTGACATTAAAATTTCTTCAGCCGATGCATTTTTTGCCATCACTGGCCTCAGTACTTAAAAGGCATATGGGCCTGATGGAGTCCCTCCTGTTGACTTCAAGAACTGTGCTTCTGTGTTTACACCCTGCCTAGGTAAACTCTTTCGCCTTTGGCTTTCAACTTGTACCTTTCCTTCTGTCACATATTAATCCGCGACATTGTGTTAGTATTGGGAACACCTGAAGAGTGTTGAAATGCATAGAGTTTCGCTCAGTCCGTTAACTGCTCACTTCTGCACTCAGATCGTAATGGGTTTTCATAACCTTTGTCATTGTTTTCATAAGTCACAGTCTTTCTGATTAGACAGTGCATTTCACTGAGTGATAATTTTTGTGTAATTGTCATTCCCACGCATTGCTTCTCTGACCATTGAGTTGAGCCGTGCCCATTTCTTGTGCATTGTGCCCAGCTTGGTTACATTCAACAGTTGGTGTCAGACAACCACGGGAGTAGGAGTCGTCAAGTGCAGCGCAGAGCAGGCCCCTCATCGTAGCGCCTGCAGTGTCCAGTTGTTCAACGATTTCCCGTATCTCCCCACCAAGTTGGTGATCGGCTGCAGTGACCTTAGCAGTGAATTCCAGTGCCTTAGCAGAGACACCCAGCCTCTTCGCAGCTAGCTCTGTCTTCTCCACTGACTAATATTTCCGTTCTTTTTCCTAGGCTTAAGATTAATTAGCTATTTGAATGTGAGTGAGTGAGTGTATTTCCTTTAATATTTGAATTCATTTTGAGATTCCTGTAACGTGAATTTTTGTTGCAATTAATAAATTTACAGTTCCTTTCTTTGAGCTTAATGTAAATGTAGAATTGTGTTTGATTTCTCCACATTGTGCTTTCTTTAATTTGCTTATCCCAGCTTGCACAAATTTCTTATATTAATCACATCTGATATTTAGGCCAGTTCTCTGGTATTAATTCATAAATCTGTTGTGCCAGCTAGGAGTTAAGCACCAGCAAGAACTTGTCTTTATTATTATCACTGATTGTCAAGGGGGCAAGGATCACACTCTCATAGGCCAACAACATCAACAATTCAGCATTCTTGAGTAGTTAGTCTCCGTTGTGTACTGTTGAGAAAATTTATAAAATTCTCTTCTTTAGCCCCTTAACCTCGGGGATGTTGGGTGTGTGCCATGCACACCCCGCAGGGATAATCTTGCTCTGAGTGACTTTTTAAAAATATTTGCCAAAAATCAGCTATTAGTCCTAGAATATTATAATTAAATAACCTTATGGCACATACCTTCAGCTTTCTCCTGGGATGTTTGTTGAGCCTTCGTCGACTACCGTAGGACTTGTGGAGACTTCTGAAGTTGGGTAAAGAAGTCTTCACTTTACACTTAATATGGTTACCACTGCCTGATATTATAACTACAAACACTATTCTATGAATTTCAAGTAGTTTGGAATTCATATTCCAAAAAATAAAAACATGTGAAAGCAATGTAAATTACAAGCACATACAAGCTTTCCACGCGCGCTCGTTCCCCGATGGTATTCTGAGGCAGAGCTGTCATTTATTATTTATAAATACACTCACACTTTATATTCCTAGTACTTTATTACACTTACCGGTATTTATATATACAATATTCATCCATAAGTTTCTTTCAGTACTAGTAGTTTATTTTCACTCCAGGCGTTCACTTTCCCGTTCAGTAAACTATCGTAGAGAGCAAAGCTTTTACTTTCACTTTCATTACTCCAAGTATTTATACACGATAGAGCGAAACTTTCACTTTCATTACTTCAAGTATTTATACTCGTATTCTTATATTACTAATTATTTACATTCTGTTTACATTTTCTATTTTATTTACATTATTTACATTTCTATTTTATTTACACTATGTTATGCATTGTCACTTGCAGTAACTTGTAAAAGTATTTTCCACTGTTCAATTATATTTACATTTATTGCTTTCACTTGCTATTTACACATTATTTACATTTCCACTTGCACTGTTTTATAGTCACCAGAAAGATCATAGTCACTGTCCATCATTATCATTGATAAATTAGCCAGTTCACGTTCCACAACAGAGTCACTTAGTCCTTTACCCCTTCCCACATGAGGCTTAGTAGGGGTAGAGGTCACAGGGCCCTTTGCAGGGGGCTAAGAAGCGTCGGAATTGGACAGGTGCGAATCCGAATGGTTTCACCTTGAAAGACGACAGAAAACTGAATGATGTGGCCTAGGGGCAGGGAAGGGTTGACAATGTCAGCATGGTGACAGCTGCTAATTTATATGCTATGAAATGATTGGCAGGAAATCTAGACAATACTAAATAAATTAGGTAGTTCCAGGTGAATGTAAGTATCACTTAGGCTTCTCCCTTCCTTTCTTATATATATTTTTGTTATGAGAATAGGTCATATGGCATATTTCAAGGGGAAATAAACAGGGAAAATAACGAATGAGTGCATGTGGGGTGTTGCCAGGTGATAATTAGCCCATTCCAGATGTATGGCAGTATCAATTACCTTTTCTTTTTCTTTTATATATTATTTTGTATAAGAATAGGGCATAGGGCACATTTCAATGGATAAAATGTGTGGAAAAGTCCATCCAGGATTTCTGTAGCGCAGTGCAGCTCGGCAGATGGGAGAAGGTATTGGAATGGAGGTAAGGAGGGGGGTCAAGGAAAGGGGAAGAATGGTTAAATTGTCAACAGTGGATGGGAGTGCAGAGGATATTAGCAGAAATGAGTATAGCTGGACACTGTTAGTACTGATAGATGATACAAGCCACCACTTGAAAGCCCGGGCGAATTCAAAACAACACAGAATCACAAAAGTGATGCCCCGTGGTATGATCCCTTGCTTCTGAGCATCATGAAAGTGACGCCTCGCGGTTAAGGGGTTAGAGAATCGGCGAAGTAAGGCGGAATAAAGTAAAATTTACTAGATTTCCTAAGTCAATTCCTTGTGTCAACTGATATATATATATATATATATATATATATATATATATATATATAACTAAGCTGCTTCCCCCAAGGAAAGGGAGGTAGCCGAGACAGGACGACACACACCCCTTTTACTCATCCATTCAAACACATTCATTTGCATCTTAGCCCCAAGGGGAGAAAGGACAGATCCTCACCGAACCACACCGCACAAGGGTCAACTGCGCAATGCAATCAGTGACATCCGCAGCAGGGCCCGACAGCAGAGCTGGTTTACCCCTGCCACATCATAACAGACCCATCCCCTTACCTGCACCTGACCTGACTAGCTGATCAGATATAGATAGATAGATAGATAGATAGATAGACACAGATATAGATATATATATATATATAGACATATATATCCATCCATCCATCCATCATCCAATCCTCCATTGCCCCATGGGAAGCCCCGACATATATATATATATATATATATATATATATATATATATATATACACTAGCATTTTATTCGTAATTCCACTTCCCCCCGTGACATCTGGTGACCTCGCCAGGATATTAACTCCTAGTTTTAAAGTTATTAACGAAATAATACTCATTCACTCTTAGCTAGATATTAGTTATCATTAAAGATTATAGGCACTACCTTACTGGTGGTTATTTATCTGTCTATCTATTGCCAGAAGCCTCAATCCCGTTCGGGGTGACAACAAACAAATCATCTCCACGTCACCCTGTCCCCCACCATTTCACTGCCCGGCTCCCAACTCACACCCCCCTCTCTCATATACCTCTCCACCCCATCCCTCCATCTTATCCTCGGCCTCCCCCTCCCACTCCCCCCCTCCACCTCACTCACATACACTCCTCGTCAGTCTCTCCCCCCTTCCACCTCACTCACATACACTCCTCGTCAGTCTCTCACCCTCCATCCTCTCCACATGGCCAAACCACCTCAGCATGTTCCTCGTAACGTTTCCTATCACATCCACATCCACACCACAACTCTCCTTTATATCCTCATTTCTCAGCCTGTCTCTCAATGTGCCTCCACAGGCTCCCCTTAAATAACTTATTTCTACTGCTCTCACTCGACTTGTGTCCTTTCAACAAGGTTCAAGCTTCACTTCCATACGTTAGAGTTGGTATCACAATACTGTCATGTAGTAGCTTTTTCATTTCCATGCTCGCTTCCCTGTTTCTTATCACTGCCTTCAAGGAACCAGCAACCTTTCCTCCTTGTTGTACGCTTTCAAGCACTTCACCCTCCAAACTTCCATCCTTACTCATCACACTACCCAAGTACTTAAACGTACTCACATTCTCCATTTCCCCACCATCCAACCTCACTGTACATTCACTGACTTCACCTCTTTCAAAGACCATCACTTTACTCTTCCCTGCATTCACCTTTAGATTCCGTTTCTTACACACTCTCCCAAACTCATCCACCAAGCCTTGCAGCTCCGCTTCGTCTTCACTCAACAACACAGTATCATCTGCAAACAATAGTACAGGGAGTTTCTAAACACTACCCTCTCTAACCAGGACCACTCCAACATCAACTGTCCTACCTTGTATCTCTTTTATTACCCCATCCACGTACAGATTGAACAACCATGGAGACATGACACATCCCTGTTTCAACCCAATCTTCAAAGAGAAAAATTCACTCAGTTCACCATCCACACGCACTGCAGCCTTAGCACCATCATACATACTCTTCACAGCATTCAACAACTTCCCATCTACTCCATTTATTCTTAATACTTTCCACAGTCCTTGTCTATCCACCCTGTCATGTGCATTCTTCAAATCCATGAAAGCCGCATACAACTTCTTTCCCTTCTCTAGAAACTTTTCCACTAAAAATCTAAGAATGAATATCTGATCTACACAGCCTCTCCCCTTCCTAAAGCCTCCCTGTTCTTCTCCAACTAATTCCTCTGTTCTCTCTCTAACTCTGTCATTAAGTATCCTACCATACACTTTTCCTATTACACTAAGAAGACAAATGCCCCTATAATTCCATACACTTCTTTTTCCCCTTTTCCTTTGTACAAGGGAATAATTATACCTGACTTCCAATCCTCCGGGACTCTACCTTCCTCCCAGGCCAATCTGCACATCTTCCACATCCATTCTTCTACTATCTCTCCCCCATGCTTCAGCATTTCACCACACACTCCATCAATTCCTGGGGCTTTCCCCAATTTGACTTTCCTCATTGCTTCCACAACTTCTATCCTACTGATTTCTTCCTGTCTTCTCACTCCCTCCTTCTCCCAACCATTCCCCAACCACTTATACTAGCATTCCTTCCTTCCTATATGTTCAACAATTCCTTAAATTGTTCTCTCCATCTATTCACTTTTTCTCCCTTCTCCACTAGTAATCTACCATTTTTATCTTTCACTCCCCTGCTAACTTCACTGCCACCCTGTCTTACGCTCTTCACCTCTTTCCAGAACATTTTCTTGCAGGCCCTCCACTTTACACTCAAATTCCTTCCAAATTCCTCATCCACTCTCTTCTTACTCTCTCTTACGAATCTTTTCACCTCTCTCTTCCTTTCTACAAATAACTCTCTCTACCGCCTCTCAACTTCTTCCACGCCCCTATTTTTCGTCCATTCATTGTATGCTTTCTTTTTTTGTGCCACAGCCTGTCTCACCTCGTCATTCCTCCACGCTGTTCCTTGGTGGTTATCGATTCTGCTTTATTAATTTTATGTAAAAGTTTTCCCAGTCAGTTGCGTTTTTTTTCTTTCTTTACCAGTTTCACTAGATAAAACTGGTCACCACCAGCCTGTGCCTATATTCTTTACCTTCGATTATTAGCACTTCTTTGCGAAGCAGCAGTCAGTATGTCAGTCTTTAGTTCACTCAGTCTTATATCAGTTAGCATCATGGCTTCTAGTATATATATACAGGAAGCCAAGGATATGGAGCTTACCAATCCCCAGGAATTTAAAGACTACGTGCCCTCACGGTACACTTACGAACAGCAGCGTGAGAATGATGCCCGTGAAGAGCGTAAAATTCAGCATGAGATACTTGACAGAGAATGGGAATACAAACGAGAACAGCACAAGGAACATGAGAAAGAACGTGAATACGAGCGAGAACAGTGTGAACACAAGCGTGCTGAGCACGAGGCAAGTGAGAGACATGAGCTTGAGGTGTTGAAGCTCAAGCGAGACTCATTGGATTTAGGCACATCTGGTGCCACCGGCCCAAGCTCCACAAGTGCTCTCCCTGCATATGTTCTAGCAACCCCATGCCTCAAGCTTCCTTCACACAAGGAAGGCGAGCAGATCTAGCCGCTCATAGCTCGTTTCGAAGACATGGCACAGCTGTACCAGCTGCATGAGGCAGCTAAGTGGCTCCAGTTTCTTAGCTTGTTTGAGGGCCCTGCCCTCGATATTCTCCACAGAATTCGTGGAGACACTCTCACATATGAGATGAAGAAGGCCGCACTCATCAAAGCGTATTGTCTCACAGTTGATGATGCCAGGAGTCAATTCATGAGGGCGCGTCTCCACGAAAAGGAGACTGCTGTTCAATTCCTCGACTGTCTCACTGCTTTCTTAGATGAGTGGATAGAGAAAGGTAAGACCCCTCACACATGAGAGGGGATAATAATTCTTATGTTGCGCACGCAGCTAGAAAAGTCATGGCTTGCTGAGCTTAAGGCTCAGCTTAAGATTTGTCAGGTAAAGGATGCCAGCCAAATGGTGGAAAAGGCTGATGCATTCTTCACTGTGTATGGGTACCAAACTTGTAAGCAACAGACCTGGAACAGGAAAGATACTGCCAAGTCTGGGAAGCCATCTCAGACTGAACCCCAGCATCAAGGCCATTCTCAGAATAAGAGCCACAGTCCAAAGAAACCGCAGAAGAACCAGGGGCAGAATACGCAGAAACCCGATTGGGAGAGGTACAAGCAGTACCCCAACCTGCAACAGTATCAGCAACGCAATCGACAATCGGGACAATCCTCTTCAGCACTAGCCCCAGTGTATCAGAGGCAGGATGCAAATGCAGCCTTCATTCCCCGACAAGCGCACGGTGGTGTTGTCCCTAGCAGCACAAGGTCCTCCTTCACAAGGAACGATTCCCCCTCAGATAGTGAACCCTCCTCCACATGTGGTCAACACTCCAACTCCCCAAATGGTGATTACGACCCCTCAGGCATCTAATCTGAGTATGACCCATCGGGCATCCAGTCTTCAGGGGTTCACATTCGCAGAGTTGTGAGCTATGTAGCCATATCAGTGGCTGGCCACTTCCTCCACAAGCCCTCCCACAGGTAAAAGTGCCTTCCTTGTTCAACCAGGGTTTGTGGGAGGTGTTTCTGTAAAGGTCCTTAGAGACAATGGATCTTCAGGTTGCTCTGTCAGGCAGAGTCTAGTTCAGCCTGAGAAATACACAAGTAAGCTGATCCAAGCTCAGCTTATTGATGGATCACTGAGATTGTTCCCTGAGGCATATATGCAGGTGGCATCTCCCTTTTACACTGGTTCGACAGTAGCAGTTTTCATGCCAGAACCTTTGTTTGACCTTATTATAGGAACATACCAGGTGCCAAGTATAGTTGCACTATAAATGTTACTACTCAGAGTTCGGCTGCAGTAACACGAGTCATGGTCAAGGCACCAAACCATGTCACCCCAGTGACCATTGCATTGCCGCAAGATCTGATTTGTAGTTGAGATGTTGTCCTGGAACAACAGCCTGACCCTACACTTGCTGTTGTGTGGAAGAAACAAAAGGGTAAAGTGATTAAGTATTCATGGCAAGGTCAAACCAGGTTCCTTCATAAACACGGACGGCTGTACCGTGAGTCACAAACACCCCAGGATGAGGCTCGACTGCAGTTTGTCGTTCCCGCAAAGTATCGCCAAGCAGTGTTAGAATGGGGTCATTGTTCGAAGTCAGGAGATCACACGAGCAAAAAGAAAACCTAGGGCCATATCCGTGCTGACTTTTTCTGGCCAGGAATGGGATAGGAGATAGCTAGGCTTGTGTGTTCCTGCAATGTGTGTTGACGTATCACCAGTCAGGGATCTGTCCTTCCTGCGCCATTTGAAACCACACTTATAATCTCTTGAGTCAATTGAGAGAGAGGGTAGTGGTAATGTGGGTGCAGACGTGACGTCTCGCCTGTTGGCCCCACAGGACACATTATGTCCAACGCCTGTACATACATTTGTACTGTAGGTTAAGGAGGAAGTTAGAGAACCTTGCAGAGGCATTCCAAGGCTGTGTCTGAATTACCTTGTGGTGTGTCTCGAGCTGTGGGCCTTTCTGAGGATTCCTGGAGAATATACATTATCCACATCAGTATTCACACCCACGTTGGGTGTTAAAATGTGACTTGCCCGAGATTGCACAGGGAGTCTCAGCTTGCTGATATTAATCGTAAGCGTAGAGTTAGGTTTAACCAGTAAGCTGGCTGTTCTGATAGATTTAGTCAATCCAAGGACTAGCACGTTTCCTGGATAATCATGTAAATTTAACCAGTAAATTGGCTGTTCTGAGAGATTTATGCAATCCAAGGACTAGCACGTTTCCTGGTTAATAATGTAGGTTTAACCAGTAAACTACAAGGGTTCTGAGAGATTTGAGCAATCCAAGGACTACATTTCCTGGTTAATAATGTACCCAATAAGAAAATCATGGCATACCTTGTGTAGCATATGCACTGACTTCTAGGCAGAAATAAATTGTAATTTAATACAAATTGTTTGTTACTTCAACACTTTTGATACTCCACCTTGATTGATTTTGCAGGTACAGTTGGCGGGTGTAGCAGTTTTGCCGTGCAGACCAGCTGATCATCTCTGCCGCATGCTGCCACCTCTTGTCTTCTGCTTTGTCGTCTCCATTTACTATTAAATTGTATTTTATCGTTTTACATGTACAGTAGGTACAGTTACACTACAACTGTCACACCTACAACATTTATTACATACACCACACTGCATAACAATCAGTTGTTAATGTAAATGTAGCGAACTTTCACTCAGTTTGACCTGAGTACAGGATTTTTCACCGTCGTCACAGAGTTTTTTACCTGAAGCTTGCATCCATTAATGTAAATACAAGGTTCATACACTCATTGGCGACTGTGATTTTCTCCTGTAGCAGGATAGTACACACACCACAGTGTGAATCTTCTGTGATTGAATGATGATGTAAATATTACCTACTGTTAAATTTTCTATGAAAAATTTCATTTTCATGGGGCATAATGTCACGAATTAATCCACGACATTTTGTTAGTATTGGGAACGCCTGAAGAATGTTGAAATGCATAGAGTTTTGCTCAGTCCGTTAACTGCTCGCTTTTGCACTCAGATCGTAACTGGTTTTCATGATCTTTGTCATTGTTTTCATAAGTCACTGTCTTTCTGTATAGACAGTGTGTTTTACTGAGCGATAATTTTTGTGTAATTGTGATTCCCACGCATTCTTTCTCTGACCGTTGAGTTGAGCTGCGCCTATTTCTCGTGCTTTGTGCCCAGCTTGGTTACATTCATCTGTTGGTGTCAGACGAATAAGGGAGTAGAAGTCATCGAGCGTAGTACAGAGCAGACCCCTCATCGTAACGCCTACAGTCTCCAGCAGTTCAGTATCTCCCCACTGAGTTGGTGATCGGCTGTAGTGACCTTAGCAGTGAATTGCAGTGCCTTAATAGAGATTCCCAGCCTCTTCACAGCTAGCTCCGTCTTCTCCACTGACTAGTATTTCCGTTCTTTTTCCTAGGCTTAAGATTAATTAGCTATTTGAATGTGAATGAGTGAGTGAGTGTATTTCCTTTGATATTTGAATTCATTTTGAGATTCTTGTAACGTAAATTTTTGTTGTAATTAATAAATTTTCAGTTCATTTGTTTGAGCTTAATGTAAATTTTGAATCATGTTTGATTTCTCCACACTGTGTTTCTTTAATTTGCTTATCCCAGTTTGCCTAAGTTTTTTATATTAATCTCAACTGGTATTTGGGCCAGTTCTTTGGTATTAATTCTTAAATTCGTTGTGGCAACTAGGAGTGAAGCACCACCAGGAACTTGTCTCGATTATCATTATTATTGATTGTCAAGGGGGTAAGGATCACACTTTCACAGAGGCCAACAGCATCAACAATTCAGCATTCGTGAGTAGTTAGTCTCCGTTTGTACTGTTGAGAAAGTTTATAAAATTCTTGTCTTTAGAGAATCGGCGAAGTAAGCTGGTATAAAGTAAAATTTACTAGATATCACAAGTCATTTTCTTGTGTCAACTGATATATATATATATATATATATATATATATATATATATATATATATATATATATATATATATATATATATATATATATATATATATATATATATATATATATATATATATATATATATATATATATATATATATATATATGTCTAATATAAGCATTTTGTTCATAATTCCACTTCCCCCCCATGACGCCTTCTTGCTTGAAGTTTGCTCTCATTCAGCCAGTCCCAAAGAAGGATGACCATTCCCAACCCTCTAACTATCGTCCAATTGCTTTAACATCCTGTGTCTCAAAAGTTGTCGAGTCTATTCTTAATAGAAAAATTTTAAAGCATCTTTCCTATCACAACCTTCTTTCTGATCGTCAGTATGGGTTCCATCAGGGACGCTCCACTAGCGATCTTGCGATCTTCTCACCTACCTTTCAGACTACTGGTCATCCTCCTTTCGGAACTTTGGCGAAAGCTTTGCCATTGCATTTAACATCTCAATGGCTTTCAATCGAGTCTGGCATAAATCTATATTTTCCAAACTGCCCTAGTACGGTTTCCATCCTTCGATCTGTGCCTTCATCTTTAGCTTCCTTTCTGGTCGTTCTATAGCTGCTGTCGTAGACGGCCACCGTTCTTCTATATCTGTCAACAGTGGTGGTCCTCAGGGCTCTGTCCTATCACCAACTCTCTTCCTTTTATTCATCAATGACCTTCTAAGATGTACTATCACGATCCAAAGTTTCTTTACCCCCCTGAGTGGAGGAAGGACGAAGCCAAGGTTGAAGAAATGACGGGCCACCGAACACAGGCCAGTTCATGATGGAGGGGTTCACTAACCTGCAGCTTAGGATAATAAGAATCACCCGGATGAAACACACGAGCCTATTTATGAATCACGGTGTCATGAACCATTATTAGTCTTGTATACTGGCAGTGTCCGATCATCTGGTCTTGCTACAACCTTGGCTTCGACTTTCTTCCACTCAGGGGGGTAAAGAAACTTTGGATCGTGATAGTACATCTAACCCTGCCCACTGGTACACTGATGATTCCATCCTTCACCTTTCCATTCGGTTCCCGTAAAGTCCATATCAGTAGTTACTTCAACAAACAAGGGATGAGGCTATGGCACACCTAATATCTGACTTGGCTCATATCTCTGACTGGTAAAAATAATTTTGACTGCCTTTAATGCATCAAAGACTCAGTTTACACCTATCAACCTGTCAGAATCTTCTACAGGAGTACCCATTAATGTTTAATAATATCCAGTTCAATCCTGCGTCATCCTTGAACATGCTTGGGGTTTCATTCACTCGAGACTTATCTTGGAACGATCATATTGCATCTCTTGTAAAATCTGCTTCCAAGAGATTAGGTGTGCTAAGCCGACTCCATGCCTTCTTTACCCCTGCACAGTTGTTGACTTTATACACGGGTTTTATTCACCCCTGTGTAGGTACAACTCTCATGTGTGGGTGGGGAGGCTCCCCACATACAGCTCTTCTCAATAGGGTAAAGTCAAAGGCTTTTCATCTCATCAACTCTCCTCCTCTTACTGGCTCCCTTCAACCTCTGTCTCTTCGCTGCACTGTTGCCTCTTTATCTCTTTTCTGTCCCTGCTTCAATTGTCACTGTTCCTCTGAACTGTGCTTGCATCCATGCACCTCTACGACGGGTGCATAGCACCCGTCCAGCAACAAACTGTCATCCCTTTTCTGTCTAACTCTAATGCAAGAGTTAACCGTTACTCCCAGTCCTTCATTTATGCAACAGGTCAGCTCTAGAACTGTCTCTCTCTGTCTGTATTTCCTGCTTCCTATGATCTCCAGTCTTTGAAACGCAGTGTGTCCAGGCATCTCGAAATGAACAGATCTTGAATTTGGCTTTCTTTTGTATTGTTTTTTTTTTGGGGGGGGAAAGAATTGTTTTGCGGGCTCAGCCTTTGGTTCCTTCTTCTTCGCATAATAAAAAAGAACTTTCTTGGACGTCTGTACTGTGTCTACTATTGCCTCCAATAAATTTGACTCACCCAAAGTAGCGGGCGCAAGGGCCCTCACCCCACTTCTACACAGCGGGTCACAGCCAGAGCCACAACGAACAACCACCATTACAACAGTTGCCCAACTATTAGTTTGCAGTTGGCGTTACAGCTGATGAAACAACTGTGATTACCTATTGTCCAATGGGTTTACCGACAAGTACTGTATACTTTACTCGATATTAAGCCAAGTATTTTCTTCCTCCCCTCTCTCTCTCTCTCTCTCTCTCTCTCTCTCTCTCTCTCTCTCTCTCTCTCTCTCTCTCACACACACACACACACACAGCCCACACTTCTTGAACATACGGACGCCATGATCTTCTCAGAAAGACAGGTCAAAGTACTCCAACAAAATCAAAGTCCCAGATTCAAAATGCTTCTAATGGCGTCTTACAGGTCTTAGTCTCTGCCACTTACTTCTTGACTTTTTCTCCCACGACCTAACAACATCCCCTCTCCCCTTCCCCTTCCTCTTCACCTTCAGCCTCTTTCATTAGCGGTACTGTCCACCGCTGCCACAGTTTGCTATTATCACAGTTGACAACACACAGCATTCTTGAAGTTGACTGCATTATTCTTGATTATGACAGTACGTGTGCCCCCTCTGTACCTGTCTGCTACCCACTAAATCTATGCCTTAGATAAGAGAGAGAGAGAGAGAGAGAGAGAGAGAGAGAGAGAGAACTGAAAAATGCTAGTTTTGCAATCTCCACATGTGGGATAAAACAGCGTCACTGAATTTGGTCATGTGGGCTTTCAAGCTACATTCAGTCATGTATACATCTAACTAACCTATAAATATGTACAGAAATACAAAACAGTACTGAACAGTACTGGATAATCCATATCGGACTGATAACTGTTCATCATCTTCACAAGACGCAAGCAACAGGTCAGTACAGGTAGTATTTGTTCCCATTATAACACTGATTTTCACTATACAGAAGGACTGTTTTATCTTCTACCAGTATAACAACCATCATCCTCATCTCTCCAAACAGACATGAAGTGAGGCATCACCAACTTCCAGGACTTATTTTGGATGCACTCATGACTCTTTCTAAACCCACGGACTCTCAACACACAGATTCTTAGCACAGACTCTCGGTACAGACCCTCAAAATATACTTTCAACATACCGACTCTCAGCATATACTCTCAGTATACAGACTCTTAACACACAGACCCTCAACACTCAGACTCTAAACACACAGTTTCAACACATAGGCTCAAAATACACAGACTCTAAATAAACAGACTCGAAATAAACAGACTCTCAACACATTGACTACCAAAACAGGGACTCGCAACACACGGGCTCTCAGCACACAGACTCTCAACATACAGATTCTCAACACACATACTTTGAACACACAGACTCTCAACACAAAGACAACAAAGAGATTCTCAACACACTCTCAACAATGAGATTCTCAAGAGACTCCGAACACGGACTCACCTATCAGACTCTCAACACACAGACTCTCAACAGTACACACAGATTCTCAACAACCAGCCTCTCAACAAACAGACTCCCAGCACACAGACTCTAAACTCAGACTCTCAACGCACACTCTCAACACATGGACTCCTAACACACAGACTCTCAACACAGAGACACTCAGCACATGGACTCCTAACGCACAGACTCTTAACACAGAGACACTCAACAGACTTTCAACACAGAGACACTCAACAGACTCTTAACACACAGACTCTCACCACAAACTCTCAACACACAGACTTTCAACACAGTCTCTGGAACACGCTGATGCTAAACCCAGGGATTTTGTAAACTCGTGCCTTAGTAATTCACACCGGCACTTCCCTTGGACAATAGACAGAAGTACTGGAAGCAATCTCTATATTGAACAGCGCATTTGAAAAACAATGAACTACAGCAGCCCAAACTAGGCACTACCATAAACACATCGTAAAGCTTCACAGAAAAAAAAATCTAAGAGCTGGAAAGCACTCAAAAAGCGCATACCTCCGCCAATGCGATTGCAGGATTCGAATCCGGATTCGGATCTCACCCAAAAGTCATACAATTCATTCTTGCCCCACGGCCCACCCTTCCGCAATTTCATTGAAATTCATTGAGAACTTTTGGAGATATCGTGTCGACATACAAACAAACATGAAACTGCCATTGGCAGAGCACTTCCCTGATGGATTCCCCCCTCTTCCCCCTTTTATCCTCTTCCACCCTCCCCCCACCTTTCTTCCCCCCTCCCCCCTCCGCAACCTCCTCCTCCTCACCCTCTTCCCCTCCTCCCCTTCTTTCCTCCCTCCCCACTCTTCCCTCCTCTTCCCCCCCTCCCACCTCTTTCCCCCTCTTGCCCCCTCCCCCTTCTTCCCCTACCCTCTTTCTCTCCTCTTCCTTCTTCTTCTCTTTCCCCCTCTTTATCCCCCTCTTCCCTCCTTCCTCTCCTCTTGTCGGATGGATAACAGTGCGTCTTCTAACTTTTCACCGGCGAGTGGGCAGTAGAGGCCATGCAGGATGGAGCAGTGTCTTATTTTTCACCGGTGAGTCGGCACTCATTTGGCAAATTATTTCGCTTTTCGTTGCAAAGCATAGGATGGGTTTAGGAAGCTAAACATCGCATTGCCAGGTGCTCCAGACGTTTCTCTTCAATTTGGTAAGGGAAAAAATTAGATTTTCGAAATCTGAACAAATGGTGCCGGGACTTGCCGGCCACTGGGTCCTGACAATTTCTTGACCCACGGTTATTGAGGGGTTTCAACCCCCCACCCACCTCAGGGCACTTGACCGATTTTGATTAAAAACAAAAGGCTTCCAGAGTTTATGGATATCTACCTTCTGATTTTTTTTCTCAGAACCCTTGGCATTAAATTGAGACCTATAGAATGCAAATACACAGACAGACAGTTGAAACTGCCATAGGCAGAGCGTTTGCCGGATGGATCCGAATGTTTTTGCTTAGTATTCACTGGCGTGTAGGCAGTTATATGACGAAATTGTTCGCGCTTCATTACAAAGCACAAGTTGGGATTAGGAAGCTAAAAATTGCATTGCCAGGTGCGCCAAACGATTCTCTTCAAATTGGGAAGAATCAAAAATCGATTTTCAAAAGCTGAAAAACTGGTGCCTGGGCCGTACGCTGGGTCCCGACGATTTCTGGACCCAAGGCCACTGAGGGGGTTCAATCCCCCACCCACAGGACCTTTGACCGATTTTGATGAAAAACAATAGACTTCCAGAGTTTATGGATATCTACCTTCTTCTTCTTATTTATTTTTTTTTTTTTTTCAGAATGATTGGCTCAAAATTGTGACCTGTAGAGAGCAGACAAACAAGCAGACAGACAGACAAACATACGGAACTGACCAACATGCTTTCGAATCTTTCGATTCCGACAAGCAATAAAACTGCCATAGGCAGAGTGCTTGCAAGATGGATCCTCCCCTCTTACCCCCTCCCCCCTCTTTCTCCTCCCCCTTCTTCCCCCTTCCCACCACTTTCCCCCTCCCCCTGTCTTCCCCACCCATCTTTTTCCCCTCCCCCATCTTCCCCCTCTCCCTTCATCCCCCTCCCCTTCTTCCTCCCTGTCTCCACTCCCCCCCTCCCCCTCTTCCTCCCTCTCTCCACTCCCCCCTCTTCCCCTCTTTCCCCACCCTCTTTCCTCCCTCTTCCTCATCCCCTCTTCTCGCTTCTTTCCTCCCCTCCTCCCCCTCCCCTCTCCCCGTCTTCCCCCCTTTTTATTCCTTTCCCCTTTGCCAGATGGATCAGAGTTATTACTTTTACCAGCATGTAGGCAGTAAAGCCATTGCCAGATGGATCCGAATGTCTATTTTTCACCGGTTTGTCGGTAGTCATTTGGCGAAAATTTTCGCGCTTCAGTGTGAAGCATAGGATGGGTTTAGAAAAATAAAACTCGCATTGCAAGGCGCTCCATGCGTTTCTCTTCAATTTGGTAAGAAAAAAAATGATTTTCAAATTTTGAAAATATGGTGCCGGGACTTGCCGGCCACTGGGTCCCGACGATTTCTGGACCCACGGCCATTGAGGGGGTTCAACCCCTCACCCATCCCAGGGCCTTTGACCGATTTTAATAAAAAACAATAGGCTTCCAGAGTTTATAGATATATATTCTGAATTTTGTTCAGAACGGTTGGCGTGAAACTGTGACCAGTAGAGTGCGGACAAATAAACAAACATACGGAACTGACCAACATACTTGCCGAATCTTTTGATTCCGGCGGGCAAACATGCGGAACTGACCGAAATACTTGCCGAATCTTTCGATTATGGCAAGCAAAAACACAGGTGAATATATATAAAATCCTCCAACTTCGTTGGCGTTGGTAATAACAGACTACACAGAGCATAAATAGAAGCCAGTTACACCAAGAAACACTTGCTTCCAAAGATAATATTAACATGAGAGAACATAGTGTTTTCAGTATATTAACGACCTTGAGGCAGACGTCTGGCATCTCCTCTCCCTCTCCCCTCCTTTAGCAGCCTGCTCAATCCACCCCCACCCCAAAGTCCAGGGACTTGTTCTGATCACGTTCATAACTTTAAACTGATCCCTATCATCCTCAACCAGCAGTGCTTGTTGTGGGTGAGTCATCGGGAGTGGATCAGTCCAACTCAGAACGTGACTAAATAGTATAGGCTACTACAGCCTACTGCAATAGGGGACCCCACAAACTCCTGAAAGTTGCCAGTGTTCTCTGGATCACTAAAAAGCGTGTAGTCTCCACTCGCCAAGAGCTGATGTGCATTTCTTTAAAAAAAAAAAAAAAAAAAAAATCCTATCGGGATTATTACCCATGCATGAAACATTATACCAGTACCATATTCATCTTTGATATATTACTGATACTCTAAATGAGATGTAAGCTGAAGAGTTCTTTATGGAGTTTGCATTCAGCACTTTTTTACCAAGTGTTATGAATCTCAGTTGTTGGAAAAACTTATCATACAGTTTCCAAAGATCGCAATCTTTCATTTGTCAAATCCTTTCTATTTACTAATTTCCTACAGTAAAACAATGCTGTTTTGGCTTTAATTTTTATTGAATATTTGGTATTTTTAATGAGGAACATACCCTGAATACTTAAATTTAAGGTTTCATATGTACTTTGTGCTGTCTTGGACTCAAGAACCAAGTCCTGCGGTCTGTTTATTTATTTCGTATTCATGATTATCACTAATTACATAATTGTTGGTTGTCGAAACAATTCAGTTATATTAAGGGTAATGAGACAGACCAACTAGTCTTCAATATCATCAGAGTAATATTTAATCGAGCTTCTGTAGTCACTACAGTGCAGCAACCAACACTTGCTTCATTACTCTTTAACATGATGCTAATAATCCTTTCTAGCATGTATGAAAATGCCGTATTGCAGGACACATTTATCAAACTAAATGCAGTGCACCCAACTCCTAAAGATGGCATTAATAAAAACATACAACTGTAGCAACATTTTTTAAATTTTCCGAGTTACTTAATCTAAATCTGTTCAAATTCACCTGCAATTGCATTATTTGGTGTTAGGGCTAAAAAAAAAAAAAAATCCGGGGAGCATGTCCCCGGACCCCCCTAGTAGGGCTGTGTTCGCCTCATCTGTTTTCAAGTCCTGGTTACGGCCGTGGTATATGATCATTTGTCACTCATAAAAAATTACATTGCACCATCCTATCAAGAAATAAATAAATATAGAGAGGGTGATCAGAAAGCAGAGCGATGTTGCGTCCGAGCTATGTTCCTTGACTTCAGGTCGATTCGCACCAATATAGAATAATTACTTTCCATCCTTACACACAATGTTGTTGCGAATCCCTGTACTCTGACCTTGACTTATGACCTCTGACATCACCTTCGACTGAACCGCACCTAAACTGAATCAGCTCTTTACAGATACATGGAAAACATATATGGTAAAATCGATTTCCCTCAGTTCAGGAACTCATGATATTTTTTTTTCACACTTGCGTATATATATATATATATATATATATATATATATATATATATATATATATATATATATATATATATATATGCACGCATCTATACATACATTCATAGATGCCAAAAAGATCACAATATATAGATATCTTCGGTATCCCTAATATACAAACGGCTTCCCAACGTTACATATAATGCCTCAACAACATCCTTCCTCCTCCACACAACACTGCACAAGCATTACGCACAAACACAACCACCACACGCATTGAGAACCTCCAATCAAACATCCCCATGGACGTTAAAGTTATATTCATTCATCTGAAATGGCTCTTATCCCTTTGAAATGAGTGACAGAGCCAGACTGTGATAGCGTCATCCTCCTTTCCTACTCCAATACGAAAACAAAAGACAACACATAACTAATTCACTATACTCTAAATGTAACCCAGCCTCCCACACCACAACACATATCATGCACCACGTTGTCACAACACAAAATATAAGTCACAGACAATCCACTATGCCCACATTAATGCAGCCGCTTTCACCACAATACACCCACCTCATGCACCACACTATCAAAACATAAAATGCAACTCACAAGCAATCCACTATGCCCACACTGCAGTATAGTCCCCCGCACAACAACATACTTACCCTCTTCATGCACCACACTTCCCGTAACACAGGAAAATCCTTTATTAAATCCTCAACATATCCTCAACCAGCAACTTTAAATGATAGTTCTCGGCACACTCTCATGAATAAAAAGAAATTATTTAACAGTAGCTGAAGACAGCACATAGCAAGACCTCCCACATACAGAGAGACAGACAGACAGACAGAAACACACACACACACACACACACACACACACACACACACACACACACACACACACACACACACACATAGAGTGAGTGAGCGACCGACAGACGGACATGCAAACAGAGGCAGACAGACACAGACACAGAAACAGAGAAACACTGCGTTCGTTCCAGCAGTGAACTCATAAATGTGATATATTACCCAAACCTGTTCATAATCATTGGCCCACTCATCATAAATTGCCACTGTTTGGGTTGGATTTGGACTCCTGTAAGTGGTGTTTACTTTGTCCAGGAGAGCTTCAACGTCTTCACTCTTCCTCCCTTCCATTTTGACTGAAAAACAATATGTACAGCGCGGTTAGTAATAGCTTTCAACTAGAAACGCGCCTTGTGGTACCATATGTGTTGCGTGTATGGCTCAGTGTGCTAATCTGGGCCTGGGTGTGGCAATGGTGGTAGGAAATAAATACATGATGCAGGGTGACACTGGCAGTAGGAAATTAATATATAATGCAGGCTAACATTGAGAGAAGGAAATGAATAAATGATGCAGGTTAGACAGTGAGAGTAGAAAATGAAAATATGATGCAGGCTGACAGTGGGAGTAGGAAACGAATTACTGATGCAGGTAGACATTGGGATAGGAAATGACTAAATGATGCAGGCTGACAATGGAAGGAGGAAATGAATAAAAGATACAAGGTAGACATTAATAACGCCGACTGAACCGTCTCCACCACAGGAAGGTGTCCCTATACGGTAACGCAAGAAAAAATCAAGTGAATATGTCATGTGAGAATAAGTTTTGGGTGCTCCCACACCAGTGTTGCCTTATGTACGATAATTATCGTACATATACGATAACTTCACCTTCGGTACGTTGTACGTAGCATTTCTCATTATCAACGTTTTGTACGATAATCTTACGATTCTCCAAAAGAGAAGAGAGAGAGAGAGAGAAGATCAAGTTCATCTCTGATATTCACTGGCTTCGTACGAAGCTATAAAGAAACAAAGAAAAATGGGCATCAACCAAGTACGTCAAGAGGAGGCGTCGTTCATACTCGTCATAAAATATAATAATAATATAATCACAGAAACTGTTCTACTTTACATTGGAGGGTTCTTAACTTTTTCATCTTAACGATATGTGCATTTTTTTTTCCGGGGGGATAGAGATAAGAATCCAAAGATATAAACAAACAAAGATGTTCTTTCCCCAAAAATGTAGGTTAATAAAAATAAAAAGCCAAATTCAAGATCAATTTATTTTTCAGATTTTTAGACAGCGCTATACTGTATATTACTGATATAAACTGCATCGGCAGTAGAAGACTTGTTTTAGCATACAAGCCAGTAACAAGATGAAAAGTGGGCAAAAAAATCGCTGAAGATGTGCAACGAAGCCTAGAATACGACCTTCAGTTCAAATTTGTCAAATCTATAGCATTTACAAGAATCAATATATAAATTTCAGCAAAACCTTGATGGTAGTTAAACAGTAGATTAAACTAAAAAGATTCATCATGAAATGAAACTAGACACATTTGTACCATTTTTCTTACCAGACAAACCACCTTTCCTCAAGAGTATCAACGTTAAATTCAGTAAATTTTGTTGATAAACTTTCTATCATCTATCTATCTATCTATATCTATCTATCTATCTATCTATATATATATATATATATATATATATATATATATATATATATATGTAGATAGATAGATAAATAGCTATAGATATAGGTATAGATATATATAGATAAATAGACAGATAGATATAGATATATAGCTAGAGAGATAGATCGATAGATAGATGTATATATGTGTAGGGTAAGTTTGGAGTAAATAATTTTACGTCTGTACGATAATTATGTGTTTCTAATATCGCAACACTGTCCCATACACTTGTGAAAAGACCGGTTGTGCTCAAATACGTGTGAAAAGACTGGCTGCACCCAAACACTTGTAAAAAGACTGGTTGCGCCCAAACACCTGTGAAAAGACTGGCTGCACCCAAACACTTGTGAAAAGCCTGGTTGCGCCCAAACACTTGTGAAAAGACTGGTTGCGCCCAAACACTTGTGATGAAATTGCACAAGATTCATTAACAGATCGATGGTGCTACAGAGAACGCCTTCTTGCGGCGGCACCGATATAACAAGGTGGATCAGGTGCCTGGTAATACAGACATCCCTCAACCACTTAGATATCACCCAAAAGGATTATAGTAAACATCATAAAATCAGCGTCACCTGCAGTCCACCGGGTTTAAGTTTCAGATGAATCTGGGACTAAAATTTTACAACAACAATAACATCTACTATCACCTCTACCACCAGCACCACCACCACCACGACTACTACTACTTACTACTACTACTCCATAGCATTTCTTCATCCTATCACAATATTTACTGTTCATTTCTTGAAACAGAGCAAATGCAAAAGAGTACCAGAATTTCACATCCTTTCCATGGCACTTCTTCATGATTAGAATAATGCTGAGCAGAAGTCGTAGTTGAGCAACCCCAGTATATCTGGCAAAAGAAGCCCAGCTACAGAGGACAAGTAATCGCCCAGGGCTGTCTTGTGCAGGGAACCTATAGCCGTGTTTTTGTTGTCCAAGCTGGAGCTTGGGATTCGAAGCGCGTCTTGGGGCGATTGGTTTCTGTCCGCAAAAACAGTCGAGGATGCGTAGAGCCGAAAAACTAAACTTACCGATAGCAATGTAAACAGAGGGGTTCGCCAAAGATCATCTGACGAAAAGACAATGGCTCGGGAACCATCAGCAAGGCAATTTTTACCTTTGATGTTCTCGCAGGTTCTAGATGACGATCCGACAATGATATCTAAGTTAGTATGAAACTATTACTCCATGAATGTAGTATCTCCTTTCACAAATTATGTACATTGTTAAGGGTACGCTAAAAGTAGATCCAGCATTGCTCTTGTAAGTCAACAGTAATGTTGTAAAAAGGCAATGAAGGTTAACATTTAGGGCAATTAATCTTTGGCAAGTACCACCTCACTGAAATAATGGTAACTATTAAAATTTTTCAGTTCCATGTCACAAACTGTGCAGCAACACATTAACACGAATGCATTGGTAGAGTCTGCTTTTCTTGCATCATGTGATACGTAAATTTATGCCTTTGTTTTCTCCTTAAGATCGTAGCATATGTTGTTCTTGATCACTGTAATATTGATAAGTAAGCAGTACATGTTATTTGAGGAATGTGCCTATGACAGAGATGCTAAAGGTAGGTAACTGATATGAGTCATGATTATGGCAGGTGACTGATATTATGAGCCAAGATCAAGGCACGTGATTGGTATTATGAGTCTTGATTAACCAGTCATGTCCCGAGCTATTTTGCACCTCCGACACCCCCCAGTCCCGAGCTATTTTGGATTTTTTTTTTTTTTGGCTAAAACCTCCGCTTATGGTGAGAAACATCGAAAATTCATAGTGAAATTGCTCACCTGAGGTTTAAAATACTCGATACAGGTAGCAGTACCTCCTTACCTTACTGGGTTTTCTATCAGGCTGGCTCCAAAGAAAACGAGTTCTATAGGAGGGTAACTATTCCACACCACTCATAAACGATATTTATATAATGGTACGAATTTATATGTAGTATGAGAGTATATTGGTTTTCAAACAGTAATATAGGTATTATAAGCATTATTTCACTGACTAACTCATCAACATACTTGACCTTTTTTGGTAACATTACCTGATCATCATTTCTGACTGTTTCTTCCTCTAATGCTATGTAGGCTAAACTTTGTCCTCCACATTGTCATCGATTGAGGAATCACTGTAGCCCTGAATGTCTTCATTGGCCAGGTCACTGGTAACAGGAGAATTGAATGGCGTGCTGGGGGAGGGGGGGAGGTTATGCGGTGTAAGGCATTGCCCCTGCCTGGCATCTTGTAGAGGAATAGAGGAAGGTGTCCCGTGTATATGTACCAAAAATCACACACAATAACTGAAAATTGTGCAAATTATGAACCTTGCAATTGCACAACGTACCAGTACGTCGATGGGACTAGCTGTGACAAAATGTTGCAACGTACCCATACTTCGATGGGATGCCTCGGGTTAAGGAAGGTGATTGCTATTATGACTCTTGATCTATTTTCATAGATCCCATGCCACACCCAAACTCAGGTTTGCATGCAGTGCTTATTAGTTTGTTTGTTTTAAGGGAAACTTTGAGTACACTGTACTGATTGTCTCGGTTGCAGTTTCAGTGTTCAACCACTTTCACATGTTAATTGTTAATAAGTATTTGAAGTGTGTTACACCCCACTGATAACCCTGACATAATTGCTGTTCAGCATAACCATCTCAGGTAACATTTCAGTTTAGGAGTATCATCTGAAGGTGCTTATATTAAAAAAAAAAAAATGAATACCATTGAGTAATTTGTAGTTACGACAATGTTTGGCATTCTCTTGGTTATGGACAGTTGCTGATTTAGTTGTTTTTAAGATGTATGATACTGATTCAGCATTTTATGGGGGGGAGGTCTTCTCTGGTAAAACCATGAGAATGATTCTCTTTGGTGGTTCCGGTGTCAGGACCTTGATATTATTCACATAAATTTACCTCTATGAAACCAGATGGAAAATAAGCCGCAGTCAAGAAACATCTTACCGGGTACTGTACTTGCTTATAAACAAACGAGCACCAGAGCACCACATAGTAAATCACTCTTCCAGTATTTCACAGTTAATATTTTTTTCCAGTATTACCCTTTCTGAAAACCAGCACAACCTACCCTACTCCAACAACCTGTCATAACCTAACCCAATCAACTAACCTAAATACCCTAACATAATCTATTCTATCCTAAAGTAACCAATCCTTTCATAACCTAACCTAGCATAACCTAAATTATCCCGTCAGACAAGTAAAGAATTTTAATGATTGGTAAACTCCAGTAAGCTAAAATTTTACCCCATCTAGTACTAATATGCATGACTAAAACATATATACATTTGTCTAATGCAAATTCGTACACAGTAATACCCTGTATTATCCAAATGTCTGTTTGTGTACAGTATAAGTACTCTGTGCCTTTTTACAACAATAAATATTATCAATGAGTCAATCAACGCATAACTACACAAAATACCTCTGCTCACAACTACTGCCTATCTGGCAACGCTAAACTATAACTGAAAATGCGAGAATTATTGGGAACCGTCCAGCGTCACCCGGCTAACATTCCTTGTTCTCAACAACATCTAAATACACAAGCACGTGAATTCATTACTGTGCCCGTGAACACAAGCCACATACTGTAAACAAAAATATGGTAAATAAGGGTAACCGGACCACATAAGTGCGTGAGTGTCTAGGGTTCATAAAGTATAGTGTTGTCATATTAGAAACACAGAATTATCATACAGACCACAAAATTATGGTATTTACACCAAAATTAACGTACACACACACACACACATACACATGCATACATTATATATATATATATATATATATATATATATATATATATATATATATATATATATACAGTATATGAGAGAAAGAGACAGACAGAGAGAGATTATCAGTAATATTTACAGAATTTAACCTCCCTCATCCCAGCAAATTTTTCACCAATGACCCCCCACCCCAATCCCGGCAATTTTCAAAAAGATTTTTTTTTTTTTGCTAAAATCTCTGCTTTTTATGAGAAACATCGAAAATTCAGAGAGTGCTCAGTTGAGTTTAGAAATACCAATACAAGTAACGGTACCCTCACCTTGGTACCGTGTTCTCTCAGGCCAGGCTCTAGAGAAGACATTTTCTTGGGAGAGATACCTATTCAAAACCACTAATTATACGTAAATATTTATTTATTTGGTTTTATGTAGTACAAGATTATATTGATTTTCACACAATAATACAGGTGATATATGCATTGCTCACTCACCAAACACATCAACATATGGCACCTTCCTTTACAACGTTACTGTCTCATCACTTCTGCTTGTTTCTTCCTCTGGCATGTTTCTTCCTTTGTCCTCCACCTCAGGAATCACTATCGCCTTGAATTTTGTCATTGGAGAGACCGTGGTGCGACATGTCTTTATTGGCCAGGTCACTGCTATCAGGTGAGTTGCCGAGAAAATGGTGTGTGGGGTAGGAGGGGGGTCAGGTGGAGCCAGGCATTATCCCTGCCTGGCATTGGGTAGAGGAAAGTCTCCCACATATGCCTACCAAAAATCACCTGTGAAACTTGATAAATGTGCAAATGACGGCCCTCGCAACTGCAAAATGTATAGATATGTTGTCGGGTGTCACCGCAACAAAACGTGGCAACGTATCTGCACATCATCGGGACGTCTCAGGTTAACATTGATACTCTTGAGGAATGGTGGTTTGTCTGGTAAGAAAAACTGTAAAAATGTCAAGTTTCATTTCATGATGAATCTTTCTTGTTTAATTTACAGTTTAACCACCTTCAAGTTTTGCTGAAATTTAAATATTGATTCTGGTAAATGCTATATGTTTGACAAATTTGAACTGAAGGTCGTATTCTAGGTGGATTAGAAGGCTTTGTAGCACATCTTCAGTGATTTTTTTTTTTTCCACTTTTCATCTTATTACTGGCTGGTATGCTAAAACAAATTTTTCTACCACCAATGCAGTTTATATCAGTAATATACAGTCTAACGCTGTCTAAAAATCTGGAAAATAAATTGATCTTAAATTTGGCTTTTTATTTTTATTTTATTAGCCTACTTCTTGGAGGAAAGAACATCTTTGTTGGTTTATATGTTTAACTCTATCTCCTCCCCCCCAAAAATGCACATATCATTAAGATGAAAAAGTTAAGAACCCTCCAATGTAATGCAGAACACTTTCCATGATGATATTATGATTATATTTTATGACAAGGGATTGCATATAGGGATTGCTTAGTTATGAATGCTAAAGTGGTGTGTGGTGTGGCAAGAGCAACAACAAAGATGAAAGGTACGGCATGGTGGGATGATGAGGTTAAGAGAGCAGTGAAAGAACAGAAAAAGAAGTGGCTAAAGTGGTTACAGGACAGGGGTTCAGTTGAAATATGAATTGAATATACTGAGAGCAAGAAGCACTTAAACAGACTAGTGAAGAGGAAAAAGAAGGAGGTAAATGATGATGTAGGACGAAAAATGAATGCAAACTACACTGAAAATAGAAAATTATTCTGGAAAGAGGTGCGGAAATGTAGAAGTGAAAGCAGATAGAAATGTGATGGTGTGAAGGATGTAGGTGGTAGACTATTAACCCATGGGGACGAAGTAAGGACCAGATGGAAAGAATATTTTGAAAGCCAGATGAATGGGAATAGAGAGAGCAGAGCGGCTGTAAACATGATTGGTTCTGGGGATGTGTAGAGAAGGAATGCAGTGCCAGGAGACGTGACACTCGCACAGGGGAAGACTGCTGTGAAGCGGCTGAAAAATGGGAAAGCAGCTGGGGTTGATGGGGTGTACGCAGAGATGGTTAAGCATAATGGAGAGAGTGGAATGAAGTGCTTCTTGGAGATATGTAAGAAGGCATGGATGAGTAAAACTGTGCCTGAGGAGTGGAAAAAGGCTGTGACTGTACCACTGTACAATAATAAAAGTGAACAAAGTGAGTGCGAGAATTAATGTGGCATAAGTTTGTTGAGTGTGGTAGGGAAGGTGTATGGAAGAATTATTACACTGTAAAGTCATAGAGTTATCAGAAGTCCAAGTGCGTGATGAACAGAGTGGCTTTAGGAGTGGCAGAGGATGTGTGGATCAAATATTTGGAGTGACACAGACAGCAGAGAAGGCGTGTGAGAAGGACCATAAGGTGTTTATGGCATTCATGGATCTGGAAAAAGCATATGACAAAGTGGACAGAGAAGGAATATGGAAAGTTTTGCGCATGTACGGTGTAGATGGTAAACTGCTAGGTGTTGTCAAGAGTTTTTATGATGGTAGTGAAACATGTGTAAGGGTTAATGGGCATCTAAGTGAATGGTTCACGATCGGCGTGGGCGTGCGACAGGGTTCTGTGATGTCTCCATGGCTGTTCAATATATATATGGATGAGGTGATGAGAGAAGTAAAAACACGAGTATCGGAGAGAGGGATGGCGTTGGTAGTGAATGGTGATGGATGGAATATCTCAACTTTGTTGTATGCTGATGATGCAGTGCTGCTTGCAAATACTGGACATGAACTTGGTAGGCTAGTGAAGAGTTTGGCTGATGTCTGTGAGCGTCGTGCCTTGAGAGTAAATGTAGAAAAGAGTAAAGCGATGGTTACTGTGAGAGATGGTGACTCCTAGTGCGATGTTACAGTGAAAGGGGAGAGACTGGAATTGGTGAGAGAGTTTAAATACCTGGGTACAGTGATAGAAAAGAGAGGAAAATGTGCAAAAGAAGTGGAACGTAGAGTGACACAAGGAAGAAGAGTAGCTGGTGCAATGAAGGCCTTGATAAGAAACAGAGGCTTGAGTGTTACAGCTGCACGAGGCTTACATGAAGGAGTGTTAGTGCCAGCTTTAACATATGGATGTGAGACTATGGTGTGGCATGAAAATGAAAAGTCAAGAGTAAGAGCAGTGGAGATGGGACTGCTGAGGAATGTATGTGGAGTACAGAGGGTGAGTAGGATACGAAATAATGTGATTCGTGAAAGATGTGGAGTGAGGAAGTCTGCGGACACTAGAATCGAAGAGAGTGTACTGAGATGGTATGGTCATGAGGAGAGAATGGATAACAATAGAGAAGTGAAAAAGGTAAATCTGAGCGAATTTGAAGGAGGGAGGAGGCGAGGTAGGCCAAGGAGAAGGTGGAGAGATATGGTGGATGAGTGTGTGAGGAAGAGAGGTTTGGAAGTCGTTGAGGCTAGGGATCTGACAAGAGATCGAACTGGCTGAATGAATGTTGTGAGAAGTACATGATCTGGGCTTTGGCACCCCTTTTTTACGTGGCAGCGTCCGGATTGACACTATCGGATACGTTTATGTGAAGCTACAGAACGTGGTGAATGTTTTTGGTGTATCCGACAGAGCCAGGATTCCGGGGGCATGAAAGATGAGTGAATGGAAGCGTGGCCCATTGGACTGGGCTAATTTGGGCTGTCTGGACATTGCTATTCCTCACCCTGCCATAGGGTGGGCAAGGAGGTCCAGATAATGTTGATTTTATGACAAGTATGAACGATACCTTCTCTTGACTTATTTGGCTGATACTCCTCTTTCTTCGTTTCTTTATAGCTTGGTACGAAGCCAGTGAATATCAGAAATGAACTTGATCTTCTCTCTCTCTCTCTCTCTCTCTCTCTCTCTCTCTCTCCTTTTTTTGGAGAATCGCAAAGTTATCATACAAAACATACGATAATGAGAAATGCTATCGTACTGTGCCAAAGGTGAAATTCTCGTACAAATGGCAACACTGATAAAGTACGTTTTTATCAGCATTTTTGTTTTTGTTCGAACCCCATCCTGCCATAGTACCCTTACTAAGAAACTTAGCCATAACGTAGTAATGTTGAAAGTAAAAAATATTCTTTAGGTCTTGTGGTACTGTAGGACTGAAAGTGATTTTGAGAGTTATTCTGGAAGCCATTCCCATTTTGGCGCCTGGTGGTTTAGTGGGTAATTACGGCGCTCCAATCGGATTGAGCCAGTGAAGGTTTATATCTAAGGAATGGTTGGGGTTTATTGCTCACGTAATACCACCCAGAGATGAGTGAGGCTGGTCACTCTCATCTTAAATGCCAGGACCAACTTGCCTAGCCCCGGGCTCCTACGCTCCTCATGGGGCAACGTAGGATTGGATGATGTATGGATATATATGTATATATATATACAGTATATCTATATCTATATTATATTATATATACACTAGTACATAGAATCATAGGAAAACTGGTCTGTTGCTAATGTCCTTATGGTAAAATACTGAGAGGCAAAAATTTCTCCCAAAAGATTGCAGATCGGTTAAGGTTGGCAATCATGGAAAGAGATGAAAACTGCAGTATGCCATTTGATCCTTGCTCGGCAGCTCCTGCAAGAATGTAACTGAATTCTAGGATACGATAAGGATAGTAAAGAATTGGACCCATGTTGATATACCATTTATTAACTCAAAGTACCCTTGTCTGTTTTCTCTCTCTCTCTCTCTCTCTCTCTCTCTCTCTCTCTCTCTCTCACACACACACACACACACACACACACACACACAATTATAACAGGAACATTTCTGTGCTACAGATTATTCTTCTGTCATCTGATACATTCGTGCAAAGAGAACAAAAAAGATTGGTGCAAGAAATTGAATGTAGATGAGTTTCTGAATCAGTAAAGTCTGATTCTATGAAATTCACATCCTTAAACTGTTCCCTGGCCCAGTGGGGATTTCAACCTGGGCCCGGTAGGATTGCAGGCTACCTCTCTACCGATTGACCCACTGCCTCCCCCAGGGAAGGGCCTAAGTCACAAACTGTGGGCCGGCATTCACCTTGCTCTATGAGCATCTTTTGGTAATCTCAACGCATGAAAGGGGGAGCGTTCCCCAGCAAACGGAAGAGGATTACCTCACTGTAGTACTGGAATCCGCGAGAAGTCTCATAGCACCCCTTCACATGTCCATTTGTCAAATTATGGCAGCCTTATGGAAAGAAAACTAAGTAGAAATTGCAGGACATCATGGTGTGTGTGATGGGAATTTTAATTTAATGATAAAAACATCATGTAAAGGAAAAATAGCATTTAATATTTTCATCATTTTATAAGTATTCACCGCTTTTCCGGAAATGGTTAATTTACGAGGAGACGAAAACAAATATGAGATACTGTATTCCATTATATTTTTCAATATCTCTACCATGCTGTTTATCAAATATGGTACATGGTACTTTTATAATTAGTTTGACTGGTTCACGAAATGATTCCTATAGTAAAGAATGGCCGAGTTCTATCTAAACAGGCGAATCATGCACAACCAATTAGTGACAATCATGAAGTATCGTGTTTGAGTTGGGTAAACTTTTACACGTCTTCACTATTTTGTTTTGGCTTGGCAATATATTTTTCTGGTGTATTTTGTGTGATTTGAACGAATTTGACCTTTTATTTTCGGTGCTCGTGATTGGTTTTCAAATTACCTCCCCCCCCCCAAGTGTCTTGGGATACTGGTGGGATTTCAGGGTTCTGAGTGGAAAAAAATGGCAAAAACACGCATTTGGGGTAAAAAATAGTAAAAAATCGCTATGACCAGCCAAGGCATATTCATAGGGTTATCACTGACCACATGAACCCGTTAGAAACTATGTCTGACACCGAATTTTTCCCATGGTACAGGTTCTCCAAAGCCTGTATGCATACTTTTGTACAGAGTATTCAAGAGCAAATGCCAGTCTTTAATAATAAAAGAGGCAAAAATTGCTAACACTGAGAGGCTATATTGTATATGAATCTTAGAAACTCATATTTTTTTTTATTTCAAGTTTTTAAATTTTTTAATTAATCTGCATTACCAACTGATTGCCATGCCTACCCACACGAAGGGGTGCACTCTCATGCTTTAGAGATTACCACTTACATTGAAAGTGCGAGCTTCCTTTCCGAGCCTAGTGTGGGAAGGGTAACCCCTTCCCTCGGTTTCAAGTCTATGGGCATAAGCCCCACCTCGGGTAGCTAAGAGGGGGAGGGCAGAGATCTGTCAACGCCATGACATCACAAATCTGCCAAGTAAACAAGATTGGAATAACGTGGTTAGTCATTTGGCTACATAGGTGACAATATCATTGTTATCGAGTGCAGTGACGATGTCTGAGAGCATGAGTTACTTCTGAGAGTTTAAAGTGACCTGTGTGCTGGCTACCCATTATGGCCGCCCAGCTCCTTCCCATCGCGTTTGTGGCACCAACGCCTCACCACTCTCTCACTACCATCCAGATCGTCCCAGCCTGACATTCACCGATGTGCAGGGAAGTGTAATATATACAGCGTAAATTTTTACATAGAAATTTAAAAGGTGACAGAGAGATATTGTTACGTCCTCGTCCCACAGTGCCACATGCTCCAACAGCAGTAGTTCAGTATAGGAAGGGCATCGCCCAGTGAATCCTCCCTTGAAGGGTCAGCCTTTCGGTGTACACAAGATCAGGCATCATGATAACACAGGCTCCTCACGTTCATAGTCTTTATTATCTAAATAAGTACATGGTCAGCTTAACTAGTTTCACAAGTGCCAGAGCTACACTAACTTTGCAAGGCCACAAGTAATCTGGTTCCTCAATTCTCTCCCCCTTCCTTTTATAACCTTCTTTGCTACTTGAACATTCTAGGCACTATTCGTTTTCGTCATTTTCATTTTTTAAAGGCTCCAAAATGCTTGCATGCGTCGGCCTTGGTCACCTAATGGCGGCTCTCCATGCTGCACGATCCATTGCAGCCTCCCTGTTCAGTCCCTTAACCCTGAGGTCACACTTTATGACCTCGTCCCATGTCTTTCTCGGTCTACCCGTCACAACCCCACCCCCAGTATTAACACTTCTCACCTTCCTCACCCAGTTATCATCCCCCATCCTCTCCACATGTCCAAACCATCTCAATCTACCTCTCCTCATCACAACACCAATACACTCCAGTCCATCCTACCTCTCAACTCTTCCATCGTAAACCCAGCCCCCCCAGACCTTGCACGCAGGGACGCACTACACATCCACTTAATCATTGTCATTTCTGTACGTCTGAGCCAGCGAATATCCTTTCACGCCTGACAATCTCCACCTGCTCTTCCCGACACGCCATGCACATAAAATCAACATTATCTCGCAGTCTACCTCTGATACTACTACATCTCTTGTGCACCCATTTATCACAAACACTGCACAAGATGGAATTACTTCCCATGCCCTTGTGGCAGACTGCAGATGGCCACTCTCCCTCGTCTTTGACAGTACCGCCACCAACCCTAGATATCATCACTTTTGTTTTATCTGCATTTACCCTTAAGCCCTTGTGCCCCATACCAACTCTCCACTTCCTAAACCTTTCCTCCACCTGCCTTTCGTTCTCTGCAATCAACACCAAATCATCAACATACATCTCCCACGGGAGTCCGTTTCTAAAGTCACGTGAGAGGGCTTCAAGTACCATGATAAACAACATGGAACTCAAAACTGACTCCTGATGCACACCAACATTCACGGAAAACTCATCACTCAAATCTCCATTCACTCTTACCTGGGTGCAAGCACCCACATACATAGCCATAACCACCCTAACCAGCCACTCCTCGAAGCCAAGCTTTCTCATTGTCCACTTCACCACCTCTCTAGAGACTCTGTCAAAGGCCTTTTCCAAATCAATAAAAACAAAATACAGATCCCTTCTCCTACCAATGTATTTTTCCTGAAGCTGTTGAACAAAGAATACGGCATCAGTGATCCCCCTACTTGGCATAAACCCAAACTGCATCTCATCAATATTCACTCTTTCTCTAATCATACCTTCTAAAACTCTCTCCATTACCTTCAATATCTGATCTAAAAGCTTTATACATCTATAATTTCCTCTTTCCAGGGTATCACCCTTCCCTTTATACACATTTACAATTACGCTCTTCAGCCAATCATCTGGGATAACACACTCATAAATAATCATATTTATCAGGTCAGTGACTAACCTCACCCCTATATCTCCGGAGGCCTTCAACATTTCGGCAGTCAACCCAGACACACCTGCTGCCTTCCCCACCTTCATCGTGCCTATTGCCTCTCTCACAGTAGCAGCATTAATCAAACGCCAAGGGCCAAACACTGGATATGCTGGTTTCAAACCTTCCCTGTCCCAGTCAAACTCCTCATTCAACAACCGGCTATAGTGCTCTCTCCATGCATCTTTAATATCTTCACTGTTCACCACTACCTTTCCTTCATCATTCGTCACACTCTGCTCATCTATAATATCCCGATTATCCCTCTTCATCTGATTTGCCACCTTAAATATCATATTTTTCTTTTATGATTTAGGTTATGAAGTAAAACTCTCTGTGACTCAGACTTCACTCTGTATATCTCTCTTCTAGCCTACGCTTGGCAGCTAAGTATTCCTCCTTGCTACCACCCTTCTTCCATTCCTGGAAATCCCTTCTTTTCTCCTTAACTGCAGCTTCTACACCCTTATCCCAACACCAAATGACTTTATGTCTTGGTGGTCCTCTTGTCGAATCACATGTTACATCAGTAACTCTCAAGAGATTGTTCGTGAGGGCTCTGTACCGTTCATTAACGCCTCTACAGCTCCCTGTTCACCCACCACTCTCCTCATCTCGCTATAGAAGGCATCCCTTACTACTTGGTTTTTCAGCTTCCATATTTTCCTCCTAGGTATATAAGTCCTCTTTTTCATCACTCGTTGTTTAAGAACCATATCACAAATCAATAGTTTGTGCTGCTGCACACATTCCTCACTTCCTATAACCTTAACATCCCTTACTAACCTCCTATCAGCCCTCCTAACTAAAAAATAATCTATCTGACTGCTATTTCCCCCGGACTCATACGTAATTAACCTACTCTCTCTTTTCCTAAAATATGTGTTGCATACAATCATGTCCGTTGCCTCCCCAGACTCGAGTATCCTTTCCCCTTCCGTATTTCTTATACCATAAGCACATCCCCCATGTACTCCTTCATAACCTTGTGCTGCTTCACCTATATGACCATTTAAGTCCCCTCCCAAAGCCACTATCTCATCATCCCGCATACCACCTACTACACGTATTAAATCATCCCAAAATCTATATTTCTCTGCTTCATCCAATCCTGCCTGTGGAGCATATACTGATATAACTGCAGCTATCTTTCTACCGAATAGAATTTTCACTACCAATATCCTGTCGCTTACTCTTATAACATTCATAACATATTCCACCCATTTCTCCACAACCATTACACCAACACCCCCATATCCGTCTGTCCCCCCCTGCCAAAACAACTTATAGTAACAGACCTTCCCAACAATCTTTCCGGCAGATCCACTCCTGTAACGGAGTTCCTGCAAACAAGCCACATCCACCCACCTCCAAGTCAAGACATCCAAAATATTTCAGAGCTTTCTTTTTAGCATTCAAACTGAAATTATATATGAATGTTACAAAATTTAACATTCATCCTAATAAAACATTATATGGAGAAAAAGAATATAAATTAATGCATAACTTTACAAAATACCTTTGCTCACAACGGCAGGCTGCTTAGCAACTCGGACCAGCAAGTGAAAATGAGCAAACTATCCGGAATTTTTCTCAGCCACCTAGCTAGAACTCCTGCTTCTCAGCAGTGTAAAGAAAATGACCTACGTCTTCCACATCCTACCCATAGCTGCTAACAAATATACTACTCAAGCCAATGTAAGAGAAAGCACTAGTGTGTACTAATGAATGACATGTATAAAATAATCACTGAAAGTAGTGAAGCTGAGAGAGAGAGAGAGAGAGAGGGGAGTCGTGTTTATGGGTGATTTGGCCATCACTCACCAAGCCTATAATACCCATTGATAAGGCGGTGCGATCCCATCACCTCAGGCTGTGGCAAGTGCTGCTACACTGTGCTTCTGTGCTGCCCTAAGACTACTCCTTTCTTCTGTATGTTATATGTCTTTATAATTCCTTCACATTTTATAGCAATTACCATATCTACTGTTACGTCCCTGTCCCACACTGCCACAGGCTCCAACAGCAGTACAGTCATCCCTTAACATCCGCTGGGGTTGGGTAACAGACACCCGCAAATGTTAAAAATCCGCAGATATCTGCTGCCCCTTAAAAATACCTCTGGACCCCCCATTTCCTTATATAACTAAAGATAAACCCTAGGTGCAGCTTTACAACCACTTTATTTAATACAAGAACACTAAACAACTACTTTATTTAATACAAGAACACTAAAAGTTAAAAAAAATGTATAGTGTACTCCTGCATGGCCTCTTCTGACTACTGTGCTCATCCCAGCTCCCTCAAAAAGGAAGAGTGTTACAGTATATTTCATTCACTGGGTAATGCTATTACTGTACTAAAACAGCCACAAACTTTGCCTGGATTAATGTTACAGTGTCAGCAGAGTTCAGTGAGATGTATATATTTTTTTTTTTCTGTAGCCATCTGCGGATATTCAAAACTGTGTATGTTAAAACCGCGGATGTTAAAGGATAACTGTAGTTCAGTATAGGAAGTGAGTTGTTCTTCCTAGGGGCAGCCTTACGGTGTGCAACAAGACCAGCTGAGGCATTGAAAATAAACATTGGCTTCTTAAAGTTCACTGTCTTTATTTTCCAAATAGTTACACTTAATGCTTTCCAACTTCACTATTTTCACAAGTACCGAAGATACACAAACTTACCTAATGCAATTACACTTCACTGTTTGCCAACAATACTTCACTATTTTCACAAGTACCGATGATATACAACTGCACTGACACTGCACTACACTCAAACTGAACTGAAAACTGACTGAACTGAAACTGACTGACTGAACTTCCTCTAGTCTCTTCCCCATCCTTATATAATCTTGCATTGTTCTAGAATTATCTGCATCTACGAGAACAACAGTTGACAACTCGGAGATATCCAAAACATGCCAGACTTTCTTTCACTGCATAACACTCTAAATTATTTAGCATAGAAACATAAATTGAATTGCATGATTTAATAAACAATCACATAAATAGAACATTATAGAGAAAAAGAACACAAAAATTAAGGTACAACGAACAAAATAACTAGGCTCACAATAGCAGGCTAACTGGCAACTCTGACATCTAACGGAACTACAGTAAGAGAAACACTGGGAAACAGTGAGAAACTTCTGGACTACCTAACTACCAAATCCTGCTTCTCAGCACTATCCTGTCCCTAGTCTTTTGTCGTCCTGACAAAACTACACAATGTATACAAACATAAACCTTAATCCTAATGAAACATCTAACTACTGTATACACAAAATAATCCTTCAACTTATCAGGCCTTCCTCTATGCTGCCTCCGATGACATCCTTGCTCCTCCACAGAGTCCACTTCTCCTGGAAGGTCTTGGTCCTCTTCTTCATTCACTTCTTCTCTTGGGAAACTCTCACCGTCCTCTTGCACTTACGCACGTTGGTCGTCCTCAACATCCTTAGCTGTGGGAGTGCACAATTCCTCAGAGAAGTCCCAGCTGTACTGTCCTGGCCCATGGTTCTACCACAGACGATTCATGTGTACCACCTTTGAGCGGGACTCCTGCCTCCCAGAATCCGATATGTTACATCTGATAGGCGGTCCAGCATAGTGTATGACCCGTCGCATGGGCTCTGCTGCTTTGGTGACTGTCCTTTCTTCTGCTGAGGATTGTATAACCTTACTTGGTCACCATCCTTGAAGCTCACCTCACATGCCTTGGCATAATACTTGCACTTCATCATTTCTCCTGAAAAATTTAAGGGCTCCTCACACCTGATGATGTACCTCAGCCAGCCATTCCTGAAGATGCTTTGCATAGCTGGAGGTGTCTGTAGGCAGCTTTCACCAGGTGATCTTCCCAGTAACAAGTCAACGGGTAAGTGTAACTCATGGCCCAACATTAGTTTTGCAGGAGTGTAGCCAGTAGACTCATGGGATGCAGACCAATATGCCATCAACAGTGCAGGTAATTTCTGGTCCCATTCTGTTTGTCCCTTTATGCAGTACTTGGCCAGTTCTTGTCCCAGGGTCCAATTGAATTTCTCCACCATCCTATCGACTGTGGCCTTAGTGGGGTTGTCCTGGTCTTCTTGATCCCCAGTAACTTGCAGCACTCACGGAACACAGCAGACTCGAAGTTTCTACCCTGGTCTGAATGTAGCTCCTGTGGCATCCCAAAGCTAAAACAAAAACTGGTCAACCAACACCTGAGCAACAGTCGCAGTCTCTTGATCGGGGATAGCATAGGCTTCTAGCCACTTTGTGAAGTAGCCCATGGCAACACATACAGAATATATCAATTTCCTCTTTCAGTGAGTGGCAAAGGTCCAGCAATGTCCACTGCGACTCTTTCCATTGGTGCACCCACTTGGTACAGCTGGAGAGGGGCGCAACCACTTTTCTTGAGTTCCCTCTTGCCACAGCATACATCATAGGCCCAACACCACTCCTGCCACATACTAATCCAGTAGAACCTCTGTCGCAGCCGGCTTAGAATTTTCTTCACTCCCAGGTGCCCACTAGTGATCTGGTTATGAGACTCATCCAAGATCTTGGACTTCATTTTCTTTTGGAACCACCAGTTGCCAGTACTTGCTGAGGTCATCGGGTGTCTCCCACTGACACTTCAGTAGTCCGTTGTTCAAACAAAGAAGGTCCCACTGACTCCAGTAGCTCTTGGTCGCAGGGCTTAACCTGGAAACTTCTTCCCAAGATGGTCGCACTTTACTCTGCTGCTGCCACTCTAGCACTGGTTGCAAATCTGCATCCTCCATCTTCATCCTCTTCAGGTCTTCTTCATCTGATGCTGGCCCCATCACAACAGTACAGCCGCATCTCTTACTAACATTCCCATTCCCACTACACTGCTTGAGGTCTGTTCTTCCATCCTCTCGCACACTGTTCATCAAGAGTCTCCTGTATATCCTCGGTGGTGGGGCTTCTTGGGAAAAACTGGCTGGTTGTTGCCTCTCGTCACTAATTTACCCTCATCCTTCTCATTTGGACATTCGTAGCTGAAGTGTCTCACCTCACCACATGTTCAATACCCGTTTGTTGCAATCGGGGATTTCCTTGCACTGTTCCATTCTTGCTCATTCTTCCATTTGTAACAATCCACCTTCTTGTGTCCTGGCTTTCTGTAGAACCAACAACCTCCTTTGATCTCCTGTTCTCTCTTTCACTTGTTGTAATCCACATTCCAGTGTCCTGGCTTCTCACAATACCAGCAACTTTCTCTAATCTCCTGTTCCCACTTCCACTTATAACAGTCTGCTTTCCTATGTTCTGGGTTTTCACAGTAGCAGCACCTTCCTTCAAAATTTTCCACTTGACATACCTGCACCTTTCTTGCCTTGAATCCTGCACTACGACCTGTCTGAAAAGTGGGCGTACTGGATCAGACATAGGATTCAATTTCTAGAACCCTGGCTAGTGCTTCTTTGCATGCTTCTGGGTTGTTCCTGCTTCACTTGCACTTTCAGCTCTGCACTATCAAGAGCATCGATGAACTGGTCCATCAGAAGAATCAGCATCATCAAGAGCATCGATGAACTGGTCCCTCAGAAGAATAGCCAACAGGTTAGGTGCTGCTCCATTGTACACTTTGTATGCCATACTCTCCAGGTCATGAGCAAGCTGCTGTAGGGATTCACCTCGAGCCCGTACACGGCTCCAGAATCTTGCTCTGTAAACCTCAGTCTGGTACATGGTCCCATATCTGTACTCCAGCACTTCTACTAGGGACTGATAACTGTTTCTCTCCATTACTGACATCTGGCTCAGAATTTCCATTGCAGCATCCTTAACCCATGGATTGCGCAATTACCTTTCTTTTATCCCACCCCGTGGTGCACAAAATATGAGAAAATGTTTTTTTTTTTTTTAGTTTTTTTAAATTATAATCTTGAAGACAAACATCCAGGGCATCATCTGGTAAAAAAGAAAAAAAAAAACAGTCTTCCCTTCTCCGGCTTTGCTTATGGCCATGCATAAGTTTACGCAGGGGAGCAGTGAAAAATGAATAAAAAACAAACCAAAAAATTGTTTTTGTTTATCATAAACTTGAAGATAAACATCCAGGCCATCATCTGGTAAAAAGGAAAAAAATCTCTCTCTGTTTTTGCATAGCGCCATGCGTAAGTTTGAGCAGGGGTGGAGTAGTTAGTGGTGATGCAAGGCCAGCATAGCCTGAGCTGTGGCTCGCAATGGGATGCTACCCAGCCTGAGCTGTGGCTCGCAGTCCACGGGTTAAGGCTAGTAGCAAGCTGCACTGTCTTATGCCTATCATCCCAACCGTTCTAATCAGCAAGTATTTCAAACTGTGCACGGTAAGCTTCCCAAGATACTCTACCATCAAATTCCTGAGGATTCTTTTTATTTGGACCCCCATTATAGCCATGCACTTCACTGGTATACATGGCGAGTGATGAGAAGGGTGGGTGGTGAACTGAATGAAAGGAAGGCGATGATTGATTATGTGTGTGTGGATGAAAGGATGCAAAAATGTGTAATGGATGCAAGAGCTTATAGAGGTTGGGGAAGTGGACTTTCTGACCAATACTTGGTGGTGGCCAGAATCAAGGTCCAGTTAGGATGGAGAAATAGACGAAGGGAAGGACGGGAAGAAGGAATATTTGTAAGGGGAGTGGAAAGGTTACAAGAGGATGAGAAAAAGGCACAGTATGAGAGAGAAGTGGAGGAACGATTGGGCAAATATGAATTGGAGCAGATGGGGGATGTGGAAGGTGTGTGCAGGATATTCACAGAAGAAATATGGGCAGCATGTGATGTGGTGTGTGGGATGAAGAGAAGATGGAGGGGTGTGCAAGGAACGGCGTGGTGGAATGAAGAGGTGAGACAGGCTGTGGCACAAAAGAAGAAAGCATACAATGAATGGATGAGAAATAGGGGCGTGGAAGAAGTTGAGAGGCGGAAGAGAGAGTTATATGTAGAAAGAAAGAGAGAGATGAAAAGATTAGTAAGAGAGAGTAAGAAGAGAGCGGATGAGGAATTTGGAAGGAACTTGAGTGTAAAGTGGAGGGACTGTAAGAAAATGTTCTGGAAAGAGGTAAAAAGAGTAAGACAGGGTGGAAGTGAAGTTAGCAGGGGAGTGAAAGATAAAAATGGTAGATTACTAGTGGAGAAGGGAGAAAAAATGGGCAGATGGAGAGAACACTTTAAGGAATTGTTGAACATAGAGGATGGAAGTAATGCGAGTATAAGTGGCTGGGGAATGGCTGGGAGAAGGAGGGAGGTGAGAAGACAGGAAGAAATCAGTAGGATAGAAGTTGTGGAAGCAATGAAGAAAGTTCAGTTGGGGAAAGCCCCAGGAATTGATGAAGTGTGTGGTGAAATGCTGAAGTATGGGGGAGAGATAGTAGTAGAATGGATGTGGAAAATGTGCAGATTGGCCTGGGAGGAAGGTAGAGTCCCGGAGGATTGGAAGTCAGGTATAATTATTCCCTTGTACAAAGGAAAAGTGGAAAAAGATGTGTGTGGTAATCATAGGGGCATCTGTCTTCTTAGTATAATAGGAAAAGTGTATGGTAGGATACCTATTTGCAGAGTTAGAAAAAGAACAGAGGAATTAGTTGGAGAAGAACAGGGAGGCTTTAGGAAGGAAAGAGGTTGTGTAGATCAGATAATCATTCTTAGATCTTTAGTGGAAAAGTTTCTAGAGAAGGGAAAGAAGTTGCATGCAGCTTTCATGGATTTGGAGAAAGCATATGACAGGGTGGATAGACAAGGATTGTGGAAAGTATTAAGAATATATGGAGTAGATGGGAAGTTGTTGAATGCTGTGAAGAGTATGTATGATGGTGCTAAGGCTGCAGTGCATGTGGATGGTGAACTGAGTGAATTTTTTTCTCTGAAGGTTGGGTTGAAACAGGGATGTGTCATGTCTCCATGGTTGTTCAATCTGTACATAGATGAGGTAATAAAAGAGGTACAAGGTAGGGTAGTGGATGTTGAAGTGGCCCTTGTGAGAGAGGGTAGTGTTTGGAAACTCCCTGTACTGTTGTTTGCAGATGATACTGTGTTGTTGAGTGAAGACGAAGAAGAGCTGAAAGGCTTGGTGGATGAGTTTGGGAGAGTGTGTAAGAAACGGAATCTAAAGGTGAATGCAGGGAAGAGTAAAGTGATGGTCTTTGAGAGAGGTGAAGTCAGTGAATGTACAGTACAGCGAGGTTGGATGGCGAGGAATTGGAAAATGTGAGTACGTTTAAGTACTTGGGTAGTGTGATGAGTAAGGATGGAGGTTTGGAGGGTGAAGTGCTTGAAAGGGTACAGCAGGGAAGAAAGGTTTCTGGTTCCTTGAAAGCAGTGATAAGAAGCAGGGAAGTGGGCATGGAAGTGAAAAAATTACTACATGACAGTATTGTGATACCAACTCTAACGTATGGAAGTGAAGCTTGGACGGTCCTGGAAGGACACAAGTCAAGAGTGAGAGCAGTGGAAATGAGTTATTTAAGAGGAGCTTGTGGAGTCACATGGAGAGACAGGCTGACAAATGAGGATATAAAGGAGCTTTGTGGTGTGGATGTGGATGTGATAGGAAGCGTTAGGAGGAATACACTGAGGCGGTTTGGCCATGTGGAGAGGATGGAGGGTGAAAGACTGACGAAAAGAGTGTATGTGAGTGAGGTGGAGGGGGGAAGAGGGAGGGGGGGGCCGAGGATGAGATGGAGGGATGGGGTGGAGAGGTATATGAGAGAGGGGGGTGTGAGTTGGGAGCGGTGCAGTGAAATGGCGGGGGACAGAGCGACGTGGAGGCGATTTTTTTGTGGCCACCCCGAACAGGATTGAGGCTTCTGGCAATAGATAGATAGATACTCTTCACTGGTCTGAGGCCTAAAAACTGGGGCATCATAATTAAGTCCAGGACTTAAAATTTCTGCATTCTGATTAATCAGCCCTGTAATGCTACCTTTAGATGCTTGGGATTCGTCAAGATCCACCATACACTGTCCATTCTTTTCATATGCTCCCTGTACACTAACCTGAGGCTCAGCAGTGCAGTATTTCTCTACAACCTCAGTTCTCTCACTAATTATCTTCAACTGGTTGTCTACATGCTGTCTACACTCCATTACAGTTCCCTCACTAATTGTCTTCAACTGGTCGTCTACATGCTTCACCTGGTCGTCAAGATGCTGTTTAATTGCTTATCTCACACTTCTGCCGCTGTAGCTCAGTGTATATGCTGCGCTTCCTGCATTTCCCCCATGAAAGTATCTAGCAGTTCTTGCAGCCTCAGTAGTAATTCCCTCTGTTGCTGATGTAATGCCTCTTGCAGATGTTCATATCGTTCTTTCTGTTCTTCGATCTGTGACTGTAATAATATTGTTCTTTGAGTTCTTTCTGTCCTTCATTCCGTGCCTGTTATTGTTCTTTGGGTTCTTTCTGTCCTTCATTCCGTGCCTGTAATAATGTTCTTTGAGTTCTTTCTGTCCTTCATTCTGTGCCTGTTGTTGTGCTTTAAGTTCTTTCTGTCCTTTGCTTTGTGCGAGCGATTGTTCTGTGGGTTTTTTCTTTGAAGCTTGTAATAGCTTCATAATTGCGGCCAGGGACACTCCTCCTCCTGCCCAGATCGGATGCTTGTCCGCTCACTCTCTTGCTCCATGTCAAAGATTAGACTCACTGCAGCACTTCATCCCACTCCTGACACCAGTGTTGTGTCCCCGTCTCACACTGCCACAGTCTCCAACAGCAGTAGTTCAGTATAGGAAGGACGTTGCCCTGTGAGTTGTTCTTCCTAGAGGCAGCCTTATGGTGTGCAACAAGACCAACTGAGGCGTTAAAAATAAACACTGGCTTCTTAAAGTTCACAGTCTTTATTTTCCAAGTAGTTACACTTACTGCTTTCCAACTTCACTTCACTATTTTCACAAGCACCGAAGATACACAAACTTACTAACTGCAGTTACACTTCCATGTTTGCCAACAATACTTCACTATTTTCACAAGTACCGATAATATAAAAACTTCACTGACACTGCACTACACTCAAACTGAACTGAAAACCAACTGGACTGAAACTGACTGACTGAATTTCCTGTAGTCTCTTCCCCATCCTTATATAAGCTTGCATTGTTCTAGAATTATCTACATTCTACAAGAACAAAAGTTGACAACTCGGAGATATCCAAAACATGCCTAAGTTTCTTTCACTGCATAACACTCTATATTATTTAGCACAGAAGCTTTAATTGAATTACATAATTTAACAGTCACATAAATAAAACATTATAGAGAAAAATAGCACAAAAATTAACATACAACTCACGAGATAACTACTCTTACAAAGCAGGCTACTGTAACTGGCAACTCTGGTGCGTAACAGAACTACGTTACGAGAAACGTCAGGAAACAGTGAAAAACTTCTGGACTACCCAACTGCCAAATCCCGCTTCTCAGCACTACTATTTGGTAAAGGGCGTGTGGCAACACCAACCAATTAGTAGGCCTATTCAGTGACTTTGTGTAAGTGTAGTCTATTTACTGAAGAACCGACAACACCCACCAACTTCTTTTGTATCATGTACTCTGCATGCTTTTACAACAATTAACATTTCAATCAATCCATCGACCAAAGAAAGTTTCAGTGAGGAAGATGAGTGTTTATGATAGTAATGACTGATATTCATTTAGTTAAGCAAGACTTTAGAAAAAATATTCATGAGCAACAGAAGACAAGGAAAACTATTAATAAGTGTTACAACAACCGACAAGTTATATATTTGTGATAGACCTGTTTGTGAAGTAAGAAATTAGTTTAAACAGTGTTTTAGAAATTAAACTACAGGTGTAAGAAAATAAGTAGACCTCAGGGATAACTAAAGTGATCTTATGCAACACAGAAAACTTATTTGCAGGAAAGTAAAAGTGGTCTTTCGTGCCAAATATTATTTAATAAACCTTGGAATTTGTTTCCTCTTTTTGCCACATGTACAAGATGTGATGATTCAATCACACAACAATGACTGAGGGCAGTGGATATCAGAGGGAGTGTGAGTGAATGGGAGCGGGGAAACCACCATCTGGCCCAGGCAGGCGTGTGACCAGCCATTGATCGGCTCATGAGCTCATACTAACACAGCCTTCCACGACCCCCCAAACTATCCCCATTCATCTCCTCCTACCTCCACAACTCCTTTGCCTAGAAACCTGAAGACACCGCAATCAAGAGAGGAAGGATTGAGTACTGTGATCTTTAACAGAAATTTCTATGTGCTGTAGTTACGAGCTATTATTGCTTGAAAAAAGAAAGAAAGAAAAAAAAAAAGCCTACTTCGAAAAAGAAAAAAAAAAGAAAAGAAAAGTGCTGGGTAAGGGTTCGACCTGTAAAACCCCCGAGCTTTGGGCGGTAAACAGTAATGGAACCATCCCCAGCAAGAAGATACAAGCAGACAACCTAATAACTTGCAAACATCAGTAATCCACAAAAACACAGATCCTTGAAACAGAGCAGTCACTTTTTTTCTAAATCACAAAACAATCAAACGAAACAAACTCCAGCTCCGTTGACCTTGCAACAAATGTTACAATTTACCAAAACACAAAAAAATCTCCGAAGCCATATATCCAGATCAGATTTTAAACATCCACTTAAACATCTTAACCCAGTATCAATAAATGCATTCACTGCAATTTTATGCTTCTCCTGGACTCACAACAAAATATCTGACATCTGGAAGAAAGAAACCTTCATATCCATTTTCACCAAGGAAAATAACCCAACAATCCCACATCAGGTAAATCAGTGTCACTACTTTGCACACCACCCCAAATCACAGAAAGGTTACATTAAAGGAATGTCACTCCCACTTCCCTCTCTCTGACACCCAACAAGGATTCCTACCTAAACACTCAACCAACTCCTGCCACTCCAGCATAACGCAACTCATCTTTGATGACCTACAAAACCAATCACCTCTAAAAACCACCTTAGCAGTTGTAGACATAAATAAAGCTTTTGACACAGTATCAAAACACATCTTAATTATCAAAATCTTGGACAAAAACATGGAAGAAAATAAAAATAATAATGGCTGGTAAACTTCTTCTCAGGTAGACAAATCTGGATACCCTACCAAAACCAACGAACAACATTCAGAATACTATCCAATGGTGTTCCACTGGGTTCAGTCCTTCATCCTCATTATTCAATCTTTTTCTCTACGACCTGCCACAGCCTCCCCCTTCATTAACAGTACTGTCCTATACTGACGACTTGGCAGTAGCTTTACAGCACACTAGTTCTCAACAAGCAACATCCCAGCTTTAACTATAACTAAACTGACTAGACAGTTGACTAAGAATAACTGCATCAACATTCAAATCAACCATTACCCTCTTCACTCCAGACAGACGTCTCAAACTCATCCAAACGTTTCCACTTCCACCAGAAAGATACCCACTAGTGCTAGGGCTTACTCTTGACATACATGTAACCTTTCTCGGTACATAAGTAACATCAGTGCAAAGGCATCTCGTAAACTCGATGCCCTGAAGATGATCACAGGCATTACTTTTGAATAACAAAAAGAATCCCTGAAAACTGATTGCACATAATTCGTTATGACAATAATGAACAGTCCAAGTTCGGCCCCTACCGTCACCAACGCAAACATGACTAAGCTTTACAGAACGCCTTAAAAAAAATTACAGGAAGCAGCAAAGCTACAAATATGGATCACTTAAATTAATAATCAAACATACTTCCAATCAAAGATCACAGGAATATGAGAAGCACACAATTTTATGCTTCCTTTAAAAGCCCATCCCATCCATGTAACTTGATGCTAAATCATTCCCGTCCATAAAGAACAAGAAACTAAAAACTACCTGCTCTACACAGAATATCTCAACATTATCACCCCTCCTATACCCCACACCACAGTTCATAAACATTCATAAAAACATAGCCTCAGCAGCCATTCATAGCCTCCAGTTAAACAGCATCCTTCAAGAACCGCCACCAGTGAGACACTAGTACAGCTAGCCAAACTCTTCCCTGCTACTGTAAAAACAAAATACAGTTCACAAGCAATCCACTTTGCCCACAATGCAATGCATCCCCCACACCGCAACACATTTACTCATTGCATGCCCGGCACTGTCACAGCAGAGACAGTCCTTCAACATAGCCTGAACAAAAGGACTCTTGGAGCGACCAGTCGAGGTTGCCAGTTTCCCGTAGTCCACTGGGTTCACAATGAGATCAGTGTGGAGTTGCAACAACAGTGACAGCAACTGTGCATTTACTGCTCCATCACACTTTCTCATCACCTGAAATCATCCATCAGTGGCCACAGCCAGACCGCCATGGGTTTAAGGCATAAGAGATTTAAGGGTTGTGTCAAATATTTTAAGTCAGCTGAAACTGAGAATAAGAACCTCAGAGTGTTAATACTGGTACCATTAATCATTCCATGGTTATTAAAACTCTAGTATACAGGGTGGCCTGTAAACAGTGCTGCACTACAGTAGATGTTTGCGTGGCAGAATCTTGTATGCTTCTGGGACGGCTAACTTGGCTAGTGTGGGCGTGGGTGTGATAGCGAGAATAGGAAGGAAATAATGCAGGGTACATACTGATAATACTGACCCAACTGTCCCCACAACACACAGACATCGCCCATTGGAGATGAAGTGGGGCGTTTTATGTTCATATAAACTACCCTGTACTACTTCTTTGATGCCAGAGTTTTACAGAAGTGAGAGTGAGTACTGGAACCTGATAGTCCTAGTAACTTATTGCACTGTACCAACTGAAACTTTGTCGATTGAGAAGCACACAAGTCAAGAATGACAGCAGTGAAATGAGTTATATGAGACATGTATTTGGTAATACATGGAGAGGCCGGCCGACAACTGGGGAAGTAAAGGAGCGTTGTAGTGTTGACATGAATGTGGAGTTACATGGAGAGACCGACCGACAAATGGGGAGGTGAATAAGCGTTGTAATGTTGATGTGGGTGCGATTAAATGCGTTAAGAGAATTTAATATTTTAAGACTGTTTGACCACTTGGAGAGGATAGAGAATGAGAAACTGACTAGAAGAGTGTATACAAGTGAGGCAGAGGGGGAGTGAGGGAGGGAGCGACCTTGGATGAGATGGAGTGGTGGAATGGAGAGATATATGAGAGAGAGGGGTGTGAGCTTGAGGGAAGGCAGTCAATTGGCAAAGGACAGGGCTACGGGAAGTTGGTTTGTTTGTGCCCACCCCTTAAAGAATTAAGGTGTCTGGCAATATATAAGAGTGGATATATAGGTAGGTAAATATTAACATTCAGGATCGTACACTGACCCCCAGCAGAAAAAACTGTGTTTCCTGTAAGCCAGGAAACATTTACAACTGGGTGGTAACCATAAAATCAACCCGTATGTGTTCCTTATGTGTTAACAAGTGGGCTGGTGGAGGGTTAGTGCCTCTCCACAAAAGGCAACTACCTCAAAGACAAACGGCCACCCCTGAGAGATTATAGCATTTGGCAATAGATAGACAGAATACATTTTACTTTTCCTTATACTTATGGCCCTGTTGTACGGTGGCAATGACCTCTGCAGTTAGTCATGCTCCCTTTCAAGCAGTCTCTCTCTCTCTCTCTCTCTCTCTCTCTCTCTCTCTCTCTCTCTCTCTCTCTCTCTCTCTCTCTCTCTCTCTCTCTCTCTCTCTCTCTCTCTCTCTCTCTCTCTGTAATATTATGTTGGATGACATTTTCATTTGCTTTGCTATGTTTATTGTTATTATAAACAGTACGTATACACATGTATACGTTTAATCCTTGTTCTGTTTTTACTCCTGCTGTTCGGCGGCGATGATCTTTTTAGTGCAATCAGTCATTACTTGGAATTAACCTTTTTCAGTCCAGTGATTCATTTTTGCTGCTTATTCTTTGTACCACAAAACAATTTTTCTGCATCTTCTTTGTACCACAATGCAATTTCGTTCTAGTTTGGAAGAGCCTGTTTTACTGAATGAGTTAACTGGCCACTTGCAAGTTTTGGGCTTCAAGGAAGTTCAAAATATCGACACTGATAATTTTGGTAGTGTCAGCATAATCGGGTTTAATGTAGATGAATATCGAGTGAAAATAGCATATAACATTATAAAAAGTCTTTTTGGTTCGATTTAGCCATACATATGGAAAATACCAGGAAATTATTCAGACAATATTAAAATATGGACGATCTTCAATACGCACTTTCCATATTTCTGGTAAGTCGAGGTATAACATTGTTCAACAAGTACTTGATTTTGTCCAAGCTATTTCCAGACCATTTTTTTTTTTTTTTTTTTTCAGTTTTAAACACGATATATCTTGATACTAGGAAAAGAGTTAATAGCGATATTTTGAGCTTCCTTGTAGCCCAAAACTCACATGTGATCAGTTAAAGATAATTCTACAAGCGGTGCAAGTCAGTCTTCTACCCTTAAACTCTCCAGAATACTGTAACCGAGCCTCTCCTTACTCTAGGAAGAGGGCTAAATGGAACATCATGTAACTTTCTACCAGTACTAAATTTTACATGCTGGAGGAGGGTAAGAGATATAAGGCACAGACGGTAAAATAAATGGTGGTAGTAGAGGAGGGTAGGACAATACAAGACACAGATAATGAAACAGAGGATAGTGGTAGCAGAGGAAGGTAGGGCAGATACAAGGCACAGATGTGATGCAGAAGATGGTCATAGTAGAGAAGGGTAGAGCGAGGACAGAAACAAGGCACAGAGAGTGAAACAGTAAACAGTGGTTATAGGGGTGGGCATGACTGATGATAATACATTGGCGGTGAAGCAACTCATGGCAGGTAGTGGTATAGTTTAGTTGCATTACTTGAGTGATTTAGCGTTACCTTGCGAGGACTGAAACCACAAACGCTGTGGCAGTGAGGCAGGCCTGTAGTTATCACGGCAGAGCGTCGTGCCAGAGTGAGACAGAGCGAGATCAACCCACCCCCCATATCCTCCCTCAAATCGACCCCCCTTCCCTCCTTCCCCACTCACTGACACCTCCTTCTCTCATCCCCTCTCCCCGTTTTCCCCCCTGGCCCCATCTCTCTCTCTCTCTCTCTCTCTCTCTCTCTCTCTCTCTCTCTCTCTCTCTCTCTCTCTCTCTCTCTTGCTGAGTCATCAAGCTGTTACTGAGACGGCTTGCACCAGGTGAATGTGTAGGTATATGAGTTGGCTGAAGGATAGATGCATCGATGGGGGAAAATAGGTCCATATAGGAATAGGTTCATGATATAAGTAGGACCATGGTCGCAGTAGGTCCGTGTGGGAAAACAGAGCCTTGTGGATTAAGCCCTTGGTTAAAAGTGCTCAAGTGAATGCACAGTTCAGTCAGCAAAATAGGTTCATGGAGAATTAAGCCCAAGGGAGAAAATAGGTCTAAGTTGGGAATGTCTACGAGTGAGCGAGTGAAGTTTACTGTCGGTGTATGAGCAGAATATTACACTGAGCGTCCCGGCCCCACCCAACCGTTACATTTTTCAGAGGCAAATAACATCTCACCTAATAAGGCCAGAGCAGTGACTTTTTTCCCAAGATGCTTGGTCGATCAATTCAGTTTTGTATTTTACGCTTCACAAAACCATTATTACACCATAACACAGTGCAAAAGAGAATACAAGTACAAATGTTTGCCCTGTCGTTTTACGTGAAAACACAATTCATACTGGTAGGTATGATCAGGAGGTAAAAATTTTCAAGAGTGCCAAAAATGGGACTTTGGGAATATTTTGGGATCTCACCATACCAATTAGCCACATAACATGGGTTTCAGTGGTGCGATGATTTCGATTTCTGTGGTGAAATTTCCCAGACAAATTAATCGTGCAAATTGAGGGTCTATATATACAGTGCATACAGGGCGTCCTAGAACTTGATGTACTATCATCATGAGGTGATTATGTGGTTGATCTTGGGTATAAAGAATTTTGTATCAGCATAGGTTCAATTCTCATTCATTACGGATCTACAGTTCGGTGCCCTTATGTGTGATTTATGAAGGTGACCATTTTCATCCATGAGATCATCAGTAATTGTAGCTTCGCAACGATTAAGAATTGGACCTACGTTGATAATGCATTTTTTAATCAAAGTCGTGGCTTCAATCACCTCTTGATATTAGTAGGTTAACTCAAGGACATCCTTTAAATATAGACAGATAGACAGACAGATAGGTAGATAGATAGACGATAGTCAGATAGGCAAATATGCATTAAGCACACATGTAATGATAACTACGCTCTTAATACAAAAAAATTATCAAAGCTACATATTCACTTATCATACTGGCTTGTTTGTAAGAACAGATCGTATATTACGGTATGCTCTGTTGGGAAAGAGTGGGCCAGACCTTAGGAGCCCGCCAGGTTAAGCTACCGTAGTCCAGATCAGTTACACCATAGGAGACCACCCTGCGTCCCTGTCAGTGTTTACATGATCAAAAACCCTCCCTCCTCCCCTAAACAATTGGCTCATCCTATCCAATACTTCTGCCACCATGCCATCATTTCACTGACTCGAGGGGCACTCGCTGGAGCGCATCTTTCCGACAAGTGCAACGTAATTTGCAAACCATTCTTCATAATGTGTTAGGTTTTCCCATAATTGATTAGGGTTGCGCGAAAAGGTTTTCCGGATCCAGAATCTGTAATACGATACGGATCGGTCCCAAAAGTTAACTGATTGTTCCCTGGGACATGGGCTGTCTACCCACCAAATTAGGTCCAAATCTTTCATTTAATAATCCTGCTAATAGACTAACTAACTAACAAACAAACAGAGGTGAAAACATACTCTCCTTGTCGAAGAGAATTACATTCAGTTTCTGTATTATGTGCACATTTGGTAGACAACCCTCAGTCCACACCCAGTGTCTGGACCATTACAACTCCAAGGTGAATATGGTGAAATGGCAGTTTTAGGCCAAGTTAAAGTAAAAAGAGTGTAGTTTTTTAATGTCTCCAACCCAACATCTCCAATACCAGTCCATCAGATCTTTTACTGCATTCAACTCCTGTGGTTCGGTGCACACTTGTTGGTAAGTTGCTGCACTTAATGATCTTAAGAAAAGATAACAGGAAATTATTGAAAATCAAAATTACAGCACAGGAGACCACCACGAACAATGACTCACCAAATTCTTGCAATTTAGGACGTATTAACATTGCAATGATGAATATTTTATCATCACTACTATAACTATTATAATTACTGTAACTACTATAGAAATGCCACCTAATCATAGTGACTGCTGAGCTATAACAGTCATTTTGTGCTAGAATATACTGTTCGTCAAGAGGAAATCCTGTTGCAAGGATGTACAGCCGTATTATTGTGTGTGTGTGTGTGTGTGTGTGTGTGTGTGTGTGTGTGTGTGTGTGTGTGTGTGTGTGTGTGTGTGTGTGTGTGTGTGTGTGAGCACCACTGAATTATGTGAAATTAGCTACAAAAAGACAGTATATGGGCCAAGTGAAAGTGAGAGAACTATTAATGGGTGACATAGTGACATTGAAGCTAAGAGCTAAGAGTAACTACAGTTGGCAGGCACATTAGATGCTTACAAACATCTAGTAAATGCTATACTAATTTTACTCTAACGTGGCCTAAAATTGTCATGTCTTCGTCTTCAATGTCGAGTTGTAAAAGAAGATTAAGACGAAAACGGTGCCGGTCACGAAGAAGTGCTATGTAAAGGATGCAAAGCCTTACTATAGTCTTGTTCAGTCATGAGTTACGAGAAATTAACTACAAGCGGAAAAAAATCTAGACCAAAAAATGAAAAAGCACACAGCAACACACACAAGTCGAACTGTGACCTAACAACCCGTGACTGATCGCTCTCAAAACCAAATGCCTTCATCCTTGGTTTACCGTGATTTCATTTATAAAGTTTGGTCTAATTTGGGGAAAAAATGTTTAAGCTGATCGTGTTGTCTTTGATCTTTGACCTGTCATTCTGAGAAACCATTGGGTAATACATCAACTGATCCTTAGCCTTTTCACTAAATTTGGTAAAATCATATAAAAATTGTATAATACTGCTTTTACTCTAACTTAATCTAAAATTGCCATCTCTTCATCTTGCATGCTGAGTTGTAAAAATAGAGTAACACTATAATATGATATTAGCCACGAAGAAATGCGATGAAGAGGATGTAGAGCCGTAGAATTGCCCTTTTACTCCATTGACCTACGTGGAAATAACTGTAAAAGGACAAAAATCTAGGCCAAGTTAAGGCAAAAGGAGTATAGTTTTTTTCTCTCTTTTTCTTTTTTTTTTCTTTTTCTTTTTTTCTTTTACTCACACACACAGTTACATATGGGGTGAACTATGATCTTGCTCTGTGACTGTGACCTTTGGCCGATACGCTGTTATATCTCAAAACAAACTGTCCTTTGTCTTTACTTAGACTTACCCTTTCCAAAATTTGCTCTTAATTAGATCAAACTTAATAAGTTGACCTTACCGTGTGACCATGACCTTTGGCTTTTTGTTTTCAAAAGCTGACCCTCAACACACTCACCATATTTGTTAAAACTAGACCAAAACTGTTTAAGAATATCGATATCTTTTTTCTCTAACGTAGCCCAGATTTTCGTCCTTTTGCAACTTATTTCACGTAGCCCTGAGGCAGGAAGAGACAATGCTACCATTCGACATACTTCCATAGTACTTCCTTGTGACTAAAATCATAATCTAATGGAAAATATTCGTACAACTCAGTATTCTGATATAGGGAGATTTTAAGCCAAGTTTGAGTAAAAGGGGTAGCCTATAGTACAGTGACAGTAAGTTACAGCTCTGTTCTTTGCTTTATTACTTACGGTACATAGACTGTTCCAGAATAACCTACTGACATGCCTGTCAGCAAATTAAAATCGAAATCACTGTCAAAGATCAGCAGTCTTTTGTCACCCTTCCTCTATTATATACATGGTTTGGAATAATAAGCCCTTACGGAGTTGGATATGTGATTGAAAACTTTCGGAGATCAAGTGCCACAAATATACTGTTTTCACTCTAACTTGTCCCAGATTTTCGACATTTTGCAGCTTATATCACCTATCTCACTGGTAGAAAAAGAATATACTAGGCTCTAAATGATTTCCATAACAATTCTTCTTGACTAGCTTCATACTATAGTGCTAATCTATTGCTACCAATTAAGTATTCAAGGATGAGAGTTGGCAGTTTAGGGTCAAGTTGGATCAGGAGTTCTTAACCGGGAATATTCAAGCCCCTTTGGGATATGGGGACCAAAATCTTGGGATAAGGGAATCGTTCTCTCATTTTTAAAAAAAAAAAAAAAAAAAAAAAAAACTATAGAAGTAATGCTGTCGAGGTCAGCTTTTAAAAATTTGCATGGTTTAACATTTTCTCGATAAAACTCGTCACCTGTGAGAAGTAAACTTATTGCTTTATAATCTGAAACAGGTGAATCAAAGTAATGTTGTAGAACAGTTGTAGTTAACTTATACACTTGCCATTTGCAGTTTTTCCAAAAGCAAATAGATTGAAACTCTAACTAGAGGTTCCCCAAGGGGGGAATCACACCAGCAGAGAGCCGATACATATCTAGCTCGGCTCCGAATATGAGCTTGACCTTGACCTACTTTTACCAATTTCGAACTCGTAGGAGATTTTTATCCCTACTACACACCTGTCAAATATTGTTATGATATATTGAGCAGTTGCGAAGTTATCGTGGTAACAGATACACAGACCTTGACCTACTTTCACCGTTTTTGAACTCATAGACTTTCATCCGTACTACACACCTGTAAAAGTTTGTGATGATACCTGGGGCGGTTGCGAAATTACTGTGATAATAGACAGACAGACCTTGACGTACTTTCACCAATTTCGACCTCGTGATCGTTTTTTTTTTTTCCCCTACACACCTGTAAAACTTTGTGATATTTTGAGTGATTGCGAAGTTATGCTAACACACACACACACACACACACACACACACACACACACACACACACACACTACTGAACGCAACCATTACCCTTAGACAGTACAAAATCCGTTCATACCCTTAAACTCGGATAAAAGGGAGCTAGGACTTCAAACCCCCTACTCCTTCTCGCTTTACGTCCCGTTCCTCTCTTATATATTTTGGTTCAGAGTAAATCTTATCCTTCTCTTGTCTGTCTGTCTGTCTGTCTGCTTCTCTCTCTCTCTCTCTCTCTCTCTCTCTCTCTCTCTCTCTCTCTCTCTCTCTCTCTCTCTCTCTCTCTCTCTCTCTCTCTCTCTCTCTCTCTCTCTCTCTCTCTCTCTATCTATCTCTACTTATCTATCTGTCTGTCTATCTATCTATGTAAGTATGTCTGTCTATCACTATCTCTCTATGGTAGGACAAATCTACACTGGCGGCTAGGGTGGGGCACGAAACTCAGTACAGTGTTCCCACGTTTTCCATACGCGCGATGACCCCCCCCCCCTCTCTCTCTCTCTCTCTCCTGGGGGAGATGTGCGTCACCCTGGGTAATTTTGTTTCTTTTATGAGTGACTTATAAACTTATGCTTTCATTTCATTATTTTTTTTATTATATCTAATTATATTATATTTAAAAATATTTATTATTGTTTTACATTTGTCGCCAGATGACCTCGCTGGTGCGGCGCCATGAACATTCAGTCACTCGCTCCCTCCTTCCTTCCCTCCTTTCCTCAATCCCTCAACACCTCCTCTGGCCTGCCTTCCTCCCCCCCCCCCTTCTCTCTCTCTCTCTCTCTCTCTCTCTCTCTCTCTCTCTCTCTCTCTCTCTCTCTCTCTCATCTATGGTGTTTTAGGATACATTTTGGATATTTTCTTTAACATTATATTGTACATATTGTAAATTTGACTTTATTTCCACACCACCCAGGAGGTAAGGACACAAAGGAGAGTGACACGAGAAGGCTCTCGAGTTAGTGTGAGTGTTGCCGCTCACGAGGGTTTAATGTATTATTTTTCTTTTACTAAGAAATTGGTATATTTTTACTTATATTCCTGCACATTATCTTATAATCATAATTGTGACATTATTACCCACCCCAGAAATACGGTAAAAGCCAATAAAAGTGACTACATTTTTTTTTTAGCAACACTCTAAAATGTTTATGCCACGTTTCTGTATTGCCGTATAAATATTTCATGCATAATAAGTTTACTGTTCTTTCATATATCATAATAAACAAGTTAACATTGTATTCATATGTGTTTATCGTATTTGTGACGCCTTTTACGTATATAACAGCTGTTTCACATCGCGGGTTTGGGAAACATAGCAACACTGCACAGAGGGTCCCTTCACCCTAACGCCAGTTTAGATTTGTACCACCATAGCATTTTCCTTTTCTACAATGCCTTCCCTTTCCACTTTCCTCGTAAATCGTCTCACCAATGTCAATATCTTGTTCTGACAACCCTTTCAACACATGGATATAGTGTGAAATTTTGTCAACTTTTCATCAGGGGCTTTTATGAGCTTACGATGTAACCCTCAGTCTGAAGAAGTTTAATGCCTTTTTTACCTAGTGACTGCTAATAATTTCTTCCCGAGTTTCTTACTTTGCTGTAACATTGTCACGAATCAAATTCGCGACATTTCCCTTTTGTGAGAAGCCACGAACTATTAGTGGAAAACTCACTGTTTATCGTTCAGTTAACCGCTCATTCGGACGGAAGCTTTGTCAAATCAATTTTTCATTGTCATACGTGATCGTCTCTGTGTGAGACATTAGCGCTTCCGCTGAGCGATTTGTTTTGGGCGTGTTTCGCTCACTTGACCGTTAGAAAAATGCGGCCTACTGCTCCCCCTTTTTTCCCACGACTTACTTAGTCGAGTGTTTGCTCTGACGGAGAGAGGTTCTGTGCTCCAGCAGTGTGAGAGGTCAACCCAAGCTCCACAAGATCACAGCTCCAAGCTCCCACCCTTGGTGATACAAAGCATTCATCGTCCAGTATTTCCTTTCGTTTTCCTAGTCTTGAGAGTTTAATTAAGGTGTTTTTCCTAGGCGTAAGAATTTAGCTCGAGTGAGTGAGTGAGTGCAATCTCATTAATCTGATTTTGAATTGTAACGTTAAATTTATTTTGTAATCAATAAATTTAACAGTTCTTTTTCTTGAGCTTAATGTAAACTCTTGTTTCATTTCTCCATAATTAAGCTTATTTCCCATATAGCTCCTAGCTTGCATAAACGTTTGATTTTCACAACTGGTACTTAGGCCAGTCTTGTGTATTAAGCTTAAAATCCGTTGTGCCTCCTAGGAGTTAAGCATCAGCAAGAACCTGATATTATTAGTATTAGTTATTTATTGTCAGGGGTGAAGTAACTTTCTCCAGAGGCTAACAGTAACAGCAATTGAGTAATTAGTCTCTGCTGTGTACTGTTGAGAAAGTTTATAAATTCTCGTTCTTAGAGAATCGTGCGAAGCAGGCCAGCATAAAGTAATCGTTGCTTGATTTAGCAAGACAATCATTGTCCCTGCTCTTCAATATTATTGAATATTATTATCAATTAAATAATATTAAGCATTTATTTTAAAAACACCGTGATATTTTAAAAACCCCGTGACAATTGGCGACCTCATTCCAGGATATTAACTCCTAGCTCTAAAGCTATTCGCGAGCTAGTACTCACTCGTTCATATTTAGGTATTTATAATTAAAGTTTATAGGCACAAGTTTACTGGTGTTTACCGTTAATTTAGCAAGTGAATTTTTGCTTTATTAATCCATAGAGTACTTAACTCTATTTAGTACTTTATTTTTGGTAACGCCAGACGATTTTATTCGCTCCTGGGTAGCCGCCGTACCCATTGTGTTAATTACTGAGTTCTCAGTTATTTGCATTTTTGCTTTAATCTTTGCCAGTTAACTAGATAAGACTGGTCACCATTAGCTTGTGTTTGTATTCTTTATTTGTGTTATTAGCATTCATTTGCGAAGCAGTCAGTACTCAGTTTCTGTTTGCTTAATTAGCGCCATGGCTACCACTGTATTTTTACAGGAAGCCAAAGAAATGGGTCTTTCGGACCCAGCTGAAATAAAGAGTATATACTTTCACGGCATAATCAGGAGCAGCGTGAGAAAGAGCGCGAATACGAGCGCGAACAACATGAACGTGAGCGAGAACAGCGTGAATACGAGCGCGAACAACATGAACGTGAGCGAGAACAGCGTGAATACGAGCGCGAACAACATGAACGTGAGCGAGAACAGCGCGAATACGAGCGAGAACAGCGCGAACACGAGCTAGTACAAGAGCGAGAACAGTGCGAATACGAGCGTGAACAACGAGACATAGAACGAGAACACGAACGTGCCGAGCGAGAAGCGCGCGAAAAACATGAACTTGAAATGATGAAGCTCAAGCGAGATTCCTTGGCTTCAGACACGTCTGGTGCAGTTGGTCCAAGCTCCACGAGCGTTCCCCTTGCACATGGCGGCCCCACGCATCAAGCTTCCTTCATACAAGGAAAGCGAGCGAATTGAGCCGTACATAGCTCGTTTTGAGGACATGGCAGACATGTATCAACTGGATGAGGCAGCTAAGCGGCTTCAGTTTCTTAGCCTATTTGAGGGCCCTGCCCTCGATATTCTCCACAGAATTCGTGGAGACAATCTCACATATGAGATGATGAAAGCTGCACTCATTAAGGCGTATGGTCTCACAGTAGACGACGCCAAAGTTCAGTTCATGCGAGCTCGTCTCCAAGACAAGGAGACAGCTGTTCAGTTCCTTGATCGTCTCACAGCTTACTTAAATGAGTGAATGGAGAAAGATGAAACTCCTTCCACGCGTGAGGGGATAATTGACCTTATGCTGCGTACACAGCTAGAGAGGTCGTGGCCTGCTGAGCTCATAGCACAGCTTAAGATCTGCCAGGTGAAAGATGCCAGCCAAATGGCAGAGAAGGCTGACGCATTCTTTACTGCATACGGGTATCAAGCTCGTAAGCAAAACACCTGGAACAGAAAACCTGATAAATCTGGGAAATCATCTCGGACTGAACCCCAGCACCAAGGCCGTTCTCAGAGTAATGGCCAAGGTCCAAGCAAACCGCAGAAGGACCAGGGGCAAATTACACAGCAGCCTGCTTGGAAGCGGTACAACAAGCACCCCAACCAGCAGCAGTTCCCCAAGCAGCAGCAGCAGCAGCAATACAAGGACAAGCCACGTAACCCTCAGTCAGGTCAATTAGTGTATCGGAGGCAAGAGGCAAATGCAGCCTTCATTCCACAACAAGTACCCGGTGGTGCCATCTCTACCAGTACAGGTACTTTCCAACAGTTCACAAGTCCCCCTCCGACCATGAACTCTCCTCAGACACCTAGTTCCCAGGGCGCCACGTTTGCTGCATCGGTTGTTCCGCAGTCTCATGAATGACTGGCTGCTAACTCCTCAGACCCTTCCACCAGCAACACTGCCTTTCTTGTTCAGCCAGGGTCTGTGGGAGGTGTTTCTGTAAATGTTCTGAGGGACAATGGTTCCTCAGGTTGCTCTGTTAAGCAGAGTTTAGTTCGGCCTGATGAGTATACAGGTCGACAGATCCATGTTAGACTTATTGATGGATCAGTGAGATTGTTCCCTGAGGCACGTATCCAGGTGGCATCTCCATTTTATACTGGTACGACACTTGCAGTTGTCATGCCAGAACCTCTATTTGACGTAATAGTAGGAAACATTCACGGAGTCAAAAATAGTTGCACCGTAGATGTTGCTACTCAGACTTCGGCTGCTGCGATAACACGAGCCATGACCAAGGCTCCAAATCGCGTCACTCCATTGACCGTCGCAACGCCGCAAGATCTGATTCGTAGTCAAGATGTTGTCCAAGAGCAACAGACTGACTCGACACTTGCCTCAGTGCGCAAGAAGCTGGAGGGTAAAGTGATCAAGTATTCACGGGGAGGACAAGCCAGGTTCCTTCGTAAGCGAGGACGGCTGTACCGTGAGTCACAGACACCCCAGGGTGAGGTTCGACTGCAGTTTGTCGTTCCTGCAAAGTATCGCCGAGCAGTGTTTGAATTAGGTCATTGTTCAGTGATGGGAGGTCACATGGGTCAAAAGAAGACCTCTGACCGCATCCATGCTGACTTTTTCTGGCCAGGAATGGGACGGGAAATAACGAGGCTCGTACGTTCCTGTGATGTGTGTCAGCATACCACTGACCGGGGACGTGTCCGTCTTGCGCCATTGAAGCCAATACCTATAATCTCTGAACCGTTTGAGAGAGTAGCAGTTGACATAGTTGAGCCAATCTCTCCTAGGGCTAGTGATGGATCAAAGTATATCCTCACTATTGTTGATTTCAGCACACGGTGGCCTGAAGCCGTGGCCCTTAAGAATAAAGAGGCCGTCACTGTTGCTGAGGCATTAATTGAAGTGTTCTGTCGTGTAGGTATCCCTAAGGAGGTCTTAAGCGACCGGGGTTCGCAGTTCACTTCAGCAATGGTGAACGAAGCGTTCAGGTTGCTGTCCAACCGAGGCTTACGAACTACGCCGTATCATCCCATGTGTAACGGGTTGTGTGAGAGATTTAATGGAACTCTCAAGAAGATGTTGAGGCGCATGACCGCCGAACAGCCAAAGGAATGGCCGCGGTTCATTGCTCCTCTTCTATTTGCTTATCGAGAAGCCCCACAGCATTCATTGAAATTCTCACCCTTTGAACTGGTGTATGAGAGGTCGGTCCAGGGCCCACTTCAAGTCCTTCGTGAGTTATGGGACGATGAAGAACCCGACCCTGAAGTCAAGACCACCTACACCTACATCCTTCATTTGGCTGACCACCTCCAGTCGACGTGCGAGTTAGCTAAGGAAGAACTGATCAAGCCGCGTGAAGTTCAAAAGGCTTATTACGATAAGAAGGCAAAGCTTCGGAAGTTTAGTCCAGGCAATAAATGCTTGGTATTACTCCCCACTGCCCAGAACAAGTTGTTGGCGCAGTGGAAGGGTCCATTCGATGTAGTAGAGCGCATTTCAGACCTCAACTACATAATACAGATGGGGAATCATCATAAAAGGTTCCACATTAACATGTTGAAGGCTTATCATGAGTCAGACCCCGAGGAGACTGGCCTACGAGTAGCTGATGATAGTGACCAGCCACTGGAAGAAACCGGGGCAGCCGCGGTGATCCCAGCTGATGACCATGATGACGAGCCCTTAACCGCTCAGTCCCGTCAGGAAGAGACTGTCGGAGATGTTTTACTTAACCCTGACTTAGCAGTAGGAGACCAAAATGCCTTATGGTCACTGCTCTGTCAGTATGCTGATGTCTTCTCAGACCAACCTAGACTTGCAAAGGTTGCGTGTCATAAAATTGAGTTGACCAGCAACGCTCCTATAAAGGTTAAGCCATATCCGATTCCCATGCGACTACAGGGTGCAGTAGATAAGGAAATTGCTGACATGGAGACTGCAGGCATTATCGAAAAGTCCTCATCTCCTTACTGTAGTCCGATGGTAGTAGTCCGCAAGAAAGATGGTGGAGTCAGGATTTGTGGCAACTATAGAAGGCTCAATGCAATCACCAAAGTGGATGCTGAGCCAATGGGTGACCATATTGCCATCTTCTCCAAGCTGGCAGGATCACGATATTTCACGAAGCTCGACCTAGCGAAGGGTTTCTTCCAGATTCCCCTTCATCCTGAGAGTCGTCAGTTCACTGCCTTTGCTACTCCTGGGGGGTTGTACCAGTATAAAGTCCTCCCATTTGGACTTACCAATTCCCCAGCAGTATTCAATCATGCCATGAGACAAGTGCTCCATGGTATTGTAGGAGTAGAGATGTTCGTTGACGATGTCCTCGTTCATTCCGCCACGTTGGAGGAGCACCTCAGAGTCTTGGAAATTGTCTTCAGTAGACTCCAGAGTTTCAACATGACTGTGAAGCCTAACAAATGCAAGATTGCTCACAGTGAGGTGGAGTTCCTCGGTCATATTGTTGGCAACAATCACTGCAGGTGTCAGGGTGACAAGATCAGGAAGGTTAGAGAAGCCCCGAGACCCGTGACCAAGAAACGGGTTAGGGCATTTCTTGGCCTAGTGGGATATTATAGGAGTTTTATCCCCAACTTTGCTCTCATTGCCCAACCGTTGTACGAAGTGCTACGGAAATATGTTCCAAACACCATTGAATGGGGAGAAGCGCAAGAGAGATCTTTTGCCACCCTCAAGAATATGTTGTGCAAGGAGCCTATCTTGCAGTTGCCTGATTCCAGCAAACCTTTCATACTGCGCACTGATGCTTCACAAGGTGGAGTAGGTGCCGTATTGATGCAGGAATCGGAAGGTGGAATCTTCCCAGTGGCATACCACAGCCGTAGGCTAAAACCCGCCGAGAGGAATTACAGTACTGTTGAGAAAGAACTCTTGGCTGTGGTTGATGGTGTTAAAAAATATTATTATTATTTATTTGGGGCATCATTTACTCTGGAAACTGACCATATGCCGCTCACTAGTCTTAGCACGACCAAGACGGCTAATGCAAGACTGACACGCTGGACACTGTATTTACAGCAGTTTAACCTTGTTGTGAGATACATCAAGGGAAGTGATAACGTAGGTGTAGACCTGATGTCTCGCCTGCTAACTTACTGACTAACATGGGCAGTTGTTGTATGCTGGGTTCCGTGATAGGCATCCTCAGAGATCTGAGTAATCCAAGGACCAGCCTAGTTCCCAGTCAAAAGTGTAGACCTGACGTCTCACTTGTTGGCCCCACAGGACACAGTATGTCCAGGGCCTGTACATACACGTGTACTGTAGGTTAAGGGGGAAGTGAGAACTCCGCAGAGGCGACTTGAGGCTATGGAAGACCCGAGTTTGCACAAGGATTCTCAGCTCCCCGATATTAATATAAGTACTGTAGGTTAAGGGGGAAGTGAGAACTCCGCAGAGGCGACTTGAGGCTATGGAATACCCAAGTTTGAACAAGGATTCTCAGCTCCCCGATACTAATATAAGTACTGTAGGTTAAGGGGGAAGTTCGAGAGAGAACTCTGCAGAGGCGACTCCAGGCTATGGAAGACCCGAGTTTCCACAAGGATTCTCAGCTCCCCGATATTAATATAAGTACTGTAGGTTAAGGGGGAAGTGAGAACTCCGCAGAGGCGACTTGAGGCTATGGAAGACCAGAGTTTGCACAAGGATTCTCAGCTCCCCGATACTAATATAAGTACCGTAGGTTAAGGGGGAAGTTCGAGAGAGAACTCCGCAGAGGCGACTCGAGGCTATGGAAGACCCGAGTTTGCACAAGGATTCTCAGCTTCCCGATATTAATATAAGTACTGTTGGTTAAGGCACAGGTTGAGGACCCGTGTGCAGTTCGAGGCTATGGAATACCCGAGTTTGCACAAGGATTCTCTAATCGTGTGCTATAATTAATGGCGACCTCAAATGTACGAAGCTTAGGCTGTCACTTGTATTTTTCATCTAGAGCGTACTTTTCGTAGCATGTACTGATTGCTAGGCAGAGAGAGTAATTGTAACGTAATAAGAATTTTGTCTCATTGACACTTTTGATGCTCCACCTTAATTGGTTTTGCAGGTACAGCAATGGGCATAGCAGTTTTGCTGTGCGGGCCAGCTGATCGTCTGCCGCACGCTGCCGCCTCTTCTCCTCTGCCTTCGTCGTCGCCATATTATTATTTACTGTGTCATTTTACACATAGGTACAGTTACACTACAACTGTCACACCTACACTGTGTATTACATACACCACGCTACACAACAATTAGTTGTCAGTGTAAATGTAGCGAATTTTCGCTCAGTTTGACCTGAGTACAGGATTTTCACCGTCATCACGGAGTTTTTCCCTCAAGCTTGCTTCTATTAACGTAAATACAAGGTTTGTTTTCGCTCACTGGCGACTGCGACTTTCTCCTGTAGCAGGATAGCACACACACCACAGTGTGAATCTTGTGTGACTGAGTTAGGATGTGTACATATATATATATATATATATATATATATATATATATATATATATATACACAAATTTTTTCCCATAAGGAAAAAATTTTATTTTGTAGGGGCGTAATGTTACGAATCAAATTCACGACATTTCCCTTTTGTGAGAAGCCACGAACTATTAGTGGAAAACTCACTGTTTATTGTTCAGTTAACCGCTCATTCGGACGGAAGCTTTGTCAAATCAATTTTTCATTGCCATACGTGATCGTCTCTGTGTGAGACATTAGCGCTTCCGCTGAGCGATTTGTTTTGGGCGCGTTTCGCTCACTTGACCGTTAGAAAAATGCGGCCTACTGCTCCCCCTTTTTTCCCACGACTTACTTAGTCGAGTGTTTGCTCTGACAGAGAGAGGTTCTGTGCTCCAGCAGTGTGAGAGGTCAACCCAAGCTCCACAAGATCACAGCTCCAAGCTCCCACCCTTGGTGATACAAAGCATTCATCGTCCAGTATTTCCTTTCGTTTTCCTAGTCTTGAGAGTTTAATTAAGGTGTTTTTCCTAGGCGTAAGAATTTAGCTCGAGTGAGTGAGTGAGTGCGATCTCATTAATTTGATTTTGAATTGTAACGTTAAATTTATTTTGTAATCAATAAATTTAACAGTTCTTTTTCTTGAGCTTAATGTAAAGTAAACTCTTGTTTCATTTCTCCATAATTAAGCTTATTTCCCATATAGCTCCTAGCTTGCATAAACGTTTGATTTTCACAACTGGTACTTAGGCCAGTCTTGTGTATTAAGCTTAAAATCCGTTGTGCCTCCTAGGAGTTAAGCATCAGCAAGAACCTGATATTATTATTAGTATTAGTTATTTATTGTCAGGGGTGAAGTAACTTTCTCCAGAGGCTAACAGTAACAGCAATTGAGTAATTAGTCTCTGCTGTGTACTGTTGAGAAAGTTTATAAATTCTCGTTCTTAGAGAATCGTGCGAAGCAGGCCAGCGTAAAGTAATCGTTGCTTGATTTAGCAAGACAATCATTGTCCCTGCTCTTCAATATTATTGAATATTATTATCAATTAAATAATATTAAGCATTTATTTTAAAAACACCGTGATATTTTAAAAACCCCGTGACAAGCATATATGTTTTTCATATTTTTACCTTGATAATTGCGCAAACCGCTTCAGTATCTGGTCAGTTTTTATATTATACTGGGGGAAAGGTGAAAATTTTACCAGACAAAAAAAAAAAAAACAGTTGACCTATCACTGAAATCTCTGCTTCTCTGCAGAATAAAAAGGGGCTAGTTTCTTTAGGCGACGTTCTTTGTGAGTGCGTAGAATACTACGTTCCGCTCTTCATGGGGGACTACTTTACCAAGTGATAGTACTAATAATATTTTTAATATTATTGTTATTATTATTATTAGTATTATTATTATTATTATTTTGAAAACAATACCAGCTTCGCAATCGCTGCTGGTAATGAGTTTCTTTCCTGCTCTGTTTCTAATTCTCCATATGTAAAATAAATCCAAGCTACTGACATCTGATGTCATACTGGCACCTAATGGGAATGGTGATGATGATGATTTCAACAGAGGAGAAGGGGGTATGGGGACATGGAGGACAATCCACTGGGGATCTGGAGAGGAAAAAGGTTAAGGGCCCCTGACTTAGATTAAAAAGGTTATAGTTTTATCTACATTTGCCAGTTTGTATGACGCCTGGCCTAACACGTCACAACATTAGCTTCAGAGACACTTCTGTGTGCAGGGAAACACAAACATACCTTTGAGAATCTCATCACAGCCGGTCGTCAAAGCCACACATGTAATAGTAAAAAAGTTGCATTTCATATTAAGAGGTTTTCAGCCATGTTTTTCCCTCAAGCAGGTAAAGTCCTTATATCCCTAACCACGGGACAGAAGGGTGAAGACAGTGTTAGCCATTAAACATACGACGTCCACGCCAAATGCTTGCTGGTGTGGGCGGGAGTTCTGCATCATTGTAACCGATAGACGTTCTCACCTTCATCCGTCCGCGTGCAGTGGGGACACGTGTGATTTCAGTGATGCAAAACTCCCGCCCACATCTGCCAGCACTAGCAAGCATTTGCTTTGGATGTGGGCTTAGCCTGGAGTAACGTTTTGGTCCGTTAAATAGAGCGACCCTTCACATTAAATATAAAGTGCTTACTTTAAATAGACGTAAAATTGTCATCTCTTCGTCTTAAATGCCGATTTTCAACAACAGCTTAACGTTAGAATATGATGCTAGTCATGAGGAATTCCTATGGAAAGGATGTGAAGGCGTATTAATGTCTTTTTCCGCCACTGAATTACGGGAAATAGGATGCAAGAGGACTAATACCTCTGTACAGTTAAAGTGAAAGAGCTATAATTTCTGTCCTATGAAAACAACGGAATAATCAGTTCTTAAGTACTTGATTGAGCCACTCTACAGTATAACCGCGATGGGAATTCCAAAAAGATGGCATAGGTCAGTGGGTGTATACTGCACTAAGGTAATTATCCCTTTGTCGTTCACCCTTGTAATTATTCCGAGAATTGAATTCACTAACACATCTTCGCCACCTACCAATTTCTCCTTCATTTTCTTTTAATTAGCACACACCTACAGCACGGCCATCTTAGTTCCTTGTTTTCTTTTATAAGCACAAAAAAAAATAAATAAATAAATAAAATAAATGATTAGACCACGATGACCTTTCTTCACTGAAAATAATTAGATTGAATTAGAATGA
>NC_136996.1:25223157-25228157 GCF_032717465.1 Coenobita brevimanus
GTAAGATATCGGTATTGTTTAGAGTGGACGTGACTTCATTGAGTTGGGTTGTGAGCTTCTGTAACATAGTGTGTTGGATTTTAATGACTCGGCGTTGTGATTCTAGGGCTGAAGCTAAATGAGTGAGATCAGATTTGAAGCCAGAAATGTCACGGGCTGTAGCAACGCCAAACAAGCCACTCAGAATCTCACCGCCGAAGTCGAAGAGACCTCGTTTCACACGAGAACGACCAACGGGTGTCTGAATGGAAAATGTGTCATTGAGCTCAGTGAATCTGTTACTTATGTATTGCAATTGCCAGGAGAGTGGGAGGAAAAGGTTATAGAGATACTCATTCGGGTTGTGTGTCCCCATGAGGGCCGTGAGATGGTCCCTGATTCCGTGGAGCTGGTGCACGTAGGCAGGTAGGGCAATGGCTACGTTGGCCAGGGGCGCAAGATCGTAGCGCAAAGAGGCGATGTCATCGATAAGCATTACCTCTCCTCCCGAGCCGACCAAGGCCCCGGGACGTACTCCACCATCGTCCTGACCTGACCCAGACCCCAGGAGGGTCAGCACTGCCAGCAAGGAGATCGCTAACATCGTACCTAGAAAATCAGGGTAGAGTTAATGGGGGAGGTCGTGAAGAGGTTGATGGGCAGAGCGCAGTTTGGACCGATATTGATTGATTGATGAATGAGCAGGTGGAGATGGAGAGGAAGGAGACTGAGGGATAGGTGGAGACAAAGTAGACTGAGGGATGGGAGGAGGGGAAGAGGGGGCAGGAGGTTGTGGAAGTGACTCTTCCAACACGAGGCCACGGGGTGCTCGCTTTAAGTCATCGACGTGGACCCATCTAGTGTCCATAGTGGACAGGTCCTGGAGGTGAAATTTGTTGCCTTGTTGAGTGAGGACGCGGTGGGGCCCTGTAAATTTGTCATCCAACTTAGAGGAACGCGTATGGGAATGAGCAAAGACAAGATCGCCTACATTGATGGTAATAGGAGAGGCTGATTTATGTTGGCGCTGCAGCATGTCCTCCTGAGAAGAAGCCAAAGTGGATTGGACATACTGGTGGATTGTCTGGAAGTTGGCCAATTTTAGTTTAACATAATCATCCATGTTGTAGATGGGTTCTGGCTTTGAGGATAAGAGAGAGTATGGGAGGTCCTTGTCAAAACCAAAGAGGACGAAGAAGGGAGATTCAGCAATGGATGCATTGATGGAACTATTGATCGAGGATGCCACTTGGGGAATCAAGTCATCCCAGGATGAACTATTGGAGCCTAGATGTCTGAGGCACTCTAAGATTTTTCGGTTGTGGCGTTCTACAAGGCCATTGGAAGCCGGATGGTTAGGCACGACATTGCACTTACTGATATGAAAGTGGCGACAGATCTCATCTAGAAGGCTATTGTTGAATTCTGTACCGTTGTCAGTAAGAATGGTATGAGGGGTACTGAATGGGCAAATTACGTGATCTACAAAGGCACGGGCAACGCTCTTCGCGGTCTTGTCGGAGAGGGGTACGAGGACACAGTAGCGGGAGAAGTGGTCGACCGCTACGAACAAGTATTCAGCGCCAGATTCTGTGAGAGGTAGTTTTAAGAGATCGATTGAGACAGTTTCCCATGGTCGTGATGGGATTGGGTATTGTAAGAGAGGTGCTGGTAAGCCGGTTGATCCTTTGTGGCGGTGGCAGGAGAGGCAAGAGTCACAGTAGGCATTGATATCGCGGCGCATGGTTGGCCAATAGTATTTGAGACGTGCTTGGCGCAAGCATCGGTCTTTGCCTGGATGGGAAGCTTGAGGAGTATTATGAACAATATGAAGAACCTTTGGTATCAGGGCAGTGGGGACAACAAGTTGGCATACTTCGCGATTGGGCATATCTTTGCCCATTAGCAGTGTTTTCCTGTACATGAGATCATCATCTAGCATGAACTCATCTAGTGATACTGGCAGAGTAGGTAAGGTCGAGGCATCGCCAGATTCTAGGAAATAAATGACTTTGGACCACTTGAGGTCTTGGCGTTGAAAGTTTCGAACAACTTCTGATGTTAGTGTAGTGCTTTCAGTTACTTCAGGCTGTGGTGATGTTATAGCTGCTGCTACGTGACGTGAGAGTGCATCTGCGACTACATTTAACTTGCCTGGTACATATTGAAAAGTGGGATTAAAGTCCTGGATGATGACAGACCATCTAGCTAACCTACCTGTTAGGCTGCGATTCTTGAACAAATCACATAGTGGAAGGTGGTCTGTTTGCATATGCACTGGATAACCATAGACTATATCTCTGAAATGTTTCAAGGACCAGATTACCGCTAGCGCTTCGAGATCTGTGACACTGTAGTTACGTTCAGCGGTTGTAAGGGTGCGACTAGCATACGCTATTACACGCTTCCTTGATGCTTCATCGAGTTGCATCAAAACGGCACCAAGTCCAGTGCCTGAGGCGTCTGTGCAGAGAAGGAAGGGTGTGGTATAATCAGGGAACGCTAGAATAGGGGCATTTACAAGAGCTGTCTTTAGCTTTTGGAAAGCCTGTGACTGGTCGTTAGTCCAAACAAAGGGCACATTCTGCTTGAGTAAGTGGGTCAGAGGAGCGGCGATCTGGGCATAATTCCGGATGTAGCAACGATAATAGCCACTGAGGCCCAGGAAACTTCGTACAGCGTCGGTAGTGGTAGGTTCTGGGAAGTTAATAATCGCCTTAGTTTTATCCTCATTAGTATGAATGCCTTGTGCATTACGACATGGACTAGGAATTTGATTTTCTTTCGCAGGAAGTCACATTTACTGAGATTGATTTTCAGGCCTGCGAGCTGGAGGCATTCAAAGACTTGCTGGAGTTTGGTAAAATGATCAGGGATGGATTTACTCACAACAATGATATCATCTAGGTAAGCAAAAAGAGAGTGTCCCATCATACCGCTGAAGACTGAATGGATAAGTCGCATGAACACAGAGGGAGCATTTCTCAGACCAAAAGGGAGTCTCTTAAACTGAAAATGTCCGGAAGGGGTGCTAAAGGCTGTAACTGGGCGAGAGGACTCTTCCATTTCGACCTGCCAGTACCCGCTGAGGAGGTCTAAAGATGAAAAGACTACGTTATTGTCACCAAGGGATTCTAGCAAATCAGTGAGGACAGGTAACGGGAAACGGTCTGGAACGGCGACAGAATTGACCTTACGATAGTCGACTACTGGTCTAAAGTTGCCGTCCTTCTTTGGTACTAAGAAAAGTGGGCTATTCCATGGACTGACGGAGGGTTCAATAATGTCCTGGTCTAACATGTTCTGTACCATTTGATCTGTTTGCTTTCTCTGGCTGTGAGGCAATCGATACGCTGGTATGTAAATCGGCTGAGTTCCTGGGAGTAGTTCAATCGTATGATTGAAAAGGTCTGTTCTACCCGTCGGTTCACCGGGTAAGGCAACCACGTTTCTGTACGAGGTCAGAAGGTCGAGGAGTTGAGGCGTATTTTCTGGGAAATCTGTGCAAGTGAGATGTGAGAGCATATTGGGTGAATGCGTCGGCGCAGATCCCGTAGAGTTAATAGTACATACACCGATTGGCGTATCATCAGTCTGAATAGTAGGAATTGAGGAATCCTGGCACACCTTTACGGCCGCTGGGTACGAAGTATACTAGGAAGTCTCCAATCTTTACACCACTTTTAAGTTTTAGTGGAGTATTTGTGACACTGAGCAAGTACAGGTAGCATAAACTGTCCTCTAAGAATGTACACCACGCTGACTCATAAGTCAAGCCATTCACACAACACGTCTCAGGTAGGGTTAGTACAGCCACTCCTTCTTTCGCATCGGCAACACAAACAGAAACTTTGGTGAACTCATGCGGTAACAAAATTGTGCACGTATTCGTTACTGCACGTTTCGTCTCTGCGTGTTGGAGATCATTCAGACTGTGTGAGGTAGGTAACTGAGACATGTCTGAGTCAGAGATAGTGTTGTCGGGAGAGGAGGTAAGAGCCATGTTCGAGGGCTGAGATGATGTATCAGGGGACACTGAGGAATTTATGTCCTTGCTTGCAGTCAGTAAAGGAATGATCTCTGTATTCTCAGATGATGATAGTGGTGGTTTGGGCTGGGTTGGACTTTTTGGTAGTGATAGGGACAGAGGTAATTGAAGGACTGATTTGATCGTAAGAACAGGACGGGGACATTCCATAGTGTAAACCGGGAATCCAGAAATGTCTATACTACCACAAGCAGGTAGTAATGCAATGGAGTGTTGTGCCATGGTGGAGAAACTAATAAGGGCATCTGCGGGATACTGCAAGTCATTAGTGACATGAAATTCAATGAGGATAGGGGGCAAATCGCTGTGGAGTTTGACTTCAAGGGTGACTTTTCCCTTAACCTTAAACTCTGAGCCGTTAACACCACATAGGCGAATGTCTGGTGGTTCTAGGAAACTGACGTGGCTGTGATGGCGATGAATAATTTGTAAGGAATTTTCGGAGATGAGATTTACTATAGATCCTGTGTCCAAGAAGAATGACGTTGGTATGTCATGACTGCTTCCGAGAATGACTAAACCCGAGGATGTTATGGGACCTACATGGCGGATGGGGAGATGGGTTTCTGGTTCTACGTGATATTGGTCCGATACGGGCGCGGCGCTTCCCCCGACTGTGGGCGGTTGAGGTAACGACATTCCTCAGTGGTGTGAGTCGTGCTTGATTTGTGGTATTTGCAGTGTGGACGACGTGAGCGGGAAGGCGTACGCTGTCTGGTTTGGGAGTGAGGACGTCTGTATGTACAGTCGCAACTGGATGCTCGATGTCCAGGATGACCACAGTACCAGCAAAGAATCGAAGATTGTCTGTTTCGTCGGGCGCTAGATTGATCACGACCCACGGTAGGAGAGCGATGTGGGGCAGGTCTGCCGCGTGTGGTGGGACGGGAGCGAGATTGGTCTGGGGTAGTGGAGGTGTGACAGACTGAGGAGGCCAAGGGTTGGGTGGTGCCCTGACGCGTGCAGTTCGAAC
>NC_136996.1:25233157-25295657 GCF_032717465.1 Coenobita brevimanus
GAGTAAGACAAGGATAGCAAAGTAGAGGGCTCTTCCCTACCCACCAAACCCTCCAGCTGAAACTGACTAGAACAAGTCAGAAGGAACACCATGCAGTATACAGAAACTGGCTTGGACATTTTATAGGAAGGTGCGAAAGGAAAAAAAGAGACTATCGTTGTGAAACCTGAAAAGGAAAAAATTGGTACTGGTTATTAGGAGATTTTTTTATATCCAACCCTTACTTGCCATATGTTTATCTAGCCTATGGCTGAAACTATCGGTGGAAGGGGCAGAAGCTACTTCACCATGAAATTTATTCCATTCGTCCACTACCCTATTGTCAAACCAGTCATAATTATTAGAAAACTTGAAAAGGAAATTTCAGACATTTCTGTCTTGAGTATCATAGAAAGGTTACTTCCAAATGAACAGAAAAAGGAATGGATTAAGATTATATCATGAACTACCTGATAAAAGTAATGTCTTTTAGGAATAATTAAGTATTTAGCGACAGAAGCAAATTCTTGAACGTATGAACACTGCAATACGTCGCAAAGCCCATAGTGAGAGAGGAGCTATTAATATAGGGTAAGTAATGTTGAAGTTAAAAATACTAGTAAAGATGTCATGATGATGCTACAAAAGATTAAAGAGAAACAGAAGGAACAACAAGCAAACATAGACTGCATACTATATCAAATGAGCACAGTACTGTCTCCTAACCACAGTTCCAGTGGAAATATGAAATATCCATATTCTGTGAACAGACATTGCTGGTTACGTGACAGTGACAGTCATAATATTACACAATGTCTTACTTTCTTGAACCTAATTAGGAATAACAAATTTAATGTTATCAGAAAAAAACAAAGTTTGCTTTAAATGCTTACAAAAGGGAAACAGTACCCGGGCATGTAGAGATAGGAGGACTTGTAATGAAAAGAGTAATGGACAAGTTTGTAGTAAACCACATCGCATTAAATTACATGATATGTTTATCTAACCAGAGTCTACTGATACTTCTTTTCATTTCAGTGAGATAAATTGTAGAAACGAGAATGGCACTCAGTAGAGCGCATACCTCCACCAAGGCCCAACATGTCGGAATTGTATATGGATCGGCGCCAAACTGTACACATTCGTAGATACCAGCATCCTAAATATGCCTGATTTTTTTACATCAAGTTTCATCCAATATATACTGAAAATTTTACGAAACTGTCGAAAAACGCCCTATCTCGCAAAGTTAAAGTGAAAAAAAAAAAAAAAATCCTGGATCTGCACCTTTATCCAGATCCGCACCAAAATCTAATGGAGTCTATTTCGGGCCATGGCCGATTCTTCTACCAAGTTTCGTGGACATCCGTCCTCCAGTTTTTGTGTAATCTTGCTTACAAACCAACCAACAAACAAACAAATAAACGGAAGGGGTGAAAACGTAACCTCCTTGGTGGAGGTAATGATAATAATAATAAATAATAATAATAATAATAATAATAATAATAAATATAATAATAATAATAATAAAAATAATAATCATCATCATCATCATCATCATCACTGTAATAATAATAATAATAATAATAGTAACCAAAATGGCACTCAGTTGAACGCATACCTCCGCCAATGCCCAACATGTAGCTGGTAAAAGACTGCCGCTATGTAAAAGCATATTTAAATCCGAAATTTTATAGGGATCCACGCCAAACTGTACACATTCGTAGATACTGTTTATCTATCTATTTATAGCCCGACGCCCTAATCCCGCAAAGGGTGGCCGCAGACAAAACGCCTCCAAGTCGCTCTGTCACCCACTATTTGCCTACCTTCTCCCCAACTTACTCCCCCTTCCCTTATATACCTCTCAACTCCATCCCTCCATCTCATCCTCTGTCTTCTCTTCCCTCTCCCTCCCTCCACCTCACCTACATACACCCTCTTAGTCTTTCATTCTTCATTCTCTCCACATGTCCAAACCACCTGAGTGTATTTCTCCTAATCTTCTCAACCACATTCACTTCCACCCCACAACGTTCCTTCACTTCTTCATTCGTCAACCTGTCCCTCCATGCTCCTCTCAAGTAACTCATTTCCACTGCTCTCACTCTTTGTTCCCCTCTAGCAAGGTCCATGTCTCGCTTCCATACGTCAGAGTACGGATCACAATACTATCATGCAGTGACTTCTTAACTTCCATACTCACCTCCCCATTTCTCATCACTGCTCTCAATGAACCAACAACCTTCCTTCCCTGCCGTACCCTTTCAAGCACTTCATCCCCAAAAGCTCCATATTTACTCATCACACTACCCAAGTACTTGAATGCACACACATTCTCCATATCCTCACCATCCAACCTCACTGTCCAGTCTGTGACTTCATTCCTCTCAAACACCATAACTTTATTCTTGTTTGCATTAACTTTCAGATTCTTCTTCCTACACACTCTCCCAAATTCATTCACCAAACCTTGCAACTCCATTCATCTTCACTCAACAATACTGTGTCATCAGCAAACAGCAACACCGGAATCTTCCACATCTCACCCTCATTCATTAGAGCCACCCCCACATCCACTGCCCTACCCTGAACCTCCTTTACAACCCCATCCATGTATATATTAAACACCCATCGAGACATCACACAACCCTGTTTCAGTCCCACATTGAGATCAAAGAACTCACTCAGCTCACCATCCACTCGCACCGTAGCCCTAGCTCCTCCGTACATACTCTTCACAGCGCTCAACAATTTCCCCTCCAGTCCATATATTCTTAATACCTTCCACATACTTTGCCTATTTATTCTGTCATAAGCCTTCTCCAAGTCCATGAAGGCAGCATACACTTTCTTTCCCTTCTCTAAACACTTCTCCACTAAACATCTTAGAACAATTATCTGATCTACACACCCTCTTCCCTTCCTAAATCCCCCTTGTTCTTCTCCAACTAGCTCTTCCGTTATATGCCTAACCCTATGAATGAGTATTCTACCATATATTTTTCCACTCATACTAAGAAGGCAAATACCCCCATGGTTACCACATATTTTTCTCTCTCTCCTTTTCCTTTGTATAAAGGAACAGTTATCCCTGATTTCCAGTCCCCTGGAACCCTTCCCTCTTCCCAAGCCAATCTACACAACTTCCATATCCACTCCACAACAATCTCACCCCTATACTTCAACATTTCACCAAACACCTCATCAATTCCTGGAGCCTTTCCCATCTTGATCTTCTTCATTGCTTCCACTACCTCCACCCTACTGATCTCTTCCTCCCTTCTCTCACCTCTTCTTCTCCAAGCCATTCCCCAACCACTTATACTCGCACTGCTGTCACTCTATACATTCAACAAATCCTCAAAGTGCTCACTCCATCTCCTCAATTTCTCTCGCTTCTCCACCAACAATCTATTATTCCTAGCTTTCACTCCCCTACTATTTCCCTTTTCACACTCCCTTACTATCTTTACCTCCTTCCAAAACAATTTCTTACTCTCCATTTCACACTCAGATTCCTCCCAAACTCTTCATTCACTTTCTTCTTACTCTCCTTCACCAATCTCTTCACCTCCCTTCTCCTGCTTAACATCCTAAATATGCCTGATTTTTCTCATCAAGATCTATGCAATATTCACTGAAAAATCTACGAAAATGTCGAAAAACGCCCTATCTCGCAATGTTAAAGTGAAAACAAAAAAATCTTGGATCCTCACCTTTACCCGGATCCGCACCAATATTATTGGAATCTATTCTGGGCCAAGGTCCATTCTTCTACCAAGTTTCGTGGAAATCCGTCCAGTGAAATCTTGCTCACAAATCAACCATCCAACAAACAAACAAACGGACATGGGTGAAAACATAACCTCCTTGGCGGAGGGAATGATAGTAATAAGAATAATAATAATAACAATAGTGATAATAATAATAATAATAATAATAATAATAATGATGATGATGATGACGATGATGATGGTGATGACGATGATGATGATGATGATGATAATAATAATAATAATAATAATAATAATAATAATAATAATAATAATAATAACTAGAATGGCACTTAATAGAGCGCATACCTCCGCCAAGGCCCAACATGCAACTGGAAAAGGACTACCCCCCTGTATAGGCATATTTAAATTCGCTAGATCCGGGATTTTATATGGATCCATGCCAAACTGTACACATTCGTAGATACCAACATCCTAAATATGCCTGATTATTCTCATCAAAATCCGTACAATATTCACTGAAAAATTTACGAAACTGTCGAAAAACGCCCTATCTCGCAGTTAAAGTGAAAAAAAAAAAAAAATCCTGGATCCGCACCTTTACCCGGATCCGCACCAGAAATTAATGAAGTCTATTCTGGGCCAAGACCCATTCTTCCACCAAGTTTCGTGGAAATCCGTCCAGTAGTTTTTGTGTAATCTTGCTCACAAACCAACCAACAAACAAACAAACAAACGGATAGGGGTGAAAAACATAACGTACTTGGCGGAGAAAAAAATAAGACTCGTTTTACAACAAGACAGTTGCCTGTGGAAAACTCAAGTCTCTGTCAAAATTTCTATATTATACAAAACATGTTTCAAGTATCCTATATATGAAAATTATTTGCGATGGATGATGTATATATCACTCAGTTGTTAGCTGCTTTGTTGACTTGGTCAGCAATACATAGAATGGGCCAACATTTTATTACCATTCTTGACCCAGTTTTCGAAAAAAGTTATATACTGTTTGTATATATATATATATATATATATATATATATATATATATATCGGACCATTACATGTCTTACATCAACAGGCCCAATATATATATATATATATATATATATATATATATATATATATATATATATAAACCATTACTGCTAGGAATCGGTCCAATGTTGGGTTGCCACTTCAGCCCAGTGTCGGAAAACAAATTTTATTTATATATCGGCCCAACACAAGTTTTACGTCAATTAGCCTGACATAAACAGAATATTAGGGCCAGGAATCTGCCCAGTGAATTGTTGTCGTTTCAGGTCAGTGTCTGAAAACAAGTTTTATTGATATATTTCGGCCTAACAGAAGTTTTACATCAATTGGCCCGATATAAGAAGAATATTATGGCCAGGAATCGGTCCAATGTATGGTTGCCATTTTCCCTTAGTTCCGCTATATGCCAATGGTGGCCTGTCATTTCAGTGTTTGCTGGGTCCCTGCTGTACCCTTTCAAGCACTTCAGCCCCCAAACTTCCATCCTTACTCATCACACTACCCAAGTACTTGAATGCACTCACATTCTCCATATCCTCACCATCCAACCTCACCGTGCATTAACTTCTATCTATCTATCTATCTATCTATCTATTTATATACCTAGGTAACCTCCCCCAAGGAATGGGAGGTAGCCGAGACAGGACGACACACTCCCAATTTACTCATCGACTCAAACACATTCATTCGCATCTTAGCCCCAAGGGGAGAAGGGACAGATCCTCACCGCACCACACTGCACGAGGGTCAACTGCGCAGTGTAATCAGTGACCTCCGCAGCAGGGCCCGATAACAGAGCTGGTTTACCCCTGCCACATCATAATGGACCCATCCCCTTACCCACACATGACCTGATCAGCTGATCAGACCAAATGCGGGAGAATATCCCCTCAGGGCTGCGTCATCATTTACTCATTCACAATTTCCCTCCAATTATTCCTATTACGCACAGCCATTCATCCTTGCTCAACAGACATCCCTCTCGCATCCAACGCTGTCTTCACACTGTCCATCCATCCTATTCGTGGTCTTCCTCTCAGCCTTACACCTCTCACATCAGATCTAGTTATCTTTTTCACCAATCGTTCATTATCCATTCTCTCTATATGCCCAAACCATCGCAACACCCTCTGCTCAACTCTATCAGCCATCTCCTGCACAACTCCAGTTCTCCTTCTCACTTCATCAATTCTCACTCGATCCATATGCGTCCCTCCACACATACTCCTCAGACACGTCATCTCCATTACATTCAAACTTTTCCGCTCTGTTACACCCATATTCCATGTTTCAGCCCCATATAACGCAGTCGGTATCACAACACCCTCATACAGCCTTCTCATTACATCCATTCTAAGCGAACGACAGCTAAACACTTTTTTCATTCCTCCCAGCACCTTTCCTACTTAATTCATTCTAAACGTCACTTCAGCATCTATTCTTCCATCCACAGCAACATGTGACCCTAAACACTTAAAAAATTCTACCTCCTCAAGCAACTCACCATTCAAAACTACATATATCACACGGCCTACTTTCAATTTCCTCCATTCACACACCCTTCCAAACTCCTCTACCAACTGTCTCAATCTCTTCTCTGAATCAGCCACCACTGCAGTATCATCTGCAAACAGCAGCTGCTTCAGATTCCACTCTCTACCATCAACATTCACTAGACTCAGACCTCCATCTAACACTCTTGCATTTAACTGCCTCACAACACCATCCATATAAATATTACACAACCAAGGCGACATCACACATCCTTGCCGCAGCCCTACTCTCATTGGAAACCATTCACTCACAGTATTTCCCACTCTTACACACGCTCTACTATTGACATAAAAACTTTCCACTTCTTTTAGCAAACTACCATCAAGTCCATACAATCTTAAAACAGTCCACAAAGCCTCCCTATCAATTCTATTTATTCGTGTAATCTAGTTTCTTTATGCAAAGAAGAAGGAACCAAAGGCTAGGACCCTGTAAATTGTTCCCTCCAAGAAAAAATAAAAACAAGATAATAGTGACGGTGTGGTTGTTGTCGTGGTTGCCGTGACACCAGGTTCACATGACTGAACCTTGCAGACTGCAGGCTGAAGCTGTCCCTCCTCTGCAATCCACCATCCCCTCCTTCTGGGGATAAGGAGGGAGCTGATGGACATTTTTATTACCAGGTTGTGAAGCTACCTAAGTATATTGGTGTCCCTTACCAGTGCCTTAATTCCTATTTAAAATTATATGATAGCAGAAAGAATGACAGTGAAAAAGAACCTGGGTAGGAAACGCACAATCAGACAGGGAATATTCAGTGTATAGTAATGTACCGTACACGAAGAACCAGTCACATGTACAATGATTACATGATCGACATTGCAACCTCAACTGTAGCTGAAGAAGTGAGGTGAAGCATAAGTCATGATTTATGCATAATGATGATAATGATGCCATACCTCACATGTATTTAGCCAAGTTGTGTTCCTTCAGTTCGTGCACTGTTGACTGGACCGCTGTAGACTTTCTGCAGTATTATCATCTACATACTCCAGGCCCACCCATGGAAGACAGTCACAGGGATCTGGGAATCCTAAATGATAACTCTTTAAAGTTTCATACCCACATAAAAACTACAGTTAACAAAGTAGCAGGATTGGCTAACAACATACTTAGATCCACACTGTGTCGTTCAAGAGCTTTCATGGTAACCCTCTACAAAACTCAAATATATCTGCTTGAGTTTGGGTCCACAGTCTGAAACACTGGCTATTTAGGTGATTTAAGACTTCTTGAGTCAGTAAAATGTTGCTGAACGAAGCAAATAGGCCTTTTTGAACTAGGGTATGCTGATCGCCTGAAGACTGTCAATTTGTATATTATTTGTACTAGAGAATTTCTTGCGGCCACAGGGGTAATTTTTTCATTCCAAGAACATCTTTGTCTAAATAAAACCATTGGACGTTAATCGGCCTGAAATACATTATCGGGCTGAACGGGTGAATTGAGTTTGCTTCTTCTGTAGATATTGTAGTTTTTGATAGAACCTTGGAACCTTGACTGTGCAGATTGGAGGCGTCAGAGTGGTAGGGGTAGGGGAGGCAAAGGGATGTGATGAGGGAAGGGTTAAGGGGAGGCAGGGGTGTTGGTGGTAGCAGGTAGGCAGGCAGAATTTGGGAAAGGTAGGCTGGCATGAGTGGAAGAGACAGAGGGGCAGGCGGCAAGGGTGGCATTACTCAGTGTCTTGGAGGTAAACAAGAGGAGGGCTGTGTTTGATTTCAGGTGGGGTTGGGTAAGGTAGGACTGCATCAGGTAGGGTGTGTGTGGCAGGACGGTTTGCAGAGTGGATGTAGGAAAGAAAAAAATGAGTGAGCCAGGGGTGGAGAAGGCATAGGTGGGTGAGGTAGTCAAGCGTCACGGCGAATTAAGAGCATTAGTCTTGATGGAAATTTTTTTCATTTCAGCCCTGAATTACGGACAGACATACAAGTATCTTCCCCAAGTTTGACGAATACATAGCGGAAAAACTAACCCATTTTAAACACACCTTTGTAGAGGTAGGGGTATACACTATAAATCACCAGTTGCAAATTTTCGTTTGCTTCGTAACACCTCTTCCCTAGTAGTCTACTCGTACACAATACACCTCAATTTCCTTAAGTATTCCTGATGCAGACTACGTGGTCATCAAGACGTGGTTGTCAGGGTGCAATACGCAAAACAAACCACCAAGGAAAAAATGATATGAAGCTCTAAAAACAGCATGGAATCCGACCCACACCTCTAACTTCTGATGAGAAAGCACGTTTGTTTGTTCAGTGATGTGAAAAAGCTTTGGCTGGTACGTTTACACCTGACAGAAATTTACCACCCCTCCAGGTGGAATACTGAGCTGTTATAGGTTGTAAAAAAGATTGATATTATGAAGAAATAATAAGAAAACGATGTATGGATATAGTATTATCTTAGTCTGCCATAAACCACTTAGTTCTTGATGCTGTTTGGCTACTTTACTCAGCGTAAAACTTTTCCTAACTTGCCTTATTAGCTACGGCCTTAATCAACGCTGGCATACACGAAAACTTTTCTGAGTTGCATAAAATTGTCCGAAAGTAACAAGCATAAAGTGGAAAAGTGCGTCATCGGAATGAAGGGTTAAGTATTACGTTGTCGACAATGCAGTTCAGGTGATATCGTTTACAATGAACACTCTAGCGTCAGGGACCTTGATAAAACTGTACTTAGTACCCATCAGCTGTGCACAGATGGCTCACACGTCACCGTACCGTCTGCTTAGAAATTGTGTTCTGCTCCGAGTTGGGAATATGCTATTGTTAGAAAAGTTCTGTCCAGATTAGAGAAATATGTTATTTATAGCAACAAAATATCCATCAACGCTTTATAATGATACCGTAGTCGTAAGTAAATCGTACCTACATTTGCATGCCAAATTCCATTGACATCGTTTGCCATGCAAATAAACGGTAGAACACCAAAATAATATGAATTCCAGAGACTGCATAGGGCTGAGGCTGTCAACAGTTATTTCAAAGATAATAATCCTATCTATCAGTCTGTCTATTGCCAGACGCCTAAATCCCGTTGGGGTGGCCACAAACAAATCGCCTCCACGTCGCCCTGTCCCCCACCATTTCACTGCCCTGCTCCCAACTCACACCCCTTCTCTCAAATACCTCTCCACTCCATCCCTCCATCTCATCCTCGGCCTCCCCCTCCCTATCCCCCCCTCCACCTCACTCATACTGTATACACTCTCTTCGTCAGTCTTTCACCTTCCATCCTCCCCACATGGCCAAACCATCTCAGTGTATTCCTCCTAACGCTTCCTATCACATCCACATCCACATCACAACGCTCCTTTATATCCTTATTCGTCAGCCTGTCTCTCCATGTGCCTCCACAGGCTCCTCTTAAATAACTCATTTCCACTGCTCTCACTCTTTGACTTGTGCCCTTCCAACAACGTCCAAGCTTCACCTCCATACGTTAGAGTTGGTATCACAATACTGTCATGTAGTAACTTTTTCACGTCCATGCTCACTTCCCTGTTTCTTATCACTACTTTCAAGGAACCAGCAACCTTTCTTCCCTGCTGCACCCTTTCAAGCACTTCACCCTCCAAACCTCCATCCTTACTCATCACATTACCCAAATACTTAAACGTACTCACACTTTCCAATTCCTCTCCATCCAACCTCGCTGTACATTCACTGACTTCACCTCTCTCAAAGACCATCACTTTACTCTTCCCTACATTCACCTTTAGATTCCGTTTCTTACACACTCTCCCAAAATCATCCACCAAGCCTTGCAGCTCCCCTTCGTCTTCACTCAACAACACAGTATCATCTGCAAACAACAGTACAGGGAGCTTCCAAACACTACCCTCTCTCACCAGGGCCGCTCCAACATCCACTACCCTACCTTGTACCTCTTTTAATACCCCATCCATGTACAGACTGAACAACCTTGGAGACATGACACATCTCTGTTTCAACCCAACCTTCAAAGAGAAAAATTCACTCAGTTCACCATCCACACGCACTGCAGCCTTAGCACCATCATACATACTCTTCACAGCATTCAACAACTTCCCATCTACTCCATATATTCTTAATACTTTCCACAATCCTTGTCTATCCACCCTGTCATATGCTTTCTCCAAATCCATGAACGCTACATACAACTTCTTTCCCTTCTCTAGAAACTTTTCCACTAAAGATCTAAGAATGAATATCTGATCTACACAACCTCTTCCCTTCCTAAAGCCTCCCTGTTCTTCTCCAACTAATTCCTCTGCTATTTCCCTAACTCTGTCAATAAGTATCCTACCATACACCTTTCCTATTATACTGAGAAGACAAATGCCCCTATGATTACCCCACAGTTCTTTTTCCCTTTTTGCTTTGTACAAAGGAATAATTATACCTGACTTCCAATCCTCCGGATCTCTACCTTCCTCCCAGGCCAATCTGCACATTTTCCACATCCATCCTACTACTATCTCTCTCCCATGCTTCAACATTTCACCACACACTCCATCAATTCCTGGGGCTTTCCCCAATTTAACTTTCTTCATTGCTTCCGCAACTTCTATCCTACTGATTTCTTCCTATCTTCTCACCTCCCTCCTTCTCCCAGCCATTCCCCAGCCACTTATACTCGCATCACTTCCATCCTCTATGCTCAACAATTCCTTAAAGTGTTCTCTCCATCTGCTCACTTTTTCTCCCTTCTCCACTAGTAATCTACCATTTTTATCTTTCACTCCCCTGCTAACATCACTTCCACCCTGTCTTACTCTCTTCACCTCTTTCCAGAACATTTTCTTACAGTCCCTCCGCTTTACACTCAAATTCCCTCCAAATTCCTCATCCACTCTCTTCTTACTCTCTCTTACTAATCTTTTCACCTCTCTTTCTGCATATAACTCTCTCATCCGCCTCTCAACTTCTTCCACGCCCCTATTTCTCATCCATTCATTGTATGCTTTCTTCTTTTGTGCCACAGCCTGTCTCACCTCTTTATTCCACCACGCTGTTCCTTGCACCCCCCTCCGTCTTCTCTTCATCCCACACACCACATCACATGCTGCACATATTTCTTCTGTGAATATCCTGCACACACCTTCCACGTCCCCCATCTGTTCATTCATATTTACTCAATCGTTCCCCCACGTCTCTCTTATATTCTGCCTTTTTCTCATTCTCTTGTAACCTTTCCACTCTCCTTGCAAATACTGCCTTTATAAAATAGTATATCTTCGAATAAGGCCGATAGCTTGACATTTTCCCACACTGAACGGGAAAACGATGGTGACCTTATTTCCTGTTATATACACCACAAACACCGTATATTAATGCGGTATTAATGTGAAGTTAGAAGTTTACCACTACTTCGTTAAGATTTATCCCTGACGAACGAGTGACTGATTTTATTTAGGACCTACAGTACATTTCCCATGACTGGCTGCGAGGCATGACCCCGGAAAGAGGTGGCATCTGATTGGCTGTGTGATGTCACTGGACAACCCACAATGCAGTAGCTGACTAGGAGGACAGGCGCAGTCAAGGAACTTACGGGTGTTTTGTTTTGTTTGTTTGTTTTTTGGTTGGTGTATTTTTGGAAATTTACCTACTTCTGCTGGATACGAAATTGTTAATGTACATACGACCTTATATTCCAAATCCCCTTCGCCGCTCCAAATGCCAGATTTATGGGCATAGTGACTCTAACGTACGGAAGTGAAGCTTGGACATTGTTGGAAGGACACAAGTCAAGAGTGAGAGCAGTGGAAATGAGTTATTTAAGAGGAGCCTGTGGAGTCATGTGGAGAGACAGGCTGACGAATGAGGATATAAAGGAGCGTTGTGGTGTGGATGTGGATGTGATAGGAAGCGTTATGAGGAACACACTGAGGTGGTTTGGCCATGTGGAGAGGATGGAGGGTGAAAGACTGACGAAGAGAGTGTATGTGAGTGAGGTGGAGGGGGGAAGAGGGAGGGGGAGGCCGAGGATGAGATGGAGGGATGGGGTGGAGAGGTATATGAGAGAGGGGGGTGTGAGTTGGGAGCAGGGCAGTGAAATGGCGGGGGACAGGGCGACTTGGAGGCGATTTGTTTGTGGCCACCCCAAACGGGATTGAGGCGTCTGGCAATAGATAGATAGATAGATAGTGACAAGGCTTGTCGGGCTTCCCAGCCAGTGTGTGGCAAGTGTGCAAGACAGGGTCATAATGCTGAACATTGCACATCCGAGACAGTATGCTGCTTTCATTGTAAGGGTACTCACTCCACTTCCTCTAGAGACTACCCAAAGCGGATGGAGGAGAAGGAGGTCTGCACGGTGAAGGCAACTGAGGGCATTTCCTACTACGAAGCCAGGAAAAAGGTGAAGGAGTTGCATGCAACTCCCATGCCGAATAGGTCCTATGCTTCGGCGGTGATGTCCCGTCCGGTGATGTGCTCTTTTGAAACACAGACTGACTCTGAACCTGTTCCTCTTGTCACACACTCTACCTCTCCATCTCAGCCTCGTGTCCCATCCAAATCTCAAACTGACATCCCTACTGCAACTTCTTACTCTCACGCTGCTGCTACCTCTCAGTCAGTCAAGCCTAAACCGAAGTCCGACAACTCAAGTAAGAGTAATATGACCACCCTCACAAAACAGTCATGTCCTCATGTCCTTCCTGCTCCTGGTCCAGCGAGGGACAGAAGGGTTAGCTCTTCCTCAGGGGGCTCTGGAAGCCTAGTAATTGATGACCAACGTATGGAGGTTTCCGTTAGCAAGCACCGGGATAGGTCCCCCGGTAGCCATTCGCCTGGCGGCGGGTAGCATAAAAAAGCAAAGTACACTGGCCCCTCTCGTTAATCTTAAACCACCACATTCGCTGTGTTACAATGGAATTGTAGGACTCTTGGGAATAAATTACACAATATAGCATTTTTGCTATCTATACACAGGCCAGACGTTATTTGTTTACAGGAGATGCACTTGATGGATCACTCTGACCCTCCTAGTTCAAACACTACCTTTCATATAGAAGATATGATGGTCACGGAGTCGCCATATACACCCACAAATCACACTTACAAAAGGAAGTGGTTCTAAATTCTACTCTGGTAGCTGTTGCGTGCAGAGTAAAATTTAATAACACGTATCTGTCTATTTGCTCTATCTACTGTCCTCCCCGTGGTCCCATTGATGGTGATGATTTCAATTCATTAGCCCATCAACTTCCGGGTCATAAATTAATTTTAGGCGCTTTTAACGCCCATCACTGTCAATGGGAAAGCTTGAGGAGTGATGGCAGGGGGGAACGAGTAGCCGACCTCATATTACAGTCAAACCTTTGTCTTCTAAACGATGGTAGAGCGACTCGTGTAGACGACCGCACTGGTAACATGTCATATATAGATCTGTCCTTGTCATCTCCCGATATACACATTAACATCTCTTGGGACCCGTATGATGACTCGATGGCTAGTGATCATTTTCCCATCTGTCTTTCTTATGCACGCGACAAGTCTCGACCTCCCACACCACCTAAATTTAACTTTAAGAAAGCAAATTGGGAGTACTACTCAAGGGTCGCCAATCTAAATATATCGGGAGATAACATTGATGAGAAAGTTGCACACCTACAGGCTTCCATTATACACGCAGCTGAGGCTGCTGTTCCCAAGACATCTATGATTCCAAACATGCATTGAGTGTTGTGGTGGACACCAAATTGCCGACAAGTACTCACTAAGCGCAATAGGAGATACAGGATTTTTGACAAACAGCCAACAGAATCAAACTTTATTGCTTACAAAGCGGCTAAGGCTGAGGCAAGGAGGACAATTAAAGTAGCAAAACGGAAAAACTGGCGTAGTTTTGTGTCCACGGTAAATCGCACCACCCCCTTAAGTCAGGTCTGGAATTAATGTACTGAAGAACAGGTACACCCGGTCACCAATCACCACACTTGAGGTGGCCGGGAAAGTCATTGACGATCATGTGGACACTGCCAATACTATTGCCGACCATTTTGTCCAGATAAGCAGCTCAGCCAACTATGATCCTCGTTTTCTCCACCATAAGGGTACTGCTGAGCTGCAGAATTTAGACTTCGCCACAGGAGACAGAGATACCAGCTACAACTCCAAATTTACGTTGGATGAACCTCTCCTTGCCCTAAAATCCTGTAAAGGCTCCAGTCCAGGTCCATCCACCATTACGTACGGTATGATTCAGCATCTTACTCAGGCCAACCTGAGTAAGCTGTTAGCGGTGTACAATGAGATTTGGGCGTCTCGCACATTCCCTAACTCATGGCACTACGAGCATGTCATACCGATACCTCGCTGGGACGGTCACCTTATGAGTCCCAGTTCGTTTCGACCTATCGCGCTGACTGACTGTCTGGGTAAGGTCTTTGAACGTTTAGTTAATAAGAGGTTACTTTTGGTTTTAGAGTCAAGGGTGAGTTAAATGATCAACAGAGTGGATTCCATAAATACAGGTCCACTCTGGATCATTTAGTGCACCTGGAGCATTGCATTGCCGAGGCTTTTGCCAATTGCGAATTCATGATAGGAATTTTGGGGGATATTCATAAGGCTTATGATATGACCTGGTAAAACGGAACACTACGTAAACTCTGTGCTTATGGTTTAAGAGGTAATTTGCCCATTTTCCTTCGAACTTCCTTACTGACAGAATGTTTTCAGTCAAGTTACCCTGTAACAAAACTTCGGACATATTTGTCCAGGAGAACGGGGTACCACAAGGAAGTGTGCTTAGCCCTACTTTGTTCAGCATTGCCATTAATGACATTCTGTCGTCCGCTTCTGGCCTCAAAACGCTTAGATACTCACTCTATGCTGATGATTATGCAGTGTGGCACTCTTCCCGCAATGCACAATCCTCGGCATAGCAGATTCAACTGGCACTTGAATCTGTTCAGCGTTTGGCCCTTGAGTTGGGATATAACTTTTCCGTCCCTTAATGTGTCGGTGCTGTTTTTATTCGTTATCTTAACGTACCTCGTTTGTATTTAACTTTAGGTAATCAGCCAATACCTTTATGAAATTCAGTAAGATTCTTGGGTCTACATTTTGACAGTATGCTCAGTAGGAGAACACATATTAATCATTTGCTTGCTTCTTGTAGTAAAAACGTTAACGTAATTAAATTTCTTTCTTGGAAATCATGGGGAGCAGACAGAACGTTTTTATTGATGGTGTGGAAGTCACTTATCAGTTCTAGGCTTCACTATGGCTCACAAGTGTTTGGGTCGGCATCGGATGCTCCCGTAGACTTGATGTGCCTCAGAACGTGTTCTTGCGTGTATGTCTTGGAGCCCGTCTATGCACTCGTGTGAAGTGGCTGGAAATGGAGGCTAATGTGCCTTCCCTCCGTCTACGACGACACCACCTGTTAATTTCTTACGATATCACTGTTATGAGTCCATATTATAATTACAAATCATAATAGATAGATAGATAAATAGATAGATAGACAGCTCCATGCGAGCCTGGGAAAGGGAAATGATCTTGCAAGCTAACTGAGGAAATGTTGACGACACATAGGAAGTAGCAATGTCAGGAGATGATGTAGGTAGTGTGTCAGCGAGACAGCAGACGAACAAAACCTAGTGACATACACACATACTCACACACAGGTTTCTGGAACTTTCCAACCACAGTGTAACACACATGACACGACCCCTGTTTCACCAGAATTTAGGAAAGAGAGCTCAGAAGGAGGCTAGCATTTGAACAGACAGGTAGTGGAGAGAGTGAACAAGAAAGAGGGGCTCAACTAGACTTACTTATTATATTGTCTCTGTAAGACATACCCTGCTCAACTTAGATTTCTCTAAAGATAATAAATTAAGATCAACTCCTGTATTCATCTTTAATTCCTACTACAAGAAATCGAGAGTGACAACTAAACCACAAAACTTCTCTACAAGTAACTACAAAGTCTTTTATGATATTATTTCTAAGTCTTTTACGATATTATTTGGTGGCAAGCGGCCCTACGGACATCGTCTCTGAATCAAAAGCTAATTTCTACAAAAGCAGGCGAGACTCTACAAGATTAGCTTCAGTTCTACAGTGATTTCCTACAAAATACAGCCTACAATGCAAATAGCCAACAAGTCTACAAAACAACTCTATAATCTTCACGTAACTTCAAGCAGCAGCAAGAAGAATAAAAAACAAAGCAAGTAAAGAAGAGGAAAAACCAAAGCAACAAGCAAACAAATCCCCACCACTCTCTCCCGCCTACCTTCATCGCTGACGCAGAAGTCAAGACACGCAGCAAAACACCAAAGCCACATTTATAACGCGACTTACTCACCTTTCTTCACCCAGCTTACGCATCGCTACTCAGTATTCACCACAGCTACCAGTGTGGGAAGCCTACGTCACCATGTGCTGAGATGACATCAACGCGAGTTTGCCACGCCAAGCAACGTGTGATTGACACCAGGCACTTCTCACCCACTACTCATTACTCATTATTCACATAGCTCCTACTCATATTCATTTATTTCCACAGTACTGAGTTGGAAAATCGACGTTCTATGCTGAGGTTTGCCTGTGACAACTGTTAACCGCCACAAGCACCAGGCCATGGAATTTCCTGAGTAATATCGTCCATCAACACAGCACTAGAATTATCAAGAGATCTTCAATCAACCCTGCATTTTTCTTCCGAGATCGACATTTGCATCGACACGCCTCTACGATCTGTATCAAGTGGGTGAAATTATACTTACTCATTTCTTCTCAGTGCTAAAATTAGCTATATTTAACTTCTTTATTTATTTCTATATATACATTTATACACTCACTATCTATCATTTATTTCAACTCATTTACTCATCTATTTAGTTAGGACATAAATAAACAAAAGGCGTATTTCATAACACCATAATTATCTTAATGACAGGAATATTTTCGCCACCACCCACGTTAATACCAGATGACACACAATTAGCCACAACAACAGATTCACAATTAAGAGAGCACCAAGGTAACACACGCGTTTTACAAACCTCACCACAAACTAAAGACCAAGAAACAAATACGTCACTCCCAGATGATGAGTGGGAAATCCTCCCTGACGCAGCAAGTGCGGACTTAATTTCTGCCTTGCATACCTATCAGAATATAGGAAGGGGCCTTCAGACAGACTATCAGAATATATTTGATATAGTGCAACGTACAGGCGAATCCTATTCCACCATTCCCTCACACAACGATAAACAAGTCCAAGTTAAATTAACAGAGCAAACAGTGAAAATGAATCACGAAACAAATACCGCGGATCTAACAACCCCACCCCATGTGTACGTGTACCATGAAGATAAAACTGTCCCAAAATTCTCTGGCACAGTAAATGATCGCATTGATGTTATTTCATTAGTCAGTCAGTGTGAACAAATGTTCATCAAGCGCCACATTCTAGATGAACAAGAGAAAACTGCCATTTTTTCATCTTGCATAAGCCAGGAAAGATGTCCAGCAAGCAATTTATTGAGATCAGACAAGCTCCTGAAAGCTAGGACATATGATGAATTTAAAACTGAATTTTTAAAGAAATTTTCTGGAGGTATGAACTTCTTGCCAGGTATAATTCCAGAATTACATGAGATTGTAGATCTTGTAAGGGAGCACACTACAAACCATGTGCTCAGTGAAATAACTGCTGATGTCTCCACAATCAAAAGAACATTGTTAGTTACTTTGGAAAACTCAAATTGGATAACACATGATAGAAAGATGTCCCCAGACCTCGTCGTGGACATCATTGATTATGTAGCTGCCTTGTGTAAATTACCTGATGGGACCCTTAAGATCGCCAAGACGATCGCGTACACCCCAGGCATGTGCTTACTAGACTTAATGAACAAGGTAGAGATGAAGTGCAGTAAAGCAGGTATGGTCGACACACCTGCACATTCTAGTAGAATGAGAATACCTGAGACGGTATCAGCTGTGAAAACATCTACACCGACCCCGAACAGAGAACAAAATCGATCGCGACCCGAAAGCAGGCAGAGCAAACAACCAAACGTGACGAGGGCTCGATCACAAACACCAGGCTACAGGCAGTTTCATAAGTTTTCGCGCAGCCCGAGCAGGTCTCGCGCCATAAACAACACTACTTATGGGAAGTCACCTCGTAGGTCACAGTCATGGGATAGGTCCATTCTATGTCATTATTGTGCAAAACCAGAACACACAAGGTATGAATGCTTTATCAAAGCAAAAGAGGACAAACAAAAGACACAAGGATTTGGTCCTTACTGTAGGCATCATAGATACCAAGGGCACTGGACCAGTGACTGCAAAACAGTAGAAAAAATTGTGTCTACGTTCAAATCGGGGGAAGACCAAGTCATGACAAAAAACGAACAAACGTAAAGAAAAACAAGTCTAAAATTCACATAGGAGGCATGTTGGGAAATGAGTGTATCTTGATACCAGCTGTATGTGAGGATCAAAACGTTTCCTTATTTTTAGATACAGGCTCTCCAGTGAACTTAATTACACATGAAGAAATAAACAGAATTCTTAAAAATAAGAAGAAAGTAACTTTTCTGGATGAAGCTGATTTAGATTTATATACGGTAGATGGAAAACAAATTACAGTGAAAGGTATGGTAAGATTAAATATCAGTTTCACGGAGACTACAAGACCATTCTCTGCATTTTTCTATATCGTTGAAAACTTAGCAATTAAAGCTCATATGTTACTGGGCTTAAGATCCATGAGAGCAGAGAATAATAACTATACTCCCACAAATGAATGGCATAGACTTTGACAATGAATTCATAGAGGAAATACCATCAGAGCCCTCACCGATTAGTAAAAGAAAACCAAAAGAATTGGTAATATTAAAGGCTTAAACAAACATACACAAACAGATGAGTGTATAGATCCACTCCCACCACCAGCCCCAGCCTCCAGAATTAGTGACCCAGATAACAGTACTGATTTATCAATTTTTCCAGCCCATCTCACCAATGATTTAGTTATACCACCTAATTCCTACATGAAAGTTACCATAAAGAGCAAATTACGGAATAGTACTGTTCTTGTCTTAGAAGAACTATGTAAAGTAAAGGGATTGTCAGTAGAAAACGCATTATGTCAGATGAATGACGAAGGGCAAACTCAGATATTCATAATTAATCCCATGAATGGGGAAGTTCAGTTGAAAAAGGGGACTTGCATAGTTAATATTGTAAAATGTCCTGCCCCTGTGAAGGAAATAGTTATAGCTGGAGTGACAAGTGGGACAAAATCTACGGATAGAGAAAGAATAAAAGAGAATTTAATTCACTCAGGTGAATTTGATGAAGAAAATGATTGGTTAATCCTGCTGGAAACACACAGGGACACCGTAGCATTACCCGGAGAACAATTAGGGTGTACTAACTTGATTAATCACATGATTAATGTGCACCCAGAAACACCACCAATTTTCGTACCAGCTTACCGCATACCACATTCCCAACGTACACTTGCAAATCAGTATGTCCATGAAATGTTAAAACTTGGAATTATTGAGCCTTCAGTCTCCCCGTGGAATGCCCCATTATTCTTCGTGCCCAAACGAAATGGAGAAATGCGTGCGGTAGTAGATTACCGTAAACTAAATAATCACACAATCCCAGACCGATTTCCCATGCCATTGCTAAGCGACGTTCTACAGAATATTGGACCTGAGAATAACATATTCTCAACCATCGATCTCCTAAACGGCTATTATCAGATACCGGTTTCGGAGGAGCCACGTAAATACACTGCCTTTTCCACAAACAGAGGCCATTACCAATATACAAGAATGCCAATGAGACTGAGGACAGCCCCAGGCACATTCCAGCGTCTTATGAATTACGTATTGTCCGGAATTTTAGGACAAGGAATATTTGTTTATCTTGACGATATTATAATCGCAACGAAGAATATTAAGGATCATCTCAGGAAATTAGACTTACTCATACAAAAGCTTAGTGATGCTGGTTTAAAAATTAAACTTTCTAAATGCAAATTTTGCTTTAAGGAAATAAATTTCTTAGGCCACAAATTAAGTTCTAATGGTATTCACACCACTGATGACAAAATACAGGCAGTGAGAGATTTTCCTGAACCCACTACGACTGACGAAGTTAGACAATTTTTAGGTCTAGCTGGGTACTATAGGTCATTCGTACCACAGTTCTCTCATATAGCCTTTCCTCTATTCCAGCTCCTCAAAAAAGATGCTATACTCCAATGGGAAGAAGAACAAAAAAGGGCATTTAACAATCTACAAATTAAACTAACAAATGCACCTTGTTTAGCATATCCAGATTACACAAAATCATTTCTTATTTGTACAAACGCATCAGTTAAAGGATTAGGGGCTGTACTGATGCAGGAAGATAAAAGAGGAAAAAATCAACCAATTGCATTTGCCAGCAGACAAACAAGAGGTGCAGAGAAAAATTATTGCACTATAGACTTAGAGGCACTTGCAGTGGTTTTTGCATTACAAAAGTTTCGAGATTTGGTATATGGTTACGAAATCCACTTATTCACCGACCATAAACCACTGGTGGGTATGTTTAAAGAAAAACTCCTTTCTGGGAGGAGAGCAAGATGGAAATGTACAGTTGAAAACTACAATGTACAAATTCATTATATACAAGGTAAAATGAACATAGTAGCTGACGCATTATCTAGGAACCCGAACACAATTCAGGTCGCGGCATTAGATCTCAAAGGAAATATCCCAAACCACGATGATATCGCAAAGGCACAAAGACTTGACCCAATATGGTCTAAAGTTATAAACAAGTTAGAAAGTGGAGATGACATACAATTACCCAAACTGCATGTCCCACTCGAACAATTCACAATGGTCAATAATACATTATACAAGATTAACTCTAAACAACCAAAACGCAAAAGAAATATTAACCAGTTGGTAGTACTTAATGACATGATACCCCAAGTATTACGAACGATACACGATAGCCCACATGCAGGACATCCTGGAAAGGATAAGACATTCAAACAAGCCCATCTGTTATATTACTGGCCTTCATTACGAAAAGATATAAACAATCATATAGACAGATGCGAATCATGTGCGAAACACAAAGGATACCCAATCACACCTGCACCGATGGGTAATTACCCTGTACCACATCAACCTTGGGACGTTGTCGCTGTTGATTTACTCAAGATGCCATTATCATACAATAATAACCTATACCTATTCGTAGCAACGGATCATTTTTCCCGTTATGTCATTTTAGCTCCAATTAAAGATAAGACAGCAGAGACAGTAGCAAAGGCAATAACAGATAATGTAATACTGTATGTCGCTTTACTACTCCAAAGGTACTAATAAGTGATAATGGAGGAGAATTTAATTCTGAGATCTTACAAGAAATATGTAAACAGTACAACATCAAAAAGGTTAACGTTTTAGCCTATCACCCTGCATCGAATGGGTTGGTAGAGAGACAAAATAAAAAAGTATTAGATGTGCTACGACACATTCTCAGTGAAAATTATGCAAGCTGGGATGATTGGATTCCCAGAGTAGAAGCCTCAATTAATGGATCTATAAATAAATCCATAGGTGACACACCACATTTCATTATATATGGGACAGATAAAAAAAACTACCATATGAGCTCCTAGAAGGTGACAGTATGCCCATATACAATTACGATGATTACTCTAAACTCCGTTTACGTGAATTCCAGGACATACACAAAAGAGTCAAAAAACAATTAACGATGTCCAAGGAAGAAATGACGGAGGCATTTAACAAGAAGGCAAGAGATTCACCTATCAGCTTAGGAGACATTGTTTATGGTATCATTCATACGAGAGACAATAAATTATCCCCAAAATTTGAGGGCCCATACAGAGTAATTAACATAAAAGCAAACAAAGTTTTAATTAAGTCACTGTCAAGTGGCGAAGAGAAACAAGTTCATATTGACCATTTAAAACGAGTTTCAAGAGAATTATCCAATAATTATTCAGCATCGGATACAACCGAACAGGCGAACGTACTGTACTCCCTCCACAATATGTCTACCCCCCGATGTATATATGTCCCCCCCCCAGTGCATACATGCCCCCACTAAACTTGCTGACCTAGCACGCTTTCCCAGGGCCCCACGCCTGAACGAAGGCGTTATTGCATCAGTTCATAGGAAGCAGCCAAGACGGGCAGACTATTTTACTGTGAGGTTGTAATAAACTCCTTATCTAGCTGTTTGAACACGGAGTTTCTATCACCAAAGTATTGCAAGTTACATTTGGTAGCAGCGGTGTTTCGAACCATCAGATTCTGACCGCCTCCTCCGATTTTAAGTGACACCACAAGATACACGACGTCTCACATCTCCCAGCCACACCCCTCCTCAGTGCCTCTAGAGGTGTAATACCTGGCTGTGCTTTCCGAGTGTACAATTTCTCTCACCAGTGCTCACCTCTCAAACAACCCCACCCACACGCCTTGTTCCTGACCGCAAGTGTCACCATCGCCGACCTACGCACCTGTTGCACCTGTTCCCAGCACCTGTTCCCAGCACCTGTTCCGAACTCATCATAACTCCTGCCGCCACGGTGCCACTTATCACTGTCTGCCCACTGCCTGCCCACCACCATTCTCTGCATTTGCAACTCAAAAGCTCTACACCTGCCTTGAACCAACATCTGCCCTCACAACCCACCACCGGCCCCGCCACCGCCACATCTGGTCTGCATTACCTGAGCCTCCTAAGACCGCCCCTCCCTGCCGGTGACTCATTGCAGCGTCTCTTCTCCTCTCTACCCAGCTGTCTCTCCACTGCTGCCCCGCCCCGCCCAGCCCAGCCCCGCCCAGCCCCGCCCCGCCCCGAACCCGCCCCGCCCCAGCTCAGCTACGCCCAGCCACCCCTGCACGTCATACATCTCGACAATCCCGTCTCTACTGTGTAACTATAGTATCCCTTACCTTTCTATAGAGATTATCCTCGATTTTCTCTACAGATTGGATATTGTAAATATTCCATCTCATTTCCATTACCCCGTTTTCATCTTCACCTACGTTATTTATAATCCATCTCATCCTTCGCCTTTTATTTAAACCATCCATCCCCGCACCTTCATTCATTTTCACACCTACTCGTGTATTCCATTCTCTCATTGTTATATTATACATTTCCACCTACGTATCCATCTTCATCCTTTCATCTTCCATTGCCGCATTAAATGCCATACTTTCCACGTCAACCGCTTAACACCAGCCCTCTCGACCCGGAAACATCACCTGATCATACACCGTCTGCCGACTCAAACACAATCACTCATTTATGTAGTGGCAATGAGTACCACCGCCCTGTACCTGAGACTCCCATTTCACTTCCCACAGAATCCCTTACTACCCATCCCTTACTACCCATCATAATTCCAGATACCTCCTCCTCTCCTCCTGCCTCTACACTCCCTTCTTCTTTCTCTACTCCTTCCCCTGTCGTTCCCTCTCCTGCCTCCCTTCATACCCCGTCTTGCTCACCCTTAACTGCCACTACTTTCTCTCCCACACCTCTCCTACCGCCACTTCTGCACTTCCAGCCATGGCCAACCCTCCACAGTCCATCTATCTCGACGATGCCAATCGTCCCAAATTTACCAGCCAGGACCCAACTTGGTCTGTCTATGATTTCCTCAGAGAAGTTGAAACAGAAATCCACAATAGACAGATCACCGATGACTCGCTCAAAGTAGCCTATCTCATGGATTGCTTGCACCACGGCAAATCGGACATCGGATCTGCGATCCGTGCAGGACATTTCGATAACATTCATACCTTTGCTGATTTTCGTACGGAACTCATCAGCCTTTGTTGCCAGCATTCAAATACCGCGTCTCTCATGGGATTCATTAATCTCCTAAAACAACTAGATGAGGACTTGCGAGTCCCAGCGCAACATGCCAAGCTCCGCGAAGCTGCCGCCGCCATGAAAGCAACTAGTAGCGAGATGCACCAATTACTGGTAGGCACGAAATGGTTAGAAGACAATAATGGCGTTCCAATGCTTTCACTCACCAACTTTGCTGACTTAATTGGTTACCTCAGATTCCTTCACTGGCTTACTCCTAAACCGTGAGAGCTAGCCTTGGAAATCGGTTTCAATCCAGGAGATAAAATTATTCAGGTCACTAAAGCCATTCATGAAAGAACAGGTTCGAACTACACGCGTCAGGGCACCACCCAACCCTTGGCCTCCTCAGTCTGTCACACCTCCACTACCCCAGACCAATCTCGCTCTCGTCCCACAACATGCGGCAGACCTGCCACACATCGTTCTCCTACCGCAGGTCGTGATCAATCTAGCGCCCGACAGAACAGACAATCTTCGATTCTTTGCTGGCACTGTGGTCATCCTGGACATCGAGCATCCAGTTGCGACCGTACATACAGACGTCCTCACTCCCAAACCAAACAGCGTATGCCTTCCCGCTCACGTTGTCCACGCTGCAAATACCACAAATCAAGCACGACTCACACCACTGAGGAATGTCGTTACCTCAACCGCCAACAGTCGGGGGAAGCGCCGCACCCGTATCGGACCAATATCACGTAGAACCAGACACCCAACTCCCCATCCGCCATGTAGGTCCCATAACATCCTCGGGTTTAGTCATTCTCGGATGCACTCATGACATACCAACGTCATTCTTCTTGGACACAGGATCTATAGTAAATCTCATCTCCGACAATTCCTTACAAATTATTCATCGACATCACAACCACGTCAGTTTCCTAGAACCACCAGACATTCGTCTATGTGGTGTCGAAGGCTCAGAGTTTAAGGTTAAGGGAAGAGTCACCCTTGAAATCAAACTCCACAGAGATTTGCCCCCTATCCCCATTGAATTTCATGTCACTAATGACTTGCAGTATCCCGCAGATGCCCTTATTGGTTTCTCCACCATGGCACAACACTCCATTGCATTATTACCTGCTTGTGATAGTATAGACATTTCTGGATTCCCGGTTTACACTATGGAATGTCCCCGTCCTGTTCTTACGATCAAATCAGTCCTTCAATTACCTCTCTCCCTATCACTACCAAAACGTCCAACCCAGCCCAAACCACCACTATCATCATCTGCGAATACAGAGATCATTCCTTTACTGACTGCGAGCAAGGACATAAATTCCTCAATGTCTACTTATACATCATCTCAGCCTTCGGACATGGCTCTTACCTCCTTTCCCGACAACACTATCGCTGACTCAGACATGTCTCAGTTACCTACCTCACACAGTCTGAATGATCTTCTCCAACACGCAGAGACGAAACGTGCAGTAACGAATACGTGCACAATTTTGTTACCACATGAGTTCACCAAAGTCTCTGTTTGTGTTGCCGGTGCGAAAGAAGGAGTGGATGTACTAACACTACCTGAGACGTGTTGTGTGAATGGCTTGACTTGTGAGTCAGCATGGTGTACAGTCTTAGAGGTCAGTTTATGCTCCCTATACTTGCTCAATGTCACAAATGCTCCACTAAAACTTAAAAGTGGTGTAAAGATTGGAGACTTCCTAGTATACCCAGCGGCCGTAAAGGTGTGCCAGGATTCCTCAATTCCTACTATTCAGACTGATGATAGTACGCCAATCGGTGTATGTACTATTAACTCTATGGGATCTGCGCCGACATATTCACCCAATATGCTCTCACATCTCACTTGCACAGATTTCCCAGAAAATATGCCTCAACTCCACGACCTTCTGACCTCGTACAGAAACGTGGTTGCCTTACCCGGTGAACCGATGGGTAGAACAGACCTTGTCAAACATACGATTGAACTACTACTAGGAACTCAGCCGATTTACATACCAGCGTATCGATTTCCTCACAGCCAGAGAAAGCAGACAGATCAAATGGTACAGAACATGTTAGACCAGGACATTATTGAACCCTCCGTCAGTCCATGGAATAGCCCACTTTTCTTAGTACCAAAGAAGGACGGCAACTTTAGACCAGTAGTCGACTATCTTAAGGTCAATTCTGTCACGGTTCCAGACCGTTTCCCATTACCCGTCCTCACTGATTTGCTAGAATCCCTTGGTGAAAATAACGTAGTCTTTTCATCTTTAGACCTCCTCAGCGGGTACTGGCAGGTCGAAATGGAAGAGTCCTCTCGCCCAGTTACAGCCTTTAGCACCCCTTCCGGACATTTTCAGTTTAAGAGACTCCCTTTTGGTCTGAGAAATGCTCCTTCCGTGTTCATGCGACTTATCCATTCGGTCTTCAGCGGTATGATGGGACACTCTCTTTTTGCATACCTAGATGATATCATTGTTGTGAGTAAATCCATCCCTGATCATTTTACCAAACTCCAGCAAGTCTTTGAACGCCTCCAGCTCGCAGGCCTGAAAATCAATCTCAGTAAATGTGACTTCCTGCAAAAGAAAATCAAATTCCTAGGCCATGTCTTAGATGCACAAGGCATTCATACTAATCAGGATAAAACTAAGGTGATTATTAACTTCCCAGAACCTACCACTACCGAAGCTGTACGAAGTTTCCTGGGCCTCAGTGGCTATTATCGTCGATTCATACAGGATTATGCAAAGATCGCCGCTCCTCTGATCCACTTACTCAAGCAGAATGTGCCCTTTGTTTGGACTAACGACCAGTCACAGGCCTTTCAAAAGCTAAAGACAGCTCTTGTAAATGCCCCTGTTCTAGCGTTCCCTGATTATACCACACCCTTCCTTCTCTGCACAGACGCCTCAGGCACTGGACTTGGTGCCGTTTTGATGCAACTCGATGAAGCATCAAGGAAGCACGTAATAGCGTATGCTAGTCGCACCCTTACAACCGCTGAAAGTAAGTACAGTGTCACAGATCTCGAAGCGCTAGCGGTAGTCTGGTCCTTGAAACATTTCAGAGATATAGTCTATGGTTATCCAGTGCATATCCAAACAGACCTCCTTCCACTATGTGATTTGTTCAAGAACCGCAACCTAACCGGTAGGTTAGCTAGATGGTCTGTCATCATCCAGGACTTTAATCCCACTTTTCAATATGTACCAGGCAAGTTGAATGTAGTCGCAGACGCACTCTCACGTCACGTAGCAGCAGCTATAACATCACTGCAGCCCGAAGTAACTGAAAGCACTAAACTAACGTCAGAAGTTGTTCGAAACTTTCAGCGCCAAGACCCCGTGTGGTCCAAAGTCATTTATTTCTTAGACTCTGGCTATGTCTCGACCTTACCTACTCTGCCAGTATCACTAGATGAGTTCATGCTAGATGATCTCTTGTACAGGAAAACACTGCTAACAGGCAAAGATATGTCCAATCGCGAAGTACGCCAACTTGTTGTCCCCACTGCCCTGATACCAAAGGTTCTTCATATTGTTCATAATACTCCTCAAGCTTCCCATCCAGGTAAAGACCAATGCTTGCGCCAAGCACGTCTCAAATACTATTGGCCAACCATGCGCCGCGATATCAATGCCCATTGTGACTCTTGCCTCTCCTGCCACCGCCACAAAGGATCAACCGGCTTACCAGCACCTCTCTTACAATACCCAATCCCGTCACGACCATGGGAAACTGTCTCAATCGATCTCTTAAAACTCCCTCTCACAGAATCTGGCGCTGAGTACTTGTTCGTAGCAGTCGACCACTTCTCCCGCTACTGTGTCCTCGTACCCCTCTCCAACAAGACCGCGAAGAGCGTTGCACGTGCCTTTGTAGATTACGTAATTTGCCCTTTCAGTACCCCTCATACCATTCTTACTGACAACGGTACGGAGTTCAACAATAGCCTTCTAGATGAGATCCGTCGCCGCTTTCATATCAGTAAGTGCAATGTCATGCCTAACCATCCAGTTTCCAACGGCCTCGTAGAACGCAATACCGAAAAATCTTAGAGTGCCTTAGACATCTAGGCTCCCATAGTTCGTCCTGGGATGACTGGATTCCCCAAGTGGCATCCTCAATCAATAGCTCCATCAATGCATCCATTGCTGAATCTCCCTTCTTCGTCCTCTTTGGGTTTGGAAAGGACCTCCCACACTCTCTCTTATCCTCAAAGCCAGAACCCATCTACAACATGGATGATTATGTTAAACTCAAAGTAGCCAACTTCCAGACAATCCACCAGTATGTCCAAACCACTTTGGCTTCCTCTCAGGAGGACATGCTGCAGCGCCAACATAAATCAGCCTCTCCTATTACCATCAATGTAGGCAATCTTGTCTTTGCTCATTCCCATACGCGTTCCTCTAAGTTGAATGACAAATTTACAGGGCCCCACCGCGTCCACACTCAACAAGGCAACAAATTTCACCTCCAGGACCTGTCCACTAAGGACACCAGATGGGTCCACGTCGATGACTTAAAGCGAGCACCCCGTGGCCTCGTGTTGGAAGAGTCACTTACACAACCTCCTGCCCCCTCTTCCCCTCCACACATCCCTCAGTCTACCTTGTCTCCACCTATCCCTCAGTCTCCTTCCTCACCACCTCCACCTGCTCATTCATCAACCAATCAATATCAGTCCAAACTGCGCTCTACCCATCAACCTCTTCACGACCTCCCCCATTAACTCTACCCTGATTTTCTAGGTACGATGTTAGCGATCTCCCTGCTGGCAGTGCTGACCCTCCTGGGGTCTGGGTCAGGTCAGGACGATGGTGGAGTACGTCCCGGGGACTTGGTCGGCTCGGGAGGCGAGGTAATGCTTATCGAAGAAATAGCCTCCTTGCGCTATGATCTTGCGCCCCTGGCCGACGTAGCCATTGCCCTACCTGCCTACGCGCACCAGCTCCACGGAATCAAGACCCATCTCACGGCCATCATGGGGACACACAACCCGAATGAGTATCTCTATAACCTTTTCCTACCACTCTCCTGGCAATTGCAATACATAAGTAACAGATTCACTGAGCTCAATGACACATTTTCCATTCAGACACCCGTTGGTCGTTCTCGTGTGAAACGAGGTCTCTTCGACTTCGGCGGTGAGATTCTGAGTGGCTTGTTTGGCGTTGCTACAGCCCGTGACATTTCTGGCTTCAAATCTGATCTCACTCATTTAGCTTCAGCTCTAGAATCCCAATGCCGAGTCATTAAAATCCAACACACTATGTTACAGAAGCTCACAACCCACCTCAATGAGCTCACGTCCACTCTAAACAATTTCACCGATATCTTACAACGCCACCTTTCAGATCTCAACGTTATCTCTCAGTTCTTCTACCTCAAACTCAACATGGATAATCTCCAACTGGCCATTGACTCTCTCCTGTCTCAAGTTTCTACCTTGGTTCGTATCCTGGTCGATGCTATCAGTGGACATGTCATTGCCGACTTAGTACCTGTCTCAGCTCTCCATTCTGTCCTGGAGTGGGCTCACTCCACCTTCGGTCTCTCCCCAGTCCTCCCCTACTCCTCCCTTGAATATTATTATCCTGTTCTCGAAGCCACTCTTCTCACCACATACGTCGTCGTCCATATTCCTCTCCGTTCTGCCATAACCTTTAACCTTTTCCACATCATTCCCTTCCCTTTACTCCTCAACAACTCCTTGTTACAAGTATCTGTTCCTTCAGAATATTTCCTTCTCTCCCATGACCATCTTTCAGTTGCCTTCCTTTCTTCCACAGACCTCCAGAAATGTTCCTCCCTTACTCCGACCTCTCGTCTCTGTGCTGCCCACCTTTTCACTATCTTCCCTAGCAGTGCTACACCCTGTGAGTCTGCTTTAGTTCGCAACCATTCCATCTACTCGGCCTGTCCTGACCTCCCGGTCCACCATGCTCACCTCAACCATGTCCAGTACTTCTTCTTTGCTGTTCCCATCTCTGTCACAATCACGTGTCCTGGTTCTTCGGTTCGATCCGTCCCCGCTAGTGGTCTCTACAAAGCACCTGACTATTGTACCGTCAAATCAGAGTCCGTCATCACTGACGCCACTCGCTATCACCAAGCTGTCCGCAAACACTCCTATGACATCTTTCAACCAATCGACATGCCTTCAACCCTACCATCTGCCAACATTACCATCACCTCCCCTAACTTGCGCATGCTAACCTTCCTCAATGACAGTGATTTCATTATGGATCAATTTTCTCTGGCCTTCAGCCGTTCATGGGTTCATCCAACAGTTGTGTTTCCCCCTGTGGTTATCACTTTCATAGGTTTTCTACTCATCCTATGTGCAGTGCATTGTTGTGTCAGAAAAATGGAACATCGACTCCAGGAAATCAGAGTCGCTACAGGCATAGTACGCCCTACACATGACGTAGAAACTCCCCGTACTTAGTGCCCTCACATTCAGTGACTACCATTGCCATCTGACAATTAACCAAACTGTGAACAGAACTCTGCCTACTAGAAAATGATGGTATTTCTTTAATGCATTACTGAGTCACAGTGTATCCTACAGAAAATACAAAAAAAAAAAAAATGAAGGAAGAACAACACTAGAACTCTCATATCTACTCCTTGTTTATCATGTATCAAACTATTATTGTGTAATTCCCATTATGTTTATGTATACCTTCGACCCTTACTGGACTCGTACCTATTAATCCTTGTATATCTTATATGTATATATCCTTCTAATTCCCTCCCCTCACCATGGCCATGTCTCCCCTACTGCCCCTGTATCATACTTATCCCTTGTACAAACCTCCCCCCCTTCCCTTAATACTATAATCAAACACCATTTAACTCCTGGTGTCAGGAGACACCCTCTCAGCTACCCGGGGGAGTAGTGTACCCTCTCCACAATATGTCTACCCCCCGATGTATATATGTCCTCCCCCAATGCATACATGCCCCCACTAAACTTGCTGACCTAGCACGCTTTCCCAGGGCCCCACGCCTGAACGAAGGCGTTATTGCATCAGTTCATAGCAGGCAGCCAAGACGGGCAGACTATTTTACTGTGAGCTCGTAATAAACTCCTTACCTAGCTGTTTGTACACGGAGTTTCTATCACCAAAGTATTGCAAGTTATATTACCTCAAGAAACCAAGCAAGAAAACAACAATGATTACAAAATGAAATTAAGGTCATATACCAAACAATTGAACATAGGTGCAACTGTTCCAATAAAATCTACAGTATATCATTTACGAGAATTAAATATCGATTTAAACTCCTCCTATAAATGAAATAACAATTAACCGTAACGCACATCATCACTATCATCGACCACAGCATGACCATATTAGGAAATTAATAGATTTTTTTTCGGTAGGTTACGATGAAGGAACTTATGCTATGGATTCTCCTCTACATAGCAAGAGGATATGCACACTTAGACCCTCAACACATAGTACGACAAGGATGCCTCATAGCTCCAATGGCCACGACTACAATCGTTAAGGACGTCATGAGTACTGAAATAAGTCTAAACTACTTGTATGAATTACCTACTTATCTAGACAATCTTGCGAAGCCTATGCGAACCCTGGACTTCATGATAGGAAGCTATGTTTCACAAGCACATAACACAAAGGAAGTGAATGAAATAGTGAAGTTAGCGAAATGGAAACTAGAACAGGCAAAGTCAACTATGCTCATCATGATCCAAGATCTCCCATCTTATGGAACGGAGGAACTGATCGACAGGAACAACATAACACGTACTCACCAAAAGCGCGGTTTGTTCGACCTGGGTGGCGCAGTTCTTGGGAACATCTTTGGATTGGCTACAGAGGATGACCTTAAAGAAATAAACAACAAATTTAATAAAATTGCTCAGGTACTAACATACCAAGATAAATTCATCACAGGACAGAACTCAGCAATGAAGACAATTGTGAAAAATCTGAAAAAGGCAGAAAACATAGCTCTCGAGAGTGTAGATAAAATAAATGAAATGGAAGGAAACATTACACTTTTCCAACACTTCTCCATCATCACAGAACATATTGACACGATTCTACTACATTTAGACAACACTAGAGATCGTTACAGGGCACTTATACAAGGAATTTCGAATGCTGGTGATGGCAAGATCACAATTAACTTACTCCCAGTTCATGAGCTACGTCAGATAATTAGTCAAGGCATACATAAACATAAATTGAAGCCTTTGTTCCGCAGTAGGGAATTCATGCAATATTATCCATATTTAGAAGCAACACTAACATCAACATCAGTAGTAGTTCATGTACCATTCATAACTGAAGACCTGTTCACAGTATACCAAATACATCCCTTCCCCTATAAAAATAACAACACTTTGGTCATCATCAACATCAACACAGACACCGAACTCATCATGGTCTCCAAGAGACGGAACACTGTCACTTTCGCAAGTGAATCAACGATTGAACGAAAGTGCCGCACATCCTTACATGCTGTTCATCTTTGTCCTGCGTACATTTCACGTTTCAGCCTACTGATACAGTCCCTTGTGAAATTGGCTATCATCAGAAATGACAATATTCATAATCATTGCAACTTCACTTTTGCTCCAGATAAACTTGTACACCATCAACGCATTGGACACTCACAGTTTTTTTATTTCACTCATAACAGTGATAGGAAAGATGATATAAAAATTTTGTGTTAAGAATTGACTCGAAAACTTTTGAGACACAGGCTGTTAAAGCAGTTGGACGATAGTTAGAGGGTTGGGAATGGTCACCCTTCTTTGGGACTGGCTGAATGAGAGCAAACTTCAAGCAAGAATGAAAAGCAGTTGATAGATAAAAGTGAAAGAGTTTACCTAGGCAGGGTGTGTGTGTGTGTGTGTGTGTGTGTGTGTGTGTGTGTGTGTGTGTGTGTGTGTGTGTGTGTGTGTGTGTGTGTGTGTCAGTATGAAGTGTATAATGTGTGTTAGAGTGAAGTGTGGCAGTGTGAAGTTTCCTATCTATCTATCTATCCATCCATCCACTTGTCTATCTATCTATCTATCTCTCTATATGTCCATATATCTATCCACCCATCCCTCCATCCCTACAGCGTTCTAATTATTTATCCATCTATCTATCAGTCTATCATCCATCCATCCATCCATCTATCCATCCATCCAGCCAACTATCTATCTATCTATCTATCTAATCTAACAGGGGAAATATTGCTTAGCTTTTAACGCAGGTAAGTGATGGCTGACTAGGTTACTGACTGGCTTACTGACTGGCTGGCTGACTGCCTTCCCCCTGACTTTCTTCATGGCTTGCTGTGGAATTCCTTCAGTTCCTTACGTCTATCTGTCGACAAGAATCATCATTATTATCATCATCATCATCATAGTCATCACCATCATCATCATCATCATCATCATCATCATCATCATCAATATCATCATCGTCTTCATTACTACTACTATTATTATTATTATTATTATCATTATTATTATTATTATTATTATTATTATTATTATTATTATTAACATTATTATTAATATTATAATTTTATTATTATTATTATTATTATTATTATTATTATGATAATGATGATGATGATGATGATGGTAGTGAAGCATTTGTCAGGGTAAATGGGCATCTGAGTGAATGGTTCACGATCCGTGTGGGAGTGCGACAAGGTTCTGTGATGTCCTCATGGTTGTTCAGTATATATATATATATATATATATATATATATATATATATATATATATATATATATATATATATGGATGAGGTGATGAGAGAAGTAAAAACACGAGTAATGGAGAGAGGGATGGCGTTGGTAATGAATGATGATGGATGGAATATCTCCAATTTGTTGTATGCTGATGATGCAGTACTGCTTGCAAGTACCTGACAAGAACTTGGTAGGGTAGTGCAGAGCTTTGCTGATGTCTGTGAGAGTCGTGCCTGGAGAATAAATGTAGAAAAGAGTAAAGTGATGGTTAATGAGAGAGAAGGTGACTCCCAGTGTGATGTTACAGTGAATGAACATAGACTGGAACTGGTGAGAGAGTAGAGAGTTCAAATACCTGGGTACAGTGATGGAAAAGAGAGGAAACTGTGCAAAAGAAGTGGAAAGAAGAGTAACACAAGGAAGGAAAGTAGCTGGTGCTATGAAGGCCTTGATAAGAAACAGAGACTTGAGTGTTGCAGGTGCACGAGGCTTACATGAAGGACTGTTAGTGCCAACTTTAACATATCGATGTGAGACTATGGGGTGGCATGAAAATGAAAAGTCGAGAGTAAGAGACCAGAGATGCGACTGGTGAAGAATGTATGTGGAGTACAAAGGGTGGATAGGATACGAAATAATGTGACTCGTGAAAGATTTGGAGTGAGGAAGTTGGTGACACCAGAATCGAAGAGAGTGTACTGAGATGGTATGGTCATGTAGAGAGAAAGGACAACAATAGAGTGGTGAAAAGGTATATTTGAGCGAATTTGAAGGAGGGAGGAGGCAAGGTAGGCCAAAGAGAAGGTGGAGAGATATGGTGGATGAGTGTGTGAGAAAGAGATGTATGGAAGTCGGTGAGGCTAAGGGACGGACAAGAGATCGAGCTTGCTGGATGAATTTTGTGCGGAGCACATACCCAGGGATTTGGCAGCCCTTTTTAACGTGACAGCGTCCGGATTGACTTTATCAGATGGGTATATGAGAGGCTACAGAAATCGGTGAAAGTTTTTTTTTGTTTCCTTATCTGATGGAGCCAGGATTCCGAGGGCTTGAATGATGAGTGAATGGAAGCGTGGCTCATTGAACTGGGCATACCTAGGCTTTCTGGACGTTGTTACTCCTCACCCTTCCCTAGGGTGGGAAAGGAGGTCCGGATGATGATGATGATGATGATGTTGATGATGATGATGATGATGATGATGATGATGATGATGATGATGGAGCAAGCTGTGTGGCTAGAGTGAGGAGTGGTTGGAAGAAGTTCAGGGAGCTGTTGTCTCTCCTGACATTGAGAGGGCTCTCCCTCCGTGCTAAGGGATCTTTGTATGCAGCATGTGTTAGGAGTGTAATGCTGTATGGTAGTGAGACCTGGGCAGTAAAGGAAGAGGATATTCGCAGGCTCAAATGTACAGAAATGACAATGGTTAGGTGGATGTGCAGTGCGTCCATGAGTGCAAGGCCTGGGGGGGCTGGGTTTACGATGGAAGAGTCGAGAGGTAGGAAGTGACTGGAATGTACTGGTGTTGTGATGAGAAGGGATAGATTGAACTGGTTTGGGAGGTAGGATGTGACTGGAATGTGTTGGTGTTGTGATGAGGAGGGGTAGATTGAGATAGTTTGGGAGGAAGAATGGGATTGGAGTGAATTGGTGCTGTGATGAGAAGGGGTACATTGATATGATTTGGGAGGAAGGATGGGACTGGAGTGTATTGGTGTTGTGATGAGGAGGGGTAGATTGAGATGGTTTGGGAGGAAGGATGGGACTGGAGTGAATTGGTGTTGTGATGAGGAGGGATAGATTGAGATGGTTTGGGAGGAAGGATGGGACTGGAGTGTATTGGTGCTGTGATAAGGAGGGGTAGATTGAGGTGGTTTGGGGGGAAGGATGGGACTGGAGTGTATTGGTGTTGTGATGAGGAGGGGTAGACTGAGATGGTTTGGGAGGAAGGATGGGACTGGAGTGTATTGGTGTTGTGATGAGGAGGGGTAGATTGATATGGTTTGGGAGGAAGGATGGGACTGGTGTGTATTGGTGCTGTGATGACGAGGGGTAGATTGAGATGGTTTGGGAGGAAGGATGGGACTGGAGTGTATTGGTGCTGTGATGAGGAGGGGTAGACTGAGATGGTTTGGGAGGAAGGATGGGACTGGAGTGTATTGGTGCTGTGATGAGGAGGGGCAGACTGAGATGGTTTGGGCATGTGGAGAGGACGGGGGATGACAATTGGGTGCAGAAAGTGAAAAGTGTTAATGTCGGGGGTTGGGTTGCGATAGACAGACCGAAAAAGACCTGAGACGAGATCATAAGGGATTGAACAGGGAGGCTGCCAGAGAACGAGCAGCATGGAGAACCGCCATTAGGTGACTAAGGCCGACGCATGCATGTTGGGGCCTAACACGAAACGAAACGAAAAGAAAAAATGAAAAGAAATAATTATCGAATTATTACTGCCCTTTCTCCATCATCACTACTGAGATATATAACAATAGATTAAAGCTGGAATACGATGCTAGTCACGAAGAAGTGCTATGTAAGTGGAGCCGAAGCATTGCCTTATTCTGCCACTGAGCTACGTGAAATAAACTCTCATATTATGCTAGTCACGAAGCAGTGCTTTGCCAAAAACTGCTTCCATGTCATCTTGTCCTTCAGCATCTGTCTGTCTTCCATCCTGCTCACACTTTCCTCTTCTTCTCTCCACCACATCCCTCCACCTCTTCCTCGGCCTTCCTCTCCCTTTCTCACGCTGCACCTCACTCACATACACTCTCGTAGTCAATCTCTCAATCTCCATTATCTCCACATGGCCAAATGATCTCAAGGTACTTCTCCCAACACTTTCAGTCACATCCACATCAATACCACAAAGCTCCTTCACTTCCTCATTTGTTTGTCTGTCTCTCCACGTAACTCCACATCCATGTTAACACCATAACTCTCCTCTACTTCCTCGTTTGTCTGTCTGTCTCTCTATGCAACTCCAAATCCACATCAACACCACTACAACCTTCCACTTCCTCATTGTCTCTCTATCTCTGTTAACTCCCCATCCACATCAGCACCACAACGCTTCTTTACTTCTTCATTTGTCTGTCTGCCTCTCCACGTAACTCCACATCCACATCAACACAAAGCTTTTTCACTTCCTCATTTGTCTGTCTGTCTCTCCACGCAGCTCTAAATCCACATCAACAAAACAACGCTCCTTTACTTCCTCATTTGTCCGTCTGTCTCTCCACTAACTCAACATCCACATCAACAAAACAACGTTCCTTTTACGTCCTCATTTGTCTGTCTGTCTCTTCACGTAACTCCATATCCACATCAACACCATAACGCTCCTTTCCTTCCTAATTTGTCTCAGCGTTGCCGTAAAATACACTAGTTCCCGTCTCTCATACACGTTCTCTTTGGTGACAATGATAGAAAACGTAATTTTAGTACAAATTTTATGGTATACTCGTGGATTATGGGTATAGCAGGCCTACTATGAATCATGAAATAAAACATATCCTGATTGGTGTGTATTGTAGTTAAATGGTTAAAATACCAAAATAAAGCTTCAGTAAATGCTAAAATGTAACTAAACATAAATACAAGTTTATCCACACAAAGACAAATAATAAAAAGAGACTAACCATGTAGCTAATATATTCGATAGTCTATCCCTACACGATAAAAGAATGTATGTGAATGAGGTGGAGGAGGGGAGAGGAGGGGGATGTCGAGGATGAGATAGAGGGATGGAGTAGAGAGGTGCAGGAGAGAGAAAGGTGTAAGCTGGGGGGATGGAGAGTGAGAAACTATGCACGAATTGATTACGTCCGTTTATAATATCTAATCGTGAAGCCATGCTGGCCATCATACTATGCCAAACTCATTGGCTGTTCACCTACACACGATTTACGGCGAGAATTGCTTTTGTCTTTCCTGAACACGTTATGTATGACTGCAAGTGTTCAGCATTTGCCTTGTTCAGTGGTTGGCAACCTGCGGCTCAGGAGCCGCACGCGGCTCTTTTAGGACACTGTTGCGGCTCCAGGAGCTTCATAAATAATCATTCATTCTTTCAGAACGAAGACATCAAATAACACATGCAAGGCAACATTAGATTTTTTAAATTCAACTTTAAAAAGATCTATAGGCATCAATCGGTATGATTTCTAGAAATGCAAACCAAATGTCTTTCCTAAGCTGAACTTATGCAGAGAGAGAGAGATTAGCTTTGTGAATATAAGTAGATCGAACAATATCACCGTAATGTTTAGATTTAGAAGTACTATAGATTTCGGTTTATGAAACAAATTTTTGTACTGCGGCTCTGAGAGTACTACATTTTTATGGAACTTTAAGATAAATGGCTCTTCTAGCTTTAAGGGTTGCTGACCTCTGACCTTGTCAATAATTTGCCAAGTAATAAGGCAACAGAAAGTGAGAAGTGTGAACATTAGGGTTAGGGTTGCGAGAGGCAGACCTTAAAAAACTTGGGGGGAAGTCAATGGATGTGACCTCATGAATAAGGAACTGAATAGGTAAGCTACCAGAGATCGAGCAGCATGGAGAGCCGCCATTAGCTGGCCAAGGCCGATGCATGCAAGCAGGTTGGAGCCTTTATAAACGAAAAGAAACGAAAAATGAAACGATGATAGCACCGTTCAGCTGGCCTGGACATGGCACTTATACTGTAGATGTCACACAGCAATAAAAGTGATTTTGTTCCCACCAAACACTATACCAGTCTGATGTAGCCATTCAGTCAGGAGATCATTCCAACACACTTCTCACACTCTGCACCCAACAGTCATTCCCCATCCTCCCCAAATACCCAAATCATCTCAGTCTACCCCTCCCCATCACAATACCAGTACATTTCAGGGTGTTTACTGTGCACGGCCATGTAAGGCAATGCACACACGGGGCTGGAGGTGGCTGGGTTGAACACAGATGACTGGGGTGACCTAGAGGTTCACCTACCACCACAGCAGGGGGTCAGTGCTCATGTTACGACACTCCAGCCATTTTGGAAGTGTTGCCACTGAAAGGATATGATAATAAAAATAGTGTCAGTGAGGGGCAGTGTCTGTGGCAATCATCCAACGCGGGTGACGCTAAGTACCCGTGCACACGTCAGTCCTGGCAACACCCTTCACTGGTGCACTTAGGGTACCAGTGCAAGGGGCCAAAAGAACACCGGGGCAAGGTTTGTCATGAGGAGTGGCATTATTTGTTGATGTCATGAGGAGTGGCATTATTTGGTGATGTCATGAGGAGTGGCATTATTTGGTGATGTCATGAGGAGTGGCATTATTTGGTGATGTCATGGGGAGTGGCATTATTTGGTGATGTCATGAGGAGTGGCATTATTTGGTGATGTCATGAGAAGTGACATTATTTGGTGATGTCATGAGGAATGGCATTATTTGGCGATGTCATGAGGAGTGGCATTATTTGGTGATGTCATGAGGAATGGCATTATTTGGTGATGTCATGAGGAGTGGCATTATTTGGTGATGTCATGAGGAGTGGCATTATTTGGTGATGTCATGAGGAGTGGCATTATTTGGTGATGTCATGGGGAGTGGCATTATTTGGTGATGTCATGAGGAGTGGCATTATTTGGCGATGTCATGAGAAGTGACATTATTTGGTGATGTCATGAGGAATGGCATTATTTGGTGATGTCATGGGGAGTGGCATTATTTGGTGATGTCATGAGGAGTGAGATTAATTGGTGATGTCATGAGGAGTGGCATTATTTGATGTCATGAGGAATGGAATTATTTGGCTCCTCCACAGCACCAAGACAGGTCACTCAGCAAAACCAAACAGGATATGGAGCATGAGGAACCTGCAGAACTCAGTGTAAATATGAGAAGACCAAAGACACAATACATACGGTAATGAAGAGACCAACACAGCGGCAACTGAGCAAATAATTGTAAGTGGCCAACTACTTCAAGGATTAATAGATGTGATTTCAAGGTAGCGACCATCATCCACTCACTTAATGTAGTGCTGCCTACTTCTTCCTTCACCTTTACCAGTTTATTCCCATGTCTGCCCTCCTCGTTCCCTATTTCTTACCACCATCCACTCACTTGATGTAGCGCTGCCTACTTCTTCCTTCACCTTTATCACTCTTTTCCCATATCTGCCTGTCACGAGTCGGCTAGTGACATTGGCTTTTTTGGGAAACTGCGAACTCAAGTGGAATCCCAGTTTATCGTTCAGTTAACCGCTCATCAGCGGGAGTCCTTTCAAATCAATTTTTTGAGTGTCATAAGTGATCGTCCTTGTGTGAGACATTAGCGCTTCCGTTGAGCGATTTGTTTTGGGCGCTGTCACGAGTCGGCTAGTGACATTGGCTTTTGTGGGAAACCGCGAACTCAAGTGTAATCCCAGTTTATCGTTCAGTTAACCGCTCATTCGGACGGAAGCTTTGTCAAATCAATTTTTCATTGTCATACGTGATCGTCTTTGTGTGAGACATTAGCGCTTCCGCTGAGTGATTTGTTTTGGGCTCGTTTCGCTCACTCGACCGTTAGAAAAATGCCACCTAGTGCTCCGCTTTTCATTCCCACGACTTATTCAGTCCAGTGTTTGCTTTGACGGAGAGAGGTTCTGTGCTCCAGCAGTGTGAGAGGTCAACCCAAGCTCCACTAGACTACAGCTCCACGCTCCCACCCTTGATTTGGGTGATACACAGCATTCATCGACCAGCATTTCTTTTCGTTTTCCTAGTCTTATGAGTTTAATTAAGGTGTTTTTCCTAGGCGTAAGAATTTAGCTCTTGAGTGAGTGAGTGAGTGCGATCTCATTAATTTGATTTTGAAATGTAACGTTAAATTTTGTAATCAATAAATTTAACAGTTCTTTTTTTGAGCTTAATGTAATGTAAACTCTTGTTTCATTTCTCCACAATTAAGCATATTTTCCATATAGCTCCTAGCTTGCATAAACGTTTTGCTATTCATAACTGGTACTTAGGCCAGTCTTGTGTATTAAGCTTAAAATCCGTTGTGCCTCCTAGGAGTTAAGCATCAGCAAGAACCTGACACTGTTATTAGTATTAGTTATTTATTGTCAGGGGTGAAGAAACATTCTCCAGAGGCTAACAGTACTAATAATCAGCATTTTTGAGTAATTAGTCTCTGCTGTGTACTGTTGAGAAAGTTTATAAATTCTCGTTCTTAGAGAATCGTGTGAAGCAATTAAGTCAGCGTAAAGTAATCGTTGCTTGATTTAGTAAGACAATCATTGTCCCTGCTCTGCAATATTATTGAACATAATTATCAATTAAATAATAATTAGCATTTATTTTAAAAACCCAGTGACAGGCGCGTTTCACTCACTCTAGACCGTTAAAAAAATGCAGCCTAGCGCTCTCTCCTTTTTCCCACGAGTTACCCAGTCCAGTGTTTGTTGTGACGGAGAGAGGTACTGTGCTCCAGCAGTGTGAGAGGTCAACCCAGGCTCCACTAGACTACAGTTCTCCAGACTCCCACCCTTCTTTGGGTGATATACCACATTCATTGACCAGTATTTCTTTTCGTTTTCCTAGACTTAAGAGTTTAGTTAAGGTGTTTTTCCTAGGCGTAAGAATTTAGCTCTTGAGTGAGTGCGATCTCATTAACTTGATTTTGAAATGTAACGTTAAATTTATTTTGTAATCAATAAATTTAACAGTTCTTTTTCTTGAGCTTAATGTAATGTAAAGTCGTGTTTCATTCTCCATAATTAAGCTTATTTCTCTTATAGCTCCTAGCTTGCATAAACGTTTGCCATTCATAACTGGTACTTAGGCCAGTTTTGTGTATTAAGCTTAAAATCCGTTGTGCCTCCTAGGAGTTAAGCATCAGCAAGAACCTGATACTATTATTAGTATTAGTTATTTATTATCAGGGGTGAAGTAACTTTCTCCAGGGGCTAACAGTACTAATAAACAGCAATTGAGTAATTAGTCTCTGCTGTGTACTGTTGAGAAAGTTTATAAATTCTCGTTCTTAGAGAATCGTCCGAAGCAAGCCAGCGTAAAGTAATCGTTGTTTGATTTAGTAAGACAATCATTGTCCCTGCTCTTCAATATTATTGAACATTATTATCATTTAAACATAATATTAGCTTTTATTTTAAAAACCCCGTGACACTGCCCTCCTCGTTTCCTATTTCTCACCATCATCCAGTCACTTGATGTAGTGCTGCCTACTTCTTCCTTCACCTTTATCATTCTCTTTTTGTGCCTGTCCTCTCTTCCTATTTCTCCCATCTTTTCAGTCACTTTTTATTACTCTTCTTTCCTTTTCAGGTGGCTTTACATTGAGTGACAAGCCTAATGGTTTCCTGTAAGCCAGGAAACCATTTACAACGCTGGGTGGTAACCATATAACCAATCCATACGTGTTCCCTTCGTGTCAACAAGTGGGTTGGCGGAGGGTTAGTGCCCCTCCCCGTAAAACAACTAACTCAAAGACAAACCCCCACCCCTTAGGGGATTATGGCGTCTGACGATAGATACATAGATAGATAGATACTGGATTATGACGTCTGGCGATAGGTACTGTATTATGGTGTCTGGCGACAGATAGATAGATAGATAGATACGGGATTATGGCGTCTGGCGATAGATAGATAGATGGGGAATTATTGCGTCTGGCGATGGATGGATAGATGGATAGATAGATAGATGGATGGATAGATAGATTGATATGAGACTGTGGCTTCTGACGATAGATAGATAGATACTGGATAATGGTGTCTGGCGATAGATAGATAGAGCGATACTGCCAGCTGGGTACTTGTAAACACTGATCCACGACGTATTCTTCCTTGTTTCAAATTAGTGTTTTATGCACAAACCATACATTGTCAACGACTTAACAACGGCAGATATAAATAACTATCTATCTATCCACCTATTGCCAGGCGCCTCAATCCCACAAGGGGTGGCCACAAACAAATCGCTTCCATATGGCCCTGTCCCCAGCCATTTCACTGCCCTGCTCCCAGCTCACACCCCCCTCTCTCATATGACTCTCCACTCCATCCCTCCATCTCATCCTTGGCCTTCCCCTCCCTCTCCCCCCCTCCACCTCACTCACATACACTCTCCTCGTCAGTCTCTCACTCTCCATCCTCTCCACATGACCAAACCACCTCAGTGTGTTTCTCCTAACGCTTCCTATCACATCCACATCCACATCCACACCACAACGCTCCATCACTTCCTCATTTTGTCAGTCTGTCTCTCCATGTAACTCCACATATTCCTTTCATTTTTCTTTTTTTTTTTAATGCAAGGAAGAAGGAACCAAAGGCCAGCAGCCCGCAAACCGTTCTTACCAAGAAAAAAACAATACAAAGGACAGCCAAATTCAAAATCCGTTCATTTCGTGATGCCAGGTCACACTGCTTTAGAAAGACTGGAAATCATAGGAAGTAGGAAATTATGACAGAGGGAGACAGTTCCAGAGTTGACCTGTTGCATTAATGAAGGACTACTCAAAGGATCTTAGTGAGTCATAGCACTTTCCCCTCCCTCTATAAACAACGATAATTACTACGAGGAAATTATAGTATGTAAAGACAGCGAGGAAAACTATTTAGTATGTGTTTGTTTATGTATATGCATTTCTGATGGATTGATGTCAAGTTGAAGCATAAGAAGATGGAGGATCAGAGGTTTTTCACATCCCTCGGCCCCATCTGTTCTATTATATCTATCTATAACCCGACGCCCTAATCCCGCAAAGGGTGGCAGCAGACAAAACGCCTCCAAGTCGCTCTGTCACCCACAATTTGACTGACCTTCCCCCAGCTCACTCCCCTCCCTCATATACCTCTCAACTTCATCCCTCCACCTCATCCTAGGTCTCCCCTTTCCTCTCCGTCCCTCCACAGGCAGTATCAGAGAACTGATGAACAATATCCTCGCTTACCTTTGTTCATCTCGGCAAGATGGGCAAGCTGTTTAAACACTATCAACACTGAGAATAGACACACAGCTCGAGCGTCCTCACCGTCTCATGGTTAGAGGGTGACTGACGGAATTCGAAGCTTCTATGGTTCACCGAGCTCCAGTTCGAGATAAAATACTTGTTTTTATTATGCTAATTAATATTTATCTTTAATATTATTCCTATCTATATATCTATCTATAGCCAGACGCCGTCATCGCATAAGGAGTGGCCAAAAACAAAGAGTCTCCATGTCGCCCTGTCCCCTGCCATGTCACTGCCCTCCCCCCAACTTACACCTCCCTCTCATATACATCTCTCCTCCTTCCCTCCATCTCTTCCTCGGTCTTCTCCTCCCCCTCCCCCCGCTCCACCTCATTCACATATATTCTCCTAGTTAGTTTCTCACCCTCCATACTCTGAATTTTGACCCCCTATCTCATATACCTCTCTCCTCCATCCCTCCATCTCTTCCTCTGTCTTCCCCTCCTTCTCCCCTCCTCACCTCACTCATATATACTCTCCTAGTTAGTCTCTCACCCTCTATACTCCCAACTTTCACCCCGTGTCTCATATACTTTTCAACTTCATTTTTCCATCTCCTCCTCGGTCTCCTCCCTCTCCCCCCCTCCACCTCCCTCACATACACTCTCCTAGTTAGTCTCTCACCCCCCATTCTCCCAACGCTAATTTAGTCGTCTGGGCTGATGATATTCACCTGAAATACGACACTTTTATTAATCCTTTTTACTGGCATGCATCCCAACCCCGACCATGGTCGTGGTGGTGGTGGTGGTGGTGGTGGTGGTACTAGCAGTGGTGATGGTGGTGTTGTGGTGGTGGTGGTGTTGTGGTGGTGGTGGTGTGGTGGTGATGGTGGTATTGGTGTGGTGGTGTGGTGGTGGTGGTGGTGGTGGTGGTAGTAGTAGTAGAGGTGGTGTGGTGGTGGTGATGGTGGTGGTGGTGGTAGTAGTAGTAGTAGTAGTAGTAGTGGTGGTGTGGTGGTGGTGGTGGTGGTGGTAGTAGTAGTAGTAGCAATGGTGGTGGTAGTAGTAGTAGTAGCAATGGTGGTGGTAGTAGTAGTAGTAGCAATGGTGGTGGTAGCAGTGGTAGTAGCAGTAGTAGAAGCAGTTGTAGCAGTAGTGGTAAAAACAGGAAATGTCAGCCTGCTATCCAGCCTGCTGTCTAGCGTGTTGTCTAGCCGACTTGCCTGCCTGCCTATCTGCTTGTCTACGTACCAGCCTCCCCGCAAGTCAGGAAACCGTTTACAACGCTAGGTGGTAACTATATAACCAACACACGTGTGTGACATAATTATTATGGCAATAGATAGAGAGATAGATAGAGATGTGAGTGAGGGGGAAGGGAAGACTAAGGATAATGAGGAGGGATGGGGTAGAAGAGTGACATGTAGTGGGTTTGTGTCCACCCTTTCTGGGCTTAAGGCATGTGATTATAGATGGATGGGTTCTGCATCCTTTATTTCTGACACTCTGGGTTGTCCTTCAGACACCACCCTCACAGCAAGATCACTATACATGCTACCTGCCCATTACCATACATGCTACCTGCCCATCATCATATACATGCTACCTGCCCATCACCATACATGCTACCTGCCCATCATCATATACATGCTACCTGCCCATCACCATGCATGCTACCTGCCCATACATGCTGCCTGCCCATCACAATACATACTACCTCCCATATATGCTACCTGCCCACACAGCCAGTGTTAGCATTCACCACCCAATTCCAAAGAAAGGAAGTTCATCTGACCCCTCTGATTACAGACCAATTGTTGTCACATCCTCTCTTGGTAAAAGTATTTGAAACTAATTAACAAGCACATAGTTAAACATCTTGATTCCAACAACTTAATATACACAACTTAAAGATGTGTTTTTTTTTTTTCACTTACACTGGGTATGGATTTCTGTGGGGTATATGTAGTTTGTTTATATATTACGGTACTACTACTTATTATGATAGGGCTACTGCTGCTGTTGCTATTACTGCTACTACAACTAATACTACTGCTACTACAGCTACTACTACTGCTGCTACTACTGCTACTGTGTTAGGACTCCATATTATAATTACAAATCATAATAGATAGATAGATAAATAGATAGATAGAGAGACAGATAGAAGCAGGGAGTCAGATGATGAGAAGGTATTGTGTCTGCGAGAATCGAGCAATGCTAAACATGCTTACACACTCTTAATTCAAGGAATGCTTTATAGGCACACGACAGCGCCTAGTGACCATACACACACATACATACATACTCACACACAGGCTTCTAGAACTTTCCACTCACAAGGAACACACGTGACACACCCCTGCTACACCAGAATTTAGGAAAGAGAGCTCAGAAGGAGGTTAGCCACAGAACAGGCAGGAGGAGAAGGAGACAAGCTATACAAGAGGCAGGAGTGGGAAGAAGGGCTTGGCAGATAGAGAGAGAGACAGAGAGAGCGAGACAGAGAGATAGCTAGCGGGACTGGACTCTATACTCCGCTCCGTGTGAGAGACTTGTTAATATTTCCAAGACAAATAAAAATAGTCTCATACTATTCTTTACCTCTCCTGTCACTACATGACAAATGGGAAGCTACTCCAAGATATAAAAACCGCTCGTCCACAAGTCTAATATATATATATATATATATATATATATAAAACTCAGCCACAGAGGAACCACAAAGTATTTTATGACATTTAGTCTTTATGACATTTGGTAGCAGCGAATCTACGGACATCGTCTCCGAATCAAAAGCAAATTTCTACAAAAGCAGGCGAAACTCTACAAGATTAGCTTCAGTTCTACAGTGAATTCCTACAAAATATCAAGATTGAAAACAAAAAAATACCTCTCACAACCAGCAACACAACCAGCTCCTGACACTTCTCTCCAACCAGCCCCCTCCGTCTCCCCGATCATCATGCTGATGCAGAGGTGAAGAGATCACACGACGCCTTGCAAGTAGTTTAACAAAATATTGATACGATCTTGCAATTTCTACGACGAACCAACGGACTACAACCATCTACAATCAACTACAATTAACAACTCTACGTCGTCTGTATAATCTTCTACACGCACCTACAAGTAGCGGCAGTCTTCATACCACAACGAGTAAATCACTAGAGAAAAGGACAGAGAAAACATCGACGAAGAAAAACGGAACAAACAAAAGAAGAGTGAGACACGACTCATAACTCATCTTACTCACTCATCTTCACTCAAGTTACTCATCGCTACTCATTCACTCACCACAGCTACCAGTGTGGGAAGTTGAGGTCATCATGCGTGCTTGCTGAAAAAGACGCTACGTCGGTCAACACACCACCTGCACCACCAGTCACACCATTCCCACCACGGTAAAAAGTAGTGAGTTACATAGTTACTTCATTTATACAATACACAGTGATAGACAATAATCTTCTGCACAAACATATATAACGTGCTGTATAGTTACAGCTTAAATACACATACTTACTACAGTTATCTGCATAACTCAAACACTAAATAATCACCAACAATAAATATTCTACACTGTATATATTCATTCATTTATTATAACATTTATTTACTACCAACGAGTGTTACCATTTATACCTACATAAAACACGTGTTTCATACATACAGCTATATATTATTATATCTACAAAGTAATAAAGAAAATATACCATCACAGTTACTCAGTGAGCGATTAAAATAACTGTATTAAACATTTATTAATTAAAACTACCTAGTGGAAACATATAAATTAAGTTACAAGGTAAACTAGAGAAAAAAAAATGGCCAACACAAATGACGTTAGCAAGAGTGAACATCTTCAACACAATCGTGAAGACAAAGATTTCCACACAGTGCTGACACACATATTACCCACGATAGGTACAAGTGAACAACAAGTCAGTGTATATAGTTAATACTGTATATATGTATATATATTTTTTATATAAAATAACAAAATATGGGACTATATAATATCATTTTCAATAATATCTGTGCAATATAAACTAAACTTAAAAAAAATATCCCAAGGAAATTAGCCAGTAATTATGCAACCATGAACAACATAGAAAAAGCGTACACAAGCGAAGTAAAACAAACTATGGAAAATCAATACATACAAAAAAAAACAAAAAAAGAAAGAAAGAAAGAAAAGTAAGAAAGAAAAAAGAGAAATAGAGTAAGATCACATAACAAACAAATGAAAATAAGTGTAAGTGTTACTACAAATGCCAAAATACCACATAAACTACAAACAAAAAAAGCAAATTGTTGTCTCCACAAGCAAGTGGCATGACACATCATCACTATCATCGACCGCAGCATATTTTAGGACTGCAATTATTACAATTATGTAACTCCATATTATAATTATGTAACGACAAACGATTGCATTATGTTACACTTGCTACAATTATGTAACTACAAACAATACGTACCATTTATGTAACAGTTACATTAACAAAATGTAACTTTTATGTAACTCTAACTACAATTATGTAACTATAAACGATATGTAACAATTAAGTAACGACAAATGATTGCATTATGTTACACTTTGCCAATTATGTAACAGTTGCATAAACAAGATGTAACTTTTATGTAACTTTAACTACAATTATGTAACTACAAACGATATGTAACAATTATGTAACGACAAAACAGTTGCATTAACAAGATGTAACTTTTATGTAACTTTAACTACAATTATAAAGCCAAGACACTAATAACAGTTGCATTAACAAAATGTAACTACAATTATAAGGCCAACACAATTATGCATTAACACAATATTTTGTAACAATTCATAAAATGTTACAATTATGTAGTACCACAATGTTAGTACAATATTATAAGTCATACAATTATAGCACAATTCTGTATTACCAGTATCATCATACAAGTTAGGTGAAATATTACACATTACTAAAGTGATAACTTTATGTAATGTATAACCTAGCAGTATTACCATTGCACAATTATATGCGTACGTCTGTTGTACATGCACGTCTTACAAAGTGTTATACAACAACCATTGCATTTATTCAAATATGTATACAACTTGTTTAAAATGTAATATTACTAAATAATCACTATTTACTATGAATATTATATGTATACAATATTCATACAATTATGTTACTTTTACAATATTATGTATTTCACTTAATTAGCTGATAAGTTCATTATAATGTGTATATAATATGTATTAATATGTTATGACTATTAAATGTCGATGGTATGCCATTTTTGCGCGGCCAAGCAATGTGTTAGGACTCCATATTATAATTACAAATCATAATAGATAAATAGATAGATAGAGAGACAGATAGAAGCAGAGAGTCAGATGATGAGAAGGTATTGTGTCTGCGAGAATCGAGCAATGCTAAACATGTTTACACACTCTTAATTCAAGGAATGCTTTATAGGCACACGACAGCGCCTAGTGACCATACACACACATACATACATACTCACACATAGGCTTCTAGAACTTTCCACTCACAAGGAACACACGTGACACACCCCTGCTACACCAGAATTTAGGAAAGAGAGCTCAGAAGGAGGTTAGCCACAGAACAGGCAGGAGGAGAAGGAGACAAGCCATACAAGAGGCAGGAGTGGGAAAAAGGGCTTGGCAGATAGAGAGAGAGACAGAGAGAGCGAGACAGAGAGATAGCTAGCGGGACTGGACTCTATACTCCGCTCCGTGTGAGAGACTTGTTAATATTTCCAAGACAAATAAAAATAGTCCCATACTATTCTTTACCTCTCCTGTCACTACATGACAAATGGGAAGCTACTCCAAGTTATAAAAACCGCTCGTCCACAACTCTAATATATATATATATATATATATATATATATATATATATATATATATATATATATATATATATATATATATATATATATATATATAATATATATATATATATACAGTATATATATAAAAAACTCAACCACAAAGGAACCACAAAGTATTTTATGACATTTAGTCTTTATGACACTACTACAACTACTACTACTGCTGCTACTGCTACCACTTTTTAAAAATAATGCAATAAACAAATCACCGCCATCCATTTGGAATTATATTGTGAAGCTCAGCACCAACCCTCATAAAATAGTTCATCATTTGGAGTTAACACTAACCATAATACAGTATGTCGGCCCCAGACACACCAACCACTGTCCTTACCAACCACATGCTAAGTCTTTATCATCATTCATTCATTCATTCATTCATTCATCATCTAATCCAGTGTTTCCCTATGAGGAGCATAGGAGCCCGGGGCTAAGCAAGTTGATCCTGACATTTAAGATGAGAATGACCAGCCTCACTCATCCCTGAGTGGTATTACTTGAGCAATAAATCAACCACCCCTTGGATATAAAACTGCACCGGCTGAGTCCGATTGGAGTGCCTTAATTGCTCACTAAACCACTAGGCGCCATAATTTGGTTATATGGTTACCACCCAGCGTAGTAAATGGTTTCGTGATGTACAGGAAATCATGTGGCTTGTCACTCAGTGTATAGTCACCCGTAGACTGAAGGAAGAGGAAAGAATGAAGGAGAAAAAGACATGAGAATGGATGGAAAGAAGGAAGGAAGAGAGGAAAGGGTAGGCACCAGAGAGCAGCACTACATCGAGTGCGTGGATGGGGAGTACCCCCACCAACCACAAAAGACTTTGTTACTACTAGATTTTTTAGTATTACAGTGTCATCAAAAACTTTAATCTATTGGAGTTGCTTGTCAGTGTGACTCAGTCACAGTAGCTTCGCAATCCATACCTGCCAGAGAGACAGGCCTGAGGGCTGATGATCTGGTGCCCCTGAGGCACAGCAGTGCACACCTCACCAGGGAGTAGGACAGTTGACACCTCATCCAGGCCATAACAGAACCCTTTACGTTGACGCTTCTTAGAAAGAATCTCTGCCAGTCTCGAGAGAATCTACTCGCCTCTGGACCCATCCCACCTGATGTTGTGAACACAAGGGCAGCGAATCCACAGTGGTGCACAAGAAATGCACAAGTTAGATCCTCTCTTGTGCACCACGGTGGATTCACCGTGCAATATTTTGGCAACAATAGGACAAAATCAGTTCACGTTTAAGAACACTGTACATTGAATGAATAAAAGGTTGGTTTATGGAATACAGGAGTCTGCCACAACGCTCCATTCGGGGGAAAAAATTATTAAAGGAAAAAACCCAGGCAGAGTCGAACGGGAGAAGGCTTTGGTATCAGACTGTTAGGGGGTACTATTAATGTTTTCACTCCCCTTTTCTCTCATATAAAAAATGAAACTAAAGCTTTATTAATCCCCAAATACGTATATCATTGTTAACTGGCGTGATCTGGTACGAGTATGGCTGAAAACAAAATGTGTAATGAGAAAAGCGACCAGTAAAAGTATCGTTTTTTCTGCTACTAGGGGGTGTTATTACACCCAACCGAGAAAGCCCGATGAAGCTATGTGTTTGGCCCGGTTTAAATATCTGTCTATCAGTCTGTCTCCCTGTCTGCCTACCTGCCTGCCTGTCTGTCTGCCTTTGTTTGCCGGCCTATCTGTTGGCAAGATTATCGGAAAAAGTCACCAGATTATCCTATTTTTTAATTTAATTTTGAATAAACTATTCCCTACAAGCCCTTACAATCAGAGAAACGTTGTCGCTGGAAGCAGAGCAGGAAGAGTAAGCGAACAGTGATCAATTTTTCGCAGTTATCCATCCATTTTACTGCTTTTCTCTGAACTGAAAACCCACCCCGACTTAGTCTGTGGCGTTAGCAATGGTGCGCGGGGAAGTCATGTGACCAGATCATCTCTGTCATTAGAATATGAATTAGGTTAGGATGAAGTAATTCGATATTTGCAGCAGGCAGTAAAAGGTCAGGGGTCCAAGACGAGGATAAAGGTTCAGTCAGCTGTCGTGTCCGAGCGAGAGACTCATCAGTTTCGAAGCACTGTGATGAACAAGCAATAAACAGTAGGTCAGAGGTAGTCTCCGTGAAGTGAGTACATCAGTACATCACGTCTACACGATTATTTTATTTTCTCGTATCATACTTCAGAACCACAGGTGTTTAGTGATAAAGTGGACGGACGTTTGAACCGAGTGTGAGACACGAGTGTTAATAGCGTCACTAAAAAGCTGGTGGTTAGATTTTGCTGGATTTCCCTCCATTGTCCTCCTTCCTGCGATCTCGCCTTGTTCCCGCTGCACCCTTCAAAGGTATGCTATTTGGCTTTTACTAATTCTGTACTCGTTTTACTCTAACTTGGCCCAAATTTTCCATCCCTCCAACCTGAATGCTGAGTTGTAGCAATAGATTAATGATAGAAAATGTAAGTCACAAAAAAGTGGTATGGAAAGAGAGCCATTGCGTTGTCTGTTTCTGCCAATGATCAATGTGAAGTAAGCTGCAAAAGGACGAAAATTTGGACCACTTTACAATGAAAAAATATTATATTGCGTGATACAATGATAATCTAGGACGTTGTGGACATTTGAGAAGTTTGTGGTTTGCAATAGAGGGACAAGAAGACAGGGAGACAGACAGATAAAAGAAGGACAGACACAAGGCAAGGAGACAGAAAGAGGAGACGAAGCGTGGCGTTATTATTAGTGTAGATGACTACATAGCACGTTGCATTATATTTGTGTCCAAACTTTAATAGCATGTCTTCTTATGTATAACCAAAGTCGTTTGACGAGTAGTGAACTAACACACACACACACACACACACACACACACACACACACACACACACACACTCACACTCCAACCACATCAAACCATACATCCCCACCCCCTCCCCCCACACACAGCACATCCACCCACCTACCCACCCCACACACACACAACACATCCACCCTCCTACCCCCCCCACACACACAACACCTTCATGCTCCTAACCCCCCCCCCCACACACACACACATAAACACTCACTAATTTTGTTATGGGGCGGAGTGCAAGGAAATGTGTGTAGGTCCGCGCTGATGTGGTGAGATGGGAAGGTTGCCATGGTAACACAGAACCTCTGCACCTGCCAAGCTAAGACCATGCGAATTGCCCACTGAGTCTCACATTTCATATAAAACGTATTTGTACTATATTTAATGCCAATATTACTGCTTTTCCATCAGAGTTTGTTAGAATGTTCTTGGACCTAATTTTGTTAAACACCTACAGCATGAATATTAAAGTTTTCTGTGGCAAGAAATGAAGTGAAAAAGGTGTTTGGTGGTGGAGTGGAGTGGGTATCTTGTGGTGAATTGTGGTGAGACACATGCACTCATATGCACATATTTACACACACACACACACACACACACACACACACACACACACACACAAGTATTCTAAGATGGGACTTGAGGGTGAGGAAGGGAGTGTGTTTGTGTAACTGAAGTGGTGTAATGAAGTGTGGAGAGGTTGCCATGGAAATACATAAACGCCTCACTCTAACCAAGGCAAGACTATGAGTATTCTCCAATATCCCATTGGAGCACAGTATCCCGAGTATTGGATAGAACTGGGATTTTTCAAGTCTCTATAAAGTAGGGAACCCCCGGGTAGGGACCTATTAGCTTCGCGACTATGAGCCGATGGGCAGAGGGCGGTACGCTTAGCACCCTGCCAGTGCAATGCCTCGCCAAGCACCTCTGGGATCCAGTGGGTTAATGACTGGCAAACAAATCAATCTCTTTAACCCATTGGAGCCCAGTGTCCCGAGTATTGGACAGAAATGGGATTTTTCAAGTCTTTATAAAGTAGGGAGCCTCGGGGTGGGGACCTATGAGCTTCGCGACTATGAACCGATGGGCGGAGGGCGGTACGCTTAGCACCCTGCCAGTGCAATGCCTCGCCCAGCACCCCTGGGATCCAATGAGATATACTCCTTTTACTCTAACTTGGCCAAAAACCTCCCCTCTTTCCATCATGAGTGCTGTGTTGTAGTAATAGATGAACACTGAAATATGATACTGGTCTCGAAGAAGTGTTGTGGAAAGGTTGTAGAGCCATAACAGTGTTGTCTGCCACTGAACTACGTGAAATAAGACGATAAAAAAAGTGGGCCAGGTTAAAGTTAAAAGAGTATATCTCCCACAGTTTATAAAGAATGTCCTTGTACGAATATTTTTATCAATAGCTACCGTTTTTTCTCCCTTCACAATGCGTAATAACGAAGTCGAACCAAAAGTTTATGAAAAGATCCAGGAATATCAGAGTTCTCTGTGGTAAGAAATGAAGGAGGAAAAGTGTGTTTGGTGTTGGTGGATCATTGTTGTGAGATGTGCTGGCACACGCATGCCTGGACACACACACACACACACACACACACACACACACACACACACACACACACACACACACACACACACACACACACACACACACACACACAAAACACACAAAACAGAACCCACACAATCCCCAAAACACACACTAAACAGAACCCACACAACCCCCCAAACACAGCCCGAAGAGAACCCACGCAACCCCCCCAAACACAGCCCAAAAGCACCCCAAACAGAACCCACACAACCCCCAAAACAGAACCCACACAACACACAAAACACACCCCAAACAGAACCCACACAACGTCTGAAACACATCCCAAACAGAACCCACACAATCCCCAAACACACCCTAAACAAAACCCACACAATCCCCTAAAGACACACCAAAAAGAACCACCACTTTCTCTCTCTCTCTCTCTCTCTCTCTCTCTCTCTCTCTCCCTCCCTGGATGGGTGACTATTCAAAAAAGCACACACACACACACACACACACACACACACACACACACACAGCCAACGGCCTTCCTCTCTCTCTCTCCCTCTCTCTCTCTCTCTCTCTCTCTCTCTCTCTCTCTCTCTCTCTCTCTGGATGGGTGACTATTCAAAAACGCACACGAACACACACACCCACACACACACCCACACACCCACACACACACACACACACACACAGTCAATGGCCTCTCTCTCTCTCTCTCTCTCTCTCTCTCTCTCTCTCTCTCTCTCTCTCTCTCTCTCTCTCTCTCTCTCTCTCTCACTCATCAGTGCCACCACATGAAGGCGGGTCTATAGTGTTTGTGGTAACAGTTCAGACACAAGCCACGATTCAGGGTAAAAAGTCTACGGAAAAAGCGACCCAAGTTTCACTACCAACATTTTACTCTGAGGGGTGTATTGGACTCGGGGGGGGGGGGTGTACGGGACTGTATTTTGGATGTAGTAGGTGTATGTATGGAGTGTATCTGGGATGTATAGTATACACCCCAAGTACACGCCAAACAAACCACAAACACACCCCAAACAGAACCCAAAACCCTCCCAAACACACCCCCAACAAACCTGAAACAGAACCCAAATAACCCTCCAGAAAAACACCTCAAATAGAACCCACACAACCCTCGCAGACACACCGAAATCACACCTCAAACAGAACTCACACAACCACCCCAAACACACCCCAAATAGAACCCACGCAACCCCGCAAACACACCTCAAACACACCCAAAACTGAACACACGAGACTTCTAAAACAGAACCTCAAAAAAAACCACACACCCCAAACAGAACCCACACAACCCCAAAACACACCCGAACCTGAACCGACACAATCCCCCAAACACACCCCAAACAGAACACACACAACCATTCAGACATACCCCAAACAGAATCCTCACAACCCCTATAAACACACCAAAAAAAAGAACCCACACAACCCCCAAAAAAACACCGCAAACAGAACCCACACACCCGAAATACCTTAAACAGAACCCACACAACATGCCCAAATACAACCCAAAAAGAACCCACAAACCCCTCCCGAAACACACCCGCAGCACACCCCCAAGAGAAGCCCCCCCAAAAAAACGCACCCCAAACAAAACTCCCCAAACTCCCAAAACAGAACCCATACAATCCCTAAATACACCCTAAAAAGAACCCACACAACCCCCCAAACACAGCCCAAACAGAACCAACACAACCCCCCTAACACACCCCAAACAGAACCCACACAAATCCCCCAAACAGAACCCAAGAACACCCCCAAACACACCAAAAAACAGAAACCACACAACCCCCCCAAACACACCAAAAACAGAACCCACACAACCCCACCAAACACAACCCACACAACCCCTAAACACCCCCCAAACACAACCCACACAACCCCCAAACACACCCAAACACAACCCACACAACCCCCAAAAAAACACCCCAAACACACCACAAACAGAACCCAAACAACCTCCCAAACACATCCCAAACAGAACCCACACAACCACCCCAAACACACCTCAAACAGAGCCCACACAACCCTCCAAACACACCCTAAACAGAACCAACACAACCCCCAAACACACCCTAAACAGAACAAAAACAAACCCCCCAAACACACCAAAAACAAAACCCACACAACCCCACCAAACACACCCCAAACACAACCCACACAACCAACCAAACATGCCCAAACACACCCCAAACAGAACCCACACAGAACTCACACAACCCCCCAAGCACACCCAAACAGAATCAACACACCCCCAAACACACCCCAAACAGAGCTCATACAACCACCCCTAACACATCACAAGCACAACTCACACAACCCTCCAAACCCACGATAAACAGGACACAAACAACCACCCCAAACATACCCCAAACAGAGCCCACACAACCCCCCAATAGCACCCAAAACACACCCCAAACAGAGCCCACACAACCCCCCAATAGCACCCAAAACACACCCCAAACAGAGCCCACAAACTCCCCCAAACACACCCCAAACAGAACCCTCTCTCTCTCTCTCTCTCTCTCTCTCTCTCTCTCTCTCTCTCTCTCTCTCTCTCTCTCTCTCTCATCAGTGCCACCACGTGAAGGCGTGTCTATAGTGTTTGTGGCAAGTCTGTAGACATACAAGCTACCGTTCGGGTGAAAAGTCTACGGATAAAGCGACCCATGTTTCACTACCGAAATTTTACTAAAAGGGATGTATCGGACTCGGGAGGGTCGGTGTATGGGTCTGTCTTTTATGTGTATTAGGTGTATGTATGGAGTGCATCTGGGTTTTGTTTGGGGTGTGTGTTTGTATGGAGTATACCTGGGATGTATAGTATATACCCCAAGTACACCCCAAGCAAACGCCAAAAACACCCCAAACAGAACCCATCAAACACAACCCAAAAAGAACCCATTAAATTCCCCCGAACACAACCCAAAAAGAACCCACACAAAACCCCAAACACACCCCAAACAGAACCCTCACAATCCACCCAAACACAACCCAAACACACCCCAACAGAATCAAGAAAACCTCAAAAACACATCCCAAACAGAACCCACAAAACCCCCCAAAACACACTCCAAACAAAATCTAAACAGACTCCAAACACAACCCAAAAACACCCCAAACAGAACCCTCTCAACCCCCAAAACACACCCCAAACAGAATCCTCCCAACTCCAGCAACCACACCCCAAACAGAACCCACACAACCCCCCCAAAGACACCGTAAACAGAACCCACACAACCCCCCAAACACACCCTTAACAGAACCCACACAACCCCCAAAAAAACACCGCAAAAATAACCCACACAATCCCCAAAAAACACCCTAAACAGAATCCCACAACCCCCCCCCAAACACACCCCGAACACACCCCAAACAGAACTCAAATAACCACACACAAAAACACCCCAAATAGAACCCACACAACCCCAGCAGACACACCAAAAACACACCCCAAACAGAACTCACACAACCCCAACAAACACACCCCAAACACACACCAAACAGAACCCAAATAACCCCACAAAAACACCCAAATAGAACCCACACAACCCCCGCAGACATACCAATAACACATGCCAGAAAGAACTCACACAACCACCCCTAACACACCCCAAACAGAACCCGCACAACCCCCCCAAACACCCCAAACAGAGCCCACATAACCCCCCGAAACACATCACAAACACAACCCATACAACCCCCAAAAAACACCCAAACAGAACCAACACAACCCCCCCAAACACACCCCAAACAGAGCCAACACAACACCCCCCAAAAGCACCCTAAACACAACCCAAACAGAACCCACACAACCTCCCCAAACACACACTAAACTGAACCCCTCTCTCTCTCTCTCTCTCTCTCTCTCTCTCTCTCTCTCTCTCTCTCTCTTATCAGTGCCACCATGTGAAGGGGTACCTAAAGTGTTTGTGGCAAAAGTCCACAGACGTACAAGCTACCTTTCGGCTAAAAAGTCTATGGATAAAGCGACCCAAGTTTCACTACAGAAATTTTACTATAAGGGATATATCGGACTCGGGAGGGTCGGTGTATGGGACTGTCTTTTGGGTGTATTAGGTGTATGTATGGAGTGTATCTGGGTTGTGTTTGGGGTGTGTATGGAGTGTATATGGGGTGTGTTTGGGGTGTGTGCTTCGGGTGTGCATGGAGTGTATCTGGGGTGTGTTTGCGATGTGTTTGAGGTTGCATTTCGGGTATGTTTTGGGGGGTTGTGCTGGTTCTGTTTGGGGTGTTTGAGGGCTTTGTTTGGGGTGTGTTTGAGTTCTGTGTGGGGTGTGTTTTGTGGTTGTGTGGGTTCTGTTTGGGATGTGTTTTGTGGTTGTGTGGGTTCTGTTTGAGGTGTGTTTAGGGGGTTGTGTGGGTTTTGTTTGGGGTGTGTTTTGGGGGTTGTGTGGGTTCTGTTTGGGGTGTATTTTTAGGGATTGTTTGGGTTCTGTTTGGCGTGTGTTTTGGGTGTATTTTGAGGGGTGTGTGGGTTCTGTTTGGTGTGTGTTTTGGGGGGTTGTGTGGGTTCTGTTTAGGGTGTGTGGGGTGTTTCTGTGGGGTGTGTTTGGGGTTTATTTTGAGTATTTGGGGGGTATTTTGGGTGTGTTTGGAGTGTTTCGGGTGTACTTGAGGTGTTCTTTGGGTGTATATTTTACATCCCAGATACACTCCGTACATACACCTAATACACCCAAAAAATATCCCCATACATACACTGACCCCCCTCCGACCCCGACAAACCCCTCAGACTAAAATTTCGGAAGACTGACAGACAGACAGACAGACTGACACAGACTGACAGACAGGCACAGACAGACTGACACAGACTGACAGACAGGCACAGACATACAGACAGACAGACAGACAGACAGAGGAGATGGAAGCATATCAGACAGACGAATGAAGGAAGGAAGGGGAAAGGAAGAATGGAAGGAAGGAAGGAAATGAGGAAGGAAGGAAGAAGGGAAGGAAGAAAGGAAGGAAGGAAGGAGGGGTGGAAGGAAGGAAAGAAGGACAAATATAACAGGGAAAAGATTAAAATAATTAAGAAATAAAGATATGGAATGAAGGAAAGAAAGAAGGAAGGATGGAACAAAGGAAGGAAAGAAGGAAGGGAGGAAAGAAGGAAGGGAGGAACGAAGGAAGGAAGGAACGAAAGTAGGAATGAAGGTAGGATGGAACGAAGGAAGGAAAGAAGGAATGATGGAACGAAGGAAGGAAAGAAGGAAGGATGGAACGAAGGTAAGAAAGACGGAAGGAAGGAACGAGAGTAGGAAAGAAGGAAGGATGGAACGAAGGTAGGAAAGAAGAAAGGATGGAACGGAGGAAAAAAAAAAATGACCAACAGAAAGGATTGGTGGGGGGGGGGGTGGCAGGGAGTGGCTGGGGACCAGAGGCCAGAAGAGACGGGCTAGGGAAGCGCCTGACGTATCATATTCTCTCGTCTGGCTCGTCCCCAGCCCGTCTCCCAGACTCTCGTCCCCAGCCACTTCTTCCACCCTCCTCCTCTCTCGCTCTCTCTCTCTCTCTCTCTCTCTCTCTCTCTCTCTCTCTCTCTCTCTCTCTCTCTCTCTCTCTCTCTCTCTCTCTCCCTTTCTTGATGAGTGACTTAAAACGCGGACACACACACACACCCACACAGTCAACGGCCTTCCTCTCTCTCTCTCTCTCTCTCTCTCTCTCTCTCTCTCTCTCTCTCCCTGGATGGGTGACATTCAAAAAACACACACACACACACACACACACACAGTCAACAGCCTTCCTCTCTCTCTCTCTCTCTCTCTCTCTCTCTATCTCTCTCTCTCTCTCTCTCTCTCTCTCTCTCTCTCTCTCTCTCTCTCTCTCTCTCTCTCTCTCTCTCTCTCTCTCTCTCTCTCTCTCTCAAGTGCCGAATTGTGTGAAAACTTAGAGCTTTAAGATAACGTGTATACACCTACATACGTACACACATTCATACACATACACACACTACATACACACTCGCACGTACTTCATACATACACGCACGCTTCATACATACGCACACTCACACACATCACACACACACACACACACACACACACACACACACACACACACACACACACAGTACATACATATATCACAAATGTGCACACACTACTTACATATGTACATACATACACTCACACACATCACGAAGCATACACGTACATACACACGCATAGACACCTACACTACACATATACGTCAAACACACGCACCTACACACCTACACATGTACCTCAAACACACACGCACACACGTCATATTGATGACGACACACGCACACGTCACACTGATAAGATTGTACACACACACACACACACACACACACACACACACACACACACACACACACACACACACACACACACACACACACACACACACACACACACAATACTCTCTAATGGAACTTGCTGGTGTGGAAATGTGTGTATGTAACTGTGGTGGTGTGGGAGGTTGCCATGGTAACACACAGGCACCTCCCACCAGTCAGGCAAACTCTTCCTTAACGATATACTTTTGGATAGGGCTGGTTAACATCTTTTTGTACGTTATTTATGCTGAGTATAGCAAAGTTTGAAGGATTTATACAGTCAAAATGGAGAGCAAGATGTAATAAGCAAAATAAATCGCCAAGGGACAAGTGCTAGCAAGTTGTAGAATGAGTTTATAGCTGTAATTTTTATCAGGGCGTTCCATTAAGCTGTATGTATTGCTTATCAGACTTAACGTGGCTGGGATCTTCATTTTGATGCTTATTTCTCATCGCTTATTACAGGTAGAGAAAGACAATACCACGGTTCTTCATCCCTCTCACAGCAACTTTTTCGTGACTAGCATCATATTGTATCGTCAGGCTCTTGTTACAGCTCAGCATTCAAGATGGAGAGATGGCAATTTTAGGCCAAATTAAAGTGAAATTCTGTATCCATTCCATATCACCTTTTCGTGACTTTACCGGTCTTCCTCTAACACAGGCCGGTTTTCCATCCCTGTGTAGGTCATTGTACTCATTTCACGTAGCCCAGTGCCAGGAAATGACAATGGTATGGCTCTACATCCTTTACATAGCACATCTTCCTGACTAGCATCATGTTTTGGTGTTCATCTATTGTTACAACTCAGCATTCAAAATGGAGATATGGTAATTTTAGGTCCATTTTGGGAAAAGAGAGTATTGTTCTATATTCTAGTGTTAATGTATCCTTACAGATCAGCATTTAAGGTGAGATGGTGGTAAATTAGACAAAGTGAAAGTGAACAGAGTATGGTAAACATGTAAGTAAAATTTTTTGTCTTTGATTGCTATAGTCCCTGATGCTTCCTCTGCGATGGTTTTCTCTTATGCACTCAGGCTCTGAAGACCAATTCTCAGCTGAATAAAATCGTCTGGAGTCTAATAAAAAAAAAAGTACTAGAGTTGTCATGAGCATTGGAGGGTTAATATTTACAGCATGAACGCTCTCAGACACTTTCATATAACTCCCAGATGAATAATAGCCTCTTGTATTAGCTGGAATAAAATATTAGAGTTACCCCGAAGATGAGAGGGCCTCCGTGCCCTCTAGTGGTTGTAAAAGTAGTTGGGTAAAGTTTCACACGAGTTTCTGGGCTGAACAAGCATGGCATTCCATTGGTCAGTCAGTTGCCGTCGGACGATAAGAGGGTGAAGGCTGCGTCGGCTCCGTCTCCTGATGTAAGTGTTAAATTTTATTGTTTTGTTGTTAAATTTCACTTTTTTTGCCATTAAGATGATTCATATAGGACACATAGGTATCTTGCTACCAACCAGGAAGTGTCATAGGTCAAATAGATTCGACAGATGAGAGCAATAGACGTCGTCGATGGTGTGTAGGCTTCTCCTCTTGCTGCAAGTGTTGGGTTTTGCTGTTTTGCTATTAAGGTGACTAAATTAGGACGCAGGGTTATCTTACTGTCAGCCAGGAAGCGTTGTAGGCCAAAGAAATTGTGGAAAGTAAGGGAAATGGATGTAATTTTAATAGTCGTGTATGTGTCACCTAGAACTATAGCCCAAATTATCTAGTCATCTATAGCCAGACACTTTAATCCCGTAAGGGGTGGCCTCAAAGAAATCGCCTCCATGTCGCCCTGTACCCTGCTATTTCGCTGCCCCCCACCCCCCAACTTACACCCTCTCTCTCGTATACCTCTCTACTTCATCTCTCCATCCCATCCCCTTCATTATGCACATTGTACACTAACTTGGCCTAAAACTGCAGTCTCTTCATCTCGAATGCTGATTTGTAACAATAG
>NC_136996.1:25298157-25368157 GCF_032717465.1 Coenobita brevimanus
GTATTTTCTATTAGAACTTGTCTGTTTATTGATGTGTGATGTTGAGTCATATGATCTTTTATAGAACCGGATTGTAGGTGCATGGTTAAACGTCTGCTTAGTGTGGTTGTGGTCATACCAATATATTTCATGTGACGAAGTTTACAACCTTCGTGTGGGCAAGTGAATTCATAAACTACATTGGTATGTTGAAATTTGTTGGTTTGTTGAGCTGCGTTGTTTTTCATAATCATGTTGCTAACTTTCCTGTTTTTATAGTAAATAATTAAACTGAGCTTGTCTGAGGGGATAACACATGATGTGTTACGTGTCACAATCTCTCTAAGTACACGTTCATCCGTTTTATATGCAGGGGACATCTGATTACCATAATACACATTGTGGGTAACAGTATGGGGAAGCGGTTGGACATTTGTGGTTGAGACTTGTTTTGAAATAAATTGGCATATTTCTCTGTCAACTATTTGATTGGAATAACCATTGTTAATTAAGATCTGCTTTAATTTAGTTACTTCTGAGTGGAAGAGTTCCCACGATGAGCAGTTCTTATGAGCACGACGTAAGTATGACCTAATAACTGACAATTGGTACCGCTGCGGACACTCACTTTAAGGCATCTACCCAAGTCCGTAGCTTTACGATATACGGAGGTTTTATAGTTACCATTCTCCTCTTCTATTAATACATCAAGAAAAGGGATTTTGTTGTTTGCACTTATCTCATAAGTAAATTTTAATATTACCAACACAAACTGGATGCTATTCTCAGTGACAATACCAAATTCCAGCAGATTTCCCGTGATCCAACAGAAACTCTCAAGAAGAAAATCAATCGAGTTATTACTGCAAACAACGCATGCCGAGACTCACCACACCTCACCTCCATAGTTGGACAGTATGCTCCAGGGTACATCTACGGTAATGTAAAAACCCGCAAAACCAACAACCCACTCCGTCCCATCATCTCCCAGGTAACCACACCAACGTATACAACAGCGAGACAAGTAAATCAAATCATTACACCATACATTCCAGCGAAGTTTTCCCTGAAGTCCACAGACCAGTTCATAGACATTATCCGCTCTACTCGACCCAACGGACTCTTGGCTTCGTTAGATGTTGAAAGCCTCTTCACTAACGTACCAGTAGACCAAACTATACAGATAATTTTAGAAAATGTGTATCACCACCCAACCCTGTGCCCACCTAAGATCTCAACCCACAACTTGGAAACATTACTGAGAGCATGCACCACCGAAGCTCCCTTTCGCAGCCCAGACGGTAAGCTGTATCAGCAGGTTAACGGAGTCAGCATGGGTTCACCCCTGGGCCCAACATTTGCTGCCTTTTACATGTGTCACTTAGAAAACAAAGTGTTAGAAGATACCAACCTGCGTCCAACCACGTATTGTCGCTATGTTGATGATATCTATGTGGTCGTTAGAGACGAAAACCACCTTAAACAACTAAGAACTGCCATGGAACATAACTCAATATTAAAATTTACTTATGAGATAAGTGCAAACAACAAAATCCCTTTTCTTGATGTATTAATAGAAGAGGAGAATGGTAACTATAAAACCTCCGTATATCGTAAAGCTACGGACTTGGGTAGATGCCTTAAAGTGAGTGTCCGCAGCGGTACCAATTGTCAGTTATTAGGTCATACTTACGTCGTGCTCATAAGAACTGCTCATCGTGGGAACTCTTCCACTCAGAAGTAACTAAATTAAAGCAGATCTTAATTAACAATGGTTATTCCAATCAAATAGTTGACAGAGAAATATGCCAATTTATTTCAAAACAAGTCTCAACCACAAATGTCCAACCGCTTCCCCATACTGTTACCCACAATGTGTATTATGGTAATCAGATGTCCCCTGCTTATAAAACGGATGAACGTGTACTTAGAGAGATTGTGACACGTAACACATCATGTGTTATCCCCTCAGACAAGCTCAGTTTAATTATTTACTATAAAAACAGGAAAGTTAGCAACATGATTATGAAAAACAACACAGCTCAACAAACCAACAAATTTCAACATACCAATGTAGTTTATGAATTCACTTGCCCACACGAAGGTTGTAAACTTCGTCACATGAAATATATTGGTATGACCACAACCACACTAAGCAGACGTTTAACCATGCACCTACAATCCGGTTCTATAAAAGATCATATGACTCAACATCACACATCAATAAACAGACAAGTTCTAATAGAAAATACTAATATAATAAAAAAATGTCATGACCACATTAGACTACAACTGGCAGAAGCACTTCTCATACGTGAAAACACGCCAGCCATAAACAACCAAACTACCGGACTAGATCGTACCCTCAAACTGTTTAAATACACAAAGGCCCGACCACAAGCAGCGACAATTACAAATGAACATTACACACACAATAACACAACTGGCAACACTACACAGCCACAAGCACCCACTCACTCATACAACCTTCGCAGTCAACCACGTAGCTCATAGCTGACTACACCTACAAGGTTTGTCTCTTTTATCCATACACTTTTAACTGTAGCTCATACTTGACTTCACCTAAAGGGTTTGTCTCTTTTATCCATACTCTTGTGACTCTACACTTTTATTAGTTGTTGTTGTACATTTCAATATATATATATTGTATAGGTTTATGTTGTATATGTCATGTTTTATAGTGTTTTGTATCTATGTTACAGTCGCTGATGATGTGTAAGGATACACGAAACGTCCTAGGAAAATGAAAATAAATAATAAAATATAGTTACGACATGGATTTTGGACATATTATCTACAACCTGAATCATAGTGTAAAACAATGTGTAAGAAAACTCGAAAAGATCAACAGAAAAATAGTGAACAATGGCTATGCCTTGGTCTTTAATGATTTTTGTATTAAAGAAAACATTCTGCCTAAATATACTAATATTCGAACCCATGACCCGGCAGCAAGGCAAGAAAACATTACACTAGAGTATAGAAAACAACTAGTGCTCCGCCAAAAACACCTAAAAGAGATAGAAAGAAAACAGCTGAACGATCAGCGTACCGCCCTCTTGGCCGAATATAACATCTTTGACATCAACGATGACGTCCGCCACAACATCAATCAAGCCTTGGACGACCTTCGCCGTCAAACAGAAGAAATAACCAAAACTAGAACCATTAAAAAACTGAACAAGCTATATGGAGGACAAGTCACCTTACCAGAAAAATCCGATTCTTTCCGTAACCTCTCGAATCATGTACTGACTGAACAAGAGAAGAAAGTGTTAAACCTGGGCCTTAATTGCCACCTACAGCCGAGGTTTGACAAAATTAACAAAATGATGGAATTAGAATTACTTAATACATCACTGCAAAAATTGGAACAACAAGGCAAAATTACCATTAACCCTGACCTGCAAGACCAATTGAGGGCCGAGGACACACGACGACGCAGCTACAAACGGAGCTCTCTCCTTACACCAGAACTTCAGCAAGCAGCCAAGGATCTTCGAACTAATACAGACATAGTCATTAGGCGAGCTGATAAGTCTAACATTTATGTTCTCCTCAACAAAGAAGACTACCAACACAAACTGGATGCTATTCTCAGTGACAATACCAAATTCCAGCAGATTTCCCGTGATCCAACAGAAACTCTCAAGAAGAAAATCAATCGAGTTATTACTGCAAACAACGCATGCCGAGACTCACCACACCTCACCCCCATAGTTGGACAGTATGCTCCAGGGTACATCTACGGTAATGTAAAAACCCACAAAACCAACAACCCACTCCGTCCCATCATCTCCCAGGTAACCACACCAACGTATACAACAGCGAGACAAGTAAATCAAATCATTACACCATACATTCCAGCGAAGTTTTCCCTGAAGTCCACAGACCAGTTCATAGACATTATCCGCTCTACTCGACCCAACGGACTCTTGGCTTCGTTAGATGTTGAAAGCCTCTTCACTAACGTACCAGTAGACCAAACTATACAGATAATTTTAGAAAATGTGTATCACCACCCAACCCTGTGCCCACCTAAGATCTCAACCCACAACTTGGAAACATTACTGAGAGCATGCACCACCGAAGCTCCCTTTCGCAGCCCAGACGGTAAGCTGTATCAGCAGGTTAACGGAGTCAGCATGGGTTCACCCCTGGGCCCAATTTTTGCTGCCTTTTACATGTGTCACTTAGAAAACAAAGTGTTAGAAGATACCAACCTGCGTCCAACCACGTATTGTCGCTATGTTGATGATATCTATGTGGTCGTTAGAGACGAAAACCACCTTAAACAACTAAGAACTGCCATGGAACATAACTCAATATTAAAATTTACTTATGAGATAATTGCAAACAACAAAATCCCTTTTCTTGATGTATTAACAGAAGAGGAGAATGGTAACTATAAAACCTCCGTATATCGTAAAGCTACGGACTTGGGTAGATGCCTTAAAGTGAGTGTCCGCAGCGGTACCAATTGTCAGTTATTAGGTCATACTTACGTCGTGCTCATAAGAACTGCTCATCGTGGGAACTCTTCCACTCAGAAGTAACTAAATTAAAGCAGATCTTAATTAACAATGGTTATTCCAATCAAATAGTTGACAGAGAAATATGCCAATTTATTTCAAAACAAGTCTCAACCACAAATGTCCAACCGCTTCCCCATACTGTTACCCACAATGTGTATTATGGTAATCAGATGTCCCCTGCTTATAAAACGGATGAACGTGTACTTAGAGAGATTGTGACACGTAACACATCATGTGTTATCCCCTCAGACAAGCTCAGTTTAATTATTTACTATAAAAACAGGAAAGTTAGCAACATGATTATGAAAAACAACACAGCTCAACAAACCAACAAATTTCAACATACCAATGTAGTTTATGAATTCACTTGCCCACACGAAGGTTGTAAACTTCGTCACATGAAATATATTGGTATGACCACAACCACACTAAGCAGACGTTTAACCATGCACCTACAATCCGGTTCTATAAAAGATCATATGACTCAACATCACACATCAATAAACAGACAAGTTCTAATAGAAAATACTAATATAATAAAAAAATGTCATGACCACATTAGACTACAACTGGCAGAAGCACTTCTCATACGTGAAAACACGCCAGCCATAAACAACCAAACTACCGGACTAGATCGTACCCTCAAACTGTTTAAATACACAAAGGCCCGACCACAAGCAGCGACAATTACAAATGAACATTACACACACAATAACACAACTGGCAACACTACACAGCCACAAGCACCCACTCACTCATACAACCTTCGCAGTCAACCACGTAGCTCATAGCTGACTACACCTATAAGGTTTGTCTCTTTTATCCATACACTTTTAACTGTAGCTCATACTTGACTTCACCTAAAGGGTTTGTCTCTTTTATCCATACTCTTGTGACTCTACACTTTTATTAGTTGTTGTTGTACATTTCAATATATATATTGTATAGGTTTATGTTGTATATGTCATGTTTTATAGTGTTTTGTATCTATGTTACAGTCGCTGATGATGTGTAAGGATACACGAAACGTCCTAGGAAAATGAAAATAAATAATAAAATATACAGTTACGACATGGATTTTGGACATATTATCTACAACCTGAATCATAGTGTAAAACAATGTGTAAGAAAACTCGAAAAGATCAACAGAAAAATAGTGAACAATGGCTATGCCTTGGTCTTTAATGATTTTTGTATAAAAGAAAACATTCTACCTAAATATACTAATATATATATATATATATATATATATATATATATATATATATATATATATATATATATATATATATATATATATAATGAGTCCATATTATAATTACAAATCATGATAGATAGATAGATAAATAGATGGATGGACGGAGCTCCAAGCAAGCCTGGGAAAGGGAAATGATCTTGCAAGTTAACTGAGGAAATGTTGACAATACACAGGAAGCAGCAAGTCAGGGGATGATGTAGGTAGTGTGTCAGCGAGATAGCATATGAACAAAGCCTAGTGACATACATACTCACACACAGGTTTCTAGAACTTTCCAACCACAGTGTAACACACGTGACACGACCCCTGCTTCACCAGAATTTAGGAAGTAGAGGGCAGAAGGAGACAGGCCATAGAACCGGCAGGTAGTAGGGAGAACGAGCCTAGCAACATGGGCGAGAGGGAAGAGAGAGAGAGAGAGAGAGAGAGAGAGAGCGAAACAAGGAGGTGGCTCGCGGGTCTCTACTTATACTTCACTCGTGTGTGAGAGACTTTGTTAATATTTCCAAGACAAATAAAAATAGTCTCATCCTATTTTTTACCTCTCCTGTCATTGCATGACAAATGGGAAAGAAGATTATCTACATACAAACTACTCACGTATAACAACCGCTCGTCCACAAGTTCAATATATATATAACTGATCTACAAAACTTCTCTACAAGTTTATACAAAGTCTTTTATGAAATTTGGTTGGCAGCGAAAGTATGGACCTCGTTTTCGAATCAACAGTGAATTTCTACAAAAGCAGGCAAGACTCTACAAGATTAGCTTCAGTTCTACAATGAATTCCTACAAAATACAAGCCCACGAGTGTACAATTGATTCTGCATTATCAAGAGTGAAAACAAAAAAATACCTCTCACAACCAACAACTCACAACCAACTCCTGACAGTATTCTCTCCAACACCCCCTCCGTCTCCACGATCATCACGGTGATTTAGAAGTGATCACACGACGTCTTGCCAGTAGTTTAACAAAATACTGATACAAACAATCTTACAATTTCTACGACGAACCAACGAACTACAACCATCTACAATCAACTACAAGTAACAACTCTACGAGGCGTCTGTATAATCTACACGCACCTACAAGTAGCGGCAGTCTTCATCCCACAACAAGTAAATCACAAGAAAAAAGGACCGAGAATACATCGAGAAAGAAAAACAAAACAAACAAACGAAGAGTGAGACACGACTCACAACTCTCAACCACCAGACCTCACCCTCCTCTCTCTGCTACATCCACCCAACTTCCACCGCTGACGCAGGAGTCGAGAGGTCAAGACGACGAAGCAAATACCAAGCCCATATTCACAACTCGTCTTCCTCACCTTTCTTCACCCAGGTTATGCATCGCTACTCAGTTAATTCACCACAGCTACCAGTGTGGGAAGTCGACGTCACCATACGTGTGCTGAGACGACGACAAGCCGTGTGTCTGACACCCCACAACACGCCAATCAACCCGTGAAGAACAACGCTATCACCACGTGCAACACCACTCACACCATTTCCACCACGGTAAAAATTAGTGAGTTACTTCATTTATACAATACACAGTGAGAGACAAAAAACTTCTGCACAAACATATAAAACGTGCTGTATAGTTACAACTTAAATACATATACCTACTTCAATTATCATCATAATTCAATCATTAAATACTTGCACCAACAATAAATATTCAACACTGTATATATTCATTCATTTATTATAGCATTTATTTACTACCAACGAGTGTTACCATTTATACCTACATAAAATACGTGTTGCATACATACAGTATACATTATTACATCTACAAAGTGATAAAGAAAATATACCATCACAGTTACTCAGTGAGCGATTAAAATAACTGTATTAAACATTTATTAATTAAAGCTACCTTGTGGAAACAGATAAATTAAGTTACAAGGAAAACCAGAAAAGAAAAAAAAAATGGCCAACACAAATGACGTTAGCAAGAGTGAACATCTTCAACACAATCGTGAAGACAATGATTTCCACACAGTGCTGACACATATATTGCCCACGATAGGTACAAGTGAAGAACAAGTCAGTGTATATAGTTAATACTGTATATAGTGTATATATATTTTTTATGTAAAATAAAATATGGGGTTATATAATATCATTTTCAGTAATATCTGTGCAATATAAACTAAACCTTAAAAAAGGGTCCCAAGGGAATTAACCAGCAATTATGCAACCATGAACAACACAGAAAAAGCGTAGACAAACGAAGAAAAACAAACTATAGAAAATCAATACATACAAAAAAAAAAAGAAAGAAAGAAAAAGAAATAGAGTAAGCTCACATAACAAACAAATGAAAATGTGTAAGTGTTACTACAAATACAAAAATACCACATAAACTACAAACAAAAAAGCAAATTGTTGTCTCCACAAGCTAGTGGCATGGCACATCATATCATCGACCGCAGCATGACCGGATTCAATGTCAGGACTACAATTATTACAATTATGTAACTACAAACGATATGTAACAATTATGTAACGACAAACGATTGCATTATGTTACACTTGCTACAATTATGTAACTACAAACAATATGTAACAATTATGTAACAGTTCCATTAACAAGATGTAACTTTTATGTAACTTTAACTACAATTATGTAACTACAAACAATATGTAACAATTATGTAACAGTTGCATTAACAAGATGTAACTTTTATGTAACTTTAACTACAATTATGTAACTACAAACGATATGTAACAATTATGTAACAGTTGCATTAACAAGATGTAACTTTTATGTAACTTTAACTACAGTTATAAGGCCAACACAATTATGTAACAGTTGCATTAACAAAATGTAACAACAATTATAAGGCCAACACAATTATGCATTACCACAATATTATGTAACAATTCATAAAATGTTACGATTATGTATTACTACAATGTTTCTACAATGTAACAATTACAATACAATTGTAACAATTCACAATGTTACAATTATGTATTACCACAATGTTACTACAATATTATAATTCATACAATTATACCACAATTCTGTATTACCAGTATCATCTTACAAGGTAGGTGAAATATTAGACATTACTAAAGGGATAACTCAATATGTAATGTAATAACCTAGCAGTATTACCATTGCACAATTATATGCGTATGTCTGTTATACATACACATCTTACAAAATGACATGCAACAACCATTGCATTTATTCAAATATGTACAGTATACAACTTGTTTAAAATGTAATATTACTAGATCATTGCAATTTACTATGAATAATATATGTATACAATATTATAATCAATATTATGTACTAATATATTAGCATATGTCAATGATAATTGCTGTCGGAGGACCTTCAGCGGCATGGCCGAGCAATGTTATGAGTCCATATTATAATTACAAATCATAATAGATAGATAGATAAATAGATGGATGGACGGAGCTCCAAGCAAGCCTGGGAAAGGGAAATGATCTTGCAAGTTAACTGAGGAAATGTTGACAATACACAGGAAGTAGCAAGTCAGGGGATGATGTAGGTAGTGTGTCAGCGAGATAGCATACGAACAAAGCCTAGTGACATACATACTCACACACAAGTTTCTAGAACTTTCCAACCACAGTGTAACACACGTGACACGACCCCTGCTTCACCAGAATTTAGGAAGTAGAGGGCAGAAGGAGACAGGCCATAGAACCGGCAGGTAGTAGGGAGAACGAGCCTAGCAACATGGGCGAGAGGGAAGAGAGAGAGAGCAACGAGCGAGACAGGGAGGTGGCTCGCGGGTCTCTACTTATACTTCACTCATGTGTGAGAGACTTTGTTAATATTTCCAAGACAAATAAAAATAGTCCCATACTATTTTTTACCTCTCCTGTTATTGCATGACCAATGGGAACTAAGATTATCTACTTACAAACTACTCACGTATAACAACCGCTCGTCCACAAGTTCAATATATATATAACTGATCTACAAAATTTCTCTACAAGTTTATACAAAGTCTTTTATGACATATATATATATATATAGATATATATATAGATATATAGATAGATATATATATATATAGATAGATAGATAGATAGATAGATAGATAGATAGATAGATAGATAGATAGATATAGATAGATAGATATAGATAGATAGATATAGATAGATAGATATAGATAGATAGATATAGATAGATAGATAGATAAATAGATAGATAAATAGATATATATAGATATAGATAGATGAGAGATAGATAGATACATATATATGAGAGAGAATGGAAGAGTGAGGAGCATGTGGTAAGTCAGGCAGGGAGGACGAGGGTAGATTGTTGTTGTCCGTGTTCTTCCTCCAAATTCCCATATCGAAGGCAAAAGTTGCAGAAGATAAATTATATAAAATGGTGATCCCTGAACCTCACCTGTATTGAATCGTTCGTGTCGTGTCTTTATAAAGGATCTAACATGCTTGCATGCATCGTCGGCCTTGGTCACCTAATTGCAGCTCTCCACACTGTTCGATCTTTTCCAGCCTCCCTTTTCACTCCCTTATCCCCAGGGTCACACACTATGACCTCGTCCCAGGCCTTTCTCGGCCTCTCTCTCGCAGCCCTACCCCCGACCTTCACACTTCTCTCTCTCCGCACCCAACTGCCATCCACCATCCTCTCCACATGTCCAAATCTACCCCTCCTCATTACAACACCAGTACACTCCTGTCCTATCTTTTCTCTCAAATCGTCAATAGTAAACCTAGCCCCCCCCCACACACACACACACTCCCAGGCCTCGCATTCAAGGAGGCACTTATCCATCTAATCATTGTCATTTCTGTGCGAAATGTGTTGACTACGTAAACCTTGGTTAGGTAAAGATTCGTTTATTCCCCTGAATCAGAGTGACATCATTCTTATTTTTTCTTATTATCAAGCGATTATATTTAGCTTACGAGCAGCCTCCAGTACTAAATATTTTATTAGTACTGTATCTGACTCCTTCAGTATGAAAAGTGTACCCTAAGTTGAATAAAATCATCAGGCTGTTGCAAGAATATAATGAACGACGTTTCCTGGCTGAATGGGTTAGCACTAACATGATCATTTGTCCCGACATTATCCGATTTATTCACCTTCTCGATAACTGACCGAAATTTTGTAGTCGTCGACTGTGACAAGTTGGGACTTTAACCATAATGACTTTCTGGTTGGCTCTCATGACTGTACCGTTCACATATTTGCATATTGATTGTGATTTACACCTTTCCTTGATCAGGCATGCTTTCTGACGTCGTGCGTTGTAATAGTCGTGAACTACGGGGAGGGAAGGTGAAGATTGTCTGTATCGCCCTCCCCCCCAACAAATTAGTTAAAAGAAATAATGCGTGTACTCTATTGGATGACCTGGATGTGGACGTATTATAACTACATATTTACACGCTACAGCAATTCTACTATGACACGACCTGTTGACTGCTGTCGTTCTTCGGTCTAAAGAAGCTTTTTTTTTTTTTTTTTTTTTTTTTTTCTTTTGTCGGTGACAGTCCGTACTAAAAAAAATGAGTTCATCATTCACACACCCGTCGGACAAGGCAGATGATACAATAATCCTCGTTAACAGCTGTTTATTTCAAAGGTGCCCTGAGGTTTATGAACAGTCTCAAACCCTCCCTGCAAATTGAATATCCAATGAAAAATATCAGTTAAATACCACTGCTAAATTTACCAACATTTACAAACAACCACACTGATATATTTCCAGAGTTATACTTATGTGTTCTGGCGTCGTAGCGGTGGCTAATTATACACACAATCTCTAAACTGTCACCTTCTCTAAGCCCGCTACTCCAGTCCCCCTTCCCTACCCCCTCACCTCTTCCCTCTACCCCTCTCCCCTCTTCCCTCTACCCCCCTCCTTTCTTCTCTCTACCCCCCTCCTTTCTTCTCTCTACCCCCCCCCACCCTTCCATCTCCCTGCTACCAGTCAAACATCCCCTACCCTCACACCTCTGCTATCTTCCTCTCAGGTTGAATTTTTCCATTGACACGAAGAAAGAAGAGGATTTTCGCACGACCAAGCAGGTAGAGAATATTTACACGGCCAAGCAAGCAAAGGATATTTACAGCGACACGACAGACGACAGGAGTGGGAAATAATAGCTTTCTTCACAAGTAAAAGGTATTGGCACCATTTTTAAACTTTTTTGGAATATGAAATATTTTTTCTGAGGTTTTCTCACATCGTACACTTAATCATGCATTTTGTTTATTGTTAAAAGATGTTTGAGTGGTTTTCACACACACACACACACACACACACACACACACACACACACACACACACACACACACACACACACACACACACACACACACACACACACACACACACACACACACACACACACACACACACACACACACACACACACACACACACACACACACACACACACACACACACACACACACACACACATACACACACACACATACACACACACACACACATACACACACACACATACACACACACACACACATACACACACACACACATACACACACACACACACACACACACACACACACACACACACACACACACACACACGCACGCACGCGCACGCACGCAAGCACGCACACACGCACACGCACAAAATCTCTCTCTCTCTCTCTCTCTCTCTCTCTCTCTCTCTCTCTCTCTCTCTCTCCCACGCAGATAAATTTTGCACGAGAGCACTGATAACTGTGTGGTGGTTGTGACTGTGGTGATGTCAGCGGTGTTGGTGGTGCTGGTGCGTGGTTGTGATGGTGGTGGTAGTACGTGGCTGTGGTAGGGATGATAGTGTTATGCTGGTGGTGGTATGGTGATGGAGTGTGGTGGTGGAGTGTGGTTGCGGTGTTTTTTTTTTTTGTTTTTTTTTTTAATGTGTCCGACTCTGGGCATAGGCTTCACAGCCTGCTATCAAGGCCCAGCAGTCCTCCTACATACCATACACCTCTACATGTCACCAGTATGGCTGTGAAGAATCTAAAGGAAGGAAGGATGTGTGGAATGAGAAGGAACTGGGTGACAAGTTGGGATTAAAAGACATTGACGTAAGTTTCCAATGCAATGTTGGTGTTATGGAAAATAAATCTCTCAGGGAAAAACGCTACGATGCCTCCTATCCCACCCAGAATACGGGACATAGGCTCAGCAGTTGCATATAGTGCGTACTTTGGCCTAATTGATATTTGCTCCACAGAAATCGATGGAAATGCGGGAGGACGAGATGTCAACCCTGGCCAGGGAGATGGCAATTGCAGGCAAGGGGGAAGGCTAAGCTACAGCCCCAGAAGACAAGGTTGCAACCTCAGAAGAGATGGCAACCTCAGAAGAAGGGATGGCAACTATGGAAGAAATGGCAGCTGTAGACGACGAGATGGCCGCTCGAGAACATGGCAAGCCCTGCAGAAGAACTGGTGCAGTGTGTGTTGTAGCTTGTATTGATAGGTGATGTGGTAGGGAGGGTAGCAGCAGCTGTGGAGGCACCTGTATAGCGTTACTCGGGTAGGCATTGCATTCCTTAGGCACCTTTAATGTTCCTGTATTTCCCCAGGCGATGCAGAGACGGCCGAGAGACCAGAGGATACCGACCGAGAGACCAGGGGAGACCGGAGAGCCTGCAGGGAGATCGGAGCGCCGAACAGGACAGGTGACAGGTTGTATTTTTCTTTGTATTTTCCTTTAGGATGTGATTGTGTGCGCGTGATTTTTTTTTTTTTTTTTTTGCGTGTGTGTTTTTACTTCCCAGCATACTAGGCTGGGTGTGGCAGGTAGGTGGGTTTGGGGAGGGAGGTGGGGTGGGGGGAGGCGGGAAAGGGGGGACTTCCTTCCACTTCTATCTTCCTCTCCTTCTGTCCTGTCTGCCTGTCCTCAGCGCAGCCGAACGTGCTGGGATGGTGTGTCTGTCTGTTAGTGTCTGTCTGCTTTAGTGCTTCTTTCTCTTCCCCACCTTTACTTTTTTATGCGCTTTTTCTTTTCTGTCGTTCTAGAGTGAGTGTGATGGAGAGAGGGTAGAGGGGCGAGTAGGAGCGAGGGAGCGAGTTGGAGATAGACATAGGACCTACTACATAATATCAATTGCTAAAGGTATCTTGCCCGTATTTAACTGATTTACTTTGATAATACTTGAAACATTTGCTCTAGTCCAATACTCTTGTGATATACTTTGATATACAAAATCTTCTGCCAGAGTAACCTAACAGCTGCTGCCATTGCTACTTGTATACTTTGTAAATGTATTGTAATTGTGAACTCTTGTAAAACACTAAAGATAATAAAAGGATCAGCTGTATATGAACTTTACATTGCCCTTTTTGGTATTACAAATGATTAAAATACAATATCACAGAAAAAGTAAAGTATGCAAAGAAAGCATACAATGATATACTCTAGTTCCCAAAGACATGGAACAGAATACACAGTAGACTCCAGCACAAGTTAACTTGCTGGTATAAACTCCTGGGTATAAAAACCCACAATTCAACTTTTTTATACCAGTTCCACGATCTCGAAAAATCCTAAGTTCAAAAAGCACTCCAATATGGACTTAGGATTTTTTCGAGTGACTGGCTCTAGTATAAGTCTTAAGAGCACCAAAACCCTTACTTCGGACTTAGACTTTATATCCAACAGAGAAGTGGGTATAAAGTCTAGGGATGTAAAAGCCCTACTTCAACTTAGAAACGGTGACCAGAATGTGTGTGTGGGGGAGGGTACAACACTTCCTACACCTTAAAAAACTCTACGGATGTAAAAAAAAACCGTTTCAACTTAGAAAATTTTAGAGCTTTTGTGTGTAAAATTTACGGATGCAAAACCCTTATTTCGGACTTTGACTGTGCAGACCCATCCCCCAGGTATAGCGAAACCAGTACTTTGGTCGGCTATGGTTTATTGATGGGTAACTACAGTATTTGTACAAGACTGACTAGCTTCATTACTTAGTGCAATTAGCACTGTCTTGACTAGCAGTAATAGCCTTATTTCGGCTGTTTATAATCCTCCAGAGTTATTTCCTCTAATGCCTGCGGTTTATTCATGTTACTGCCAGACTGTTTTATATATACTCTGGTGCTGAAGCTCCTGTACACTGGCCCTCCAGGTCATCTCGCTGGTTGGAAGTTTTCATAGTACTTCTTACGTTAGTGTTCTCCATTCAGGTTTTTTTCCCCATGTGTACTTAAGGTATCTTGATAAGGAAACCTGCAATGAGTGTATTGCAGACACACTGCATGTAAGTCTGACCAGCTATTGTATCCAGTGTAGGTAATGTTGTTCTTTACCCATGTCCTATTGCAGAGTAGATCCAGATACTCCTACTGTATGTATCCCTTCACTAGTGCTGTTATCAAAGCCTTCTTGCCATCCTGTCAGTGAAAGTTCTGAGTCTATTGTGCAGTCAGGTTTACCCTTTCGTCAAAGTCAAAATGAGGTACTGAAGTGGGTATGTTGTACCTTTATCAGAGTTCATCAAGCCAGATCTAAAGACTATCAGTTCTCAAAGCAGCCAAGTTAAAGTATGAAGGCTTGAATGCCATAGGTAGTGCAAAGTCAATATAAAGGCTTGAATGCCATAGGTTGTGCTAAGTCAATATGAAGGCTTGAATGCCATAGGTAGTGCTAAGTCAATATGAAGGCTTGAATGCCATAGGTAGTGCTAAGTTAATATGAAGGCTTGAATGCCATAGGTTGTGCTAAGTTAATATGAAGGCTTGAATGCCATAGGTAGTGCTAAGTTAATATGAAGGCTTGAATGCCATAGGTAATGCTAAGTTAAAAGTATGAATGCTTGAATGCCATAGGTAGTGCTAAGTTAAATATATAAAGCTCTGAATACTTTAGGCAGTGCTAAGTTAAATATATAAAGCTTTGAATACTTTAGGCAGTGCTAAATTAATATGAAGGCTTGAATGCCATAGGAAGTGTTAAGACAGTTAAGTTAAAAGTATCAAGGCTTGAATGCCAAACGTAGTGTTAAAAGTATGAAGGCTTGAATGGCGCAGGTAATGAAGGGAGGTGTGACTCACTGGGTACTGATTCACTATCCTTTGGTCCTACGCACCCCTATTTAGTAACCATGTAGTAAGGTCCAGGGATGATAGGCAGTCAAGTATCTGGATCTCCTCTAATGGCTTGAATAAAATTACTATTATTTACTGCACGTGTATAGATAAGCTGGTCAGTTACAGTATTTGTGCATGGTTAAGCGTCCTATTCAGATTTAATTTTCAAAGTAAAACCATCAGTGGGAATTAAGCTTTGTCTCTGGATACTAACTCCTCAGTTCATATCACATTGTTGTTTGTTATCAGCCTAAGTAGGTATTTAACAACACCAGTCCAGTCCTTTATTCCGACAATCTTTCCAAGGTGTTTTCCTCTATAAGATAAAAACGTCGGCAACCGTAGTACTAACTAGTTGGTTCATTATTTCCAAGTGTCATTTATCCGATGCATATTCTTGTGTTTCCTCCACGACCAAGGATCTTTCTGGCCAGGACAGGTTTCTCATCAGGTGAAAGGCGAAGAGAGGAAGTGTGTGGAGGTCCAGTTTTATTGTACCCATGTCATATATAATCTGGTCAAAGTTCTTCAAAGTCTTATAATCCAGGACTTAAATGGACCTCTCTCTGGGCAGGATGGAGAATTCTGATCGGCTGAATGGCGAAGAGACGAGTAGTGGTGGTGTCATCGATGGAGTGGCTAAGACAGGCGAGGAGTGGAGATGTGGATGGAGTGGAGATGTGGATGGAGTGGCGAGAAGTACGGCCTTTGGAATGTCGGTCTGGCTGCTGGCTTCCCACGTGACCACACCTGCGGGAGAAAGTCTGAGGAGATCACACTGCACAGGTACAGAGTTTGTTTTTAGTTATAATGTTTTTATCAGTGTCTGCTTCCTCCGCCTGCACTGAAGCCAACTGGGTTTAATATTCAAGGAGAAAGTGTTTAAACTGTGGGAAATTTTCAGAGTAATAGAAAATAATCAGTTATAATAGTCCTAGAGAGGGCCGTGGGGTGTGGAGAGGGATGGGGTAAGGGGTGGGGTGAGGGGGTGGTGGGGTGAGGGGGTGGTGGGGTGACGGGTTGGTGGGGTGACGGGGTGGTGGGGTGAGGGGGTGGTGGGGTGAGGGGGTGGTGGGGTGAGGGGGTGGTGGGGTGACGGGGTGGTGGAGTGAGGGGGTGGTGGAGTGACGGGGTGGTGGGGTGAGGGGGTGGTGGGGTGAGGGGGTGGTGGGGTGAGGGGGTGGTGGGGTGAGGGGGTGGTGGGGTGAGGGGGTGGTGGGGTGAGGGGGTGGTGGGGTGAGGGGGTGGTGGGGTGAGGGGGTGGTGGGGTGAGGGGGTGAGGGGGTGGTGGGGTGAGGGGGTGATGGGGTGAGGGGGTGATGGGGTGAGGGGGTGGTGGGTTAAGGGGGTGGTGGGGTGAGGGGGGTGGGGTGAGGGGGGTGGGGTGAGGGGGTGGAGTGAGGGGGGTGGGGTGAAAGGGGGGAATGAGGTGAAAGGGGGGAGTGAGGTGAAAAGGGGGAGTGAGGTGAAAGGGGGGAGTGAGATGAAAAGGAGGAGTGAGGTGAAAGGGGGGAGTGGGGTGAGGGTTGGGTGGGAGGAGGGGAGGGAAGATGGGGAAAAGGGGAGGAAGGTGCAAGGGGTGGGGAGTAGGAAGGAGCCAGCAGCTAGACGAAAGAGGGAGAAGGGGGATAGGGAAGAGAGCATATCCATTCCGGTACAGTACTCAATAATACACAGTCCAACCCATCTATTGTATCCAAGCCAGTCCATCCCATCCCCACGATATTCAACCCAACCCAACCCAACCTCACCCGACCCAACCCCACCCCACTATATTCAACCCAATCCAACCCCACGACATCCAACCCAGCCCAACCCCACGACACCCAGCCCAGCCCAACCCAACCCCACGACATCCAACCCAGCCCAACCCCACGACACCCAGCCCAGCCCAACCCAACCCCACGACATCCAACCCAACCCAATCCAACCCCACGACATCCAACCCAACCCAATCCAATCCCACGACATCCAACCCAACCCAATCCAACCCCACGACATCCAACCCAACCCAATCCAACCCCACGACATCCAACCCAACCCAATCCAACCCCACGACATCCAACCCAACCCAATTCAACCCCACAACATCCAACCCAACCCAACCCAACCCCACGACATCCAACCCAACCCAACCCCACAATATCCATCCCAACCCAACCCAACCCCACGATATCCATCCCAACCCAACCCCACGACATCCATCCCAATCCAACCCAACCTCACGACATCCATCCCAACCCAACCCCACGATATCCAACCCAACCCTCCACAACATCCAATTCTTCCTTCAGTATAAAGCCCTTTCGACCAACCCCACCTTATATAACCATCCCAACCCCACCTTATATAACCATCCCAACCCCACCTTATATAACCATCCCAACCCCACCTTATATAACCATCCCAACCCCACCTTATATAACCATCCCAACCCCACCTTATATAACCATCCCAACCCCACCTTATATAACCATCCCAACCCCACCTTATATAACCATCCCAACCCCACCTTATATAACCATCCCAACCCCACCTTATATAACCATCCCAACCCCACCTTATATAACCATCCCAACCCCACCTTATATAACCATCCCAACCCCACCTTATATAACCATCCCAACCCCACCTTATATAACCATCCCAACCCCACCTTATATAACCATCCCAACCCCACCTTATATAACCATCCCAACCCCACCTTATATAACCATCCCAACCCCACCTTATATAACCATCCCAACCCCACCTTATATAACCATCCCAACCCCACCTTATATAACCATCCCAACCCCACCTTATATAACCATCCCAACCCCACCTTATATAACCATCCCAACCCCACCTTATATAACCATCCCAACCCCACCTTATATAACCATCCCAACCCCACCTTATATAACCATCCCAACCCCACCTTATATAACCATCCCAACCCCACCTTATATAACCATCCCAACCCCACCTTATATAACCATCCCAACCCCACCTTATATAACCACACCAACCCCACAATATCCACACCAACCCCACAATATCCACACCAAACCCACAATATCCACACCAAACCCACAATATCCACACCAAACCCACAATATCCACACTAACCTAATAGTTTTCAGGTATAAAGACAGAGGTAACAGGTATGATAAATGATTTCCAGATTTTATTAAACAAAAATAAGTTTTATTTTGAGCTGGCTTCATCAGTAGAGTTGTCAGCGATCAGGAAGGCTCTGGTGGGTAGGTGGGTGGCAGGTGGGTGGCAAGTGGCAGGCAGGTGGCAGGTGGCAGGTGGCAGGTGGCAGGTGGCAGGTGGCAGGTGGCAGGTGGGTGGCAGGTGGGTGGCAGGTGGCAGGTGGGTGGCAGGTGGGTGGCAGGTGGCTGGCAGGTGGCAGGTGGGTGGCAGGTGGGTGGTAGGTGGGTGGTAGGTGGGTGGTAGGTGGGTGGTAGGTGGGTGGTGGGTGGGTGGTGGGTGGTGGGTGGGTGGTGGGTGGGTGGGTGGTGGGTGGGTGGGTGGTGGGTGGGTGGGTGGTGGGTGGGTGGGTGGGTGGTGGGTGGGTGGGTGGGTGGTGGGTGGGTGGGTGGGTGGTGGGTGGCGGGTTGTAGATGGGTGGCAGGTGGCATGAGGGTGGCAGGTGGCATGAGGGTGGCAGGTGGCATGAGGGTGGCAGGTGGCATGAGGGTGGCAGGTGGCATGAGGGTGGCAGGTGGCATGAGGGTGGCAGGTGTGTGGCAGGTGGGAGGCAGGTGGGAGGCAGGTGGGAGGCAGGTGGGAGGCAGGTGGGCGGCAAGTGGGCGACAAGAGGACGACAGGTGGCAGGTAGGTGGCAAGTAGGTGGCAAGTAGGTAATAGTTGGCATGTGGCAGGTGGGTGGTAGTTGGCATGTAGCAGGTTGTTAAGTTGCATGTGGGTAGTTGGGTGGTGGCAGGTGGGTGGTGGCAGGTGGGTGGTGGCAGGTGGCAGGTGGCAGGTGGCAGGTGGCAGGTGGGTGGTGGCAGGTGGCAGGTGGGTGGTGGCAGGTGGCAGGTGGGTGGTGGCAGGTGGGTGGTGGCAGGTGGGTGGTGGCAGGTGGGTGGTGGCAGGTGGGTGGTGGCAGGTGGGTGGTGGCAGGTGGGTGGTGGGTGGTGGCAGGTGGGTGGTGGGTGGTGGCAGGTGGGTGGTGGGTGGTGGCAGGTGGGTGGTGGGTGGTGGCAGGTGGGTGGTGGGTAGTGGGTGGGCGGTGGGTAGTGGGTGGGCGGTGGGTGGCAGGTGGGCGGTGGGTGGCAGGTGGGCGGTGGGTGGCAGGTGGGCGGTGGGTAGTGGGTGGCAGGTGAGTGCTGGGTGGTGGGTGGGTGGCAGGTGAGTGCTGGGTGGTGGGTGGGTGGCAGGTGAGTGCTGGGTGGTGGGTGGGTGGCAGGTGAGTGCTGGGTGGCAGGTGAGTGCTGGGTGGCAGGTGAGTGCTGGGTGGCAGGTGAGTGCTGGGTGGCAGGTGAGTGGCAGGTGGGTGGGTGGTGGTGGGTGGTAGGTGGTGGTGGGTGGTAGGTGGTGGTGGGTGGTAGGTGGTGGTGGGTGGTAGGTGGTGGTGGGTGGTAGGTGGTGGTGGGTGGTAGGTGGTGGTGGGTGGTAGATGGTGGTGGGTGGTAGATGGTGGTGGGTGGTAGATGGTGGTGGGTGGTAGATGGTGGTGGGTGGTAGATGGTGGTGGGTGGTAGATGGTGGTGGGTGGTAGATGGTGGTGGGTGGTAGATGGTGGTGGGTGGTAGATGGTGGTGGGTGGTAGATGGTGGTGGGTGGTAGATGGTGGTGGGTGGTAGATGGTGGTGGGTGGTAGATGGTGGTGGGTGGTAGATGGTGGTGGGTGGTAGATGGTGGTGGGTGGTAGATGGTGGTGGGTGGTAGATGGTGGTGGGTGGTGGGTGGTTGTGGGTGGTGGGTGGTTGTGGGTGGTGGGTGGTTGTGGGTGGTTGTGGGTGGTGGGTGGTTGTGGGTGGTGGGTGGTGGGTGGTTGTGGGTGGTGGGTGGTTGTGGGTGGTGGGTGGTTGTGGGTGGTGGGTGGTTGTGGGTGGTGGGTGGTTGTGGGTGGTGGGTGGTTGTGGGTGGTGACAGGTGGGTGGTTGTGGCAGGTGACAGGTGGGTGGTTGTGGCAGGTGACAGGTGGGTGGTTGTGGCAGGTGACAGGTGGGTGGTTGTGGCAGGTGACAGGTGGGTGGTGGGTGGTAGCTGACAGGTGGGTGGTGGGTGGTAGCTGACAGGTGGGTGGTGGGTGGTAGCTGGGTGGTAGCTGGGTGGTGGGTGGTAGCTGGGTGGTGGGTGGTAGCTGGGTGGTGGGTGGTAGCTGGGTGGTGGGTGGTAGCTGGGTGGTAGGTGGTGGTGGGTGGTAGCTGGGTGGTGGGTGGTAGCTGGGTGGTAGGTGGTGGTGGGTGGTAGCTGGGTGGTAGCTGGGTGGTAGGTGGTGGTGGGTGGTGGTGGGTGGTAGCTGGGTGGTAGGTGGTGGTGGGTGGTAGCTGGGTGGTAGCTGGGTGGTAGGTGGTGGTGGGTGGTAGGTGGTGGTGGGTGGTAGGTGGTGGTGGGTGGTAGGTGGTGGTGGGTGGTAGCTGGGTGGTAGGTGGTGGTGGGTGGTAGGTGGTGGTGGGTGGTAGGTGGTGGTGGGTGGTAGGTGGTGGTGGGTGGTAGGTGGTGGTGGGTGGTAGGTGGTGGTGGGTGGTAGGTGGTGGTGGGTGGTAGGTGGTGGTGGGTGGTAGGTGGTGGTGGGTGGTAGGTGGTGGTGGGTGGTAGGTGGTAGATGGTGGTGGGTGGTAGATGGTGGTGGGTGGTAGATGGTGGTGGGTGGTAGGTGGTGGTGGGTGGTAGGTGGTGGTGGGTGGTAGGTGGTGGTGGGTGGTAGGTGGTGGTGGGTGGTAGGTGGTGGTGGGTGGTAGGTGGTGGTGGGTGGTAGGTGGTGGTGGGTGGTAGGTGGTGGTGGGTGGTAGGTGGTGGTGGGTGGTGGTGAGTGGCAGGTTGCAGGTAGTGGTGAGTGGCAGGATGCAGGTAGTGGTGAATGGCAGGTTGCAGGTAGTGGTGAGTGGCAGGTTGCAGGTGGTGAGTGGCAGGTTGCAGGTGGTGAGTGGCAGGTGGTGAGTGGCAGGTGGTGAGTGGCAGGTGGTGAGTGGCAGGTGGCAGGTGCGTGGTAGGTGGATGGTGGAAGAGTAGGTGGTAGTCAGGCTGGGGGAAGAGTAGGTGGTAGTCAGGCTGGGGGAAGAGTAGGTGGTAGTCAGGCTGGGGGAAGAGTAGGTGGTAGTCAGGCTGGTGGGTGGTGGCTGGTAGGTGGCTGGTAGGTGGCTGGTAGGTGGCAGGTAGGTGGCAGGTAGGTGGCAGGTAGGTGGCTGGTAGGTGGCAGGTAGGTGGCAGGTAGGTGGCAGGTAGGTGGCAGGTGGGTAGCAGGTGGGTGGCTGGTAGGTAGCAGGTGGGTGGCTGGTAGGTAGCAGGTGGGTGGCTGGTATGTGGTAGGTGGGTGGCTGGTATGTGGTAGGTGGGTGGCTGGTATGTGGTAGGTGGGTGGCTGGTATGTGGTAGGTGGGTGGCGGGAGGTGGCAGGTGGGTGGCGGGAGGTGGCAGGTGGGTGGCGGGAGGTGGCAGGTGGGTGGCGGGAGGTGGCAGGTGGGTTGCAAGTGGGTGGCTGGTAGGTGGCAGGTGGCAGGTTGGAGGTGGGAGGTGGGAGGTGGGAGGTGGCAGGTGGCAGGTGGCAGGTGGGAGGTGGCAGGTGGCAGGTGGGAGGTGGCAGGTGGCAGGTGGAGGGTAGGAAGCTGAAAATAACAATTCAACATATGGTTTAAATAATCAAACATTTCACAGAGTTGTCTCCGTGGGCGTAAAGCTTAACTGGACCAACTGAATCAGTAAATATAATGACAGTTAACGTATACAAATTCTAGGCCTGTACTGACAAAGATACTGACTGACTAACTGGTAAAACGAATACTGACAGGAAGTGCAGACTGAGGATGTGGTCTACCTGAATCAGCTAAATGTGTGGACTGACTGACTGACTGGGTGTGGACTGAGGGTGTGGATTAACTGATTAACTCAACGACTGGACGGTGGGTCTGGATTAACTGAACTGGACTGGAGTGGACCGAGAATGTGGACTGAACTGGACTGAATTTTGGATGTGGATTACGCAGACTGAACTGGAGTGGACTGTGGATGTGGACTGACTGGCTGGACTGGACTGGGAATGTGGACTGACTGACTGGACTGGGGGGTCTGGACTGACTGACTGGACTAGACTAGGGGTGTGGACTGACTGGCTGGACTGGACTGAGGGTGTGGACTGGAAAGGACTGTGGATGTGGACTGACTGGACTGAACTGTGAACTGACTGGCTAGCTGGACTGTGAATGTGGACTGGACTAGACTGTGGCTGTGGACTGAGTGGATTGGACTGTGGACTGAGTAGACTGGACTGTGGACTGAGTAGACTGGACTGTGGACTGAGTAGACTGGACTGTGGACTGAGTAGACTGGACTGTGCACTAAGTAGACTGGACTGTGCACTAAGTAGACTGGACTGTGCACTAAGTAGACTGGACTGTGCACTAAGTAGACTGGACTGTGCACTAAGACTATACTGTGGACTAACTGGATTGGACTGTGGACTGACCGGATTGGCTGACTATTGACAAATGACTGAAGGATTAAAATGACTGATGCTGACTGACTGATGCTGACTGACTGACTGACTGATTGATGCTGACTGACTGACTGATGCTGACTGACTGACTGACTGATGCTGACTGACTGACTGACTGATGCTGACTGACTGACCGACTGATGCTGACTGACTGACCGACTGATGCTGACTGACTGACCGACTGATGCTGACTGACTGACCGACTGATGCTGACTGACTGACCGACTGATGCTGACTGACTGACTGATGCTGACTGACTGACTGATGCTGACTGACTGATGTTGCTAGGATGTGGACTGTGACGGTATGGAATGACTGTGTGAACTGAATGACAAGGTGTGGACTGAGTGACAAGGTGTGGACTGAGTGACAAGGTGTGGACTGAATGACAAGGTGTGGACTGAGTGACAAGGTGTGGACTGAGTGACAAGGTGTGGACTGAGTGACTGTGTGGACTGAGTGACTGTGTGGACTGAGTGACAGGGTGTGGACTGAGTGACAGGGTGTGGACTGAGTGACAGGGTGTGGACTGAGTGACAGGGTGTGGACTGACAGCGTGTGGACTGATTGATACTGGGCATAGACTGACGATCTGACAGTGAAAATTAATTGGGGAGTCTGATTGGCTAAGGGGTTGGACTGATAGATCATAATACTGGACAGAAAGGGGTTTACAAGGCTGTGGAGTGAATCAGTAAAGGTATGTAGTGATGAAGGCTGTGGAGTGAATCAGTAAAGGTATGTTATGATGGAGGCTGTGGACTGAGTCAGTAATGATTTGTGGTGATAGTGGGTGTGGACTACCTGAGTTTTTGAAGATGTGGACTGTCCATGGGTGTAAGACGACTGACTGGTTGTGGGTGTGAGTTATTGACGTGTTTTTTGATTGAACTGACCTACTACCAATGACTGACTGATGATGAGGACTACCATAGGGTTTGGACACACGGGTCAGTAGGGTTGTGGACTGACTGGGTCACTAGGACTGTGGACTGACTGGGTCACTAGGGCTGTGGACTGACTGGGTCACTGGGGCTGTGGACTGACTGGGTCACTAGGGCTGTGGACTGACTGGGCCACTAGGGCTGTGGACTGACTGGGCCACTAGGGCTGTGGACTGACTGGGTCACTAGGGCTGTGGACTGACTGGGTCACTAGGGCTGTGGACTGACTGGGTCACTAGGGCTGTGGACAGACAGTAAGGGCTTGGGAGTACTGGGGAATGTGGGGTGAATAATGAAGGGCTTGGAGTGATGGATGTGCACTGAATCAGTAAAGGTTTGAAGTGATAAAGTGTGTGGACAGACTAGATTGAATGTGATCGACTAGAATGTAGACTGACTAGCTGTGCCGGCTGCTGATCAGCAAGTCATTTGGTTAAAGGTACTGAGAGGCGGAATCAGTGACTGTGGAGTTACTGGGCCTGTGACTGCCTGACAGACTGGGGGTCTAACAAAGCGGGAAGATGGTTAAGTAATCAGAACGGGGCGTGATATGAATTTATAAAGGGCCAGTGATGAGGCAGGACTTAGCTAACCAGCTGACAAGAGAGGCAAACGACTGAGTTATTAAAAAAAGCACAAAGGTGTAAGCAAGTCCATAAGGTTATAGAGTTATTTATGAAACACTTTTAATTCATGTGATCAGCCTGCATTCCACGATATAGTGTAGTCAGCAACGATACAGAAAAGCCAGGCATTCATTAAGTTTCAAGAAGTAAATAATATGGGTCATGTCTACACCTTGGTGCTCTTTTAAAATGATACGACCCTATGACAATTGATGGAGACTAAGGGGTGACCAAAGCCTAGATATGATTAACTGAAGGCCGAGTGTTTGGAGCTATACCGAGTCGTGAACTAAATTTACTATATCCTGACTAACGACTGATTGGTGTTAAGTCAGCTTAAGTGTTGTTAGGTTCAAAGTCCTCGTACATTACCGGATAAAAAAGATGAGGATACTTCTGGGTAGGCAGCGCATCCTGGGAGGGGTAAATTCAAGACGAGGTATCAACGGCACCGAGCAGTATGTTGAGGTGGTACAAGCTGGATGATTTCCCTCTGTAAATGCCATATAAAATTAACAGGACTTACAACAGTGTATTTGTTATTTCTGACTGTCTCTTTGTTGAAAATATCCACACTTATTTTATTGTCAAATATGTTTACATTATTTGGCTTTGTCACTTATTGTACTAGATAGCCTAGTTTGCCCTTGTTATATTGTCTCATTGTACATAGTGTTTTGCGAAGTACTTGCCTGATCTTCCCTTCAGATGAGGTGCTTTGTTAAAGTCCCTCCCACGGTCGCTGTCAGCATCATCCCTCCCACGGTCAAGGTCAGCATCATCCCTCGCACGGTTCCGGGCAGCATAGTCTTTCCCACGGTCAGCATCACCAGTGTCCCTCTACCATCGGCTTCTCTCCAGCATCCCAGCATTCACTCCACCTGCCAAGTAGGCATCTTATTTATTTCTACAGTTCATTCGTCAATTTGGGTTTTTTTTTTTTTTTTTTTTTTTTTTTTTTTTGCGGCCATATTACGTAGCTCACAGACAGACTACGACAGTACTACGGTGTTACACAAAAATAACACTTTTTCGTAACTGGCACAAAGTTCTGTGTTAATGTTACAACTCATCAGTCAAGACAGGGATTCAGTTTTGAGCCAAACTAAAATCAATGTATCGTCTCCATAAAATAAGCAAGTCAGATGCAGCCATTCATTATGTCAGCTTGATTCCAACATTTTTGTAATACATTAGAAACTGCAAATTTCAGAAACTAGCATTTTAATTTAAAGGGAGCAGTGGAAACTTGACTGAGGCAAAATCTTCCTAAATAACTGCAATTTAACGACCAAGAACGTTGAAAATGCTCCTTATGGCGAGGACTTCCGGTTCTTTAATAACTGTACTAAAACTATATCTTATTTAACTCGGCAAAATTTCAAGGCCGAGATATGTAAGCATTTTGGAGAAGAAACTAAATTGCTGATCAACGTATGAAACGGTATAATAGTTATATTAAACAGTATAATCAATCATATGCCATACCTGTATCAAAAGCCATAACTAAACTGTACCTGACGTTATGAAATGCCAACACTGCTCTGGCATCCCTGTTCAGTTATCCACTCATTTTATCTCTGACCTCTCGTGTCATAGGCATGATTTCTTGTATTCTTTGCTCATCTCGTCCTCTGGCTTCCTCTCTTAGTACCTTCTTTGCTGTTCTTGCCACAGTACACTTCTGTTCACACGTCCCTCCCTGTAATACCAGTGTCTGTGAATACAGATCTAGTCCGATAAGCTATTTCAGATTTATTTCATCTACGTAAACTATTTTTTCCCATAATTATTCACCATATATAACTGGACAAGCAATATGGGCCTTAATCTTGTTGGTCTATTTCATTAACACCTCTTCCTTATGACAGTAATGATGCTTTAATATTGTTGCAAAGTAATGACACCAACAATTTCATTTATGCTGTAAGTATATCTATTTTGCACATAAAAGTATTAAAGTGATAAGTAAATCACTTAGGAAGAGGCACCAAGTCCATTGCGCAAACAAGATTACCTCTGTCAACAAAACTGTTCATCATTGCAGCTGCCAGCAATAACACAGCTTCCACAGACCCCGACGACGCTCCAACAGGCCCCGACGACGCATCTACATGCCCCTGACAGGTTCCGACGACACTTCCACAAACTTCGAAACGACCGCCACCAGTGCGCCTGCCCCAGCGTCTCAGGTCTGTACTCCGGCACCGATCCTCAGCATTCGCCTGAAAGATGATCGTATTTGTAACAGACATCCAAGTTATTTTTCTACATGGCTGTTTATTTTCACTGTCGTGCAGATATTTAACTGACCAATATATGTAATTAGAGTCAGATAACACTAAAACACATCTTACCATTTACAGCTTCCACAGTTCCCCACGCTGGCGCTTCATCTCCCGCCCTCATCTAATCCTGGCGACATCACAGCTCTGTCTCGGCAGCTCCTCACCCCCTGTAAGATGAACGTACTCTCAGCAGCAGTTCTCTTAAGGTGTTTTTATGCATATGGATGTTTTAGTTACACATGCAGATATTTTAAGATATTCCTAGGTCAGAGGTTAATTTAGTAAAGAATATCAAATCATACCATTGCAGCATACGAAGCTTACACACACGCCATAGACCCCGCCCACGCCCACGTCCACGCCAAAGACCAAGCCCACGCTTCACCCCTCCGACGTCGTAGGTGCGCCGCCTCCGTCCCTGTGGAACTAACTTACCACATCATTTCTTCCCGTAAGTTGCTTTATTTCAGTAAATAAGTCATTACTTAATGGGAGTGCCTTTACGTTTTTATGCAATGCCCTTAGTTTTATGCAAAGATTGTACATGTGGTCTTTAGCTGACGCATTTGCAAACATAACTTTTGAAAACTTGTCTCCATAAAAGTGAATTTATGCTAATTTAAGGTAGTTGCTCGTATTTTTTCTTCACTAATTTTCGCCCTGGTTTGCCTAGTGTTTGGTGCCTCAGGTTGAAAGTATAAACAAGCAGTCTTATTAAACTGAAGCTCAAGAATGAATACAGTGTGATTTCTTACCACTGCAGCTGCTGTCGAGGTTTTTGCCGAATTCCACACACGCTGCAAGTCCCACGCCGACCCCGACACAACGACCTGACGACGAGGCCACAAGTCTCACTCCAAAACAACGACCCCACCACGCCGACATAAGCCACCACGCCGACACAAGCCACCACGCCGGCACAAGCCACCACGCCGACACAAGCCACCACGCCGACACAAGCCACCACGCCGACACAAGCCACCACGCCGACACAAGCCACCACGCCGACACAAGCCACCACGCCGACACAAGCCACCACGCCGACACAAGCCACCACGCCGACACAAGCCACCACGCCGACACAAGCCACCACGCCGACACAAGCCACCACGCCGACACAAGCCACCACGCCGACACACATCCCCCATCGCAGAGGTCCCCCCTCTCTCCGACGTCGTAGGTGCGTCGTCAGCATCACTGTGGAAGATTAACATGGTGACAGCAACAATTCTCAGTTATAATTCTCTATCATTTGTATTTTATCAGTATATTTCAGTGACAGCATACAGGGACGTTCTCGTGAGCTTAGAGTTCTTTATGCCTTTTAACAATTTTGCATGATCATTGCACCTTAACAGTTCCCTATACTTTGTCATATATATACATAGCATGCCTAGGTAATTTATCAGAATATAATGTTCCTTATCCAAAGTAACATGGTAAGTAGAGTTATTATAGTCTGTTTTCACCCGACAGAACTGGGCCACTCCCGCAACTTGATCTGTGTGTCCTGGTTACAGAACAGGAATGAGTATCGATTATAAAACAGAATCTCCAGTTTGGGCACACTTAGCCATCAACCGACCATATTGAGTCTGAATGTCAGGTTAGGGTAAACTCTATAAACTGCTGAGCTGACGAGAATAGGGCCAAAAATGAAAGGGTTGCCAACAGCTTACTTACCAGCATCCCTTTGAAGTAATGCCTAGGCTTGGTTTCGTCCTTGCTTCCCTCTTCGTCCTCGCGTTCTCGCCCACCCTCATCCGTCCTCGTCCACCCTCTTGCGTCCTTGTCGGTCCTCGCCCCCTCATCCGTCCTTAATCGCTCAGCACATCAGGTCCAGGGAAGCTGGGTGGTCCACGCTGCATCTCCGCTCCTCTGTGCTCGCCTGTCATAAGAGAACCACTTAATTATCAAAACCTAATCTGCTTTAAGTGCTGTCTTATAACTAGCCCAGTAAAGCCACACTTGTTGAGGAATGCACCATATCTGACATGTATATTAGGTGTCCAGGTCTTTACTCTCCAGATATTCAGTCATTATTGAAAATATTTTGGTATGTGTTACCTTTGGCTAATTTCAATTATATTTCAGGAATATCTAGTTACATGTCTAGTCGCTGAAGTTGCTGCTGCTGCTGCTGACGACAACCAAGACGACGACGATGCTGCTGCAGATGCTATCGCTCTTTCGGTGTTATGTATCGCCGCTCCGACAACCTGTCTTGTCTCAACAACATGGACAACCACAGACATGACTGACCGGTCAACCATACAACCAACACCAACCAAGTAAGCTAAACAGATGACCTAAGACCTCACTCCTAACTTCACCTAGCCTAGAAAACCAACCTAGATGACCATAACTCTGCTGCCTAACCCACCTAACCTAGCCCCATGACCCTCCCTGCTCCTGGCTATCCCCCACCCCCACCCCAGCCTGCCGTCCACCCTACAGTACCATCACTACACACCAGCGAGGCAACCTGTGGGGAAAAAGATTAAACCATATAGGTATAAAAGATTAGGGCATATTATTACAAGAGATTATTAATAAGTGCATGTAAAGGATTAGGTAGTGCATTGAAGAGTTTACTTGTTTGTTCATATAATTATAAATGCTCACTTGCAACAACGATCATCGCAAAATTATAAGCAAATATAATAGCAATTTACAAAATTATTGCATATACCTGTTGCTGAAGCTGCTGTGTTGACCCTTCAGTACGATGAAGCCTGTATAATTGTATTCTGGCCTCCTTTGACGGATTAATTCCGATCAAGAAGCGTGTCCAGCAGAAGGGATTAAAAGCAGCCTCCATCCATCCATTTTGGTGCTGGAGAGGGACACCATGTGGTGGCACTGATAGTACCAAAAGGATGGTGGGCTGCAGGACGGGTAACCACCAATCAGTCCAATGGTTCATACATGCATCTCTCGTAGTGAAGGTGTTAATTCTTGCTTGGCCTTTCACTCCTCACTGCTGCTGAACATCGTGCCAGCGAGCGATGTACAGCCTGGAAAAAAAAAATGCAGTTTAGCAAATTTATGGAGATGAATATTGAGGCGAAATAATAATTTCGTTTATGTTACTGTACAGACTTATTTAGCCATAGCATTTTCTATTTCTGCCACTGAGCTTGGTGACAGAGGAAGTAAAGAACGATATTGTGGACCAGATTAATGAGAGAACTGATATAAAAACGACTCAGAAATCAGGGTATTATTGCCAATAATTACAGTCAAGCCCGTCGGGTATTCTAGCCTTTTCTATGACAATCTCCTTAAATTAGAAGAGGGAGGGAGTCTTCTCTATGACATATCCTTCGCAAATGTGTCTTAGGTTAGGGGTTAAGTTTGATTACGTTAGGTCAGGTTAGATTACGTTAGGTTAATTTAATAAAGAAATAGGCGAGAATTAGCCTCAAAACCATTCGAAATATGGGTAAATTCTGCCCCTAGTGAAAAAAAAAATGAAAAGAAAAATTTATCTCGGTCGATTTCAAGGGTTTTATTTCGTATTTGACTTCAACCCCAAATAGGGGTTAGGCATCACTTGTGGTGGAAATTAATCTAAATCATTCGAAACAGGGGTAAATCCTACCCCTAGTGAAAGAAAATGAAAATGAAAATACCCCGACTGTAATAAACGACAAAAAACCCGAAATCAGTTTTAACCTCTTCATTTCTATGACAATCTTTTTTGTTTGGAGCATGTTGGCTTCAGACTATTTTATTGAACGTAGGACCTATAATTGTGAAGGGGTTAAGGCTGTATCAGACCCCATTAGACCAAATTCTCTAAGCTGATTTAAAGAGTTTGGAAATAGCGGGAATAATAGGCAATATACACTATCTTAAAGGGAAGCATATCAATGGCAGAAATTGATTCTTTAATAAACCCTTCCAGTCCAATAACCTATCAGGCAACTACAAGACGCATTTATTCAGTTTAAGGGTGTCTCAGTTTAAGTGTTAATGAAGGCTGTGTCCAACCCCTCCAGTTCGAAAAATGTCTAACTCGTAAAATTAAGATAAAATTATCCTCAGAAGAGGAATAAAATCGGATAATTCGTCATCGGTTCACTGGGGTTAACGAGAAGATTTAGTCACGATCAGGCACCAACATACGTGGCCTATTGCCAGTCTTACTGTTTGCGGCAGAGTAGGAAAAATTCGTACTGTAAAAATATGTATATTAAAAATGAATTAGGCAGACAGCAGGCAGTAATGAGGACAAGAGTCTTTGTGTCGGCAGCATTGATATTTCACTAAGTTGAAAATACAGTCTGCCGGCTTCCTTCACCTCACTGGCAGACATACTGCAAAGACCGGTAAAATTCCTTAGAATATCTGGCTATTTCTTTTAAAAAATAATATAAATTATATTCGAGCTTCTTTTCCGCCGAAAGCCACCAAAAACTTGGAAAATAAGTCACGCTTGAAAAAATACATTTTTAAATTCCCTTAACATACCTGAAGTGGAGAGGAAAAATCGCCAAAGTCATCAACTGGGCAGGTGGAGCCAGGAGGTCCGTCTTGTAGGGCGTCTGGGGTTCAAATGAGAGGCAATGGTCGCCGCCATAACGTCATCAGCTTGGTTAGTTCACCGCACCGCCACCAGAACCACACCCGCCTCCCCAGCACCACCACCGCTTGTTTTCCCCCATTTTAAGGCCAGTTTATGCTATTATTACTACTTCTAGTGCTATATTCCTATATTTTTTCGTAGAAGTAATACAGCTGACTTAGATCTCGCGCAAATCATATCCTAGGTTAAATAAAGAGATTACATATTGCCTTGAAACCAGTGTTACGAGTCGAACTCCATCTTGTACACTTTTCCATACTTATGTTAATTCCCAAGCTCATGATTTTTCTTTCTATATTGCTGTTGAATATGCCCTACCAAATTACTGATTTTAAGTTAAACAGATAAGGTTAATAAGCTTCGTTTCACCTTATTCTTCGAAGCCTCATATTTGAATCGTTATCTCTGTACTGTTTTACTTTCTTGATCTCCATTCCTAACTCCGTATAAAACTAGGCCATAAGAGCATGTTTCTAGTACATACTTCTAGAGCATTCTTCTAGACCATATTTCTTCCCGTACTGTCATAAGGTGTGATTTTAATATATAGATTATTCTGAAACATTTTTAGGGAGATAGTACTTAGATATTTCATACAAGCATTCCTATTGTGCCGGGCCTTCTTTCCTTTATACTAACTCAGAATATTTTCTAGAGCTTAGATAGAGTCCTAGGAGCCTGATACTGTTAATACTGGTACCATTAACCCTGTCATGGTCGGGACAGCTCCTATTCTAGTCATCAGGATATTTTATTAAGTAGAGTGAGTGAAAGTGGTCTAACAGTGAGGGTGTTGTGGGTGCTTGGTGAGTGTGTGGGGGTTGGGTTTGTGTATGAATGTGTGTGTGTGTGTGTGTGTGTGTGTGTGTGTGAAGTCATGGTATAGATGTGTTATGTTTATACTGTGTCGATGGAATTTCACAACGTGATCTTTATCCCCAACAGCACCAGGGCCTAAACCACAACACAACCAGCAACACCACCACACTCATCACCCAGGGAGGTATGCGCTCTAGGAACACATCCAGTGGGGGAGAAGTAGCCTGTTTGAAGGGCCTTGTTCTCGTCACGCATACCATCTCACTCAACGGATGGAGGTATAGTGTATGTTGTTTGTGTGTGTGTGTGTGTGTGTGTGTGTGTGAGAGAGAGAGAGAGAGAGAGAGAGAGAGAGGTTGGGAGGTGCATATGTTAAAGAATGATACAGTATATAATTATGTCAATGGTGTAAATGACGATGGTATGGTGTAAAACTGTGTTTGTGTGCGTGTATGAGACAGAGACAGAATGGAGATAGACTGAGAGAGAAACAGCGAAACACACAGAGCCAGTGAATTTAGCAGAATAGAGCTGCACACCAGACCTCACACCACGGAGGTCTGGCTCCAACTGATGTTTTTCTCGCTGCCACACTCGCCCCGACCCCACTCTGACCCCTACTCGAAGGATTTTCCAGTCTATTCTCCCTAATTTGCTTGCAATTCCACCAGATTTTCTACTCTAAAGTAATACACTAGCGATAAATTAATGTTTTTAGAGGGATTTTGATAATTTGGTAAAGTTATTGCATTAGGTATGCTGTACGATCAAGTGTCAGAAAAATTGGTTTGCCAGACGTACAACAGAAGGTTGGATCAATAATTAACCTATTTTTTTACTATTTATGTTTATTTAATGGGTAGTTATTGTCCCAGCACAGCACACCATATCACCACACACACAATACATGCACCACAACACACCCCAGCACACCACAACAGGCGGTACAGCTGCCAGGTCACATAACCATCCCTAAACGCCCCCTATCTCCCTACAGGAGGACGGTGGACTTCAGGAAAGAGAAAATTCAGCCTGCAGTCCACTGGGATCACGTACAGACCAACCTACGACCACAAGAACAGCAGGAGCAACAGCAACAAGGGGTGATTAAAACGAAGTCTACGAGTGTGTAATTGATTTTATTGCAATCTAATAAATGGCATACACCACAGAGTAACATTCATTGTACCCTCAGTAGCGTAGGAACCCGAGGAGAGGCTTTTAAAAACAATAAATTTACCCTAGTTACCCCTTTATTAATCAAAGAAAACTTGGATCAGAAATATTAGGGGTAACAAAAAATATTTTGGTCTACCCTCATCATCATCATCATACGACACATGATATCCGAAGCAGTGTCGACCATAGCTAACGATGCAGGTGTGTGTGGGTGTGGGTGTGCATGGGTGGGTGTGGGTAAGAGTGGCGATGACTTGTCGGTTCAGAGGTTATGACAGTGAAACAGCTGGCCTGGCAGCTTAGTTCTTTGTCTGACGTAGACCACATTACTTGGCCTGTCTGGTCTGGCTTCTCTCTATCGAGGCAGGTAGTGTTCTTATGGGATTATACAGTGTCCCAGGATTTATTTGGGGGTGTTTTGTTTTTCCGAGACCCATCAGTTTTGCCCCGTATATTCTATCAGTCCAACTTTGTCTTGACTTTAGTACAGAAGTCCTTTTGATTATTATTGTCAAATCTAAAACTTTTCGTATTTTTGTAAAATCTAGCCAATCTGATCTTTTTTCTATAAATCCAGAAAGTCAGGTACTCAAAGACACCATTTTGTCGTACATGGGGGTCAATAACATACTCAGAACTCGTAACATAAATTTTATTGGTTACAAATACTCGTACATCTGAATGTAATGACTTAATAATTACATGTTGAATTATAGCTCACGTTTTCACTAAGTAATTAATAGACTCAGATCTATACCTAACAACTGAGGATCACATAGGCTTCAGAGACTTGAACTGAGTGAAGATTAGCATAATTTACCTCTTTCCTGATATAAAATACATCACCGTAACTAAGTTCTTCTAGCCTTGGGTCCCTAAATGTTAGACTTATTCACTTGGTTTAGTGTAGATATAAGGTACATATTCCCGTTGTCTGAGACTCCCTAGCACCTCTTTCTTGCCTGTTTTGCATATTACACAGTAAGATACACTAATAACATACGTAGAAATAATCTTTAAAAAAAAGATACTATAAGGAATAATGCCAAGATGAAGTTTCTGCAATGTAAGATTAAATAACTAAAGCTAACTCTGATTTGAACTAATACACATCTGGTCCACAGGTCGTGCTGGAGTCTGCTGCCTTGACGCTGCTTCCTTGCCACACTGGTCATACCTTGCTGAAGTTTGGTCTGCCCTGCCGTGAGAAGCCTGACGGTGGTGTCGTGTCTTCCCCTACTCTGAGATACCTGGTTGTGGTGGTGGTGGTAGGGGTGGCTGCGGCAGGGTGTCGTGTCTTCCCCAGCCGTGAGATTACTTGCTGCTGCTGCTGGTGATCTGCCCTGACCTGCCGAGAGAAGCCTGGTGGTGATGGTGTGATCTGCCATGCAAGTCGGGTCGCTCCCCTCCACAATGTTCTGTAGGCAAATGCTACTTTTGAATGCATATTTTATATTGCTGTCTCTATTAATGTATTCTATACTGAAGTATAATAAAATGAAAACTTAAATTTTCTGTCTTGTTTCCTTATCTTTTTAACTTTGGCTTTGACTTAATATTGGTGATAAGTACTGTATATTGCGCTCTGCAGTCTTGTTTGTTGTGGTGACGGCTTTTGTGATGACCTAAGACATTCTGATTGCTCCACCAAATTACTACTCAGCCGTGTGATCAGTGCACATAATTAAAAGAATATACAATACAATAATATGAAACTGAACATAAAAAGGGTTATGGGAATTCTCCACCATGCAATCAGTGGACCTAAATTAAAACCTATATTATAAAGCTAAGCCTGAAGAGGGTTGTGGGAAATAGATAATAATGCAGGATAGACACTGGTAATGTTCACTGAGCCGTGCCCCCAACACACAAGAACTGGGTGGCGTAATATATGGACCACCTTGTATAATGAGAGGCCGTAAGTGTGTGCCCCGTCATAACTATGATTGTGTCTTGTAGGAAGCACAAAGAAAACAGGCCACAGAATACTTCCTTGTTTCTTGTTCCTCCTACACAAACATACACTCCTTTCACTTTAACTTGGCACAGAGTTTCATTTAAAGCATACGAGAATGTTACGCAGATCAGTAGCAGAGATAGACAATACTACAGCCCTACATCCTTTCCACAGCACTCATTCGTGACTAGCATCATATTCTAGTGATAACTATCGCTACTACTCGACAAACCGTATGGAAACTATTTATAAGCTATCTGTCTATCCATCTATCTATGGCCAGACGACTTAATCCCGTAAGAGGTGGCCACAAACAAGTCGCCTCTATGCCGTCCTTTCCTCTGTTATTATGCATCACTCCCCCCTAATTCACACACACCCTCTCTCATATACATCCCAACTCCATCCTCCACTTATAAGTAATACAGTAAAACAACCATGAATTACTGTCACACAAGCTGAGCCCTAATCTTATCCAACACAACCACGAAGAAGCTTTAAAGAACAGAAAACAATACTTTGATAGCAGAAGACACTAAGCCCACAAGTATTGACGGCCTACACCAAGAAACATAACTAATTTCAGTCAGAGACCAAGTGGATATGAGAGGCACACAGTTCATCACTTCAGCTCAAGATCCGTCCCACCCTTGTCACCTTATGTTGCATCATCCTCTCCACAAAGAAACAAAATCGAACAACCGCCCAACGCTACACAGATTATCTTTGCAACATCTCTCCTCCACCCAATTCTACCCTTCCCAGACACATACATTGTCACGAATCAAATTCGCGACATTTTCCTTTTGTGAGAAACCACGAACTATTAGTGGAAAACTCACTGTGTATCGTTCAGTTAACCGTTTCTCTCTCCATTTCGGTGGTATACTTTTTTCAAAACATTCGTCACTGTTTCAAAAGTGACCGTTCAAACGCACGTCATTAAGTGCTCTACTGAGCGATATTATGCTTCTATATTGTTCACCCCTGCTTGCCTCAACCATTGGCCACGCCTTCTTCCGGCTGGCCTGGTCATCCTACCCCACACATCGTATTTGAATCAGTCCTTTATATGTCGCGACGGAGTGTGGTTCTGTGCTCCAGTAGTGAGAGTGAGAGAGGTCTTCTAGCACCCAGACTCCACTAGACTACACTCCTCCAGGCTCCCACCCTTCCTTGGTGATTCGCTACATTGACCAGTATTTCCTTTTCGTATTTTCCTATGTTTCAGAGGTTAGCTTCTGAGTGAGCGAGTGAGTGCGATCTCTTTATTTTGAATTCATTTTGAAATGTAACGTTAAATTTATTTCTTTGTAATCAATAAATTTAACTTCTTTTTCTCGAGCTTAATGTAATGTAAACTCGTGTTTCATTTCTCCATACTAAGCTTATTTCTCTATTAGCTCCTAGCTTGCATAAACGCTTTGCCATTCATAACTGGTACTTAGGCCAGTCTTGTTGTACTAAGCTTAAAATCCGTTGTGCCTTCTAGGAGTTAATGCATCAGCAAGAACCTGATATCATTAATAATATTAGTTATTTATTGTCAGGGGTGAAGTCACTTTCTCCAGAGGCTAACAGTACTAATAAACAGCAATTGTGAGTAATTAGGCTCTGCTGTAATACATTTATTCAAATAGGTATACAACTTGTTTAAAATGTAATATTACTGAATAATCACTATTTACTATATTATATGTATACAATATTCATACAATTATGTTACTTTTACAATATTATGTATTTCACTTAATTAGCTTATAAGTTCATTATAATATATATATATAATATGTATTAATATGTTAGGACTATTAACTGTCGATGGTACGCCATTTTCGCGTGACCGAGCAGATATCCAGACTCCATATTATAATTACAAATCATAATAGATAGATAGATAAATAAATAGATAGAGAGACAGATAGAAGCAGGGAGTCAGATGATGAGAAGGTATTGTGTCTGCGAGAATCGAGCAGTGCTAAACATGCTTACACACTCTTAACTCGAGGAATGCTTGATAGGCACACGACAGCGCCTAGTGACCATACACACACATACTCACACACAGGCTGCTAGAACTTTCCACTCACAAGGAACACACGTGACACACCCCTGCTACACCAGAATTTAGGAAAGAGAGCTCAGAAGGAGACAAGCCTTAGAACAGGCAGGTCAGAAAAAAGGAAGAGCTTGGCAACTTGAGAGAGAGAGACAGAGAGATAGCTAGCGGGACTGGACTCTATACTCCGCTCCGTGTGAGAGACTTGTTAATATTTCCAAGACAAATAAAAATAGTCCCATACTATTCTTTACCTCTCCTGTCACTACATGACAAATGGGAAGCTACTCCAAGATATAAACACCGCTTGTCCATAAGTCTAATATATATATAACTCAACCTAAAGGAACCACAAAGTCTTTTATGACATTTAGTCATTTTATGACACTTTTCACCACCAGCTCAAGTGAATAGGAGGCAGGAAGCAAACGCAGCCTTCATTCCTCAGCAGCAGCACGGTGGTCATGTCCCTACCAGTATGGGTACTCCCCCACAGTTCACTAGTCCCACAGCGACAGTGAACACCCCTCCACAGATGGCCAATGTTCCATCTCCACAGGCAGTGAGTACGACCCCTCAAGTATCTAATTCTCAAGGCACCATGTTTGCTGCATCATTTATTCAGCAGCCTCATGAGTGGCTAGCTGCTTCCTCCACAGGCCCTCCCACAGGTGACAGTACCTTCCTAGTTCAGCCAGGGTTTGTGGGAGGCATTCCTGTGAAGGTCCTGAGAGATAATGGATCCTCAGGTTGCTCTGTCAAGCAGAGTCTAGTTCGGCCTGAGCAGTACACAGGTCGACAGATCCATGCAAACCTTATTGATGGATCAGTGAGATTGTTCCCTGAGGCATGTATCCAGGTGGCATCTCCTTTCTATACTGGTACGACACTCGCAGTTGTCATGCCAGAACCTTTATTTGACCAAATCGTAGGCAATATTCCCGGTGTCAAGGATAGTTGCACCGAAGATGATGCTACTCAGACTTCGGCTACAGTAACACAAGCCATGGCTGAGGCTCCAGACTGTGTCACCCCAGTGACTATTGAATCGCCGCAAGATCTGATGTGTAGCCAAGTTGTTGTTCAAGAACAACACTCTGACCCAACACTTGCTGCCGTGCGAAAGAAACAAAAGGATCGAGTGATTAAGTATTCACGGGGAGGTCAAGCCAAGTTCCTTCGCAAACAAGGACGGCTCTACCGTGAGTCACGAGCACCCGAGGGCGAGGTTCGACTGCAGTTTGTTGTTCCTGCCAAGTACCGCCAAGCAGTGTTAGAATGGGGTCATTGTTCAGCCTCAGGAGGTCACATGGGCAAAAGGAAGACCCAGGGCCGTATCCAAGCTGACTTTTTCTGGCCAGGGATGGGACGAGACATAGATAGTTTTGTGCGTTCCTGCAGTGTGTGTCAAAGCACCACTAATCAGGGACATGTCCTTCCTGTGCCATTTGAAACCACACCTGTAATCTCTGAGTCAGTTGAGAAACAGGGCAGTGGTAATGTGGGTGTAGACCTGATGTCTCACCTACTAACTGCTTACTAACTAGCAACTGTTGTATGCTGGGTTCCGTAGATAGGCGTCTTTAGAGATTTGAGTAATCCAAGGACCAGCCTGGTTCCCAGTTAAAAGTGTAGACCTGACATCTCACCCATTGGCCCCACAGGACACAGTATGTCCAGGGCCTGTACATACTTATATACTGTAGGTTAAGGGGGAAGTGACCTGCCAGAGATTGCGTAGCGATTCTCAGCTTCCTGTATTAGTCGTAAGTGTAGAGTTAGGTTAACCAGCAAACTGCCCGTTCTAAGAAATTTGAGCAATTCAAGAACTGGCACGTTTCCTAGTTAATAAGCGTTAACCAGTAAACTATAAGGGTTCTAAGCAATTTGTGAATTCAAGAATTACGTTTCCTGGTTAATAATGACATAAGTACTGATTGCTAGGCAGAGAGAGAGAGAAAAATAACAGTTTTGATGCTCCACCTTAATTCCTTTCGCAGGTGTAGCTGGCGGGTGCAGCATTGCCGTGCAGATCAGCTGGTCGTTCCTGTTGCATGCTGCTGCCCCTTCTCTTCTGCCTCGTCGTCATTATTTACCATAAATTTGTATTATGTGATTTTACACGTAGGTACAGTTACACCACAACTGTCACACCTACATCGTGTATTACATACATTACGCTACATAACAATTAGTTGTTAATGTAAATGTAGCGAACTTTTCGCTCAGTTTGACCTGAGTACAGGATTTTCACCATCGTCACAGAGTTTTTTCCCTCAAGCTTGCCTCTATTAACGTAAATACGAGGTTTTTAAGCTCATTAGCGATAGTGATTTTCTCCTGTAGCAGGATAGCACACACATCACAGTGTGAATCTTGTGTGACTGAGTTAGGATGTGTACATATATAAATATATATATATATATATATATATATATATATATATATATATATATACATATATATACATAAATATATATATATATATATATATATATATATATATATATATATACTGTATATACGCAAATTTTTTCCCATAAGGAAAAAATTTCATTTTGAAGGGGCGTAATGTCACGAATCAAATTCGCGACATTTTCCTTTTGTGAGAAACCACGAACAATTAGTGGAAAACTCACTGTGTATCGTTCAGCTAACCGTTTCTCTCTCCATTTCGGTGGTATACTTTTTTCAAAACATTCGTCACTGTTTCAAAAGTGACCGTTCTAACGCACGTCATTAAGTGCTCTACTGAGCGATATTATTGCTTCTATACTGTTCACCCCTGCTTGCCTCAACCATTGGCCACGCCTTCTTCCGGCTGGCCTGGGCATCCTACCCCACACATCGTATTTGAATCAGTCCTTTATATGTCGCAACGGAGTGTGGTTCTGTGCTCCAGTAGTGAGAGTGAGAGAGGTCTTCTAGCACCCAGACTCCACTAGACTACACTCCTCCAGGCTCCCACCCTTCCTTGATGATACACTACATTGACCAGTATTTCCATTTCGTATTTTCCTAGGTTTAAGAGGTTAGCTTCTGAGTGAGCGAGTGAGTGTGATCTCTTTATTTTGAATTCATTTTGAAATGTAACATTAAATTTATTTCTTTGTAATCAATGAATTTAACAGTTATTTTTCTCGACCTTAATGTAATGTAAACTCGTGTTTCATTTCTCCATACTAAAATGGGAGAAATGGAGTTCCCCGAGCTAAGCCCTGTATTGGACTATATAGCCCACTAGGGTTACAGGAGCGAGCTACCACTCCCGGCACGGCAGCCCGGGCGAGGCTCGAACTCGCAATCCCCCGATTACGAATCCGGCGCGCTACCACTGTGCTACCGCGCCCCCCTTCTCCATACTAAGCTTATTTCTCTATTAGCTCTGAGCTTGCATAAACGCTTTGCCATTCATAACTGGTACTTAGGCCAGTCTTGTTGTACTAAGCTTAAAATCCGTTGTGCCTTCTAGGAGTTAATGCATCAGCAAGAACCTGATATCATTAATAGTATTAGTTATTTATTGTCAGGGGTGAAGTCACTTTCTCCAGAGGCTAACAGTACTAATAAACAGCAATTGTGAGTAATTAGGCTCTGCTGTGTACTGTTGAGAAAGTTTATAAATTCTCGTTCTGAGAGAATCGGCGAAGCAAGCCACATAAAGTAATCATTGCTTGATTTAGCAAGACAATTCATTGTCCCTGCTCTTCAGTATTATTGAGAATTATCATTTAATATTGCATTTATTTTAAAAACCCCGTGACATACATAAACACACAAACACTCCAGCCAGCCAAAACTCTCTATACCAAACCCATACATAAACACACAAACACCTCAGCCAGCCAAAACTTTCTATACCAAAAACATACATAAACACATAGACACCTTAGTCATCCAAAACTTTCTGCCAAACAGATTCCTTCATGTGCCACCACCAGCCATACACCCTTCAGACACTACCGAACCCAGAGACACGAGTACACCAACATTCCCTGCTACAATACTAACACAAAATATAACATACATACAATCCCTTGTGCTCATACTGCAAAGTGGCACCCCCACACCACAACACACACACTCACTTCCTGCACCACACTACCACAACAAAGACAGTCCTTCAACATAGCACTGGGTTCACATCAGGAGGAGCCTAAGATGTAACAAGAACAACAACAACAACTCAGGCCAAGTTAAAGTGAAACGAGTATAGTTACGAAAGGAAAATTATTGCAAGTTATTTTGTAAGCGCTCCGGGTATACAGAGTTACAAGGCCGCAGGAAACGGACTGCATACCAAGGGTTATAATACTGTGGCGGCTTAGGGAGCTTTATTCTTCAGTGATTTATTATTCAAGCGAGCGAGCGTACAGAGCAAGCGAGCAAGGACACTATATGTCATGGTATAATAGGGTGGCAGAGAAAAGCGCCAAGACTGTGTTGTCTAGGAAACTATTAAAGCAACAACGGATCTATGGACATCATTAGAAACCTAGTAAAAATTTAATAGGAGTTACTTGCGGGACTTTTCTCAAAATTTGCCGCTCCAGTTCTGATAAAAGGAAAATAAAAGTACCAAACTGAGCACCAGAACCGAGTTATTTTAGTTTTTAAAACTACTGCAGATCTGTTCAGACAGCTGGAAAGCTTATGATGGAGCAATTGGTACTACTTAAGTTAAATAGACTTAGCTTTTAACATCAAGCAAGATGGATGGATGGGTGGATGTGGAATCGTGGATGCTTGGACCGATGGTTGAGTTCCTGCTGTTTCGTCCTTCCACCTGCCGACAAAAATCATCATCAATATCATCATCATCATCATCATTATCATATCATCAAGTACTACCTATCGATCTATTTATCTATATTTGTTTATCTATAGCCAGACTCCTTAATCCCGTAAGGGGTTGCCACATGCAAATCGCCTCCATGATGTACTGCCCTCTACCATTTAGCTCAAGTATCCCACTCATATGTTTCTACTCTTTCCCTCCATCTCATCTTCGGTCTCCCCATCCCCCTCTATCCTTCCAGCTAACTCATGTGCACTCTTATTTTCTTATTCGCCATCCTCTCCACATGGCCAAACTATTTTGAAGTATTTCTCAACGTTCTCACTCTCATCCACATCGGCATCACAACGCTCCTTCACCTGCCCATTTGTCTGTCTGTCTTTCTATGAAACTCCATATGCTCCTTTCAGGTAGCTCATTTTCACTGCTCTCACTCTTGATTTGTGTCCTTTCAGCAAGATCCAAGCTTCACTTCCATACTTTAAAGTGGGAATCATAGCATACAACCCCTTTTTTTTCACACTTTCATCCTCAGTTCCCTCCTCCTGATCACTGCTTTTTAGAGAACAAGCAACCCTCCTTCCCTGACATATTATTCCAGTCACTTCATCCTCTAATCTTCAATCCTTATTCATGACAGGGAGTGCTGGAGCTCTCGTTTCATCAGCCCTCAGGACTAGTTCCTGACCATCCCCCTTTGCTGAACTTTTTCAGTGTCTCAGTTACACAGAGAGTAGGCCAGCATGCTCTCCAGTACAAATTTCTCTAACTATCTTCACCAAACTACATGCACAGCACACGCTACACTTCCTTTTCAAAAATCAATACAAATGGCGTCTATTAATCAAGCCTCGGAGTCCCCAGGGGGGGGGACCATAAATGCCCCCGCCATCTGCCCCTCTCCCGGTGACGACTCGAGGTGCCTGGAACCACTGTCTGACTCTCTTCTTCTTCATTTCTGCAACATTCGCGGCCTTTCATCTAACTTTCGCTCTGTTGAGCACCACCTCTCCTCCTCTAAACCTCACCTTCTTTTTCTGACGGAGACTCAGCTGTCTGAGGCAACCGACAGCAAACCCTTTTCTGTATCCTCCTACTTTTTCTCTATACTCATTTCAAAGCCAAAGGTGGCTGTTGTGTATACATACGCAACGACTTATCTTGCTCTCGTGTTCCTGAACTTGATTCTTCTGAATTCTCCACACTCTGGCTTCGGCTTTCCTGTCATTCTCTGACTAAATATATCTGTGCTGTTTACTTATCCCCTAATTCTACTGACTATCAAAAATTCTTTGACTATCTTACTTCTACGATGGAACACATTCTGTCCATTTCTCCTTTCTCTGAAATCTCCATTCTTGGAGATTTCAATGTTCACCACCACCTTTGGCTCTCCTCTCCTTTCACGGATCCACCTGGTGAACAAGCCTACATCTTTTCTATCCTTAATGACCTAGAGCAGCTTGTACAGCACCCTACCCGTATCCCTGACCGCCTTGGAGAGAGCCCCAACATACTTGACCTCTTCCTCACAACTAATCCTTCTGCTTACTCTGTTAATCTTTTCTCTCCGTTGGGCTCCTCCGATCACAACCTTATTACCTTAACCTGTCCTATCACTCCGGTACGGCCTGTGGACCCTCCAGGGAAACGTCGTCTGTGGCACTTTGGAGCCGCGAACTGGGAGGCCCTCAGGCAGTACTTCTTTGATTTTCCCTGGAATGATTATTGCTTCCATGGCCGGGAGCCATCTGAGTGTGCCTCACAGATTACGGAGGTTATTCTCTCGGGCATGGAAGCATACATTCCTTTCTCATATCCTTTGACTAACGCAAGAAAGCCTTGGTTTAATCACGCTTGTTCTAATGCTGTCCGCAACAAGGAGAGGGCCTACAAAAGGTACCGGAGCCAACCCACACCTGAATCACATCATCTTTACGTTTCTGCCCGGAATCGTGCTAAGTCTGTTCTTCGCTCTACTAAAAATAATTTCATCCATACTAAATGCTCTCAACTCTCCAACTTGAATTCTTCCTGCTCCTTCTGGCACCTTGCCAAAAATCTTTCTAACAACTTTACCTCATCATCCTTCCCTCCTCTTTTCTACTCTGATGGTTCTGTAGCTATTTCTTCTACTGATAAAGCAGATCTCTTCGCACAGACTTTCTCCTCCAATTCCACCTTAGACGATTCCGGTGCTGTTCCTCCATCACTTCTCCCCTCTGACTTCCTCATGGCTGACATTAAAATTTCTTCAGTTGATGTATTTTCTGCCATCACTGGCCTCAGTACTAACAAGGCATATGGGCCTGATGGGGTCCCTCCTGTTGTTCTCAAGAACTGTGCTTCTGTGCTTACACCCTGCCTAGGCAAACTCTTTCGCCTTTGTCTGTCAACTTGTACCTTTCCTTCTTGCTGGAAGTTTGCTCTCATTCAGCCAGTCCCAAAGAAGGGTGACCACTCCCAACCCTCCAACTATCGTCCAATTGCTTTAACGTCCTGTATTTCAAAAGTTTTCGAGTCAATTCTTAATAGAAAAATTTTAAGGCATCTTTCCTATCACAACCTTCTTTCCGATCGTCAGTATGGGTTCCGTCAGGGACGCTCCACTGGCGATCTTCTCACCTACCTTTCAGACTCCTGGTCATCCTCCTTTCGGGACTTTGGCGAAAGCTTTGCCATTGCACTTGACATCTCAAAGGCTTTCGATCGAGTCTGGCATAAATCTTTAATTTCCAAACTGCCCTCCTACGGTTTCTATCCTTCTATCTGTGCCTTCATCGCTAGCTTCCTTTCTGGTCGTTCTATAGCCGCTGTTGTAGACGGCCATCGTTCTTCTCCTAGATCTATCAACAGTGGTGTTCCTCAGGGCTCTGTCCTATCACCAACTCTCTTCCTTTATTCATCAATGATCTTCTAAGCTGTACATCTAACCCTATCCACTCATACGCTGATGACTCCACCCTTCACCTTTCCATTCGGTTCCCGCAACGCCCATCTCAACAGTTGCTTCAAGAAACAAGGGATGAGGCTATGGCACACCTAATGTCTGACTTGGCTCGTATCGCTGACTGGGGTAAAAATAATATGGTTGTCTTTAATGCATCTAAGACTCAGTTCTTACACCTATCAACCCGACAAAATCTTCCACAGGTATACCCATTAATGTTTAATAATATTCAGCTTAATCCTGCATCATCCTTGAACATGCTTGGGGTTTCATTTACTCGGGACTTATCTTGGAAAGATCATATTACATCTCTTGTAAAATCTGCTTCTAAGAGATTGGTGTGCTAAGCCGACTCCGCTCTTTCTTTACCCCTGCACAATTGTTGACTCTATACAGAGGTTTTATCCGCCCCTGTGTGGAGTACAACTCTCATGTGTGGGGAGGCTCCCCACATACAGCTCTTCTCAATAGGGTGGAGTCAAAGGCTTTTCGTCTCATTAACTCTCCTCCTCTTACTGACTCCCTTCAGCCTCTGTCTCTTCGCCGCACTGTTGCATCTTTATCTCTTTTCTATCGCTACTTTAATGGTCACTGCTCCTCTGAACTGTCTGCTTGCATTCCTCCACCTCTACGACGGGCGCGTAGCACCTGTCTGGCAGCAAACTCTCATCCCTTTTCTGTCCAACTCTCTAATGCAAGAGTTAACCGTTACTCCCAGTCTTTCATTTATGCAACAGGTCAACTCTGGAACTGTCTCCCTCTGTCTGTATTTCCTGCTGCCTATGATCTCCAGTCTTTCAAACGCAGTGTGTCCAGGCATCTCAAAATGATCGGATCTTGAATTTGGCTCTCTATTGTATTTTGTTTTTCTCTTGGAGGGAACTGTTACTGCGGGCCATGGCCTTTGGTTCCTTCTTCCTCGCATAAAAAAAAAAAAAAAAAAAATATTACATAAATACTTAAAGGCACTCATATTCTTCCATTTCCTGGCTATGCAGCCTCACTGTGCATTCTGTAACCTCATACGTTGAGATGTTATAGCATCACCACCATCAGCTCCATCATTATCACCATGAATATCATAATCATCAGCATGTGACACACCACTGCATGATAAGGACCCTCTCATCTTTCTCCACTCTGATCCATTGATTGTTAGCTTGTTTCGTCCTTGCTCGGTAGATCTGCATCATATGATCTCTGAATCTTGCTTCTCACTCTATCTCTGGCTTGCCATTCAGTTACGCTGGCTGTCCTTCTGTTTATCTCTTCTGTGAAAGACGTGACCTGAGGTGTGTGTGTGGAGTTACCTGGAGACAAGCTCAGAATTACTAGATGCGGGAGCTTCAGGCCCCTTAGGTTAATCTCCTTGGTGTGGTGTGGTGTGGTGTGGTGGTGGGGGGTTGTGTGGTTTGGTGTGGGGAGGGTTGTGTGGTGAGGTGTGGTGTGGTGTGTGAGTATAATTTTTTGTGGTGTGGTGTGGTGTGGTGTGGGAGGAGGATTTTTTGTGGTTTGGTGTGGTGTGGGAGGGTGGCTTGGTGTGGTGTGGTGTGGTGTGGAAGGGTGGTTTTGTGTGGTGTGGGAGGGTGGTTATGTGTGGTGTGGTGTAGGAGGATTTTTTGTGATTTGGTGTGGTGTGTGAGGGTGGTTATGTGTGGTGTGGTGTGGGAGGGTGATTTTGTGTGGTGTGGTGTAGGAGGAGGATTTTTTGTGGTTTGATGTGGTGTGGGAGGGTGGTGTGGTGTGGTGTGTGGTGTGGGAAGGCGGTTATGTGTGGTGTGGTGTGGTGTGGTGTGGTGTGGTGTGGGAGGGCGGTTATGTGTGGTGTGGTGTGGTGTGGGAGGAGGATTTTTTGTGGTGTGGTGTGGGAGGGTGATTTTGTGTGGTGTGGGAGTGTGATTTCGTGTCGTGTAGTGTAAGAGACTGATATGGTGTGGTGTGATATGGTGTGGGGGGGTAGTATGGTGTGGTGTGGTGCGGGTGAGTGATTGAATATGATTTAGTGTGTGGGGCTGGTTGAACGTGACTTGGCTTCACTATAATCTCTAAAGCCTATATGAGTACAACACCTCTCATCCGAAAATTGTTAATGAGAAGCAGATGGGCAGGGCCTGTCCTAGAGCTACTGTGATAAAATGTAGAAAATCATGTGTTGTATCCTTAAAATTAAAAGAGTATAACACAGTGAGGTTAATTCTTCCATTTAAATAAAGGCCAAAATATATGTATAATTTCACATATTCATCCACTTCCTAGCGATACATAAAGAGACGGTGATCAGTGACTTATGAAACCCTGTTATGTGATCTATGGGATGTAATAAGCTTTTCAGAATATTGCGTATGTGTCTCGTAATTGTATAGGTAAAAGGTCCTATATTCTTAGCCTAATATTTACCCTTGAAATAAAACTACGAATGTGTGGAAATAATTCTGCCATTTGAATAACTATGGTATCTTCAACCAAGATATACATACACTAACATAAGCAAGCACGAATGCGCGCGCACGCACGCACGCACGCACGCGCACACGCACACGCACACACACACACACACACACACACACACACACACACACATGCCCAGTCACCAAAACATTTGAGGTTAAACGCAAAGGAAAGGAGAATGTGACTCAGCCAGTGACTTGAAGATCATCGTCGTCGTCATCATCGTCGTTGTCGTCTTCATCTTCGTTGTCGTAATCATCATCATCGTCTTCCTCGTCGTCCTAATCATCATCATCATCGTCAGCAGCATGTTATTGTCATCCCAACACTGTAAAAAATGAAGAACAGATGTTATATCGGAGTCATCACCTTTAGCATCATATTCATCACTGACTTCTAATCAAATCGTAGAATTTGTACGGGAGTCACATCATCATCATCATCGTTATCATCATGATCATTGTCATCATCATCATAACTGTCATCATCCCAGCTGTTTCATTGAACATTTAGTTTCATCATAATCATCACCATCACAATAATCCCAGCTTAGTTAATTGGTACAGGAGTTTCAACAACACAGTTATCATCATCATCATCAGTATCATCATCATCATCATATTCATCCCATTTCTGTTAGTTCGTACAGAGGTTAAATCCTCACCGCTACCCCCAGTAGTAGCTGTATTATAATCATCAGCATGATTATCATCACCATTATCATCATCCGCCTGTGACACACCACTGCAGGATAAGGATCCCTCTCACCTGTCTCCACTCTGATCCTTTGGTTGTTAGCTTGTTCCGTCCCAGCTCGGTGGATCTGCGAGTATCATCTCTATCTTGTTCTCTGTGTGCCTCGTCCTCTCACTCCATCTCTGGTCTGCCATTTAGTTACGCTGGCTGTCCATGTGTTACCTATTATGTGCAAGACGTGACCTAAGAACTGCGTGTGGACTGACCTGTAAATAAGAGGACAAATATACGTGTGTTGCAGCATCACTACTATATCCTGTTCACTCTAACTTGGTGTAAAATTGCAATCTCTTAAATTGTGTGTTGTGACAAGGGGTTAACACTAGAATGGTGCTAGTCACGAGGAAGTGGTATGGAAATGAAGTAGAGCTGTAAGTTCAATTCTTTCACTAAACTACGAGAAATAAGCTGCAAAAAACGACTATTTCGACCTTGGTAAAATGAAGGAACAACACCACAATATACGTGTACGTGTATGTGTCTACGTGTGTGTGTGTGTGTGTGTGTGTGTGCTTCAGGACAACATAACTTACATAAAAAGAAAATTTCCATCACACTGTCCCTCTGAAATCTGATTCGCACTTATTAGTTTACATTCAGGTCCCAAAGTGTACTGCAGAGTTGCCGTGAATTGCACACTGGTTGTGACGTCATTATTGCAAACGTTCTCGTTTAGTAACCAGGATGACAGAGGATGTATTGTTGGTATAACTACCATAAAATTTGGTATACTGTGAATACCGGAAGAGAGGGTATATTTAATGATGTCAGACCTATTATGATTCAAGTGTAAGGACGTTAAATGATTAAGAGAGTTAATAAGTCAGCAAATGTTGATTAATAACCAGCCAAGAGACAAGGAAGCTTATCCACATCCAAGTTTTCTAGTATATTAACTGTACACGATTTACAACATTGTTTTGGTATTTAATATTACAAAGTAAGTGTGGACTGCTAATGGTTGGCATATGTCTTGTAAATATATATATATTTTTTTTATGATATCGCCGAATGGGTAGAGGTAGACTTCCACGATGTACTCTTCCTTGTTTTAAATTACAGTATTATTGACAAACGCTACATATTCGTTAGTTTAACTGTGTAGGGTCTGAATAACCATCCATCCATCCATCATCCAATCCTACATTGCCCCATGAGGAGCGTAGGAGCCCGGGGTAGGCAGTTGGTCCCGACATTTAAGATGAGAGTGACCATCCTCACTCATCCTTGAGTGGCATTACATGAGCAAAAAACAATACATGTTAATGCCTCCCAGTCATGATACAATCCCCCTTATTTCTGCACAGTTACGTGAACAATTAGTGTGGAAAAAAAATTCACACTAGTGTGGAATGACGTCCACCTGCCCACATCCATGCTCGTCGTTCATTTGTTTTTCCACATTAGCAGACGATTTTCCACAAAACGGCAACACTGGACTACAAGGCCTCCTCATCTCCTTCACACTAACAGCCCCCTCGTCTCATCAGAATTATGTCTAGTAGCCTCATAGGTATTATTTCTTTGGGCCATGATACTTCCTGGCAGTCAGTGCGATATCCTTGTGTCCTAATGTAGTCACCTTCATGGCTAAAAACAGCAAATATCCAACACTTACCTCACGAGAATGATGCATCACTAGCACACACACCCTCGTCCTTCCACTGTCCGGCGACAACTAGCAAAAGCAACCAAGTAGCGACGTCTACCAAGACTAGAAACTTGTCCTGCTACTTTTACAACCACTAGATGGTACCCGGGCCCTCCCATGGTAGGGGCAACTCTAGTATTTTATTCCAGGTACTGCTTGGCGATAGCATTCAGCTGAGAGTGAGTCATACTGCAATAAGAGTGATAATGCTGTCTCTATTAACTCTGATGATCATACAGCTCTCTTTACCAGCCCTACCCAAAAATAAATTGTGTGTGTGTGTGTGTGTGTGTGTGTGTGTGTGTGTGTGTGTGTGTGTGTGTGTGTGTGGATGTGTTGTGTGTGTGTGTGAGGTGGGAGATGGCTGTGTGTTACCATGGCAACCTCCCACACCACCACAGTTACATACACACATTTCCCAACCAGCAAGTTCCATTAGAGAGTAGAGTGTGTGTGTGTATGTGTGTGTGTGTGTGTGTGTGTGTGTGTGTGTGTGTGTGTATGTGTGTGTGTTTGTGTGTGTTTGTGTGTGTGTGTGTGTGTGTGTGTGTGTGTGTGTGTGTAGGTGGATGTGTTGTGTCTGTGGGGGTAGGGGTGAGGGTGAAAGGTTTGATGTGGTTGCAGTGTGTGTGTGTGTGTGTGTGTGTGTGTGTGTGTGTGTGTGTGTCTGCGTGTGTGTCTGTGTGTGTGTGTGTGTGTGGATGTGTTGTGTGTGTGTGGGGTAGGGGGTTGGGGGTATTGTTTGATGTGGTTGCAGTGTTTGTGTGTGTGTGTGTGTGTGTGTGTGTGTGTGTGTGTGTGTGTGTGTGTGTGTGTGTGAATGGGGTGGGGATGGGGGTGTACGGTTTGATGTGGTTGCAGTGTGTGTGTGTGTGTGTGTGTGTGTGTGTGTGTCTGTCTGTCTGTCTGTCTGTCTGTCTGTGTCTGTGTTAGTTCACTACTTGTCAACGAACCTTGGTTATACACAATACGTGCTACTAAAGTTAGGGCACAAATATAATGTACTGTAGTATGATATGAAGTCAACTACACTCATAATAACGTCAGGATTCTTCTCCCCTGTCGTGTCTCGTTTCTCTGCGTCTGTCTGTCTTCTATCTGTCTGTCTGCCTGCCTGTCCCTTTATTGCAAACCACAAACAACTCTCAACTGTCCACAACTTCCTAGAATATCATAGTATCCTGCATTATACTACTTTTATTCATGGTAACTTGACTCTGATTTTCGTCCTTTTGCCGCTTACTTCACATGGGTCATTGGCAGAAAAGGACAACGCTACGGCTCCTCTTCAATAGCACTTTTTTGAGACTTAAATATTCTGGTGTTAATCTATTGCTTCAACTCAGTATTCAAGTTGGAGAGATGGAATTTTAGGCCAAGTTTGAGTAAAATGGGTACTGAATTAATAAAGTCAAACAGTATACCTTTGGTGGGTGCAGAGGGAACAAGGCGACAGATCACAGGTAGGAGGACAATGGCGGGAAAATCCAGCAAAATCTAACCACCAGCTTATGAAGTGACGCCAACAACACTCGCGCCTCAGACTCGGTTCAAACGCCAGTCCTCTTTATCACTAAACACCTTTGGTTCTGAAGTGTGGTAACACAAAATAAAATAATCGTGTAGACGTGGTATACTGATGCACTCTCTCCACGGAGTCTACTTCTGATCTACTGTTTATTGCTTGTTCGTAACAAAGCTTCGAAATTGATGAGCCTCTTGCTCGGGCATGACGGCTGACTGAACCTTTATCCTTATCTTGTACCCCTGACCTCTTACTGAATGCTTTAAGAAAAACGAATTACTTCATCCTAACCTAATTCAGTGTCCAATGACAGAGATGCTCTGCTCGCTTGACTTCCCCGCGCACCTTTTGTGACGCCACTGATTTAAGTCGGGGTGGGCTTCCTATTCAGAGAAAGCAGTGAAATTGATGTCACTGTCCGCTGACTCTTCCTGTTTGGATTCCAGCGACAATGTTCCCAAGTTCGTAAGGGCTTGTGCAGAATTGTAAATTCAAAATCTAAATAAATAAGATAATCTGCTGACTTTTTCCTATAATCTTGCTAACAGACAGGCAGGCAGACAAAGGCAAACAGACAGGCAGACAGGGAGGCAGACAGACTGATAGACAGATATATAAACCAGGCCAAACACATACTGTAGCTTCATCACTCTTTCTCGGTTGGTTGTAATAACACCTTCTAGCAGAAAAAAAAAAAATAGATTTTTTTTATTACCAATTTTTTTTTTTTTTTCAGCCTTACTCGTACCGGATCGCATTAGTCAGCAATGATGTGCGTATTTGCGGATTAATGAAGCTTTAGTTTCATTTTCTATATGAAGGAAAGAGGCGGTGAAAATATCATCAGTATCCTCAACAGTCTAATACCACAGCCTTCTCCCATTCGCCTCTGTCTACGTTTTTTCCTTTAACCATTCCTTTCCCCAAATTGAGAGTTGTGGCAGACTCCTGTATTCCATAAACTTGCATGTTATTCGTTCTACGTACAGAGTATTAAGCGAAAATCTTGCACGTCATTGGCCACGAGATTTTAGGTAAAGAGATTTTGAAGTGATATAAGGGTGGGAACTTTATCTTGACTGCTTTTGGGCTGGGAGTTTACTGATAGTAGTAGTAGTAGTAGTAGTAGTAGCAGCAGCAGTAGTAGTAGTAGTAGTAGTAGTAGTTGTAGACGTTTGAGGGATCAGCATTGCAGATTTCATTGCCGAATAGTATGGAACCTTCAGGCCAGAAATGTCCGGTAGGGATACGACATATGAACAGTGCCTGACTTGATCGGTTCCTTTTAATTCAATAAACGACATTTTGAGCATTATTTCAGCTCTCGATATCAATGCACTTCATGCACTTCAGAGCTTTCATAGTTTTCCAACCAGATTTTCATATAGTAGTTTATCTTAAGGGTACTACTGAGCCTTCATGACTAACACAGGTAGTGGAGTACCAACAAATCCAGTACTCCAATGCCAGGGAGGCCATGTGGGGTGCTTTTGGTCATGCCTGAGTTCGCTGGCTTTTCTTTGGTTTGTTTTTAAATTCTGGTGTCCTTAGTTAACGAATTATGTACTCAGAGTATTTTCACAGAATGTTTACCTAATTCTACTTATTATTTACGGCTAATATTTCAGCCTGTTAATATTTAAAAAGGGTGATTACACAAGATACCAGTTATTTATTTGATGACATGCTCAGATATGGAGAGAAACTCAGACATAATTGTATTTCACATTTATTTGTATCAACATCTTCACTTCGTGGCTTTGGAAAGATAATGTTAGGTCGTTTGGAAGACTGGTGAGTAGAGGGACTGGCGGGGATGTGTGGTGGTGTGGGGCGGGATATGGTGACTCATTGCAGTAAAGAAATGCCTCATAGCTCTCTGTTGGCTGCTCCTGTTACTGGCCGCTCGTCACCCCTGCGAAAGGAATAGTATCTTAGTTAACCTTCACTGCCACAGATTTATCGTATTAAATAAAATCGTCTTGAGATAGTAAGAATAAAATAAAAAAGTATGATCCAGGATTCACTTGGTTAATCATATCACAACCGGGGTCTTCTATGCCATATTCTACTGCATGTGACTTTGGAGACACTGAGGTGTGGATATGTGGAAGTGCAGCTATGTGCAGGTGTGTGTGTGTGTGTGTGTGTGTGTGTGTGTGTGTGTGTGTGTACAAAAGGATATTAACCAGCCTCAGAAAAAATATATCGTTAAGAAGATCTTTACTTGACTGATGGGAGGTACCTGCGTGTTACCATGGCAACCTCCCACACCACCAAAGTTACATAAACACATTTCCTCACCAGCAAGTTCCATTAGAGAGTAGTGTGTGTGTGTGTGTGTGTGTGTGTGTGTGTGTGTGTGTGTGTGTCTGTGTGTGTGTGTGTGTGTGTGTCTGTGTCTGTGTCTGTGTCTGTGTGTGTGTGTATGTGTGTGTGTGTGTGTGTGCTCCTCCTCCTCCTCCTCCTCCTCCTCCTCCTCGACATCATCATCATCATCATCATCCGTCTCATCCTCATCCTCCTTGTACCCATAAGTTCATCTGAACGTGAACCCGATGGACTACAGGCTTACGTAGCGCGTCTCCAGTAGTCCACCATTCTCCTCTCGGGGGATAGGGAAGAAGGTGAGGAACGTTTGTATTACCGTGAGAATAAAAACAAGGAAGAGGGACGACAAGGCTGGCTGGACGAGAAAGAGAAAGAAAGGAGCGTATGGAACGGAAGTTTTACGGGAAAAAATGCGTAGACGAGAAAAAAAAAAATGAAGAAAATACGAAAAAAGAAAAGGAAAGGGAAATGTAACTTGACTGGAGCATGGGAATCGGAAACGAGATTATGAACTGAGGCTACAAGAAAACATGAGTCGAGGAAAGAAATATACAAGGAAAGGTGAAAGGAAAACTGAGGTTGACCAGAGGAGGCCAATGTTACGGTGGCCGGTGCTAGTGAAATCCCTCCTAACCATATCTAATCTGTACTAATCTCACTAATCCTACCCATATCTGTCCTATTTCAACTTCACCTAACCCAAACCAACCTAATCAACTAAACCGATTTAATTTAGCCCAGTCTCACCTAACCTATCAATATTTGCTCGAATTGAACTCTGCCTAACCTCGAATGACCTAATCCAACCTAAATTAACCCAACCTAATCTAGCTTAACCTCACCTCACCCAGTCTAATTGTATTTAACCTCACCATCTCACGTAACCTCCCCATACTTAACCTAACCAATTCTGACGCAGCCTAACTGCATCTAACCCTACCTAATCCTACCCAGTCTCACTTAACCATACCATACCCGACCTAACCCAACCCAGCCAAGCCTAAAATGACCTAATCCAACCGAACCTAACCCAACCAAATAAAACCCAACCCAAAACATATCAAAACCGATGTATTCTAAACCAGTCTAACCTAATCCGTCTATACCTAATCGAACTGAACCCAACCCAATCAAAAATTACCTAATCAGACCAAACCCTGCCCAAAGTGACCTAACCTAACTTTCGATCGGCCATACATTCGCCAAGAAATTTTGCTGCCTGAAAGTCTACGGATGTCACACTCCAATTTTTCGCCTGCTCTGTGTACTAGTACAATGTAAGTATTTGTGTGTGTGTGTGTGTGTGTGTGTGTGTGTGTGTGTGTGTGTGTGTGTGTGCCGGTGGTGAGATGGTGTAAGTGGGATGCTGGAGGTGGCATGCTGGTGTTGGGATGGTGGTGGTGGTGGTGAGATGGTGGTGGTGGGATGCTGGAGGTGGGATGATGGTGGTGGGCTGCTGGTGGTGGGATACTGGAGGTGGGATGCTGGAGGTGGGATGCTGGTGTTGGGATGGTGGTGGTGGTGGTGGGATGCTGGTGGTGGGATGCTGGAGTGGGATGCTGGTGGTGGGATGCCGCAGGTGGGATGGTGGTGGTGGGATGGTGGTGGTGGGATGCTGGAGGGTTTGATAATGTTTGTGTGGTGACTGCTTTATGTGCCTAGTTACCTCCGCCAGTGAAGTTGAAGAAGGTTATGTATTCACCCGTGTCTGTGTCTGTCTATCTATCTATCTGTCAATCTGTCTGTCTTACTGTTTGTCTGTCTATATGTCTGTCTGTCTGTCTTTCTCTCTGTCTGTCTGTCTGTCTTTCTCTCTGTCTGTCTGTCTGTCTTTCTATCTGTCTGTCTTTCTATTTCCAAGATATATCAAAAACTTGCTATCGGCTTTCAGTGGAATCTTGTAGGTAGGTGGGCACTGGGTCAAGAAAGAGACTATTCGATTTTTCATTAGACTTTTTCACTATTACGCTTTTGGCTCAATAAAAAGGAAAGTGGAAATCTAGGAATACACTGCACCTTAATGTGAAAATCTGGACAAATTTCTCCATAACAAAATATAAATAAAATTAATATCTTTTTCTTAACTTGAAAATATGAGTTCACTTTGCTTCAGTTATTTTCTTTCTGCATCCATGATCGTACTGTAAGCTGCTTTGGAAATTCTTTACACCTCTTCCTTAACGATTTAATCAGCACATTACACCACAACACCCTCTTTTATGAGAGAGATTTAAACTCTGCCGATATGAAGCCGATTTTAATAGCTTACAAGAAAATGTAAAGACGTACTATGCAAAAATAAATAGCTAAGGAAGGGGCACTGAGGAGACTCCCGTGCTTCCAAAAATACTGCCCTGTTTCCAAAAGGCGTATGACACACGAATTTGACATAGCTTTTAACATCAGGGGGAGATGGATGGATGGATCTTTGACTGCTGACCAAGTTCTTGCAGTTCCGTCCATCCGTCCACCTCCCGACAAAAATCATCATCAGTAGCTTATCATTGTTATAATTATCATTATTAATATTATTATTACCATTATTATCATTATCATAACTACAATCATCATCATCATTAAAATTATCGTTATCATGACTGTAATCATCATCATCATTATCACCGTCATCCCAACTCTGTTACCTCGTACTGAAGTTAAATCATCATTATCATCAGCATCAACATTATTATCATCATCATCAATATCATCTTTATCATCATTAGTATCATCATCATCATCATCATCATCAGGCCCTGACAGTACCACTGGAGGATTAGGACTCCTCTCATCTTGCTCCACTCTGATACACTGGTTGTTAGCCTGTTCCTTCCCATATCGGTGGATCTGCGAGTTTCATCTATCTTGTTCCCTGTGTACCTCTTCCTCTCACTCCATCTCTGGCCTGCCATTCAGTTACGCTGCCTGTCCATCTGTTGCCTGCTCTGTGGAAGATGTGACCAGAGGAGTGTGTGTGAAGGTACCTGGAAACAAGCTCAGAATTACCAGATGCTGGAGCTTCAGGCCCCTTTGATTAATTCCCTTGGTGTGGTGTGGTGTGGTATGGTGTGGTGTGGTGTGGTGGGAGGGCTTTGTGGTGTAATGTGGTATAGGGGGAGGTTGTGTGGTGTAGTGTGGTATGGAGGGGTTTGTGTGGTGTGGTGTGTGGAGGGTTGTGTGTTGTGGGGAGGGTTGTGTGATGTGGGGAGGGTTGTGTGATGAGGTGTAGTGTGGTGTGGGAGGGTGGTTTTAAGTTTTGTGGTGTGGTGTGGTGTGGGAGGAGGATTTTTTGTGGCGTGGTGTGGTCTGGGAGGGTGGTTTTGTGTGGTGTGGGAGTGTGATTTCGTGTCATTTAGTGTAAGAGACTGATATGGTGTGGTGTGATATGGTGTGGGGGGGTAGTATGGTGTGGTGTGGTGCGGGTGAGTGATTGAATATGATTTAGTGTGTGGGGCTGGTTGAACGTGACTTGGCTTCACTATAATCTCTAAAGTCTATATGAGTACAACACCTCTCATCCGAAAATTGTTAGTGAGAAGCAGACGGGCAGGGCCGGTCCTAGAGCTACTGTGATAAAATGTAGAAAATCATTTGTTGTATCCTTAAAAATAAAAGAGTATAATTCTGTGAGGTTAATTCTTCCATTTAAATAAAGGTCAATATATATGTATTATTTCAGACACTCATTTTCATCCACTTCCTAACGATACATAAAGCGACGATGATCAGTGACTTATGAAACCCTGTTATGTGATCTATAGGATGTAATAAGTTTTTCAGAATATTGCGTAAGTGTCTCGTAATTGTATAGGTAAAAGGTCCTATATTCTTAGCCTAATATTTACCCTTGAAATAAAACTACGAATGTTTTTTTTTTTTTTATGCGAGGAAGAAGGAACCAAAGGCCATGAGCCCGCAGTAACAGTTCCCTCCAAGAGAAAAACAAAATACAATAGAGAGCCAAATTCAAGATCCGATCATTTTGAGATGCCTGGACACACTACGTTTGAAAGACTGGAGATCATAGGCAGCAGGAAATACAGACAGAGGGAGACAGTTCCAGAGCTGACCTGTTGCATAAATGAAAGACTGGGAGTAACGGTTAACTCTTGCATTAGAGAGTTGGACAGAAAAGGGATGAGAGTTTGCTGCCAGACGGGTGCTACTTAGAGGTGGAAATAATTCTGCCATTTGAATAACTATTGTATCATCAACCAAGATATACATACACGAACATAAGCAAGCACACACACACACACACACACACACACACACACACACACACACACACACACACACACACACACACACACACACACACACACACACACACACACCAATGCCCAGTCACTAAAACACTTGGTTAAACAGAAAGAAACGCTAGAGGTGACTCAGCCAGTGACTTGAAAATCGTCGTCGTTGTCATCATCGTCGTCGTTGTTGTCATCGTCGTCGTCTTCGTTGTAGTAACCATCATCATCATCTTCCTCGTCATCATCATCATCATCACCATGATCATCATCGTCAGCAGCAGCAGCAGCATGTCATCATCATCCCAGCACTGTTAAAAATGTAGTATAGAAGTTATATCAGTATCATCACCTTTATCATCATATTCATCACTATCATCTAACCTTGTTCTAGAGTTTGCACGGAGTTACATCATCAGCAACAGCAGCAGCAGCATCATTATCAACATCAATCATTATCATCATCATTATCATCATCATCATCACCAGCCTGTGACACACCACTGCAGGATTAGGACCCGTCTCACCTTTCTCCACTCTGATCCATTGGCTGTTAGCCTGTTCCTTCCGATATCGGTGGATCTTCGCGTATCATCTCTATCTTGTTTCCTGTGTACCTCTTCTTCTCACTCCATCTCTAGCCTGCCATTCAGTTACGCTGTCTGTCCCTCTGATGTCTGTTCTATGGAAGACGTGACCTGAGGAGTGCGCGTGCAGTGATCGGAAACCAAGAGACAAATATGTGTTTCGTCATCATAGCTATACCCTGTTCGCTATAACTTGGCGTAAAATTGCAATCTCTTTCTTAAATAAAGTGCTGTGATACGGGGTTAACACTAGAATATGGTGCTAGTCACGAAGAAGTGGTATGAAAAATATGCTTAGCCATATATATATATATATATATATATATATATATATATATATATATATATATATATATATATATATATATATATATACAGTATAGATAGATAGGTATACACGCACTATCTTTCACACTCTCACTTGATCCTTTTCCACCCCTACCCAAACCTCCACCCACCTGCCTACCTACTCTCTCCTTTACACCTCTTCTTACTCCACACGCCCACTCCACTAATACCACAAGAACTTCCACCCCACCTCCCACCATCAGGCTCTTTCTCACCTCCTCGCTTTAATCCCCCCCCCCCCTCTCTCTCTCTCTCTCATATTGCCCTTTTTGTTTTTTGGCATCTTTCTCTTTTCATTGTATTTGCCCCAGATTATCTGCCGTTCATCTCTCGTCTTACTTTGTATTACTTCTCCCTATACCACTTCTATCATTATCCTCTTTTCTTTTCTCCTCCTCCGTCTCTTCTCCTCCTCTGTGTCCTCTTTCTCTACTCTCCTGTTTTTCTTCCCTCTTGAACCTCCTGTTTCGTCACCGCTTTACAGTTTCCAAAGGAGATAATATGTGTTCTCTCTGATTCTTCTTGGAGTCGTTAATCTTTGTTTCCGGGCCGCTTAAATGAAAATTTATGTGCATGTACACTGCCTCAAAAGAAAGTGCACAATATTTGTTCATATTGTGATATGGATCAAAGAATACCGGGAAATGCAAGTCTGTCCCCGCTCACGTTGGCAGTCCTGATAGCAGATGATTACCATATCAGGTATTAGTTGTAGCCAGTCTAAGAAATATGTTACAATATACTCACCTGTCATCCGCATGATCCTATATTTCCGGATTTCATTGGACCCACAGTGCCCTGACACTTGCTGGTATCTCAACACAACGTTCTCCGCTTTTTTAAAAGGTCTATAAAGTATCGGTGACATTATAAACCAAAAAGTGTGAAACAACGATGGTGTTTCTATCAGATGACGGGCACATAACCATCATATGCCACAAAACATCTCAGTAAAGGAAAGACTTTTAATCGGCTTTGAACACGGTTACGGGAAGGGCAAAGTTAAATCCGAATGTGCCCTCTGGCTCGTTCCTTATGTGATCATTTCCAAATGAATTACAGATAAAAGGAAATCCACGTAAAAACCAAACACATGTACTGTATTTACTGCTTCAAATGCTGACATTCCAGTCTCCTTTCCCTTTCTTCTGCCTCCTCCCCCCCTCCCCTTTTATCACCTCTTCCTTCCTGCCCAACTTACCCTCCTGGAATGCTTCACTTTTCTTCTCTTTTTCTTTCTTATCCTAACCATTCTCAGCATCGTAACCATCATAATCATCGATATTATCATAACACCAACTCTCTCTCTCTCTCTCTCTCTCTCTCTCTCTCTCTCTCTCTCTCTCTCTCTCTCTCTCTCTCTCTCTCTCTCTCTCTCTCTCTCTCTCTCTCTCTCTCACTCACTTTTTGGGCATTCTCATTCTCACCCACCCACCTCATCTAATTATACAATGCAAATTTCATCTCGAACAGGAAGACAACCACCGCCATCAAAATACTGCACATCGTACGAGCGTATAAACTGACAGTCTTGTGGGCATAATGTAAATTCTGAGAAACCTTGGTATGTTAAGTTAGACAAAATGTTATATAGCGTATTTTTTTTTTTTATTATTATTATTATGTTGCGTGAAATATGTATTCCGATGTGTCGCTGCATTCTGTTACTGACGACAATGTACAATAAAATTATTTAACGCTTTTTAGAGGAGAGTTTTTACCATCCACTCATTGTAATAATACCTTTGTGTGGCTACACTGAATAACATGCCACCTCGTTTCTTGCAGCAACGGAAACTATTCACTATGTTGCCTATTAACAATATAACCAAATGGTTGTCCGGTGGTATTGTGAGTGAAGACTCTCCAACCAGATAATTATGTTCAATAAGAGTTACTTGCAAGAGAGAGTTGGGGATTATTGCTCACATATACCGCTCAGGAAAGAGCGACTGGCCACTCTTGCCTTATACGTCTGGGCAACCTATACTAACCATAGGGTCATATGATCCTGACAGGAAAAAATAAATGGATCGTAGAATGAAATCGTTCTACGCTATATTAATGAAGAAACTTTTAAAAACCATATTGGCGTTGAAAAATTACAAAAGGAAGCGTACTTTTGTATAGTTTTCATGATACGAACCAGCATCCACCTGCCACGGCCCTAAACAGGGCCGTTCTACCTGCACGCCAAGTCCTGTAATACGGCCAAGGTAGCTAACGGTTACATCACCTTCTGACACCAGCTGGTACGTTCCAATTGTGTGTGTGTGTGTGTGTGTGTGTGTGTGTGTGTGTGTGTGTGTGAGAGAGAGAGAGAGAGAGTACTTTTCCAGTTTCCTCTCAGCCAGTTCTTGTACTCTGCTGTAAAATCCACAAGAACAGAGGCCAAGCAGGCATCCTTAAAACAAACTATTCATCGTTCAGGTAGCTAGCGGGATTACATAAACAATATATAAGTCCATAACGGTGTCCTCAGGAACACTCCAACATCTGGAAAAGACTTTAAATTAAGCAGGCCAGAATTTGCCATCCAAGATAACTGTGCCATATGATCAAACAAACCCGTGCTTCAAAAGCCAGTGTCTCTCAAAGACGCCCTTCGACAGTGTTTCTACGCTAGGGATATAGGTGTATATTAAGTTTCAGCCCATACATTCGTAAAAGAAAAGTGTAACTCACATTTTCACACCAAATTAGAAAGGAGGCTAGGTTAGGTTAACTAAAATTAGCTTAAGTCTAAGTTAGGTTCTTCAAACGTAGATGCGATAATGGACGCTGCAAGAGGCTGAATAATCCCCCTCAAACGAGGCATTTGCGACGACGAAGTCACAGAGAAGTCCCTCTCTACTGCTGTCTGAAAATGTCCAAAGACTTCTAGCTTCCTACGGGCAAAATACCAAAATTTAAAGGACTTAAACGTTTATATGGCAAGTTTTGAGGTAAGCGTAAATTTAAGGGAATATGGGGGGATAAAGGATTTTATAGGATACCGTGATCAGAGTGACTAAAACATCGTCGAAGTAAGCAACAACGATACGATTGTTCGGCAACAGTAAGTATCCTTATATTAATAATTCTATTTAGCATTTTCACTGTTGTAAAACTCAGCAACGACTCCCCTCGAAAAGGTAAACGTACAAATTGTCCCTTTATCCTTTATTTTTTTTTTTTTTTAACTCCGTGTCTGTTGAATGCAACACTGGACTAGGCGACTTATTGTACAAGTTTGTTAGCAACTGCCCATGTGTCAGGTAAATACTTTCGGTTGTATAGTGTTACGATATTATTTATTGTGAATATTGATGCTGGATACGCCAGGGCACTCAGTATGTATTACATAAATATGAGAAAAACAAACAATTAGAAAATACTTGGTGAAGTAATCACCATATTCCACAGTTTTCCAAATCTGCACAATGTCATTCGAGTAATGAGTTATCATTTTAGGAGAAATTTTGTTAGCGTTGAACATAAGATATTAACCCCGGAGCAAATAAGTTGGATGTCCTTAACAATTGAAATTGACTCGTCAGGTGGAGCAGTGAGATGCCCTCAAGCTGTTTTACTGATATGACCTTTGTTGACTAGTTAATTACTAATTAAAAAAAAAAAAAAAAAAAAAAAAGCTTTCGGGGGCCGAATGCTGATCGCCAGCAAAAATGTTATTTATTGACGGTACAAACTACAGTACTGTAGCCTACCTACAAACCAAAAAGTGACGAAAATTTTCAAAACTCTAGGGTATTCAGTCACCGCGTTTCACAAACAGACAATCCTTATTTAAAAATAAAATATCAAAACTACAGAATTCAGTCACTTCGTTTCACAAAAAGCCAATCTGTACTTAATAATATATTGCATGTGGCATTCTGTCGTCTTTTATCAAATCCTCAACAAAAGTAATGGACTTCTGCATATCCACATAGTTTCCCTTTCATGAAGGATTGGTGAAAATTTGGTCACAACTTTTCAAGATACTTTGGCAACACACACACACACACACACACACACACACACACACACACACACACACACACACACACACACACACACACACACACACACACACACACACAGAAATCTATATCGCCTCGCCCTGCTAAATGTGGGCGATAATAATGCAACTGTTCATGTTCTTACCACTATGTTATGTTAGAATACCTTCAATTTTTAGTTACAGTTTGTCTTATTCATTAGTTCGCTACATACCATCAGTCATAAACTGCAAAATTTTAATTACCTCGAGCAATAATGGTTGGATGAATCACTCTGGCTTGATAATCAAAGACAGAGAGAGAAAAAAAAAAAAAACATGCCTGTAAATAGAGAATATATTTACCAGACAGCTCCGGTGGACACTGCCACCATCTTCAGTACTCAAGATGGAGAGAAGGAACGACATGCTGAGAATATAGGGGCTCCTTTTCATGACTGTGTGTGTGTGGGAGTGGAGGGTGGAGGTGAGATGGGGTGGGTTGTAAGCGAAGAATTAATTCCCAGGGGGGAAAGGGGACACCGCCAGACAGGTCAGGTCAGATTCCTGTCTGATCTCACCTGTGTTGGTGCGGAAGGGACATTTCCGCCATGGATCTCATTATAGGATCTAGCTTGTACATGCCTTCACTAAGGTTGAAATTCTCGTATTTCTGGATACACATGGCTTCAGAAATCTTTCGTTTCCGATTGTCATGACTTTTATGCAGTAGATGGCTACCTTGCCAGTCAATTTTATTTAAAACTCCTTGTTAAGACTGTGAACTAATTTATAGGAGAAACAGGTCGAAATATGGAGACAAGGATCAAGGAACACAAATATGCCATTAAGTCATGCAATTTGAAAAATGAAATATTTAATCATATTTGTGAAGACAACCACAGAACTGTGTGGCAAGGTAGCCATCTACTGTATAAAAGTCATGACAATCGGAAACGAAAGATTACTGAAGCCATGTATATCCAGAAATACGAGAATTTCAACTTTAATGAAGGCATGTACAAGCCTTGATCTTGGTACAAGCTAGATCCTATAATGAGATCCATGGCGGAAATGTCCCTTCCCGCACCAACACAGGTGAGATCAGACAGGAATCTGACCTGATCTGTCTGATGGTGTCCTCTTTCCCCCATGGGAATTAATTCTTCGCTTACAACCCACCCCACCTCACCTCCACCCTCCACTCTCCCGCATCCACACAGTCATGTAAAGGAGGCCCTATATTCTTAGCATGTCGTTCCTTCTCTCTATCTTGAACACTGAAGATGGTGGCAGCGTCCACCGAAACTGTCTGGTAAATATGTTCTCCATCTACAAGTGTGGGTTTTATTCACCATCTCGAGCAATAAATTGTGGATTTATTACTAATACATGTTCACATCTCAGAAGCATATCCCATGTTAAGAGGTGTGATTTTTCAGCTCTGCATCCAAATTATCCTTCGTTTTTTGCAAACATGGTTTCAGTAAGAGTAATGTCATAACTGTGAGAAGTCAGAAGACCATGAATGACTGAAATGAACTGAATATCCTTGGAAAATATCCATATTTTATCATTTACGAAAACATTTCCAACTGGTATAGATTTATTCTGATTTCTGGATGAAGAGAGTGATTTCTGAGACTGAAAGTAAATAGACGTAGAAAGAAGAAAGGGCCAGTGCCGAGAGAAGTGAGCTTATACAGATATTTGCATATAAATTTATCACGCTAGGCAAAATCTCACTTACAAAGGACGAGGACAAGACGCGTGGCACACTTCTTTACTTGTAGCCATATCTAACACAACCGCATCATCGTACTGGCGCCTCCTCCCCCCCTCCTTTTTTTTTTTTTTTTTTTACTGCGTCGGGCCAGCTTGCATTTTCTTGTGCTATTTTATTTCCCGCAACTTCAGTTTATATATATATATATATATATATATATATATATATATATATATATATATATATATATATATATATATATAAATAAATCTTTTTCAGTGTGAAAACTGCAAGTAATCTACTGTGAGGGGAGTAGTTCTTTTTTCTAGAATTACTTGAATTGCAGGAGGGATAATTGGAGAGGCTATCCCTCCCGATTAATTGTAGGGGGGGGGGGAAGGTTGTATAAGACATCCCTGCTACCCAGTTGTAGGGAGAATTATCCACCTCATCCCCCACGCCCCACCCCCTATCTACGCCCTTAACAGTTCCTCACCGTACATAAAGACAAATTTAAGCCACGTCTTCTTTTGAGGTTCTTATCACAAAAGGAAATCATCATTTGTTGATATGATATAACTGAAATATCAGGCAGTTCAGGAGTAACAAAAATTCCGTTTAGTGATACGCTAACAAACTTTTATCAGTAAACCCATATGAATCACATATGGTAGTGGACAAAAGTATCACACTTTTACGATATAAACCTAGGGGAATTTGGAAATCTTCAGAGTATTTTAGAGATAAATATGGGGTAAAGTAAAAATTACCTGTGGAAACCCTGCCCTTCGAACTCAACAAATCCCTCCGGTACAGCTTCATCAGCAGACCTTGTTACCCATGCCAACGGAGCTGGAGGAGGTTATTTATTTAATCCTGTCTGTCTGTCTGTCTGTTAGTTTGTCCACAAGATATATCAAATTTTATGGATGGATTTCAGTGATATTTTTTGGATAAGTGGATCATGGGCCAAGGAAAACTTGATTAATTGTTGATAGTGATTTCAGTTGTCTGGTATTGATGCTGGTGGAGGTATGGGTTCTCTGAATGATGTATATCTTGGTGCTGTGGTGCTGCCCTGAGCTGAATGGGTAGCCACCTAAGACACTGATGCTAAATATGAGTGGGTGAGTATCCATGTAAGTGAAGACCGTATACTATACTGTAGTAGGACCTTGATGAAAGGCCCTACACACCTGTATCAGCAGTCACCCGCATCAGAAATTGTAGGGCCATTAACGATCACCACCTTTGGATGAACTGGACTTGAGATACCCCAAAATACCCTCAGGTGGTAGAAGCCGCACAGTGAAACATCTTACCTGAAAGTGGCTGGGTTACCCAAGCGGACAACCCTCTTGTGGCAGAAGCTGTAGAATGATGGCCTCGCCCCTGTAATTTTGAGATGAGGTTGAGACCCCTCCTCACAACTCAGCTGCAACAAAAGCTTCAAAATAACTAGATTTCACACACCGTCGTAGAATGCAGAGTGTCCCACACTCATCTCCTCCCACTCAGGCATCGCAGTCAGTCGCACTCACATCGCTTGAACTCCCGGCGCAGGATGACTTGCAACCCCCCAGACTAACAATACGGTCTTGTTATAAGGACTGGTCAGGGCATTTGTTTAACGGAGGCTGCTCACCATACTGTATAATTATAATGTTTTTATTTTCTTTGCACTGCTCCCTTATACTTAGTATATTTCAGATAATTTTACTTCTATTCCCTGTTGACCTTTGTTTCTATAGTACTTAATAAACAGACTGATAGATTAGAAGACCGTCGGTCAGGCAGGCAGGCAGGCAGACGGACAGTCAGATACAGAAAAGAATAAATGAAAACCTCATTTGTCGCACTGACAACGTTCCCTCGGGCTATTTTTCCCACTCTCGGGACTGCACCGCGTCAATTTATTACACGGCACACTGTACAAACTCACCACACACACCGACAGAGTAAAAATCCCAACGCAACTCTGTTTCCTGGTGCGGGGTAAATAAAACTCGAGTGACGGGTAACTTTCTTTTGTTTGCGCTGCGGTGGTGCGGGCCTGATACGGCTGGGGGCTGACTGGCCAATGACCGGATATTTTTTGACGTTTGTTGCCGCTAATTCTGATAGACTTTATTTTATTTTTTACCGAATTTTTGGTTGTGATCTATTGTCGTTATTGTCGTTGTTATTGTCGTTTTTATTGTTGCTTTTGTTGATGAAGGTGATATTTTGTTTATTCTGTGTTTTGATAGTTTTCCTTCTATTGTTTTGTAGCTGGTAATTTTTCCCCTGATGGTAATTCTTGTAATGTGTAATATTTTGTTATACTTTTTCTAATAATCTCAGCATTTTCTTTATCAATATTTGTATCCTTTTCTTAAAATTTCACGGCAATACTTTCTTTTTATCTTATAATATTGTTTCTATTGGTAATATGAGAGTTTGAAATAAATTTGCTGTTATCTAAGCCCAGTACCGTACTTTTGTGTCGGACTTCTAACCTCTTCAATACGAGATCCTTCCAATTCTGAAGGATGTCGTCAAGCAGTAGCAAGAAAAATTTAAAAATTAAAAAAAATTGAGAGAAGATAAAGGAAAGACGGAATAAAGTTATTGTGTAACCCCGGTCTGTCCGGAAGAGCAGACCCGTCAACTATGGGCAGGCAACGCCTCTGCAGGGTCATCCCGTACAGTGAAACAGTGTTCTGTTTTGGCGGACAGCGAACCGCTGTGGCGAGGCGCAAGGAATAATGTGGAGGTTTGGTTTCCTGGTGGACGTCGCATTTGCGTCTCTCCACCTCCCACTTAACATGGTACTATAGTAGGCTCGATATTACCCCGTTTTTTGGTCATATGGTTACCATCCAGCGTTGTGCATGGTTACCTGGGCTACAGCAGACCATTAGGTTTGTCACTCAGTGTAGAGCCACCTGAAGTGGAAAGAAGAGTAAAAAAGTAAGTGACAGGAAGGAAGAAAGAGAGGAGAACAGGCACAGAACAAACAATGATAAAAGTGAAGGACGAAATAGACAGCACAACGTCAAATGAATGGATGATGCACGCCACCACCTACCACCAACGGAATTAAAAATGGGTGGGGGGGGGGGAAGATGTTTGAGTAGTAAAGACTTGCTGGCCCTGTCACTACGAGATTCTTCCTAAGTTAAACTGAAGCTCCCAACAGCAAGATAATTTATAGAAGTCGTCATACTGATTATATTAACTGCTTTTCGGGCAGGTGTGTCTCTCACCTGCATAAAATCATCTGCCAGAAGCAAGAATGACCTATCCATTTTACATTCTGCTCCATGTATCTAGGTATTGTAGTAGCCGGCTTGCACACGCCTGGCATTGATGGACGGCTCTACTATACACGTTCAGTCCGTGTTTTACAGGTCCCGAAACGGATTTCATTCGCAGGACAGAGGAACACCACTTTCTGTTAATGGAGAAGTGACCCGTCTTCTCCCAGTGCTTCACGCATGGGTATAGCTGTGATAAGGCTATCGGAGAGTAGGGACGCACGCAAATGTGAGGTGATCTGATATGTCATGGAGGGAACCTCGGCAGGGATTGAAGAACACTCTGCTGAACCCTCTTAACCCATTTAATCCGGTGACGTGTTATATTTACTTAATCTTGCTACTTCCGAACGATTTTATTCAATTTTTTCAATAGACCTCTTGGACTGCTAAACTTGGGGCGCTCATCATCCACTCACTCCATGTAGTGCTGCTCTTGGGTGTCTGCCCTTTCCTCTCCTCTCTCCATTCCTTCCTTCCTCTTATGTCTTTCTTTACTTCATTCTTTCCTCGTCCTTCTGCCTGCGGGTGACTTTACACTCCCTTTTGTCTTTCATTCTTTTCTCTTCCTTCTGCCTGTGGGTGACTCTACACTAAGTGACAAGCCTAATGGTTTCCTGTACACCAGGAAACCATTTACTATGCTGGGTGGCAACCATATAACCAAATTATGGCACCTGGTGGTTTAGTGGGTAATTACAGCACTCCAATCGGATTGAGCCGGTGAAGGTTTATATCCAAGGGATGGTTGGGGTTATTGCTCATGTAATGCCACTCAGGGATGAGTGAGGCTGGTCATTCTCATCTTAAATGTCAGGACCAAACAGCCTAGTCCCGGGCTTCTACGCTTCTCATGGGGCAACGTAGAATTGGATGATGGATGGATCCAACCTCTCCACTTGAAAAGATATTTTAAAGCCAAATAAAATCCCCTACTGGCAACAAGAATAGCACCGAAATTAGGTAGAACTGAACCTAAGTCAAAAGAAATAGTGGACTCAAAATGAAAGCTCTGCCGACTTTCCCACTGCCCTACAAATGGACAAGACCTTTAGCCCGGGGACGTCTCTGTCTGTCTGTCTGTCTGTCTGTCTGTCTGTCTGTTCCTTGAGAGTAATTTTGACTGTTATGGAAATATTGTCAGATTATTGATGCTAATTTTATCTCTATATTGGCAATAATTATGTCCGCTTGCTGGTGGTAATTTTGTCAGATTATAGTAATATTATCCGGTTATTGTACATACTTTTACGAGCTAGCGAGCAAGGGTAGCGAAGCGATGTTTACGTTCAGCTGAGAAATGTGCAGCCCGACATTACATGGCCGGCCCGACA
>NC_136996.1:25373157-25383157 GCF_032717465.1 Coenobita brevimanus
GCAACAAACAAGGAAAATTTTAAAATGTAAGCATATACAAAACCCTACGAATAGAAACAGGATATACAGAACCGGAACCAAAAATTAAGATAATCCCCACTATAAACAAAAGCATTTACAACAGTGGATCACAAGAACATGAAAGTTAAACGATCATTGCTTGAGCAGAGGATCCATTCTGCCCTTGTAACTTTATGTGGCACCACCCACCAACACAAATAAATAATAACAAAACGAACTACTTTCCAACACTACACAGAATGCCTCGATTGCATCCCTTTTCTTCAACTCAACACTACACTTTATAAACATACACAAAAACACACACCCCTCATAGCCATCCAAAACTTCCACAAGAACAACATTCTTCATGAACTTTCACCCTCAGAAACGTCCCTAACCAGCTTGACACGGGTGCACCTAGCCATTCTACGACATGGCCATTACCCTTCCTTGCTTCAGTACCACAGCAAAATTCAGCTCACAGTTCCCTGTACCCTCCCATCCACATCACAGTTACCCACCTCGTGAAATGCACTATCTCATCACACACAACCCTTCAGCGTATCTTCAACAAATAATCTCCTGTAGCGCATGATACAAGTGGCCGATGTCCTGCAGTCCATATAAGCTTGGGTCCATTACCACCACCGCCTCCACCACCACCGCCACAACAACAACAGCAACAAGAGGTATCCACAGACTATTTTGCTCATCTTCCAGGAGACTAATTGAAGGGAGTAGATACAGCATTCTTTAACCCCTTCAGTTCAATCTCGATGACATTATTTTATTCCATTTTATTGAGCCTAGGATAGACTTTTCGAACTAGAGGGTTTATATACAGCTTTCACTGACCGCTTCATTGCAAAAGGTCTCTTCTAACATAAAAGAAAATCATCTGGAGTTAGCAAAAATAAACCAAAAGTATACATCACTATACAAAGGGTTAACTCGGGTGACGGATTTTCATTCTTTTCTTGCTACCTACGGACGATTTTATTTTGCCGGAGACAAAGATCTGAAGCCGAAGGGGGTGAGACACGACTTCATTAACTTCAGGTTGAATAAAATACACTGGCATCAGCAAGAATACAGATGAGGTACTCGGACTGAATGAACTGAGGACGTTTCTGGCATCCACTAGAAGGTGTCTGTAACTAGCAGGAATAAGCCCTTAACTGCCTCGAGATAGCAAGAATCAATTTTAAATTGCTTGCAAATACCAAGTGAAGTAAGAATTGTCCGTCAGAAGCAAGTGTAAAATAAAAATTGTCTGTAATAAAATGTAAATGGCAAGAACTAAGAAAAATCGTCTGTAAATAGCAGCAATAAATTACAAATTGTCTAATAGCAAAAGCAAAGTAAAAATTATCTGTTAATAGCAAGAATAAAATGGCAAAGACTTTCTCGACTTAAAGACCTAAAAACTTTACCTATTCAGCCTCTTGAATCAGTTTTTTTTTTTTTTAATTCATTTCAGGCGATTTTATTCAACTATGGAAAGGCCTCTCGTAAAGATGGGATTAATACAGATTTTATCAAGCTTCTCCAGTTCTAAAAATTTCTCAAAATATGAACTTAGCAAGAATGAAATGTAAAGTGTGTCATAGGATTGAAGGGATAAATGAGATAACCAACGTCTAAACAAACCTTGTTGTTGGTAATGGACGAATTTTATCCTCTTCATTACGAGAGAGAGAGAGAGAGAAAGTTGGGGGGGGGGTCTCGGAAGTGAGGGGAACTATTACAACCTGAGCTGTATTCTCTTATAAGTGATTTTCCGCAGCATTGTAAAATAAGCTGGTAAGAGCAAGAAATGAAAAATAATACAAGTGGTGTCAGGCACAACAAATCTCACCCGACAGCAGTTATTTTATTGCCATTAAATACTGACTTGTTTGTGCCATTTAGCGTCAATGCACAATTAAAGCATGATGTAATGGCTCAAACTTACGCTCCCTGAAATACAGTGATCATGCGTTTAAAAACAGTGATCGTGCGTTTGACCTTTCAAGGTCATTCAAGGTCAAAGGTCATGCTACCAAACGAAAGCCCATATCAGACTTACTATATCTTGGTCGTAGTAAATATCTCGATCTTCAACGAGTTCGAGTTATAGCCCCCTGAATATGAGTAACCTTGAGCTTGACCTTACAAGTTAATATACGGTAAAAGGTGAAGGTGCCAATTAAAAACCCATATGGGATTTTCTGTATGTTGATAACAGTAAATATGTATCTTCAACCAGTTTCGAGTTATAGCCCCATGAATATCCGTCTCCTTGAGTTTGACCTTTCATGGTCATTCATGGTCAAAGGTCTTGGTGCCAAATGAAAGCCCATATTACGAGTTCCTGTATGTTCCTAATAGTAAATATCTCTATCTTCAACCGTTTTCAAGTTATAGCCCTCTGAAAATCCTTGATCTTGATTTTGACCTTTCATGGTCACTTGATTACCTCCAAAATTAATCACTTTCTTTGGGGACCAGTGCCCACGTATCCTGTAATTTCATTCATGTAATTTCATTCAGCCATTTTTCCGTAATGTTGCTAACAAACTCGACCAAAAACAATACCTCGTCGGACTGTCCGGCCGAGGTAAGAAGAAAAAGCTCACTTGTACTGAACTACTTGACTTCTTAAATCAGTGGGTCGTGTTCGCGCTGAATAAAAACGTTTGCTGGGAAGCAGAATACAACAACCCCGTTATGCGATGACATTGTGCTGGTGAAGGACGCCTTCATGTGGTGGCACTGATGTAACCGGACGGCTTAAGTGCTTGGTTATACACATGTTCCTCTGTTCCCTTCCTATTCCTCGAAAGGAGGACAGTGGACTGCAGAACAACTTAAGAAAATAATCCACCAGGATCACATTTCAGATGAACCTGACGCAACAATAACATAAACAGTGAAAACAACAACAACAACAACAACAACAAATCGAAGGTGTCCTTTTTCCTGCAAGGTCACGTTTTGCTTAAGGCACTTTTGTAACTCATGTAAGAAAACTCTTTCGTGTACTCCATATTATACAAAAAACACAAAAAAACAGCATCATTATAACCTTAATGGTTTTGGTTAATAAATATTTAAAACCACTCAAGGACTTTAAGCACACCCTGTACATCCTGAACAATAAGCAAAATCGTCAGGAGAAAGCAAGAAATAAACATAATCTACGACACCGTATAGGAAGGTAATCACTACATTATTCTTACGTACTTCAGACGATATTTTCAGCTTACTGGAGGGATTCGATACAACCACAATTATCCCACTCACTACATGAGATCCCCCGTAAAATCTGTAACGATGTGGTAAAAGTTGATAAGTATAAATTGATCTGAAATAAATTGCACTGATATAAACTGATCTAATGTAAACTGACCTGGTATAAATTGACCTGGTAGTAACTAATCTGTTTTATATTGATCTGATATAATTTGATCTGGTAAAATTTGATCTGATATAAATTAATCTGGTGTAAACTGATTTAGTATAAACTGATCTGGTATAAATTAATATGGTATTTATTGTTCTAGTAAAAATTGGTCTGGTATAAATTGAGCTGGTATAAGCTTATCTGGTATAAATTGATCTGCTATAAATTTATTTGCCATAAATTGAACTGGTATAAATTGATCTGGCATAAACTGAACTGGTATAAGTTGATCTGGTATAAACTGATCTAAGTTGATCTGGTATTTACTGATCTGGTGTAAACTGATCTGGTATTAACTGAACTGGTATTAACTGATCTGGTATAAACGGAACTGGTATAAATTGATCTGGTATAAGCTGGTCTGGTATAAGCTGGTCTGGTATAAGCTGGTCTGGTATAAGTTGATTTAGTATAAACTGATCTTGTGTAAAAAGATCTGGTATATATTGGTCTGGTATCAATTGATCAGTAGAAGTTGATATGGTATAAAATGAACTGGTAGAAATTGAGCTGGTATAAACTGATCTGTTATAAATTAATATGGTATTAACTGAACTGGTATTAACTGATTTGGTGTAAATTGATCTGGTATACGCTGGTCTGGTATCAATTGCTGTGGTATAAATTGCTGTGGTATAAATTGCTGTGATATAAACTGATCTGGTATAATCTGATCTGGTATAAACTGATCTGGTATAATCTGATCTGGTATAGATTGGTCTAGTATAAATTGACCTGGTATAAACTGATCTGGTATAAATGTATCTGGTATAAATCTAACTGGTATAATCTGAACTAATATAAAATGATCTGGTAACAGGAAGAATGGACCAAAAATGACGTGCACTGTTAGTAGTTAGCCCTCTCATTACCGGGGCAACTCGAGCATTATATTCCAGCTTGCGTCAGACGATTTTTTTCCTGGGAGGTGAGGGTCATAGGAATCTAGGCTTGTAATACTGGCGGACGATTTCTTTCAGTGGAGATTGAGTTATACTGTAGCTCCTTCATTGTGTTAATTCTGATACCATTAACTCTCTTATGATCTTTTTAACATTAGTTTACAATTTCTCTCTCCTGATCGGCAGACTTCCACTTTATCTAACTCCAGACGGTTTTCTTCAGCTCAGAGTGTGTCATAGAGGCCTGGGAGGGTTAACATAGACGCTAAAATAATATATAATCTTCTGTTCCTTCACAAAACACACACACTCTTAAAATTCTCCCCTTAATTTTGTCGGCGTAAAATAAAAGACTTTTAAGCACCGGGCTCATTATTTACAGGGGAGCAGCCTGAGAGAGAGAGAGAGAGAGAGAGAGAGAGAGAGAGAGAGAGAGAGAGAGAGTAATAATGAAGGCTTAATGGTGGCAGGAAAATAAAATGGAAAAAAAATATTAGGCATGAATGAGAGGGTAAAAATAAGGTTCAAGAAAGTGGCTGAGTCTATTAGCGGTGCCTTAATCAACACGGCCTCGTTAAGTAGCGACAAGTCTTAGGGCTCTCTCTCTCTCTCTCTCTCTCTCTCTCTCTCTCTCTCTCTCTCTCTCTCTCTCTCTCTCATTCCTAGCACAACGTCATTATTTGGGTTTTTATTGGATGGCGTCAGGCTTCACTTCGTACTCTTGTTAATTCCTTTACTACCGTTGCTTATTTTTCATATTTATTTCTGCTGCATCCAGACGATTTTATTCAGCTTAAGATAGACATCTCGCAGAGAAGGGTTTAGGAAAGGTTTATATGAAATGTCTTGTCTGAATCAATCTCTCTTAAGCTGAAGTAGAATCGTCTGGAGATAATAATGAAGTAAATTAATGAAGCAAATTATACGTGGCAAGGAAGAGGAGGTTAGCTATAATCTGTCTAATTTAACTTGGCGTAAACTTACCCTCTTTCCATCTTTAGTGCTGGGTTTTAACAAAGAAATGAACACTAGAATATGATGCTTGTCACAAAAAGGTGTTAGGGGAAGGATGCTGAGACGTAATAGTGTCTTTTTCTGCCAATGAGCAGCATGAATACTGCTGGAAAAGGGCAAAAGTTTCCGCAAAATAAACGTGAATTACACATTTTAAAGCGTGTTCTTAGCTACTGTATACCTACTCTTTAACCCCCTCAGTACGACTGTTTTTAATTTATTCCTGCCATCACAAGACGATTTTAGTCAGTTTAGGAGAGGCATTCCGAACGACAAGGGTTTGGCACAGGTCGTTAACTCCATCACTACAAGAGGTCTCTCCTAAGCTGAATATAATCCCATGGTGGTAACTGCAAAGAACAGGGAGGTCCGTAAACAGCACTCCACTGGTTACTTATCGGGCAGCATCTTATGTGTTGTGGGGAAGGCTCAGTCTGTGGGTGTGGGCGTGGGTGTGGCAGAGGGAGTGGGAAATGACATTATGATGCTGGGGAGATATTTATAACGCTGAGTGAGCTGTCCCCATAACACATGAGAAATCGCCCGACTGGAAGAAGAGTGTTAAGTATGGACTACTGTGTAATGGCAAAGGCATCACAGTACTGAAGGGGTAAATATTTAGTCGTTTTTATTATCAGGCCATTATTTTAACATTATTAGTGTTGTACAACCTTGCTTCCTACAGACAGTTTTTTTCATCTTATTACAGACTTTTCAAATAGTGGGATTAGTGAATCACTTTATTAACACCTTCGCTATACTCTTGTCACTTTAACCTGGCCCAGATTTTCGTAATTTTCAGCTTATTTCATGTAGTTCGGTGGCACAATACGACAATACTACATCTCTACAGTGTGTTCGTGGCCCTTCTTCATTACTAGCATGATTTTCTAGTGTAAATCTGTTGTACAAGTTCATGATTCAGGATGGGAAGGTGGCAAATTTGAGTCCAGTTAAAGGGAAAGGACTGTAGTATACCAGAGGTTTCCCTGAAGCTAAAAAACATATAAATGTCTGTAGTAAGCAAGAATGAGAGAGAGAGAGAGAGAGAGAGAGAGAGAGAGAGAGAGAGAGAGAGAAACAAAGGCAATGGGTAGTATTTTAAGTGGTATTGGAGATCTCGTAACAATTCCTCCACAGTGATTTATTTTGCACATTACACCTCCGTCTCTATCCCCTTCCATGATGCTGGTGGAAACTGACGATACTGAGGCGATAGAAATAGCACAGAAGAGAATGCTTTGGGTGAAATCTGCAAAGTAAATCGCTTTGGAACGAGTGCTACGAAGCCTCTAATATCACCTATAATACACATCTATATATAACTCCCTTGCTCGAAAATGCCATCACATGTATATTAAAATCCTCTATAAGTAACGAGAATTTCAGTACATATTAAATAAATAGACAGATAAATATATGAATAAAGATGTCACCGGGTTGGCAGGGTTAGGAGAAATTCGTCACTCATTTTCCCTATGGATTGATTTTGCACTGTATACTCCGCTCTGTGTCAAGTGACGCAGACTAAGTCGATATAAAACTGATGATGTAGCAAATCCAGGCTCCTCTGCATGTGCACCCAGTGGAATGCAGGCTGAAAATGCTTAAGAGTCCACTGTTTTAGAGATGGATAAGAAGCAGGCTAAATGACTGCTATAAACAACATACAAGACGAGATTAGTCGCTTCCGGTCAAGGTGATATATATTTTTTAGGTCTTACTATTTCCAGACGATTTTTGAGCTTCAGAAGGACCTTACATAGTGGAAGGCTTGATGAAGGCTTTATTTAAACCCTCCGGTTCGAAAAATCCCAGAGGAACTGAATATAATCTGAAGACTAAGACAGATCGATGTGATGTGCCTGAGGTTTAGCAGCCAAAAATACATTTCTGGGGAGAATATCTTACAAAGTCTCAAACCAGCGAGAACACTGACCTGAATAATATATTACTTCCTGTGTGTGTGTGTGTGTGTGTGTGTGTGTGTGTGTGTGTGTGTGTGTGTGTGTGTGTGTGAAGAATAACATTTAAAAAGAGTCATGGTACTGAGAGGAATAAGTAATGTTTGTATTTTGCACGGTGTTTAGTTCCCCTGCTATTAATAGTTGCGTTGGCTTCCAATGTATAAATACCATAAATTAAAAGGCTGGCTGGCTTATTTTAGCCCAGAAGCCAGAGTTGGTGCAGCTATGAATATCCTCAGCTACTGGTGGTGTTATTGCTAGATTTCCTGCCGCTGCTGCTCTTGGTATTTATGCTTTAGTTGCTGCTGTTGTGAGTTGATGACGATGACGACGACGACGACGACGACGACGATGATGATGACGATGACGACGACGACGACGACGATGACGATGACGTTGATGATGATGATGATAATAATAATAATAATAATAATAATAATAATAATAATAATAATAATCTATCTATCTATCTATAGTACGATGCCCTAATCCCGCAAAAGGATGGCCGCAGACAAAACGCCTCCAAGTCGCTCTGTCACCCACCATTTAACTACCCTTCCCCCAACTCACCCCCCCTCCCTCATATTCCTCTCAACTCCATCCTTCCACCTCATCCTCGGTCTACCCCTCCCTCTCCCTCCCTCCACCTCTCCTACATACACCCTCTTAGTCAGTCTTTCATTCTCCATTCTCTTCACATGTCCAAACCACCTCAGTGTATTTCTCCTATAATAATAATAATAATAATAATAATAATAATAATAATAATAACAATAATAATAATAATAATAATAATGTGTATGCAGAGACGGTTGGTTAAGTGCAGCGGAGAGACCGGAATGAAGTACTTGTTGGGAATATGTAAAAAGGCAGGGATGAGTGAAACTTTGCCAGCAGAGTGGGAAAAGGCTGTGATATACCCCTGTGCACAAAATAAAGGTGAGCGAAGTGAGTGCATTAATTAAGTTGGCATAAGTTTGAGTGTTGTAAGGAGGGTATATGGAAGAATTATAATAAAGTAAGAGAGATATCAGAAGTCCTAGTGACTGATGAAAAGGGTGGCTTTAGGAGTGGTAGAGGATGTGTGGATCAAATATTTGCAGTGAGGCAGACAGTGGAGAAGGCTTGTGAGAAGGACTACCGTATAAGGTGTTTATGGCGTTCATGGATCTGGAAAAAGCATACGACGAAGTAGACAGAGAAAAATTATTGCGCAAGTATGGTGTAGATGGTAAGCTGCTAGGTGCCGTCAAGAGTTTTAATGATGGGAGTGGGGCATGTGTAAGGGTAAATGGGCCTCTAAGTGAATGGTTCACAATCGGGGTGGGCGTGCGACAAGGTTGTGTGTTGTCCCCATGGTTGTTCAATATATATATGGATGGGGTGATGAGAAGTAAAAACACGAGTAATGGAGAGAGGGATGGCGTTGGTAATGAATGGCGATGGATGGAATATCTCTAATTTATTGTATGTTGATGATCCAGTGCTACTTACAAAAACCGGACTAGAACTTGGTAGAGTAGGGCAGAGTTTTCCTGATGTCTGTGAGCGTCGTGCCTTGAGAATAAATGTAGAAAAGAGCAAAGTGCTGGTAATCGAGAGAGACGGTGACTTCCAGTGTGATGTTACAGTGAATGGAGAGAGACTGGAATTGGTGAGAGAGTTCACATACCTGGATACAGCGATGGAAAAGAGAGGAAAATGTGCAAAAGAAGTGGAAAGTAGAGTGGCACAAGGAAGGAATGTTGCTGGAGCTATGGAGGACTTGATAAGAAACAAAGGCTTGAGTGTTGCAGCTGCGCTAGGCTTACATGAAGGAGTGTTAGTGCCAATTTTAACATATGTATGTGAGGCTATGGTGTGGCATGAAAATGAAGAGTCAGGAGTGAGGGCAATGGAGACGGAACTGCTGAGGAATGTATGTGGAGTACAGAGGGTGGATAGGATACGAAATAATGTGATTCGTGAAAGGTGTGGAGTGAGAAAGTCTGTGGACACCAGAATCGAGGAGAGTATACCGAGACGGTATAGTAGTGTGGAGAGAATGGATGACAATAGAGTGGTGAAAAAGGTATATCTGAGAGAATCTGAAGGAGGAAGGAGGCGAGGTAGGCCAAGGAGAAGGTGGAGGGATATGGTGGATCAATGTGTGAGGAGGAGAGGTATGAAAGTCGGTGAGACAAGGGAATTGACACGAGATCGAGCTGGCTGGATGAATGTTGTGAGAAGAAGTGCATGATCAGGAATTGGGTACCCCTTCTTATCGTGACAGCGTCGGGATTGACTCTATTGGATGCGTTTATGTGAAGCCACAGAATGTGGTGAAAGTTTTTGGCGTATCAGATAGAGCTAGGCTTCCGGGGGCTTGAATGATGATTGAATGGAAGCGTGGCCCGTTAGACTGGGCAAACTTGGGGTGTCTGGACGTTGCAACTCGTCACTCTGCCCTAGGGTGGGAAAGGTGGCCCGGATGGTAATGATGATGATGATAATGATAATTATTGTTGTTGTTGGTCTTGTTGTTATTGTTTTTATTATTATTATTATTATTATTATTATTATTATTATTATTATTATTATTATCATTAATTGTACCTTGCATTGTTGTCATATTCCTGCTATTGTTGCTTCCTTTTATTGTTATTTTTATTATTGTTGTTGTTGCTGAT
>NC_136996.1:25388157-25400657 GCF_032717465.1 Coenobita brevimanus
TCTAACACACTGACAACTCCAACACCCTGACAACTCCAACATCCTGATGTGTTATGTCAACTAATGCTTTATGTCAGCTGATGTGTTATGTCAGCTGATGTGTTATGTCAACTAATGCTTTATGTCAGCTGAAGTGTTATGTCAGCTGATGTGTTATGTCAACTAATGCTTTATGTCAGCTGATGTGTTATGTCAGCTGATGTGTTATGTCAACTAATGCTTTATGTCAGCTGATGTGTTATGTCAGCTGATGTGTTATGTCAGCTGATGTGTTATGTCAACTAATACTTTATGTCAGCTGATGTGTTATGTCAGCTGAAGTGTTATGTCAACTAATGCTTTATGTCAGCTTAAGTGTTATGTCAGCTGAAGTGTTATGTCAACTAATGCTTTATGTCAGCTGAAGTGTTATGTCAGCTGAAGTGTTATGTCAACTAATGCTTTATGTCAGCTGAAGTGTTATGTCAGCTGAAGTGTTATGTCAACTAATGCTTTACGTCAGCTGAAGTGTTATGTCAGCTGAAGTGTTATGTCAGCTGATGTATTATGTCAGCTGAAGTGTTATGTCAACTAATGCTTTATGTCAGCTGAAGTGTTATGTCAGCCGAAGTGTTATGTCAGCTGAAGTGTTATGTCAGCTGAAGTGTTATGTCAGCTGAAGTGATATGTCAGCTGATGTGTTATGTCAGCTGATATGTTATGTCAGCTGATGTGTTATGTCAGCTGATGTGTTATGTCAACTAATGCTTTATGTCAGCTGATGTGTTATGTCAACTAATGCTTTATGTCAGCTGAAGTGTTATGTCAGCTGAAGTGTTATGTCTGGTTGTGTTATGTCAGCTGAAGTGTTATGTCAGCTGATGTGTTGTCAGCTGATGTGTTATGTTTGGTTGTGTTATGTCAGCTGATGTGTTATGTCAGCTGATGTGTTATGTTAGCTTATCAGGACTCCATATTATAATTACAAATCATAATAGATAGATAGATAAATAGATAGACAGCTCTATGCGAGCCTGGGAATGGGAAATGAGCTTGCAAATTACACTGAGGAAAGCTGACGACAGTGGCCAGTAAGGAGATGATGCAGTTAGTTGTCAGCAATCCACCCGTGAACAAAGCCCTAGTGACCATTCACACACATACACACATACTCACACACAGGCTTCATAAACTTTCCATCCACAAGGAACACACGTGATACGTCTCCTGTTTCACAGAATTTAGGAAAGAGAGGGCAGAAGGAGACAGGCCTTAGAACAGGCAGGTCAGAAGGAGAAAGGGCTTAGCAACTTGAGAGAGAGACTGAGAGAGCGAGACAGGGAGACAGGGACTCTGCTCAACTCACTCGTGAGTGAGAGACTTGTTAATATTTCCAAGACAAATAAAAATAGTCCCATACTATTCTTTACCTCTCCTGTCACTACATGACAAATGGGAAAGAAGATTAGCTACTCACGAAGCTACTCAAATATAATAACCGCTCGTCCACAAGTCTAATATATATATAACTCAACTACAAGTAACCACAAAGGAACTACAAAGTCTTTTTATGACAAGCTGATGTGTTATGTCAGATGATGTGTTTTGTCAGCTGATGTGTTATGTCAACTGATGTGTTATGTCAACTAATGCTTTATGTCAGCTGAAGTGTTATGTCAGCTGAAGTGTTATGTCAGCTGAGATGTTATGTCAGCTGGTGTGTTATGTCAGCTGAAGTGTTATGTCAGCTGAAGTGTTATGTCAGCTGAAGTGTTATGTCAGCTGATGTGTTATGTCAGCTGATGTGTTATGTCAGCTGATGTGTTATGTCAGCTGATGTGTTATGTCAGCTGATGTGTTATGTCAGCTGATGTGTTATGTCAGCTGATGTGTTATGTCAGCTGATGTGTTATGTCAGCTGATGTGTTATGTCAGCTGGTGTGTTATGTCAGCTGATGTGTTATGTCAGCTGGTGTGTTATGTCAACTGATGTGTTATGTCAGCTGGTGTGTTATGTCAGGTTGTATTATGTCAGCTGATGTGTTATGTCAACTAATGCTTTATGTGAGCTGATGTGTTATGTCAGCTGATGTGTTATGTCAGCTGGTGTGTTATGTCAACTAATGCTTTATGTGAGCTGATGTGTTATGTCAGCTGATGTGTTATGTCAGCTGGTGTGTTATGACTGGTTGTGTTATGTCAGATGATGTGTTATGTAAGCTGATATGTTATGTCAGCTGATGTGTTATGTCAGCCACTGTGTTATGTCTGGTTATGTGTTATGTCAGCTGATGTGTTATGTCAGCTGATGTGTTATGTCAGCTGATTTGTCTGGTAATGTGTTATGTCAGCTGATGTGTTATGTCAGCTGATGTGTTATGTCAGCTGATGTGTTATGTCAGCTAATGTGTTATGTCAGCTAATGTGTTATGTCAGCCAATGTGTTATGTCAGCTGATGTGTTATGTCAGTTGATGTGTTATGTCAGTTGATGTGTTATGTCAGCTGATGTGTTATGTCTGCTGATGTGTTATGTCTGCTGATGTGTTATGTCTGCTGATGTGTTATGTCTACTGATGTGTTATGTCTACTGATATGTTATGTCAACTGATATGTTATGTCAACTGATGTGCTATGTCAACTGATGTGCTACGTCAACTGATGTGTTATGTCAACTGATGTGCTACGTCAACTAATGTGCTACGTCAACTGATGTGCTACGTCAACTGATGTGCTACGTCAACTGATGTGCTACGTCAACTAATGTGTTATGTCAACTGATGTGCTACGTCAACTAATGTGTTATGTCAACTTATGTGCTACGTCAACTAATGTGCTACTTCAACCGATGTGCTATGTCAACTGATGTGCTATGTCAACTGATGTGTTATGTCAACTGATGTGTTATGTCAACTGATGTGTTATGTCAACTGATGTGTTATGTCAACTGATGTGTTATGTCAACTGATGTGTTATGTCAACTGGTGTGCTATGTCAGCTGATGTGTTATGTCAACTGGTGTGCTATGTCAGCTGATGTGTTATGTCAGCCGATGTGTTATGTCAGCTGATGTGTTATGTCAGCCGATGTGTTATGTCAGCTGATGTTTTATGTCAGCGATGTGTTATGTCAGCTGGTATGTTATGTCAGCTGGTGTGTTATGTCAGCTGATGTGTTATGTCAACTGATGTGTTATGTCAGCTGATGTGTTATGTCAGCTGATGTGTTATGTCAGCTGATGTGTTATGTCAACTGATGTGTTATGTCAACTGATATGTTATGTCAGCCGATGTGTTATGTCAGCTGATGTGTTATGTCAGCTGGTGTGTTATGTCAGCTGATGTGTTATGTCAGCTGATGTGTTATGTCAGCTGATGTGTTATGTCAGCTGGTGTGTTATGTCAGCTGATGTGTTATGTCAGCTGGTGTGTTATGTCAGCTGGTGTGTTATGTCAGCTGGTGTGTTATGTCAGCCGATGTGTTATGTCAGCTGGTGTGTTATGTCAGCTGATGTGTTATGTCAACTGGTGTGTTATGTCAGCCGATGTGTTATGTCAGCTGGTGTGTTATGTCAGCTGATGTGTCATGTCAGGTTATGCGTGATGGTGGCATCTTGTATTTATGCGGTGAACGACACCGACAAAATGCACCTTATTATTGCAATGGGTTCCGCAAAAAATAAGAAATAAATTTGTGTTAATGGTGCTGCTACAATATAGTACAATTTTCATGGCTTATGCTCTGAAATGTATCTTGTGGGCGTCTTAAATGTGCAATTTATTTTGTAGCCCGAGACTCGAAAGATTTAAACTGATGTGGCCCACAGTTTCGAAAGAGCTGGACCATCTTGGCTCATGGTATGAACACACACACACACACACACACACACACACACACACACACACACACACACACAGTTTTTTTCTCTCTCTCCACACACACACACACACACACACACACACACACAGTTTTTTTTTCTCTCTCTCCACACACACACACACACACACACACACACACACACACACACACACACACACGAAACTAAAACTTGTACAAAATACCTGAACAGCCAAAGTTGACGTAACCCCGCCAGGCAAACTGCAGTCTGGCCAACTTTTATCAGTCCACCCTCACATCCAGTTTTCTCTGCCTTATGGTTTGTCACCACTCGCTTTTTTATCATTACTATCATTGTGTAATGTTTTGAGTGGTGTGTGTGTGTGTGTGTGTGTGTGTGTGTGTGTTTAAATAGTTAATTTGTTCAGATTTTGTCCAAACTTGTTGGAAGGGTTGAGAATCACCTAATTATTATTATTATTGTTATTATTATTTAAGAACAATAGGTCAGACGTAAAGGTTGCAGCGCAAGGTCACACTTTGGCCAAACAAAATCATCTTAAGCATTTTTTATCCAACTTTGACCAAACTTGGTGGAAATGTTGAGGATAAGGCAAGAGTGACGTGGTTCAGTTTTGAGATCAAAGTTCAGGGTCTTAGGGTATTGTTCCGTCTTAGGCTGTTTTTATGAGGTGGAGGTTCTAACGAAAGTACGGTATTTGTTGCAGAAAACTTCTTAGGATTAACCATAGTATCGGTACAGAAATCTTTTAGGGCTTACTATGGTCTTATTTGTGCGTAACGTAAACTTCCAGGTCTCTTTGTCACCTGTTATGAATTTGAGCTGTTCAGTTTTGCTGTCCTGGTAAATCTGTCTCGTCTCCGCTCCACTCTCCTTTTGTTTCAGGCATCCTTTATTTTAATCTTCCATTTTTCTCCCTTGCTCTGTTCCTTTGTGTTTCTCTTCCTCTTCCTCCATCTCACATATTTCTTTCATTTGTCGTACCTTTCCTCTACCTTCTTTCCTCCCTTCCATCCAACTACCTACTGTTGTTTGTTCCTCAATCTTCAATGCATCGTCACTTCTCTTTTCCTCTCCAGCATCTCGTCGTACTCTCTATTCCTTCGTCTTTCATACATCCCACTTATCTCTGATTGTCTTACGTCTCTCTCTCTCTCTCTCTCTCTCTCTCTCTCTCTCTCTCTCTCTCTCTCTCTCTCTCTCTCTCTCTCTCTCTCTCTCTCTCTCTCTCTCTCTCTCTCTCTCTCTCTTATCAAACATTTATTAACATTCCTTCAACTTCCCTTTATTCCACTCTACCTGCATCGTTGCATTGTCCCTCCTCCTCCATCTCCTTCCCCCATCCCTCCCTCGCCCTCCCTCTCTCACTCCATCCCTCTCCTCCCTCCCTCCCTTCTGCCTATCCTATCCCGCTTCCTCTCTCTGCCCCCCTCCATCCACTCTTACTCTTTCCCCTTCCCGTCTCCTCCTTCCCTCCACCCCACTCTACGTACATTAGTGAAGAGTTTTCCCCGTAAACTTTTGCAATAACGAAGCTGAGGGAATGTTCCAGAATGTTGCTCACTCCCTCTATTTTTTGCCACCCACCCGCTCCAGCATTATTCAAAGTTCAAGTGAGCTGAGACCACTGGCCGACCGCTGTTGCCCAGAGTTGGCCATATAAATGACACTGGCCTGACAAGGCTATTAGGGGAGTCAGTGGTGTACTGGTTGGAATGACTGGGTCGAAACTGAAAGATCTTGGGTTCGATTTCCTTTTAGGTCAAACTGTCGGGTGCAGTTCGTTTCTCCTTTGTCACATTTTTACGCAGAAGCGCTACTATAAGGTCGTGTTCTTGGGGAAATATTTTCATGAATTACAAAATTAGATAGATGGATAGATACACAGATAGATAAATAGATAGACAGATATGGATAGATAGATAGATAGATAAACACTGCTTTTTAAAGAAAGCTCAACAAAAAGAAAGCCATTACTAAGCTAAATTCATTTTGAGATGTCTGTATGTATGGCATATAAATGATTGAAGATCATGGGCAGGGGGAAATGACCTGAAAAAAGACCGTTTCAGACTGGACCAAGTGCTTAAATGAAAGACTGAGTGTACCGGTTAAACTTACACTAAAGGGCTGGACAGAAAAGGGTCGCATGCCCGCCATAATTTATGTGGGATGTAAGCATGCAGAGAATGTTGACCAAACAAGTAGTAGGAGATTCCAAATAATTTTAATAGTGGTACTGAAAACTAAGAGTATAAAGACCAATTACTGCTGGACAAATGCAGTAAGTCAAATTGCATTAGTTTTGTTTCAGTCTCCTTTTGTAAATAATATACTGTATATGGAAAAATTGTTATAGAGAAAGTAAGAGACATATCAGAAGTCCTAGTGAGTGATGAACAGGGTGGCTTTAGGAGTGGCAGAGGACGTGTGGACCAAATATTTGCAGTGACACAGATAGCAGAGAAGGCTTGTGAGAAGTACCATAAGGTGTTTATGGTATTCATGGATCTGGAAAAAGCATACGACAAAGTGGACAGAGAAGGATTGTGGAAGGTTTTGCGCATGTACGGTGTAGATGATGATGATGATGATGATGATGATGATATACTGTATGTGAATGTATGTGGAGTACAGAGGAGTGTTAGGGGAAGGCGGTAGCTCAGTCGGTAGAGAGGTGGGTTGCAGTCTTACCGGACTCATGTTCAAATCCTGGCTGGGGCAGGGAACAGTTAAAGGATTTGAATTTAATAAAAATCAGACATTACTGATCTACCAGAAGACCCGCCGACATGTCGTAAAAATACCCCCGCTAATACCAATACACCAGTCCTGTATGAGACAGCCCTAGCATGTATTCAACATGGACGGTGGGTGTTAGCTCCGAAGTGGTGACATGTAGAGGTGTATGGTATGTAGGAGGACTACCGGGCCTTGATAGCATGCCGTGAAGCCTATGCCCAGAGTCGGACACATAAAAAAAAAAAAAAATGGTAAGCTGCTAAGTGCCGTCAAAAGTTTTATAATGTTAGTGAAGCGTGTGTCAGGGCAAATGGGCATCTAAGTGAATGGTTCACGATCAACGTGGGCGTGCGACAAGGGTGTGTGATATCCCCATGGTTGTTCAATATATACTCTACGTGGATGGGGTGACGAGAGAAGTAAAAACACTAATGGAGAGAGGGATGGCGTTGGTAATGAATGATGATGGATGGAATATCTCTACTTTACTGTATGCTGATGATGCAGTACTACTTACAAGTACCGCACAAGAACATGGTAGGCTAGTGCAGAGTTTTGCTAATGTCTGTGAGAGTGGTACCTTGAGGGAGAGTAAATATAGAAATGAGTAAAGTGATGGTTATTGAGAGAGATGGTGAATCCCAGTGTGATGTTACCGTGAACGGAGAGAGACTGGAACTGGTGAGAGAGTTCACATACCTGGGTACAGTAATAGAAAAGAAAGGAAAATGTGCAAGAGAAGTGGAAAGTAGAGTGACACGAGGAAGAGAAGTAGCTGGTGCAATGAAAGCCTTGATAAGAAACAGAGGCTTGAGTGTTGCAGCTGCACGAGGCTTACATGAAGGAGTGTTAGTGCCAACTTTAACATATGGATGTGTGACTATGGTGTGGCATGAAAATGAAAAGTCAAGAGTAAGAGCAGAGGTGATGGGACTGCTGAGGAATGTATGTGGAGTACAGAGGGTGGATAGGATACCAAATAATGTGATCCGTGAAAGATGTGGAGTGAGGAAGTCGGTGGACACCGGAACCGAAGAGAGTGTACTGAGATGGTATGGCTATGTGGAGAGAATGGATAACAATAGAATGGTGTAAAAGGTATATCTGAGCGAATCTGAAGGAGAAAGGAGGCGAGGTAGGCCAAGGAGAAGATGGAAAGATATGGTGGATGAGTGTGTGAGAAGATTTGGAGGTCGGTGAGACTAGAGGAATGAAAAGAGATAGAGCTGGAGGGATGAATGTTGTGAGAAGAAGCGCATGATCAGGGATTTGGCATCATTTTTTAACGTGACAGCTTCCGGATTAATTCTATCTGATACGTTTATGTGAAGCTACAGAATGTGGTGAAAGTTTTTGGCGTATCAGATTGAGTCAGGATTCAGGGGACTTGAGTGATGAGTGAATGGAAGCGAGGCCCATTGAATTGGGCAAACTTAGGCTGTCTGGACGTTGCTACTCCTCACCCTGCCCTAGGGTGGGAAAGGAGGTCCGGATGATGATGATGATGATGATGATATACTGTATGTGGATGATGCACTGTGGCACGTGGAAAGAGTGGATGGGAGAGACAAAGGTTAAAGCTTGAATTTCTTATTTTCTCTAACGTTTCAGGCTTCACAGAAGCTATGTCCAGAGAGTATGAACAAAAAGTGAAACAGTCGAGACATTTATACCCCTAGAAATTCCCTTCCCCTTCTCAGGTGAAGCGTGATTGGCTACCTCTAGGAAAATTCCGTCGTCCTACCCCACCCCCGATTGCGACACTACCATTTAGTGCTGTCCTTGCTGTATACCTACATAGGCAGAAAAATCCCTCCGCTTGGATGGTTAGTTACAATTTTAAACAAATGTAAGCTTCTTCCAAAATATTTCTCATTAGTTGATTCAGATCTTTCTTAATGATTAGTTTCTTCCCGCTTGGGTAAATTATTGTCCTGATCTACGTGTAACACTAGGGAATCAGATGCTCCGTAACACCGTACATCTTCTTTGTGCTATGTTACCCTTGTATTCATTCCTCGTCCTGTTTCCCCTAAGTAGTGTACGTTTTCGAGCATCCACCGCACGGTATACTGTGTACTACGCTCATCCGTTTTTACTTCTTTTCACTTTTGTTTTGACTATTACTTCTGTTTTACGTCCTGAGGATGGTGCGATCCTAAGGCCTGCTTTTCCGTAAGTACTTCTTGATACCCGAAGCAGTGGAGGAGTTTGGGACAGATACATATCTTGTACTTCCATCAGGTGATTGAACATCGGTATTATCTGTGTTCTTTAATGATATTTCTTTTTAACGATATCAGTTGTCTTCCTTTTTAGTTTTAACATCATGCCTACAGGATAGCATAGCTTCTTAAAGGCTTCTATTTTGTATCTAATATCATCCCTTATGAATTCAGTACTGCAAGTTCTATACGCCTTTAGGATGATCCTTCGTTGTGTGCAGAGAGATAGTGAATAAAGTCATCTTTATTGGTTGGTTTACAGTACATAAGGATATTTAGCTCCCTTGTCCCTTCTCCCTATTATAGTATCTAAGACTAGGAGTTTTTTCTCTTGCTCGTCGTCTGCTGTGAACTGTATGTCATCATGCACATTGTTTAACATACTTTTTGTTAGAATATTGGTGTTCTTAGTCACAATTAGTAAGACATGGTCCACCAATCATACGAGTCAGTAGGTAAGGATGCACTATTTGCTGCACAAACACGAAGAGCAGCGACCAAGGCGGTGAACTTGAGGACAAAGTGGCGGACGTTCCCATGAACCATTTCAAAGGACCATTTCAAGACAGATCACTAGATAACTTCGCTGTATCATCTTCAACCCAGTGGTCGACGAGAACGAGACAGGAGGATACTTAAGGTAGCTCACTGTAAACTCGTCAGTAACCGAGGAGACGACTGGGACCAGTACCTTCCAGGTGAGGTGTCTTGCTTGCGTACTTCACATTAATCCATGTGCCCATGAAGTGTACATAATTTCAAGTGATGTATGGCCATCCTTGTAACCTTCTTCCAGACCTGAAATCTTCCCAGCACACCACCAGGACAACGGAGCTCTCTCAATGGAAAGTCTCAATTCCTTCGCAATGACATCTGCTCTAAGGTGTCGTCCAATATCGCCATAACACGACTGGTTAAAAGGAACGCTATGATCGCCATCATGAGTGCCACAACAAAGATGGGGTCTTTCTGGACTGATCCTTATACTATCATCGAGACTTTCAGGAAAGGACGTGTAAACTCTAAGAGCAATGTGTATCTTCCAGCAGTCCTCAAATCTGCTGCACTGATGACCAACAATCAATCCCGGACAATGCCAACACCACCAAGTGCCACTGAGATGACGGCATGGTCATGGACACGACTCACGTACAGAAGAGGCCAAGAGTGAGTTGTGATTTTTTCATATCACTTATGATGAGCAATAATATAACCAACGGGGACAATTTGGACTAGACCATTATATACCCCGGGGTTTAAGATGCTCTATCTCAGAATAATTATACCCTACTTGTAAAATAGCCTTGCCGAAAATAACCCTGAGTTTATTCTGGGCAAGGGTAGACATGTAGAGGTGTATGGTGTATAGATAGATAGATGGATAGATAGATAGATAGACTGACTGATCTGTTACTTTGATCTGCTACACCGGGAGTCACGCATCCACCCATTCTCCCACACAAAAATTCCACCCAAAAAAGCTCTCCGTCCCCATACTTCCTCAACCCACCCAGCCACCCCAGTCTGCTCACCCGCTCACACCATCTACATCACCCACCACACTCACCTATCACACCACAACTCCCTACTCCACCCGTTAACTTCATTAACTCCACCCACTCACCTACCAGCCCAACCCCATCTGCCCAGCTTACCCACTCACCCAAACCACTTCGCCCACTTCCCACCCAGTCCACCCACTCACTCCATCCACCCCACCTGTCCACCCTCCCTGCCTACACACCCCTGTCCACCCACGCAACCACCCATCCCCCCCACCAACCTATTAACTCAGCCACCAGGCCAGGACCACCACAAGATGTCTTGCAACTTTACACATACACACACATACACACACACACACACACACACACACACACACACACACACGCACACGCACACGCACACACGCACACGCACACACGCACACGCACACACGCACACTGAGACAAGCAGACAGACAAACAGAAAGACAGCTGCTTTTATAGCATATACAGTCAAGGGCCCAATATTCCGCTAGTCCTGTTAGACTTCAAAAATAGCCACATGAAAAAGCCATGTAATTCCTCTCCTGCTCACTGACCCATGTTACAGATACTCATGATTATCTTACATATGCCAATCTATTGTAAGACTCCTCAAAAGTCTAACTAAATAACCTTTAATATTTCTCAAGTTAGGCTGCAAACATATGCATATAACATTTTATCCTCTCATTTTTCATCTCCCCTCTCTTACTTTTACTAATTTGCTTTCCAATATTTTCGTTTATCTTCTTGTCCATACCTTTATTTAGCTCTAGTTTCTTTCTGACATCTTGCCCACATAGCTATTTCCAAGCATTAGTCAATACATTTATATCCTTCCTACTCAAAGGGAGCCCATCCATTGCAAACAGATCTACTTATCTGAAAAACACACTCCATTCATTTAAGAAGTGCACATCCATGCTTTCACACACTGTTCTCGCATTCTCGTTCACTCCACTCGCTCTCGACGGCCACTCCCTTCCTATTTTAAACTTATGCAGCACCTTTGACACGACACAATCACTATCACTCTTGCTAACCTCCACAAACAGCTTCCAACTACCATCTTGTATGACCAACAATTCTCCAACTGATTCGCACATAAAGTACGCGCAGTACAACTATACTGCTCAGATATATTCTTCACACCAGCAACACACACACACACACACACACACACACACACACACACACACACACACACACACACACACACACACACACACACACACACACACACACACACACACACACACACACACACACACACACACACACACACACACACACACACACACACACACACACACACACACACACACACACACACACACACACACACACACACACACACACACACACACACACACACACACACACACACACACACACACACACACACACACACACACACAGAGGCACACCACGCACGCACGCACACATTTCTATTCATCTGTTTGTTATCTCTGTTGTTACCGAATCTGAAGGCTGTTTTGGTTGAGTCATTTTCCAGGTACTGCATATGTATACTTACGTATCTGTGTGTACATTTCAACAAAAAGTCTCATGAATTTCTGATCCGAGAATTGGTACATAACACTGTGTGTGGGTCTGGTAAGTAATCGTTTGATTTTTATGCTGATTGATGAATGGTTAAAATCGCGGGTCAGGGTTAAAGTTCGGGCACGGAGTTGCTGTGCCTTCTTTGCACTTCTAATCTGTCCTTGTGTTGTCTTCACTCGTCTTCCTAGATACCTAACCAGCAAGTGATACACAGCAAGTATCACTGGCATCTCTTATACTTTTCCTAGACCTACCTTCCCGCATCTTCCTTCAACTAGCACTCACCTCAGTCACTCTTCCTGGCTGAACCTATTCTACCCCTGCGACTCCTACTCTCCTGCCTGGTAGCAGTGCCTGTAGTCCTATCACCAGTTATCTTCCCCCCCACTATCCAAACTGTGCCCACCACAGGCGAAGCCTCTCTCCTGTCTCGGTTATTACAACAGTCATTTCCAGCCTGACACTATTCGAAAACTTTCCGTTGCCCTCCTTACTTCCCTCCTGTCAATAAATTATTTTCGCTAAGTAAACGCGCTTACACTATATTGCTGCAAAAAATTATCACTGCTGTAAGTACGTGAATTATGCTTTAACTAGAGGCCCG